>NC_044032.1:382555976-383245560 GCF_901765095.1 Microcaecilia unicolor
TATAAGAGCTGGGAGTTGCACAGGGACAGGTACAGCTGGGACATCTGTGGTATAAGGAGAAAATCGGGAACACACAATACAAGGGGAAGTAATCTTTGCCTGGCTAATTAGTTCCTGGACAGAGTGTAACCAAAGGTTGGAGCGAGTTGGGGTATTGGGAACAAGGAGGCAAGGAGTAGAAAACAACAAAAGCATCCAAACTACTAACATTTTCTTTCTTCCTAATCTAAAACAAATACAGCAAACTAATTAAGCAGTAATATTTCAACAGTCTGTGCTAATCACAGATTACTCTCATATAGTGTTCTCAGTCTTTGAGTTCTTATACCAGTTGGAATAGACCCTCAACTGACAAGGATCAAGCTTTCAAATTCCAAGAAAGCCAGAATCAGGCAAGAAAGAGTCTCAGTGTGAAGCCGAAGTTCAGCCGCTCCTGCAGTATACAGTTGACCCTTCTTTTCAGCTAGTAGATTCTTTGGTTCGGGTCAGGCGCAACTTCAATGGCTCCGCTGGATCACTTTCTGCTCTCCACTGTTTAGGCTCCGTCTGATCCGTGCTGGGCTCAGTCTGGTCAGCAGACTTAATTCGAGACCAATGGACCCATGGAGTTATCCCTGCGACCTTCACAGCTGCAGGGGTAGAAAGCAAAACAGTAAAAGGTCCTTTCCATCGGGGCCCCAAAGGCTGGAGCCTCCAGTCTTTCACCCAAACTCTATCCCCTGGCAGGAAGGAATGTACCTGAGCCTGGAAGGGGACAGGGTTTATTTCTCTCACATAAGACTGAAGCTCAGAAATTATCTTTCCCAAGAGGGCTACCTGCTCCTGCACCTGGGCAGACCCTAAAATCCCTATGTCTCCCTTAATTCCCTGTAAAATGGCTGGGGGCTTCCCATACACAATTTCAAAGGGAGAGAGGGCTGTTCCTTTAGTTGGGGTGCATCGAAGGCGAAAGAGGGCTAGTGGCAATGCCTGTGGCCATTTCAATTGGGTTTCCTGACAAATCTTTGCTAGGCTATTTTTCAAGGTTCTGTTTGCCCGCTCAACCTGCCCTGAACTCTGGGGACGATAGGCACAATGCAATTTCCAGGTAATGCGCAATGCGCGGGACAGGGCCTGAAGTGTGGCTTCAACAAAGGCGGGACCATTATCTGAACCTATGGCAAGGGGCAGTCCATACCTGGGGATGACATCCCTAAGGAGAGCTCGAGCTACTTCTGTGGCTTTCTCAGTGACTGTAGGATATGCTTCCACCCACCCAGAAAAGGTACAGACCATAACTAAGAGATATCGGAGCCTACCGCTCCTGGGCATTTCTGTGAAGTCTATAACTAGGGACTCAAAGGGTGTTAGTCCTCTAGACTGAACTCCTGGTGGAATACGGGGTCCCTGACGAGCATTATTCTGGGCACAGAGAGTACATCGGGCAGAGGCAGTGGCAACCAGACTATCCAATCCTTCCAGCACCACTACTCGATTGAGTAGGCGGGCTAGTGCTGTTTTCCCTAAGTGTGATAGGTCATGAGCTTGAGACACTACAGGCCAAGCTAGGTGGCGTGGCACCAGAACTCTGGTATCAGGGAGATGTAACCAGCCATCAGGTCTCCTTACTGCACCTTCTTCTTGAGCCCATTTCTCTTCCACTTGGGTATATATAGGTGTCCATTCTTGCAGTCGGATTTGGAACAGGGGGGTCACAGTACTTGCTGGGGGTCCTCGAGCAGCTTCCTTGGCCACCCGATCAGCATGGCGGTTCCCTCGGGCCACTGGAGTATCTATTCTTTGGTGTCCCCTGCAGTGAATGACAGCTACCTTCTTAGGGGCCCACACAGCCTCTAGCAGCTGAAGTATTTCAGGTCCATACTTAACAGGTTGGCCTGCAGCATTTATGAGTCCCTTTTCCTTATACAAAGCTCCATGAGCATGTAGGGTTGTGAAGGCATATTTGGAATCAGTATAAATGTTGGTTACCAGTCCTGCTGCTAACTCCAGAGCTCGTATGAGGGCCACAAGTTCTGCTTTCTGGGCTGAAGTTCCTTGGGGCAGGGCTCTTGCTTCTATCACCTTGTCTTCTGTCACCACAGCATAGCCTGCCAGTCGCTTGGAGTTCTCCACATAACTGCTTCCATCTGTAAAATAAATTACATCTGGGTCCCTCCATGGAACATCTTTAAGATCTGGTCGACTGGAGTACACTTCATCCATAGTTTGGATACAGTCATGATCCGGTGGTCCCTCAGATGCTGGCAAAAGAGTAGCAGGATTGAATGTAGCCACTGTTTCCAGGTGTATCCGTGGATTCTCACACAAGCTGGCTTGGTACTTAACCATACGGTTATTTGTAAACCAGTGATTGCCCTTATACTCCATGAGGGTGAGAACTGCGTGGGGGACTTTAACAACCAGTTCTTGCCCCAAGGTCAACTTATCAGCTTCCTGGACCAGTAAGGCTGTTGCTGCAATGGCCCTCATGCAGGCTGGCCATCCTTTAGCCACTCCATCCAGCTGTTTAGACAGGTATGCAACAGGCCTCTGCCAGGATCCCATCATCTGGGTCAGCACACCCAGAGCAACCCCCTGTCGCTCATGGACATACAGTGAGAAAGGTTTCTCCACATCAGGAAGGCCTAACGCAGGGGCTTGGAGTAGGGCTTTCTTTATGGCAATGAAGGATTGTTGAGCAGTAGGTCCCCATTCAAATGGTTCCTTTTCACCCCCCTTTGTGGCCTGGTAAAGGGGTTTCGCCATCAATGCAAAATTTGGAATCCAAATTCTGCAAAATCCAGCTGCTCCCAGAAATTCCCTAACTTCCCTTCTGGACTTGGGTTGGGGAATTGCAGCTACCGCTTGCTTCCTACTAGCATCCAGTCTCCGACTTCCCTGGGAAATGCAAAAGCCCAGATACTTCACTTCTGACTGACAAAGTTGGGCCTTTGAGCGTGAGACCTTATAGCCTGCATCCAAGAGTAGCTCCAGCAATTCTCTAGTAGCCTCAAAACACTCTTCCTGGGTCACTGCTGCAATCAGGAGGTCATCTACATACTGGAGTAAAACTCGCCTGGAAGGCTCAGATTTAAAAGTCTTAAGGTCTTGCCCTAGGGCTGTCCCAAAAATGGTGGGGGAATTCTTGAACCCCTGTGGCAGGCGGGTCCATGTATACTGAAGCTTCCTTCCTGTTACTGGGTTTTCCCATTGAAAGGCAAAAAGCAATTGACTGGCTGGGGCCACCCGAATACAAAAGAAGGCATCTTTTAGGTCTAGTGTTGTGAAATGGGTAGCCCCAGAAGGTATCAATCCTAACAGGACATATGGATTAGGCACTACAGGGTGTAATGAGATAGTGGATTTGTTAACCACTCGTAAGTCTTGGACTGGCCGGTAGTCCTCAGTCCCTGGCTTCTGAACTGGCAATAGTGGCGTATTCCATGGAGACTGGCAAGGACGAATAATTCCATGGGATAACAGACGATTCAAATGTGCTTGAATCCCTTCCAGAGCCTTTCTGGGAATTGGGTATTGGCGAAGATGGATTGGCCGGGCACTTGGAAGTAAATCTACATGTACAGGAGGAATATTTCGGGCCAACCCTGGGGGATTATCTTCTGCCCATACTCCACTGACCTGAAAGCTGTCTGCCAGGGGTAGGTCAACTTGGCCATGTGACTGATGCAGCCGCCATTCTTCTTCAAGAGGGCAACAGAAACTCAGTATACCCTTAGGGCTGGATGTTGAGGGCCGAAAGGAGACTGAAGTCTGGCCATCAGAGTCAAAGGAAATTTGGGCCCTAAGCTTGGACAGCAGGTCTCGGCCTAACAAAGGGATTGGACAGTCTGGCATATACAGGAATTCATGAGTGACTATGTGTGAGCCTAATTGGCATCTACGGGTTGTCAGGAAAGGCCTCCGGTTCTGCACCCCCGTGGCACCCACCACTCGGACAGTTTTTCCAGACACAGGCGCTAATCGTTCCGTCACAACAGAATGTTCAGCTCCTGTATCAATCATGAATGGAATTGAGCGGCTCCCTATAGTTAGCTTGACCATAGGTTCCTGGGAGCCCAGTTTGTAGGAACCCGGTCTGTCCTATTCGTCCCATTCTGCCATCTCGGCTATCCCGATGATGTCAGATTCAGCAGGCTCATATCTTCCCTCTCGAACTCGGCCTCGGCTTCCCCGATCTCCTGGTCCCCTTCTCAGTCCCTGGCGCCTCTGGGGGCATTCATCTTTCCAGTGCCCTCTTTCCTTACAATAGGCACACTGATCCCTCTCCAATCTTGGTCTGGGATTCTCCCCCCTTGGCCGGGATTGATTGAAGGAATCTCGGGGCCTGGCTGGTGGTCCAGGGTCCCACTTTGGCTTCCCATTAGCTAGAGGTCGACCTCGGTTAAGGGTGGAATTAGTAATGGCTGCCGCTAAAAGGTCGGCCTTCTTCTGCATCTTCCGGTCAGCCTCTCGGCGCACCTCCTGATCTCTATTAATGAAAACCTTGGTTGCGATCTCAATTAGCTGGGTGGTATTCATCCCTGCGAATCCCTCCTGACGCTGCAACTTCTTCCGGATATCTGGCATACTCTGGGCCACCAATGCACTATTCACCATTCTCTGATTTTCTTGGGCTTCAGGGTCAAATGGGGTGTATGTTCTGTAGGCTTCAATTAGTCGCTCTAGAAAGGCCCCAGGGGATTCAGTTGCCCCTTGGAGAATTTCAGAGACCTTTGCCAGATTAATGGGCCTCTTTATGCCTTTCCTCATACCTTCCAGAAAGTCCCGGCAATAGCCAGACAACAGTTCATAGTGCTGCCCATCATTTGGATCCCAAGCTGGAGCTGCGCGAGGAAACCGAGCTCTAACCCATCCCTCTGGGTCCTGTGTCCCCCCGGGGACACGCTCTCGCGTGATGGCCTCAGCATTTTGCAAAATCTTCCGCCTCTCCTCAGTTGTGAAGAGGGTCAGGAGAAGTTGTTGACAATCAGTCCAGGTTGGGTTATGGGTGGCCATAATGCTAGTCACTAGGTCCACCACTGCCTGAGGCTTTTCAGTATAAGAGGGATAATGCGTCTTCCAATTCAGGAGATCGGTGGTTGTGAAGGGTACATACTGATAGGCCTGTGCCTGTATAACCTGACCCTGATTATTAGGATCCGGTCGAGTGGTAGTTACCTGACGAAGTGGCAGAACTCTCGAGGAGGTGGGAATAGAACCTGAGGTAGAGCTAGGAGCTACCCTCCTATCATGCTCAAAGGTGATTGCAGCAGGTCTAACCCATTCAGTGGAGGTATGTTGAACCCCTGAGGGATGGGGAGGGGTACTCATAGACTGAGAGGTGGTCACAGGTGATTCAATCCATTGAAAGGGATGCCGGGCCCCTGATGAGTGGGTAGGGGTATTAGAGGGAGAGGCTGGGCTGTCAGGAGTTGAGGAGTCAGGGAGTGGAACCCAAAACGGGTCTTCAGAGGTTAACAGGAGAGGATTTGGCACAGAAGGGTAGAGGCCAGGTGAAAAGTCCAACCTAGGATGTGGTGGGGTTCGCACAGAAGAGGAACTATCCGGAGAAGCCTGTACTGGAGAGGCTTGAGCTGGGCGGCGTGGATCTCTGGGGGTAGCACGGAACCCCAACAATGGGCCATAAGGTGGTGGCTCAAGGTCTGAGGGGTCATCAGAGAGTATGGGTTTCTCAGACAGGGTAGGGGCGGAAGCCACCGATTGGGTGGTAGGCTTCCTAGGGCTCTTTCCCTCTTCTAGTTTAGATTTTCTAATCTTTCTTTGAACACGGCCTAACATGAATTTTACTGGGGATCCCATATAAGTTTTCAACCAGGAGGGAGGGTCAGTCACAAGGCTGTCCCAGGAATCTATATAGGGGAGTTGTTCAAAATATTCTGGTTCTCTTACAACTATGCTGTAGACCTTCCGGATTACTTCAATATCTAAGCTGCCACTAGGGGGCCACCCCACTCCCATAGATGGCCACTCAACTTCACACAAGGTTCTTAAAGTACTTGAGCTTAAAGTCTGTCCATAGTCATTAATTAAAAATCCTTTTTTAAAGTTTTTAAGCATACAGTCTAGGGGGGTAGCAATTTGTCTAGATGATGTCCCACCCATAATGCTTACAGTTACAACACACAAAGAGGGGGGGAATTTTTGAGAATGCAGTAAGGGGTCTGCACTCTCGAGACACTAGGTAGACAGACAGCAATCGCTTCCTTCCGTTGCTGACCAATTGAACTCGCGTTAATTGGAAATGCAGCTATAAGAAGTCCGCACTCATTAACATTCAGGCATCACACATTCATTCAGTACAGAAAATCCCACCCAACAATTTCAGATTTCTCAGATACAGATAAGCTCAAGCGTTTTCGCTTCTAGTCCCCGCGACTAGAAGGTACTAGGGCCTTCGCTGAGAATTGATCAGATTCTCCTTCCCTCCTTCTTGAGGGGCTGATTTACAATTTTCTAGCTAGAATTACAATACAAAATACAGAATACATACCCGGCGAATGTTCTCCAGTCAGTTGGGTGCTAGGATTAATGCAGGATTCATCCCACCGCTGCCACCAAGAATTGTTGCAGGAATTGAGATAGGAATTTGTGATGCTTCAGGAGTCAGACAGCACACACCAGTATGAGAGAAAAATCTTCTTTATTTGCCAGCAAACAAAGCAAGACATCAGTTCTAGCTCTCTTCTCTTTCTCTCAGCTCTTTTTGTGTCATGTGGCTTCTGTCTCAGCTCTCTGTGTCTTCTCCTTCTTCTATCTGTTCCTTCTGTCCTTCTCTTTCTTCTGAGCTCCTTCTGACGTAAACTGCTTCTGCTCCCACTTAAATAGGGTCCTAAGCCCTCCTCCTAGCCTAGCCTAGCCCAGCCCCCTTACTCTCCAATTGGTTAAGGAATAGATTGGTCACTTTGCCTCAACCAATCATTACTTTAAAAATATCAGTTACATAGGTTCCAGACATCCTAAACTGACCTCTGACCTGGGGCCCCTTAAGCCAGACATTTGGTCTCCAGAACTCTTATATTTCTCATTATGATTGATTTCTCATCTATAGCTTAACTGGGTTCCCTTAGAGACCAAGAGACCCTAGTGAGATTGGTTATTCTCATATTCCTAGTCTGGTTCATACTAACTGCTAACTAAACTCTGGCATTCATTAAAGGGGTCAAAAGCCAATCTTACTTAATAGCATACATATCAGGTTATTACTTCCAGGAGGCCAGTCCTACACTTAGCTATAATTAATCAAGACTTTTCCTGACCTTCTTCACCTATCAGCTTATACATTGAACCAGCCAGAACTATGGCTAAGTCAAACCACATGTTGATCTCCTCAACTGCAGTCTTAAACAGCAGACAAAGAGTAATACAGAATTTAACAGACATTCTACATATTAACTACACAGAATACACATATTCTAAAATAAGCATTCTTATAAGACATATTCTAAACATCAGGGATATCTAGAATTATTTAGAATCTAACTAGCATTAAACTAATTCTTTTAAAACTACGGCATGTCTGGCTCATGCTTTGTTCATTCATAATAGTTTACAGCTGTGCCAGCTAGCATTGGCAATTCACAAGGGACAGAGTTTCATTTCTCACTGACCTTTCCTAACCTTAGCTCGGCCAAGACTTTCAAATAATATGAACCATCTGGCATTCCTTTGCTCTGCTTGCAAGGTAAAAAGTTAGAATTCTAACTTCAAGCTTTTAACAGAATTAACCCTTCATATGATTTCTTATATATGATTATGCCCATGGCTGCTTCAGTGCCAATTTCCATTTTTGCAGAAGGCACTAGAGTCAGTTCTAACTCAATTCCCCAAGCCAGGGCCGCCAAGAGGGGGAGGGGCAAAATTCCCTGGGCCCGCTGCCAGGGTCTCGCTCCCTCTCCTGCTGTCAGGTCGCTGGCGCCGCAGTCCCCAGTCTCCACCTGCCTACCTTCAGCTCCGTCGACAGCTCCCTTCTGTCTGCCACCGTGCTCCCTGCAATAAAAAAAAATCTCTAAATCAAAAGTGCAGCGCCTTGCATCTGTGTGAAAGCGGTAGATCACCTTGGGACCTCCCTCACTGTGTCCCGCCCTTGCCTGATGTAACTTCCTATTTCCATGAGGGCGGGGCACAGTGAAGGAAGACCCAAGACGATCTGCTGCTTTCACACAGATGTGAGGCACTGCGCTTTTGATTTATAGATTTTCTTTTTTTTTAATGCAGGGGGCACGCTGGCAGACAGATGGGGGCTGTCGACAAAGCTGAAGGTAGGCAGGTGGCTGGGAGCAGGAGAGGGAGGTGACAGTGGTAGCAATTGGGGGGCGGTGGGGGTCTGGCTCAGTCTCTTGGCAACCCTGCCCCAAGCCAACCACTTATTCTGTGACCCCTAGAGCTTTAGCAGGTGGGCTGGCACACAGTGAGTAGATATGAATGCATGTCTTTGGGTTCACTGATTTCCTGCTCTGCATGTGATCTTTGGGATGTTCAGTATAAGCGCAGGAAGCACCATGTGCAAATGTGGCCCTAGGGGCTGTGGAACAACTGATTGCTGAGCTTCCAAGGTCTGTGTGTGCAGGTGGTGGAGCAGCTCATAGGGCCTTTCTGGTTGTGGAACTGATATTGTATTTCAATCTGTGAGTTCTAGATGTGAATGGTGTCTGGGGCTCTGGGAAAGGGGAGTAGGAATATGATCCTTGCCAGGAAGGGTGGGGATAAAAAATTTGAAATGTGAGATGAATCCGCTTAGGAGGTATGAGGGATGGATGAACTTCGCCTGCAGGGGAGGGGCGCTCACCAAGGTGGAGTGAGAGGGAACCTAATGGGGGAAGGAATTAGTAGGGGGCAAGGCAAGTCAGATCAGAAGGATGCAGAGAGCAGAGAAATATAGAATGGGGAGTGGAGTAGGTATGGGGGGGGGGGGAATATTAAACATCCTACCCCAAAACAAAAGTCAAAGTGCATTGGGAGAAAGAAGTGAGGGACAAACAGAATGAGAGGAAGAAGAAGAATTAAGGCGAGGAGGGACTGAGAAAGAATTGGGGATGGTCTGAGAGAAGAGAAAGTGTATGGTGTGCCCAGGTTAGGTAGAGAAGAAGGACTATTGAGGACCGGCTGGGAGGGGGAGAATATGGGTTGTATAGATAGGCCAAGGTGGGCTTGAAGGCATAGCAAATGTTGGTGTAGGTGGGCTTGGGAGTAGAATGGTAAACTGTGGTGATGAGTTGGGGTGGGGAGGGACTTGCAATGCTACCCCTAGAATTTCTTTTACCTACAAGTCCTCCCTGTGTGGCACCATATGTATACAGTGTGTCACATATGCAAGCATCATCCGTCAAGTGTGTCCCAACTAAAAAAAAGGTTGAGAAGCACTGGACTGAGCTATTATGAACCTTCTCTTGTGAGCCTGTAGGGATTGGCTGAAGTTACTGCTTCTCCCATGGGGGGGGGGGGAGGGGCATTCTCTGTGTGTGCGAATGGTGTATCGATTTTAGCAGGCAATGGAAAAGGTAGTGAGTACCCACAGGGAAAACCCGCATTCGGCAAATAGATCCTGACTAAGCCTTTGAAAATTTACCCCATAATTTTTACCATCAGATATCACATAACACAGATTGTGGATCATTCTATACAGGAGGCTGTCCATTACTGACCATGTTGGCTTATGGGCATTCAGGGGGCAATTCTATAACTGGGCACAAGAAAGATACCTAGATGCAGCACACTGAGTGTAAATCTATAACAGCATCAGGGTACCCAGATTCAGTTATAGAATACAAGCATAAAGTTGGTGCCTATATGTTTACATTTAAGCAAGCCGACTTATATCATGTCAACAGCAGGTGTAAACATGTGCACCCAAATGTGGCACTCTAGCATGTAATTTACAGTATTCGGTAAGTTACGTGCATAAATGTATTTAAAATGTTTGTATCCCACAACATCTACAATTCTAGGTGGCTTATATAATAACATTCATAATAAAATTGACAAACAAAAGAGACAAAGCATATCAAAAGACAAAGTAAGTAAAATCCATCATTCTCTAAAACAGAACTAAAATCATTCAAAAGCCTGCTGGGGGGGGGGGGGGGGGGAAAGAAGGCTTTTAATTGTTTTCTAAAGGAGAGTACCAATTGAACTTGTCACAATTGTTGTGGTGAGATGGACATGGAGGAAGCCACTGCTTGCCCTGGATTGGTAGCATGGAATGTTGCTACTATTTGGCCGCTGTTGGAAGCACTATGCTGGGCTAAATGGACCACTGGTCTGACCCAGTATGTCTATTCTTATGTTCTTATGTATTTATTTGCAACATTTATATCCCACATTATCCCAAACAAGTTTGAGTTCAATGTGATTTACAATAAACAATATAGGATACATAACAAAAAATAATGCATAAAAAAGCAATTTGTTATAAGAATCCAATTTTACAATACAATATCATAAACATACTGGATAGCAACAGATGTTTAACATCTAGAAAATCTATTATGAATGAGAAATTGTACATGAAGCAAACAGAAAGTTATTGGTAAATAGAGTAATAACCAATTCAGGTGATAATTAATTGTTTGAGATATGGTCGTTCTTTGTGAGGGTTTGTTTGAATAGGAACGATTTGAGGATTTTGCGGAATCTAGTATATTCCTTTATATTTCTTATTTTGGGTGGTAAGGAGTTCCACCATTTGGTTCCTAGGTAAGTGAAGCCTGCAGAGTGGGCAGTTTTGTGTTTTGCAGTTTGGGAGGTGCAGTCTGAGGCAGTTTCTTGCCTCATATTTAGTGTTTTTTTGAGGTAAGTTTATTAAAGGTACCATATAGTCTGGAGTCTTTCTTATGTAAAGAAGTCCATCATTTTGGAGGTGCCACTATAAATACTGCTTCTCTCTATTCCTCTAGTTCACCTGCTTAAATGAGGGAATTTCAAGGAGATTGAGACCCTGAGATCTCAAAGAGCGAGTAAGAGTATAAATCTTCAGAGCAGCAGAAAAGCATAAAGGGGATTCATTATGAAGTATTTTAAACATCAAGGTCGTGATCTTAAAACAAATCCAGCAGGTGATGGAAGCCAATGTAAATGTTGGTCCCTCCTATGCCCTGTCCATGTGAACTCCCCTTTGCATTTACATTCTAACATCTCTGTTTACTAAGCTTCGTTAATGGGCTGTGAATGGGCTGTGTTGGCATTACCACATGTAAACAGGTGGGTAAGCAAGCAGTGTGTGTCATAGACAGGCAGATGATCAAAAGCCCCGCGCTGTTCCAAACAGCGCTCTAAAATAGCGCTGGAACAGCGCGGGGCGCTATTAGACCTATGATCAGAGATAATGCATGCAAATTTAAGCAGCGCAATTATCACTGATTATGGGGTAGAAGTGCGGGATAATTGTGCCTGAGCATGCACTCAGCACAATCCTCCCGCACTTGTTTGACAGATCTGGGCTGGAGACCAATGAAAAGAGAAGGACGTCCATCTTTAAATCGGAAGATGGACGTCCTCAACTGCCCTGTTGCAGGGACGGCCAAATTTCAAGGGGGTGTCGGAGGTATAGCGATGGGGCAGTTGAGGGCATCCAAAATTTGGACGTTTCTGCAATGGGCAGTTAAGGACGTCCAAAATTGGATGTTTCTATGAGAAAGACGTCTTTCTCATAGAAACATCCAATTTTTGACGTCCTTAACTGCCATTTGCAGAAACGTCCAAATTGTGGACGTCCTCAACTGCCCTCGCTGGCAGGTTTGCTGTAGGGGGGAATGGGGGCCTGCCAGCATGCAAATGCATACTGGACAGGGCTCACCATTCCTCCCCAATGATCTGCAAACCCTAACGCCAGCTCGGAGCTGGCATAGGGTTTGTCGCAGCCAGCGACCCAATCTTTGGCACGCTGGACGCTGATCATTGGGGATGAATGCGTTAAGCGCTGATTAGCATGCATTTGCATGCTACTTGTGCTAAGAACCCTCAAGCGTGTTGTTTCACATGCTCGAGGGCTCTGATCATGGGGTGGTAGCAAACGCCGGCGCTAGTATGGCACTAACAGCCTCTAGCACCGGCGTTTGCTTTTGATCATCTGCCTGTTAATGAATAGCACTGACCGCACATTCAGCACTGAAATGCATAAGTGCTAGTATTCTATCATTTTAGTGCACAAATGGCGCTTAAATTTAGGCACTAAAGTTGTAGAATGAGGGGGGTCAGTGGGGAGACCATTTGAAATCATAATGCTTTGTTTACAGTTGTTCAATATTAGGGAAGCTGTGGTATCTGCACTAGAAATGTACCACCTTCCTCAAAATGGGTTCATCGAACAATACATAAAATCTGGGAAAAGTCTGAGATCTGATGTATTGAGCCAATGAATCACCAAACGTGAATTCTTCAAATCAGCTTCAGACTTTAGAAAAACATGAACTGGATTTCATTGAATCGGTGTCGCTAATTCAGATATTTTGGATCTATTGACAAACTCCTGAGTCTCTAAAAATGACTAATTTATGTTTTACCTCATTATCTATGGCCAGTCATTTCACAGCTTCTAAGTGTGTCACAAAAACATTAAAATTCCCCAAACAATAAAATATTACAAAAGCAATGAAACACAACAGAAATGAAAACAAACATATTCTATTACTGTATAGTGCATCACAGGTTTTAAAGTTTGAAGAAAGGGAAGTTCAGCACATTCATGATCTTTGTAGTTTTACTCTGCCATCAAACTTCCTCTTCAACAGAGGGGGAAGATCACAATATTAGAAAAAAATAAAGCTTACTAGCACAGATCTAATTAGAAAATGTTAAGATAAAGCTGCTGATTTACAGGCAAGTAGGAAGTGGTTAGTATCGGTAAAAGGACTACACAGCTGCTCAAAATATTTGTGATTTGCATACAGATGAAAACTGCAACCTTCACATTTGATGACTGAAAATTTTATCCTCTAAATTTTTTTTTACAGAATCTCAACATGTGAACTTCAGGAATATTCTTTCCTTTTTTTAATTTGTAATTTTAAGAAGAATTTCAATAGACACAAAAACTTGAAAACACAATAATGCAATACGAATAACAATTATGTATACACACTGGCTACACTAATCTCCCTTTCCCAACCTACTCATCCCTTCCCCCCCCCCCCCCCCCCCCACCACCACCACCACCTTTAAGAGCAAGTCAGGTCAGTCTTATGACTATCATGCGTAGATGATTGACTCAGAAAATAAGTCCATCCTGAGGGCCACCAATCCATCGTGCCTTAAGCATCCAATGTACCTTCTGCAGTTCACCATTGCTCACAAAGTGTCCACCTCTTATGGTAGAGTTGTAATTTATTGTACTTCTCAGCCCAAATTCTATCTATCTTACATATTTCTTACAGTTGGCAGAGCAATTCCCTCCTTTAGCAGCCTTCCAGTTTTTTGCATAAATATACTGACCTGCCACTGGCCCATATTGCAAAATATGAACTATTTCACCCACCCCAGTATCTGCAACACCCCGTAATAGTAGATATATAGGACTAAATTCTATAAATAGCGCTGAAAAATTTGGCGCTGAAAAAAAATACACTAAGCATTAGAGAATGACATGGGGACAAAGTTTGTCTCCGTCCCCGCAGGCCCTGTCTCCATCCCCGCCCCGTCCCCGCAGGTTCTGTCCCCGTCCCCGTGGGCTCTGTCCTCATCTACAGAAGCCTTGAACACTTATGATTTTATATTTAAATCTTTTTATTAAAGTATAAAAAGGAACAATATGCTGTGCAACTGTTGTGTATAAATTACAAATAGAAAACAATAATAACAATGAGCAGCTATAATAAACCTCCTTCCCACCACCACCCTCTACCCTTCCAACTAGAAAATGACACGGGGACAAAGTTTGTTCCTGCCCCGTCCCTGTGGGATCTGTCCCCGTCCCCACCCCAAATGGACGTGCGGCAATTTTGATTTTGCCACACATCCATTTTCAGCAAAAATTTTAAAAAGGCCTTTTTTACAGGCGTGCTGATAAATTGATCGGTGTGCTCCCAAAACCCGCGCCTACACTACCACAAGCCATTTTCAGTGCACCTTATTAAAAGGACCCCATAATTATTAGCATCCAATTACTGGTGCTAATTGGCTTGTTATTCAATTAAATTGCCTGCACAAATTTGTGATTTTAAGTGCCATTTATAGAATTTTGAGGATAGTGATATCTTTTGTAGAGCATAGCCAGTGATCTCCTTTAAAGTCACTAACAGACACTCCCAAAAGTTTTGGATCTCTGGACATCTCCACCACATATGAAATCAGCTGCCCACATTCCCACAACCTTTCCAACACTGCCCAGTTCCCGTACCACACCACTTAGATAACATTTTATAACAATGCTCTTTGAAGTTGTGCAGAAGCATTAATGTGCCAAATACCCTTACCCTCCCATTCCTCATTAGAAAGTGTACCACCAATACCCTCTTCCCAACTGTTTCAGAAAAACGCCCTGTGCATTATATTTAACCAGAAGAAAACCACACAAATTAGATAATGCCCCATAGCGCTTCAAACTGCATCACACATTTCTCAAAAATTGAAGGAGTATGCTCAAAAATCGTTCTGGATAGGTTTTTGCTAATGACAAATCTGTAAGTAGTACAAAAAATCCACAGGGGCGATCCCATAGCATTCCTGAATATTTGAGAAAGAACATGTCCCCCTGCATGGAGTCACTAACTGCCCCAACTGTTGAAGGCATTTTGACTCCCATTCTACATTATTCTAGACAAATCTTCTCGAACCCCAAGAATTTTCCATTCGGCTCATACGATATTGTCTTCTTCAGCAATATCATCTTTTTCATTCCTTCCTTCCCCATATACAGAGGTTTGTGCAAAACGTGGCCACAGGGAGGGTAATTTTCAAAGGCATTTCCACAAGTAAAGGGCTGGCCTCCATTGCTCCCCTCACTTGTTGGAGAATATGCAAAAATAAGACTTGGATTTTTATCTCTTTTTTATTTTTTTAGTTTCCTTCCAATGCTGTTTGTCACTCACCAGATCTGAATTTAGTTTGTTTAAAACCTTGAAAATTATTTATTTAGATTTGCCCAAACCTTTTTCAGTATACATCAATATGGTGTGGACGCCCATATGGATGAGGAGTTCCCACTTCTTGTCTGTCTTTTTGTCCCGATATGGGGAAACAAAAGGAGCAGCTTCGAGCATGCCCACCAACACAGCACCCGTAGGCAGTTATACAGCCCACACTCCATGCCTTTTTCAACGAACAGGTTGGATCTGTTGAGGAGAGTGAAGGTTTCTGATAGCAGTATTGGAATGGGAAGCCCCCTGAAAATCCAGGTGGTATGAATGGTGGTGAGCCAGGACTAGGTTAACACTATATTGGGCCTTAGGCAAGCTTACATTTGTGGACCTCCTACAATGAACCCTCATTTTCTTCTTTTCTCACCCCCCCCCCCTCCCCTCTAGAGTCATATTCAGTCCCCCTCCACCACCACCACCATATACACACATTTTACCTCTCCAGAAGTAGCAGTGAAAAGAGCAATTTGTTACTGAGCAAGACTGGGTTGCAGTGGCGTACCTAGGGTAGTTGACACCCGGGGCCGGTCATTTTTTAACACCCCCCCCCCCCCAAATCCAGTACTAGGCATGCCGAGAATACAAAACACTCAGGACCTATAGAGCAATTCTACCATACCATAAGCAGTCATTTCTACGAGTCACACAAGGAAAAGGAAAGCATCTTAAACACTACAGTGAGCACTAGAACATCAATTCACCTACTGTAAAACGAAACCAGACAGAATAGTACAGATCGTAGATCCTGCACAGTCAATGCCAACTGAAAGCCATGTCTTTTTCACAAACACAGATACACCCTAATCCACTATAGAATAAGTAATCATAAACTTTCTATTTAGACAAAAATTAAACTGAACCCCCAATGCCAGACTCTGCATACAATGCAACACCACAGAAACAGAAACTGTCCCCTAGTACTGTGCAAAATATAAAGACAGCAGATGTAAATTTGAAAAAAAAACCTAACAAGTACCAATCACCACTTTACAAATTAACAAATAGAAATAAAACAAATATAGAAAGTAAAATAATACCATTTTATTGGACTAATACATTTAGCTTTCAGAAGCCAAAACCTCCGTCCTCGGGTCAGTACAGTATAGTGCTGTTACAGTATCCTATCCTGACCTGAGGAAGGGGGTTTTGTTCTCCGAAAGTTAGTCAAAATGTATTAAAATTAGTCCAATAAAAAGATTACCTTATTTACATGTTCTATTATAAACATTTAACACATCTACAATACTTTATCCTAAAGCAAAAAAAATAAAAATATATACAGTGGGGGAAATAAGTATTTGATCCCTTGCTGATTTTGTAAGTTTGCCCACTGACAAAGACATGAGCAGCCCATAATTGAAGGGTAGGTTATTGGTAACAGTGAGAGATAGCACATCACAAATTAAATCCGGAAAATCACATTGTGGAAAGTATATGAATTTATTTGCATTCTGCAGAGGGAAATAAGTATTTAATCCCTCTGGCAAACAAGACCTAATACTTGGTGGCAAAACCCTTGTTGGCAAGCACAGCGGTCAGACGTCTTCTGTAGTTGATGATGAGGTTTGCACACATGTCAGGAGGAATTTTGGTCCACTCCTCTTTGCAGATCATCTCTAAATCATTAAGAGTTCTGGGCTGTCGCTTGGCAACTCGCAGCTTCAGCTCCCTCCATAAGTTTTCAATGGGATTAAGGTCTGGTGACTGGCTAGGCCACTCCATGACCCTAATGTGCTTCTTCCTGAGCCACTCCTTTGTTGCCTTGGCTGTATGTTTTGGGTCATTGTCGTGCTGGAAGACCCAGCCACGACCCATTTTTAAGGCCCTGGCGGAGGGAAGGAGGTTGTCACTCAGAATTGTACGGTACATGGCCCCATCCATTCTCCCATTGATGCGGTGAAGTAGTCCTGTGCCCTTAGCAGAGAAACACCCCCAAAACATAACATTTCCACCTCCATGCTTGACAGTGGGGACGGTGTTCTTTGGGTCATAGGCAGCATTTCTCTTCCTCCAAACACGGCGAGTTGAGTTCATGCCAAAGAGCTCAATTTTTGTCTCATCTGACCACAGCACCTTCTCCCAATCACTCTCGGCATCATCCAGGTGTTCACTGGCAAACTTCAGACGGGCCGTCACATGTGCCTTCCGGAGCAGGGGGACCTTGCGGGCACTGCAGGATTGCAATCCGTTATGTCGTAATGTGTTACCAATGGTTTTCGTGGTGACAGTGGTCCCAGCTGCCTTGAGATCATTGACAAGTTCCCCCCTTGTAGTTGTAGGCTGATTTCTAACCTTCCTCATGATCAAGGATACCCCACGAGGTGAGATTTTGCGTGGAGCCCCAGATCTTTGTCGATTGACAGTCATTTTGTACTTCTTCCATTTTCTTACTATGGCACCAACAGTTGTCTCCTTCTCGCCCAGCGTCTTACTGATGGTTTTGTAGCCCATTCCAGCCTTGTGCAGGTGTATGATCTTGTCCCTGACATCCTTAGACAGCTCCTTGCTCTTGGCCATTTTGTAGAGGTTAGAGTCTGACTGATTCACTGAGTCTGTGGACAGGTGTCTTTCATACAGGTGACCATTGCCGACAGCTGTCTGTCATGCAGGTAACGAGTTGATTTGGAGCATCTACCTGGTCTGTAGGGGCCAGATCTCTTACTGGTTGGTGGGGGATCAAATACTTATTTCCCTCTGCAGAATGCAAATAAATTCATATACTTTCCACAATGTGATTTTCCGGATTTAATTTGTGATGTGCTATCTCTCACTGTTACCAATAACCTACCCTTCAATTATGGGCTGCTCATGTCTTTGTCAGTGGGCAAACTTACAAAATCAGCAAGGGATCAAATACTTATTTCCCCCACTGTATTTTATTTACAGTTTGTTGTCTCTGGTTTCTGGTTTCCTCATCTTCTTTCCATCCAGCATCTGTCTTCACTCTCTCTCTCTCTGCCATCCAGTGTCTGCCCTCTCTGCCGTCCCTTCCATCCACTGCCTGCCCTTTCTCTCTGCCCCTTCAATCCACCATTTGCCCTCCCTCTCCCATCCATCCAGGGTCTGCCCTCCCTCTCACTCCCCCTTCCATCTAGGATCTGTCCCCTCTCTCTCTCTCTCTGCCCCTTTTTTCAGCCCCCAGTTCCAGCCCCCTTCTCCCCTCCCCTTCTCCTGTCTGAGACCCCCACCACAGTTCCCTTCTCCCCTCCCCTGTCTGAGACCCCCACCCCAGTCCCCTTCTCTCCTCTGAACACCCCCATCCCAGTCCCCTTCTCCCATCCTCTTCTCCCCTCTGAGATCCCCACCCCAGTCCCCTTCTCCCCTCCCCCTCCCTGTCTCCTCCCCTCCCCTTTTCCCCTCTGAGACCCCCACCCCAGTCCCCTTCTCCCCTCCCCTTCCCTTCTCCCCTCTGAGATCCCCACCCCAGTCCCCTTCTCCCCTCCCCTTTTCCCCTCTGAGACCCCCACCCCAGTCCCCTTCTCCCCTCTGAACACCCCCACCCCAGTCCCCTTCTCCCCTCCCCTTCTCCCCTCTGAGAGCCCCACCCCAGTCCCCTTCTCCCCTCTGAGATCCCCTGTCTGAGATCCCCACCCCAGTCCCCTTCTCCCCTCCCCTTTTCCCCTCTGAGACCCCAGTCCCCTTCTCCCCTCTGAACACCCCCACCCCAGTCCCCTTCTCCCCTCCCCTTCTCCCCTCTGAGATCCCCACCCCAGTCCCCTTCTCCCCTCCCCTGTCTGAGACCCCCACCCCAGTCCCCTTCTCCCCTCTGAACACCCCCACCCGTCCCTTTCGCCCCTCTCCTTCCCCACCTCAGTCCCGTTAAAACCGGCGAAGCAGCGTCGCAGGCAGCGTCTCGTGCCCTGCTTGTAAAAAAAATGGGAGATTTTTTACAAGCAGGGCACGAGGCGCTGCCTGCAACGCTGCTTCGCCGGTTTTTTAAATGTGCGGCGCCACGGGAGGCGGCGGGAGCGGAGCACCCCCCACCCACTGGCACCCGGGGCGGACCGCCCCCCCCCCCCCCCCCCCCCCCTTGGTACGCCACTGCTGGGTTGGCAAATGTGTCAAATGGAGTGGTTTAATGGTTGGTGCTGGACAGCTGCCAAGTTACCCTCTTCCAGGAAAGAGATTTTAGGACAGTCCTGGATTTCTGACAATTCTATCCTGTATAGAATGATCCTGTAGTACTGGCTTCAATGGGTAGACTTAGGGACTACAAATAGCACAGTAAACCAGGATGTAAGTTCAAAAACAGGACAAGCCAAAAAAATCTCCTTCCTGGAACTGGGGAACTTGGCAGACGTTGGGCAAGTCCTTGTCACCCTCCATTGCCTCTGGTACAAACCAGAAATGTCAAGGAAGGAGTGCCTCAAAGAGTGAGATATGCAGTATAAATTAACAAAGTCATGCATGTGAAAAAAGCTTTACAGATAGAAGAAGTAAAAGAAAATGATATTTATCTTTCTGTGGTGCTTCTGAAAAGAATTTACCCAGCTAACTTAATAGTTAGCTTGCTTATCTCCCCAGGCTGAAAACTTCCCTTCTCTTACTATGTACACAGGTACATTTCTATCAGTGGACTTCTTCATTTCATCTCAAATTTTCCAAGGGAAGCTCTGTTATTTGAGACTGTCCCCACAAAATCAAAATTTGAAAGTGCCAAACCCCTTCGTGAAAAACTGCACTGGCTTCCCACCAAGGAACGTATTGCCTTCAAGGTTTGCACTCTGGTCCACAAGATTATTTACGGCAAAGTTCCTGGATATATGTTAAACCTCATAAACTACCACCCAGAAACAGTACCAGCCTATCCCGTACTTAAATTAGCATTATCCAGACTGCAATGGTCTTAGATACAAATCAACTTATGCATCCAGCTTTTCCTACATAAGTACACAACTGTGGAACGCTCTGCCCAAAACCTTGAGATCTATTCATAACCACCTCAACTTCAGGAAATTATTGAAAACCAACTTGTTTAAGAAGGTCTATCCCCCTGACCCAAATTAACTTTCTACTTCCTGCGACACAGAAAAACTATGGTCCATATTGGACTTCTATCAACACTCCTTCTTTATTTGTTGCTCTATACTTACGTTTCTTTCAAATTGATTACTATATTGTGTATTTGTATTTTATCGAACTGGATCCTGCCTCTCCGGTATTGTGTAAGCCACATTGAGCCTGCATCTAAGTGGGAAAATGTGGGATATAAATGTGTTAAATAAATAAAGACATAGAAAACACACACACACAGACACACTCTCATTTTTCAGATAAATACATACATCCATGCACTCTCATTTTTAGCTCTCATTTTATTTTATTTATTAGGATTTATTTACCACCTTTTTGAAGGAATTCACTCAAGGCGGTGTACAGTAAGAATAGATCAAACATGCTCAATAGGCAATTACAGCAGTAAAATATTCAAATAACAATGCAAAGTGTGGCATAGTATACTACTTACAATGTCAACACAATACATAATAGAAAATGTTAATTGATAGTGAAGGGTAAAGCAAAGATGGAATATATAGATAGGTAAGAGAGTAAGAAGAGTTAAAAAGTAATGTGACTGATTTAAAGAAAGTTGCACAAGAGGTCAGAGAGATGGTTAAATATTATCTCAGCTAGGGTAGAAGTCGATAAACATGTCCTGCTTTAGTATGTGCAGCCCGAGTCACTCCTTGTGTGTGTGAGAGAGACTAACAAGTTAGTTACTTCTTCCATTAAAGGCCTGGTTGAAGAGTCAAGCTTTCACCTGCTTCCTGAAGTAGAGATAATCAGATATTCACAGTTTCACATACAAACACATGCATGCATTCTTGCTCTTCAGACTCATGTATGCACACACTCATTCTTCAGATATATACACATGGATATGCTATGCATGTACTCTCCAGACACTCGCATGTACAGTGGTGGAAATAAGTATTTGATCCCTTGCTGATTTTGTAAGTTTGCCCACTGACAAAGACATGAGCAGCCCATAATTGAAGGGTAGGTTATTGGTAACAGTGTGAGATAGCACATCACAAATTAAATCCGGAAAATCACATTGTGGAAAGTATATGAATTTATTTGCATTCTGCAGAGGGAAATAAGTATTTGATCCCCCACCAACCAGTAAGAGATCTGGCCCCTACAGACCAGGTAGATGCTCCAATCAACTCGTTACCTGCATGACAGACAGCTGTCGGCAATGGTCACCTGTATGAAAGACACCTGTCCACAGACTCAGTGAATCAGTCAGACTCTAACCTCTACAAAATGGCCAAGAGCAAGGAGCTGTCTAAGGATGTCAGGGACAAGATCATACACCTGCACAAGGCTGGAATGGGCTACAAAACCATCAGTAAGACGCTGGGCGAGAAGGAGACAACTGTTGGTGCCATAGTAAGAAAATGGAAGAAGTACAAATGACTGTCAATCGACAAAGATCTGGGGCTCCACGCAAAATCTCACCTCGTGGGGTATCCTTGATCATGAGGAAGGTTAGAAATCAGCCTACAACTACAAGGGGGGAACTTGTCAATGATCTCAAGGCAGCTGGGACCACTGTCACCACGAAAACCATTGGTAACACATTACGACATAACGGATTGCAATCCTGCAGTGCCCGCAAGGTCCCCCTGCTCCGGAAGGCACATGTGACGGCCCGTCTGAAGTTTGCCAGTGAACACCTGGATGATGCCGAGAGTGATTGGGAGAAGGTGCTGTGGTCAGATGAGACAAAAATTGAGCTCTTTGGCATGAACTCAACTCGCCGTGTTTGGAGGAAGAGAAATGCTGCCTATGACCCAAAGAACACCGTCCCCACTGTCAAGCATGGAGGTGGAAATGTTATGTTTTGCGGGTGTTTCTCTGCTAAGGGCACAGGACTACTTCACCGCATCAATGGGAGAATGGATGGGGCCATGTACCGTACAATTCTGAGTGACAACCTCCTTCCCTCCGCCAGGGCCTTAAAAATGGGTCGTGGCTGGGTCTTCCAGCATGACAATGACCCAAAACATACAGCCAAGGCAACAAAGGAGTGGCTCAGGAAGAAGCACATTAGGGTCATGGAGTGGCCTAGCCAGTCACCAGACCTTAATCCCATTGAAAACTTATGGAGGGAGCTGAAGCTGCGAGTTGCCAAGCGACAGCCCAGAACTCTTAATGATTTAGAGATGATCTGCAAAGAGGAGTGGACCAAAATTCCTCCTGACATGTGTGCAAACCTCATCATCAACTACAGAAGACGTCTGACCGCTGTGCTTGCCAACAAGGGTTTTGCCACCAAGTATTAGGTCTTGTTTGCCAGAGGGATTAAATACTTATTTCCCTCTGCAGAATGCAAATAAATTCATATACTTTCCACAATGTGATTTTCCGGATTTAATTTGTGATGTGCTATCTCTCACTGTTACCAATAACCTACCCTTCAATTATGGGCTGCTCATGTCTTTGTCAGTGGGCAAACTTACAAAATCAGCAAGGGATCAAATACTTATTTCCACCACTGTATATGCACACACACTCTGAGTTTCTGATGTGTCTAGCAGGTAAAATAATTTTTAATGCTGTTTTGCTGATTTATTTGCTGATTTAAAATGTTATGTTATATGTTCATAGGGGAAGCTTTAAAACAAATGACATTTCTGTCAAATTTTAAAAAATGACACACATAGGCAATAAAATTTTGCGAGTATTTTTATAGAGGACTATCTTTACTGCCATCATGAAGAGAAAAGCAGGCATCTAGAGCTCCAATGAAAACCACAATACAGCACTGGAAATAACAAAGCAGCTTCTGAGGTACTAACAAATATATTTTGAAAATAACCCTCCCCCCTTCACAGACCCTTGAAAATTCCACCAGCCCCCACAACTCCTCTTAGATCTTCTCCTCCCCCCCCCCCCAATCCCCTTACAAGAGAAAATGCAAATCTACTTTGCTATTGTTTTTGACAAACTGGAGATGGCTTCAACTTTATAGTTATACTGTCTCCTGTGGACCAGATAAGCTCATCCCAAGTCCCCTCTTTTAACCTCAAGGAGAAAAGAGTTTTCAGTTTTGGCAAGGTATAAGACATCACAAGAACAAAATATAGGAAAACAACTGGACTGCATTAGGGGCTTATAGCCCATTTAGTTATGTTTAAACAAAAGAGACATATAAAACCACTTTCCCCTGAAACATGTTCCAAAATAGAATAATCCATTTGTGTATCTAAAAGGCAAACTTCTACAAAACAGATGAAAATGTGATTCCATGTGCCCCAATGAAAGGAGAGTTTAATTCTACTTCTATTTAATGTCAATATACTCCATCATCTTAGAAACACCAGGCAGATTACAACAGATTGAGCCAGTCTTGGGTTTTACTTCCATTGCTTTGAATGAAAGCAAAACCCAGACTGGATCAATGTGTTCTCTTTTTCTGGAGCCATATGGCAACCCTACGCCCTACCTCGTCTTACCCCCACAACCCAACCCAGGATACCCACTGGTTTCATCCTGTGCAGTGCAGAGCTGTTCCTCACCCATAGTACTTGAACTGTTCAAGAAGTTCCCCCAGCTCAACCTCTCCTTAGACTCAGGGTTGCCAGCTGGGAAAAATTTTCCCAGCCCCAAACGAGCCGTAAACCCGCCCAAAAACCGCCCGTAGCCAATCCCCGTCTCCCGTGTCACCTAACACCGCCTCCCACGTCACTAGCCCCGCCCCCTACATCATCCCTGATGTCAACCCCGCCCCTGAAAGGCTTCTATTGGTCCAATTTGGACCAATAGAAACCCCGGAAAAGCTTCTATTGGAACAAATTGGACCAATAGAAGCCCCGGAAAAGCTTCTATTGGACCGAATTGGACCAATAGAAGCCCCGGAAAAAAACACCGAACTCGCACAATGGTGACGGGAAAACCGCCCAAAAAACCGCATCCCGCGGCCGGCGAAATTTTCCCGCCGCCGCTGGCGAAAACCCGCCCAATTGGGCGGTAAAACCGCCCACCTGGCAACTTTGCTTAGACTGTGTGACTACAGCAGTGCCATTGCTTGGATCCTACCATAGTGTCTGCATTAGAAGGGGGAAGATTGGAGAGCTGTAGAGGACTAAACTCTAAAAAAAAATAATATCCAGACATTTTAGGCATCCTTCTGGCTTTGAGACAGATAATTTACAAATCTGTAGAATCCTGAAAAAAAATCCAGACAGTTGGCAATAGCTTCCCTAAGTGCTGAACACATCTGACTGGGCTCCCCCTAAACTTTTGGGTCCTAAGTACAAGCCTAGTTTGCCTATAAACTTTAATATGGCACTGGGTACAGCAGGAGCACTGGTGAGGGAAGGCACTGGCTTTTACAGTGGTGGGGGCTGCTGTGCAACCTAGGCAGTGCAAAGACAGCTTGAGTCTGAGAAAATCTAGACTGGCCTTTGAAGGAACCAATGTCAGGCCTACTGGATTAGTGGTTTGGGAGCCCACTCTTCTTTTTCTACAATGGAAAGTATGATTAATTCTGGTGGTTCAAGGTACTTCAAATCCAGCATGGTGAAGCCTGGCTTCCATGGTTACCCTCAATCCACTCTGGAAATTGGAATGATGAACCCAGAGGCCTCCACTTCAAAATGTTCTGAGATGGTATTACTTTACAAGTCAGTTCAGTAATTGTCTCAGCAGCAAGGTTTATTATCTCTGGAATATAAGGAAAAGAATAAAGCACTGGAGAAGGCAGTGACTGACTTTCAAATGAAAGAAAACTTTGGAATGAGGGTGCGTAGGATGCAGGTGAAAGGGAATAGGCTCAGGAGTAATCTAAGGAAAAACATCTTCATGAAAAGGGTAGCAGATGCATGGAATGGCCTCTCTCGGTAAAGGTGGTGGAGACAAAAACTATATCTGAATCCAAGAAAGCGTGGAACAAGCACATAGGATCTCTTAGGCAGAGGAAGAGACAATATATTTATTAGGATTTTGCTCACTCCTTTTTCAGTAGTAGCTCAAATGAGTTACATTCAGGTACACTGGATATATGGTATGGATGGGCAGACTGAATAGGCCAAAGGGCCTTTATTTGCCGTTGTTTCCTTTGTTTCTATGTTTAATCATGTAGGGGTCCTTTTACTAAGGTGCACTAACAGATTTAGTGCACGCTAATGAATTAGTGTGCATTGAGTGCCATGCAGCATGTAGGTATACAATGGGCCGTGTGGCATTTAGCATACGCTTAGGCCCTGTTTACTAAGGCGTGTTAGCATTTTTAACGCGCCTCCAATTAGCGTGTGCACTAACTGTGTAGGGATATTGTAGGCACATACACAGTTAACACGCATACATGGTTAACCCGCGTTAAAAATGTTAACGCAGCTTAGTACAAAGGGCCCTAAATCCATTAGCGCACATTAATGTTTTTATGATTTAGAATAAATTAACCACTCAGCATAAGTTAGAACATTTGGACAATTTTACTAGATGCTTCAAACTATGCTTTTTGAATTGTCCAAGCTTTGGAGACTTTACTTACCACCAGTAAATAAAGATGACTTTTTTACCAATGAAGAAATTGACTACATTCCAGTCTCTGGAGGTACCTAAGTCTGGGCACCTTCTATCTGAAGACAGTTTTTGAGTCCTCTGGGTTTCTGGAGGGGACTAAGCTGGAGGAAACCAATAGAGCTACCTTGCTCATGACTTTTGTGTTCAAAGAGAAGCTTAATAATGTGATGCATCTGTTCTTTCAGAAAGGCATATGCTATTTTAGTGTCAGAAGATACGGGGTTTTCCACATCTGTAAAACATTATGCAAGAAAGGAGGAAAACCTTCTCTTTTAATGCACCAAGAGGTTTGTTCTCTCAGGGGGGCTATGTTTCTTCAACATCATTGCAAATGTAACATACATTTTTCTAATGTTAAATATGTTTTTTTAAACCTTTCAATTAAAAAGATAACTTCTTTTCTAAAAAGGGGAAGGAGGAACCCAGCCAACTAGAGTGCATGGATGTCTGAGCACCAACTGACTGATTAATTGCCCAGTATTGTATTTTTTCTTTGTTAATGTTTTCTTTGGTCTACTGCTAGACTTTCTTATGCTTAATTGTACCCTTCTTTTCGTGGGCTGAGTGGGAGGCATGGAAGATTTTATATTTGAGTTTGCACTGTAATGACTGAATGCTATTAATATATTGTGTTTTCCTCTGTATCAGGGGCATAGCTAGGTGGGGCCATGGGGTCATGGGCCGCCACAGATTTAGTCCTGGCCCCCTCTACTTTCCACCCCCCGCTGCCGACCATCCTCCCCCCGCCACTTTCGATCCCCCCTCCCGCTGCCGCCGAAGTCTTCTTCAGCGCCAGTCTCCGCATTTAACCAGTTAGATTGCGCAACATAGTTAGTTTAGCAGTATGCACATAATCAGCAGGAGAAAAATGGTTATCTCCAACTGAATATTCACAATTATCCGCAAAAACATTATTTAACCGGTCAGCGGCCATTTCTGATCAGTTATAATACTGATTTTTAAGTACACTGTACTGCTGTATTTTTTTATGGAAGAGTCAATTTTCACTTCAAGCAAACTTGATCAGCAAAAGAGGCATAATAAAGAGCAGGGGCGTAGCCAGACCTCGGCGGAAGGGGGGTCCAGAGCCCAAGGTGGGGGGACACAGTTTAGCCCGCCTACCCCAGCTGCCGACCCCCCTGCCACTTTCGACCCCCCCCCCCCCCCCCCCGCCAACCCTACCCCACCACTTTCGATCCCCCCTCCCACCGCCACTGCCTGGTACCTTTGCTGGCGGGGGTCCCCAACCCCCACCAGCCAAGTCTTCTTCAGTGCTGGTCTCCGGCGCCTTCGCTGATCTGTTTCTGTGAGTCCTGACTCCTGACGTCCTGAAGTGAAAATTGGCTCTTCCATAAAAAATACAGCAGTACAGTGTACTTAAAAATCAGTATTATAACACAAAACACATGAAGGTTTAGGAAAAGAAACATCTATAAGCCATTATTAAAGATGGACTTGGGGAAAATCCACTGCTTATTTCTATGATAAGCAGCTTAAAATCTGTTTTAATGTTCTGGGATCTTGCCAGGTACTTGTGACCTTGATTGGCCACTGTTGGAAACAGGATACTGGGCTTGACAGATCTCCAGTTTGTCCCCATATGGCAACACTTATGTTATTATGACAACTCTATACATTTATAAGCCACTTCTAATATAATAATTTGCTCCTGCAACCAATGTCTCTTACTGCATTCGTAACCATCTCCTGACATCACTCTCCCGTAGTAGAAGCCTGCTTGCCTGACGTCAGGAGATGTTACTACTCTCTGTCTCTGTGGCCTCTGAGTGCAAGGAGGACGTGTGCGAGTGCCCCAGCCCTTCGTACGTGGCAGCTGCTGTTTAAAAAGTTTTACCTTCTGCTCGGCCGGCAACACTCAAGTCCACCAAGTACAGACACCGCTTCAGACAGGCTGTGGTTCACTGTTTCTGTGGTCCTGCCCTTCCGCAAACAGGAAATGAGGGCGGGACCAGAGGAACAGCGAATCACAGCCTGTCTGAAGCGGCGTCTGTACTTGGTGGACTTGAGTGTTGCCGGCCGAGCAGAAGGTAAAACTTTGTAAACAGCAGCTGCTAC
The DNA here is from genome assembly GCF_901765095.1 of Microcaecilia unicolor. Lineage (NCBI taxonomy): Eukaryota > Metazoa > Chordata > Amphibia > Gymnophiona > Siphonopidae > Microcaecilia > Microcaecilia unicolor. The sequence goes on from NC_044032.1 coordinate 382,583,657, forward strand.
GTACGAAGGGCTGGGGCACTCGCACACGTCCTCCTTGCACTCAGAGGCCACAGAGAGAGAGGGAGGGAGGCGCTGGGCGGCAGAAATCGGAGAGGGGGTTCCTGAGATGAGAGAGAGGGGGGAGAGGGAGGGGGTGGAGGTCCTGAGACGAGAGGGGGGTCCTGAGATGAGAGGGGGGAGGGGGTGGGGGTCCTCAGACGAGAGAGGGTGGGGGGTCCTGGGGGGAGGAGGAGGGGGAGGAGGGGGTGATGAGGAGGGGGGATGAGGGGGGTCGGGAGGGGGGAGGAGAGGGAGGGGGCCATGGAACCTTGCTAGTGCCTGTTTCCTTTCTGTTGGAAACAGGCCTTTTTTACTAGTGTGAACATAAAATTATAGAATAATAGCACTTTCAGGGGTAAATATACAGCTACACATGTTAGTGCTAGCAAGATGCCTAAGCGCTATTTTGAAAATGTGTATCATAGCACTTAAATGCAAGGTGGGTGTACACATGGGTGAAGTATGGGCAGTGTTCCTACTTACAAACATAACCTAAGGAATACAGTCACCCTTGTCACATTTATGTGAACATAGTTAGTCAAGGACTATGGCATGTGCATACATTTAATAAACATAAGAACATAAATGTTGCCATATTGAGACAGACTGAAGGTCCATCAAACCCAGTATCCTGTTTCCAACAGTGGCCAATCTAGGTCACAAGAACCTGGCAAAGATCCCAGAACATTAAAACAGATTTTTTGCAGTTTGTTCTAGAAATAAGCAGTGGATTTTCCCAAGTCCATCTTTAATAATGGCTTATGGACTTTTCTTTTAGGAAATTATCCAACCCTTTTTTAAATCCTGTTAAGCTAACTGCTTTTACCACAGTCCCTGATAATGAATTCCAGAGTTTAATTACATATTGCGTGAAGAAATATTTTCTCTGGTTTGTTTTAAATTTACTACTTAGTAGCTTCATTGCATTTCCTCTAGTTCTAGTATTTTTGGAAAGAGTAAACAAGTGATTCAACTCCACTCAGTATTTTATAGACCTCTATCATATCTCCCCTCTGCAATCTCTTCTCCAAACTGAACAGCCCTCGCTGCTTTAGCCTCTCCTCACAGGGAAGTCATTCCATCCCCTTTATCATTTTGGTCACTCTTTTCTATAAATTTTCTAATCCCACTATATCTTTTTTGAAATGCAGTGACCAGAACTGCACACAGTATTCAAGGTGCGGTTGCACCATGGAGCGATACAGAAGCATTAAACATCCTCATTTTTGTTTTCCATTCCTAATAATTCCTAACATTCTATTTGCTTTCTTAGCCGCTGCTGCAAACTGAGCACAGGGTTTCAACGTATCATCAACGTATCATCAACCTTTTCCTGTGCCCTGATATCAGGTTATGCTAGTACTCTCCACTCTCATCTCTCCCTACATTCCTCCCCGGGAACTCGGTTCACTGGGTAAATCTCTCTTATCTGCACCCTTCTCCTCCACTGCTAACTCCAGACTCCGTTCCTTTTATCTTGCTGCACCATGTGCTTGGAATAGACTTCCTGAGCCGGTACGTCAAGCTCCATCTCTGGCCGTCTTCAAATCTAAGCTAAAAGCCCACCTTTTTGATGCTGCTTTTAACTCCTAACCCTTATTCACTTGTTCAGAACCCTTATTTTATCATCCTCACTTTAATATTCCCTTATCTCTTGTTTGTCCTGTTTGTCTGCCCTAATTAGATTGTACTAAAGGTATACGACCAGAGAAAATTCTGATAGGAGGTAAAGCAGTGAAGGGGTTGACCTAATACAGCTCTGAGTAATCAAACAATGATATTTCTAATATGCATATATTAAATAATAGAGATGTTCTCAGAGTTATAAACTCACCCAAGCGAGGCACCGCTCAACTGAGTGGCACCTCTTAGGGTGGACAAATTTCTCAATCATAGAACTTCTCTAACAGCAACTGGTAGGAGTTGAAATGTTCATCTCACACAACTCTCCCAGGAGCTGAGCCCCTGCAGGCTGGCACAGAACCTCAGGGTAACATAGTAAATGACAGCAGGTAAGGGGTTAGATTAAGTGCTACCGTGTTACGAAAAAAACTAAGATACATTAATGTATGTTATTTATTGCAGGTCCCATTTTATTGCCATGGGATTTATTTAATAATAATGCATGTTAACTGAATTTGTGTATGCCATGTGGAGGGGCATATTCGAACGAAAACGTCTATCTCCATGAGCGTTTATCTCCAAGAACGGGTCCGTGAAGGGGCGGACCGAACCGTAGTTTCGGAAAAAATAGACGTCCATGTTTTATTTGACAATTTGTGAGCTGGGCGTTTTTGTTTTTCAGTGAGAATGGAAAATGAAAGCGCCCAGCTCAAAAACGAATAAATCCAAGGCATTTGTTCATGGGAGGGGCCAGGATTTGTAGTGCACTGGTCCCCCTCACATGCCAGGACACCAACCGGGCACCCTAGGGGGCACTTGAAAAAAAAAAAAAGGTAAAAGAGCTCCCAGGTGCATAACACCCTTCCCTTGGGTGTTGAGCCCCCCAAATCTCCCTCAAAACCCACCGCCCACAAGTCTACACCATTACTATAGCCCTAAGGGGTGAAGGGGGGCACCTACATGTGGGTACAGTGGGTTTGGGGGGCGGTGTGGAGGGCTCCCATTTACCAGCACAAGTGTAACAGGTGGGGGGGATGGGCCTGGGTCTACCTGCCTGACGTCCACTGCACCCCCTAATAACTGCTCCAGTGACCTGCATACTGCTGCCAGGGAGGTGGGTATGACATTTGAGGGTGAACATAAAAAGTTGTGAAACGGCATGTTTGTGGTGGGAGGGGGTTTGTGACCACTGGGGGAGTCAGGGGAGGTCATCCCCAACTCCCTCCAGTGGTCATCTGGTCATTTAGGGCACTTTTTGGGGCCCTATTCGTGGAAAAACAGGGTCCAGGAAAAGTGCCCTAAATTCTCGCTAAAAACGCATATTTTTTTTCCATTATCGGCGAAAGGCGCCTATCTCTGATCGGCCGATAACCACGCCCCAGTTCCGCCTTCACCACGCCTTTGACACGCCCCCATCAACTTTGTCCGCATCCGCGACGGAGTGCAGTTGAAAACGTCCAAATTCGGCTTTTGATTATACCGCTTTATTCGTTTTTGTGAGATAAACGTCTATCTCCCGATTTGGGTCGCAATATAGGCGTTTTTCTTTTTCCAATTATAAGCTGGATAGTAACCCATCCAGTCTTTCCAGCTGCAAGTGCCACTCCATGCACATTACCCCTATGCCATTCTGTATATAGTTGTAACTGCCAGTCCATGCATTTTTCTGCTGTTTAAGTTAAAGCACTGATCTGTATAGGTTATCCCATTGCTTTGGGGATCTTTTACTAAGCCATGGTAGCATTTTTAACTCACGGTAGAAATCAGCTGGCGGTAAACGCTGAGATGCCCATAGGAATATGATGGGCATCTCAGAGTTTACCGCCAGCTGATTTCTACTGCAAGCTAAAAACGCTACTTCAGTTTAGTAAAAGACTCCCTTTGTTAATATCCTCTTGTCATTAAGGGGGAAATGGGACTTGATATACCGCCTTTCTGAGGTTTTTGCAACTACATTCAAAGCGGTTTACATATATTCAGGCACTTATTTTGTACCAGGGGAAATGGAGGGTTAAGTGACTTGCCCAGAGTCACAAGGAGCTGGAGTGGGAATCAAACTCAGTTCCCCAGGATCAAAGTCCACTGCACTAACCACTAGGCTACTCCTCCACTAGCAATATTCCATGTAGAAGCCTGCCCTTGCAGATCAGCAACGCGGCCGCGCAGGCTTCTGTTTCTGTGAGTCTGACGTCCTGCACATACGTGCAGGACGTCAGACTCACAGAAACAGAAGCCTGCACGGCCGCGTTGTTGATCTGCAAGGGCAGGCTTCTTCATGGAATGTTGCTAGTGGAATAGAATCTCCAGTAGTAGCAACAGAATCTCAACATTCCATGTAGAATCTCCAATAGTAGCAACATTCCATGTAGAATCTCAAATAGGGAAAGGGAAATGGGACTTGATATACTGCCTTTCTGGGGTTTTTGCAACTACATTCAAAGCGGTTTACATATATTCAGGTACTTATTTTGTACCAGGGCAGGGCAATGGAGGGTTAAGTGACTTGCCCAGAGTCACAAGGAGCTGCAGTGGGAATTGAACTCATTAAGTTGTTGCTTGTGTTTATCCCATGTAACTTTGAATTCCATTATTGTTTTGTCTCCTCCACTTTCTTTGGGAATCCATTTTATGTATCTTCTATCCTTTTCATGAAAAAATGTTCTTTGATGTTGTTCCTTATTTTATTTTATTTAAATTTTCCTTAATATGCTACTTTAGGCCTACAGTTTACAACAATACTAAAAGAATTAAAAAAAAATTTAATCATCAGCGAGGAAAGCTTCCTGAAAAAGATTCCCTCGATATTCAGTGCTATTTAACTGATCAGACATGGCCGCTGACCGGTTAAGTAACTTTTTTGCAGCTAATTGTGAATATTCAGTTGGAGATAACCATTTTTCTCCCGCTGATTATGTGCAGTTAGCGCCTACTGCTAAACTAGCTATGTTGCGCAATCTAACTGGTTAAATGTGGATATTCAAGGCTAGACAAGATAAGATTAGCAGTTAAATCAGAGCACAGAAATAGCAGTCCTATCTTTAACCGCTGTAACTTAACTAGTCAGCTGCTGGAAGGGAGAAGTGGGTCCATAGCATATGCCTTCACAATCTACATGTAGCTACTATAACCTGGCTCAGTGTATTGACTTTTCACCATTGTGATTGTGGAACCTATACCGGAAGACTTTCATTGTCCTAACAACATCCTGGCCCCTGACATTCACTGAAGCACAGGCCGTGTTGGGTCCTTGAATAAAATTGCTTCCTTGGTATTCTGGCTCCGCCTCATTGTTTCAGCCTTCTACACTAGTATTGCTCTCTCTGTGGTAAATAAAAGCACAAAAAAAGAGGCTATAAAAATCCTTGATAGAATGAGTGACCTTACAAAAGAAGCAATGATTGTCCTGTGTGTGTTCATTAATAAGGCAAATCCTGGCAGGGGCGTAGCTAGACTGCAGATTTTGGGTGGGCCTAGACAACAAGTGGGTGGGCACAAAGTGTTCTACCCCCTCCCCCACCAACTTAAAAATATATCTCAGCTGGCGGAAAAACACTGCTCTCCACCTTGGCAGCCTGCAGCAGGGATGTGCCAAAAACTGAGCATGCGCAGGTGCCACCTTAGGAAGCTCAGACTGCTGAAGTGGAGAGCAATGTTTTCAGCACCATCAGGGGGAGGTTTTCAACTGGCAGAGCTTGGGATCCTCACCAGCTACCACTAAATGAGTGCTGCTGTTAGGTGGGCCTGAGTCCTAAGTGGGTGGGCCCTGGCCCACCCAGGCCCACCTGTGGCTATGCCACTGAATCCTGGAACACTTCCAGAAGAGATTATGCCAAAAGATGAGAGAGATCATGAACAGTTGTAGTGGTGAATGATGCTAGAAGTGCATCTGAATAGCCACCAGATGGCAGCACATTAGCGAAAGAGCTCACTGACTTCCTACAACAAAATGTCGTCTGATGACTTAAGTCCTGCAGAATACACTTGATGATGGATTTCTAAGTAAATAGTCTGCCCAACAACTGTCCTGCATCAACAACCAAGGAAGTGCCAACCAAAGGATATTTATTAAAAATATCAAAAAGGTCAACTAAAATGACATATAGTCCATAGGAATCTATTTTTAAAAAAAGGTATGAAGACTCAACGCAGTCCTGTGTTTGGGCGCACAGGGCGCCTGCCTCAGAAGTCTCAACTTCAGTTGGACTTGTACGTCCTTTATACTGTTATAGTTATAGATATGAACACAACACAGTCAAACAGCCACCCACACTATGAGGCTGTGATGGCAAAATGGCAACAGCTACAGCTGATGAACAACCTGAACAATTTGTTTTGGCAGCAAAAAACAAAGGACCTGACTCTTGATACCATCTTTATAGATACCTATGGACCGCATGTCATTTTAGTTGACCTTTGTTCTAGACATTTTTAATAAATATCCCTTGGTTGACACTTCCTTGGTTGTTTCCCCTTTTGCTTTGTTGTTCTTCTCTATTTGGTTTTCCAAAGGGGTTACTTTGGCTTTTGTTATTCTGGTTTTTTTTTCTGCATCAACATAAACCACATACTGTCACATTGTCAACATCAAGATTTTTTTTCCCACTTACTGTGGAATCTGTAGGATACTGAACATAGTACAGCTTTCCATAGAAAAACTTTATTCAAATCTGGTAGCACCTCAATAATATCCCTTCATTGCCAGATACTTTGGAGGTCTTTTACGAACAATTAGCGTGTGTTATTTGCCATAGAACTCATTTTATTCCTATGGGTCCTCCAGCAGAAAACATGAACTATTCACTAGTAAAAGATCCACTTTGTGAAGTTATAAAAAAGGGCCAGATGCACTAAACGTAACGAGCCATTAACGAGCAAGTAGTAAACTCTGGCATGCACTAAAGACTTTTTTCCGACGACGGTAGCAGCTAACAAAAACGGAATGCAGATGAGCAAATTGTGTAGAACCCCTATTGTAATGAGATGCACTAACCTTTTCCGATTGCCTTAACGCTGGAAAATCTAACGAGAGGTCTGTACCTCTCGTTGGGGCTGTGCGGGATTGAAAAACTCCAACAAAAGTAACAAAAAAAATATATAGCACTCCGCTTTAAAAAAAACGTCCATTTTGGCCGTCATTCCCCCCTGCAATAATAAAAACGTCTTTTTTGGCAGTGCTTCACTCAGCTGAGACCTGGAAGTCCTTGAGCCAATCACAACGCGTTTAGCCAAGCTAAACGTGCTGTGATTGGCTCAGAGACTTCAAGGTCTCTCAGCTGAGTGAAGCACTGCCAAAAAAGACGTTTTTTATTATTGCAGGGGGGAATGACGGCCAAAATGGACATTTTTTTTAGATGGGCATCCTCAATTGCACTATCCTCTGGATTGAGCCGCATCAGAGGGGGTGAGCAGCGCGGCGTCTTCGGGCGGCACAGGGAGGCGTATTTGGCATGCGCAGAGCAGCCAGCATAACGCTTGGCTGCTCTGTACATGCTCGACCGGCTGATTGGCCAACTGTTTAACGACAGAATAGAGAATGCAAGTGAGCTACAACGAGAAGCTCATTTGCATTCCCTTTCCTTAATGCATGCCCGTTCCTTACCGATTCGCTAAGGGAATCGGTAAGGGAAGGGCTCTAACGATTGTTTAGTGCATCTGGCCCTAAATCCTGCGAAGAAGCTTCTCAGAGCCTATGCTGCAAACCTTAACACCATTCTGAACACAAAAATACCAACAGCGATAGCTTTAAAAAGGAAGCAATGAATATTTACATAACAGCAATACACATCCCATTGGAAAAGCCGGACAATTCAGACTGATATAGACCCCCATACAAACCACATGCCAGAAGAATCTCTCACCTTGGTAACATGAAGAACACAGACAACCCCCACCAGTTACAGAATAAATGACCAAAAATTAGAACTTATAACCCAACATCAACACTGCCCTTCCCTACCCTACTTTCCCATCCCTCCCTGTAGCCCAGCATCATCACTACCCTTTCCTACCCTACTCCCACATCTAGGGTGGTCAACTAGATCCAGATTCACCTGACAGGGTGCATGCAGGGACTTGTGGTTCTGATTTCCCCATTGGATTCACTAAGATAAGTAAGGCTACAAGTCCCTGCATGCACTGGGGTAAGCCCAGAACTGGATCAACCCTGTCAGACAAATCTGGATCCAGCTGGCAACCCTATTCCTATCCCTCGCTGTAGCCTGGGATAAGCCCTTCCCTACCCCCACCACCCCCCACCTGTAGCACAGCATCAGCTCTGCCCTACCCATCCCCCATAGTCTGGCATCAGCCCTGCCCTTCCCAATCCCTCACTCAGAAACACATCAGCACGAAATATAAAACTTTCTTCTTTTTTTTTTTCCTTTACCTGGGTACTGCAGAACCCACCCCCATCCAGAAACCCACCAACATGAAATTATACAACTTTTTTTTTAATCTGGGCAGTGCAGAGCCCATCAGCATTATACACAAAACCTAACCAGTGCCAAGCCCTCCCCCACTCAACCCCCCACCCCCACCCCCAAGAACAATCCAATATTACACAGAAAAACATTTTTTTTTTAACCTGGGCAGCGCTCCCCTGCAGACGTCTACTGCCATGCCCTGATGAGGCCCCGAATCTGTGTGCTGCAAAAGAGGCCACAGGGCAGAGTTGGCTTGACTGGTTGGGGGGGGGGATGCTGCTACCAGCACTTCTAGCCTCTGCTCCTGCCCCCTCGCACATCCACTGGGAACTGTGTGTGTCCAGGGTTACCAGTTTATAAAGCCCTGATTGGTGCAGAGGCTGAGACAGGGTGGGCCTTGGCCCACCCATAGCTACGCCCCTGGATGTCATCTGAGATTTAAAAGCCACTATTTTCCTCCCTTTAATTAATTGTGGAATTGAACACTGTTGGGCCTATATTCAAAGCAAGTGATATGTTTATTCAAAGCAGTCAGTGAATGTATAACTTGCTTACCCATGTATTTTTAAAAAATATTCAGATTATTTAGGGCATTTAAATCACTAAATGCTCTGCTACTATCCATATAAAAGGAAGGGGGAGCAAGGTAGGTAAAAAAAAAATTATGTAGAATGCAATGACCATACATTCAGTTCTCCCACCGAGATAGATAGTGTCGCTGAAAATATATATTAAGTTACACACCAGCACCAGCACTTAACAGGACAGTCACTCTGCCAGCTGAAAATTCAGCCCTGTGTAGTGTTCTATTGAGAGATATGAACCGGGGGGGGGGGGGGGGAGAGATATTAATGTACCTGTGTTTTTAAGAATTGCATTCTAAAGGGTAATTTTATAAAATATTTTTCACACTTAAAAGCCTTTTTCTGCATGTAAAAGGGCTTGTATAAAGTTAACCCAGGGGTTACACATGGTGATATGACAGCGCATACTTTTCTGTGACTCTGGTGTATGTGTGTTTCAGTGGAGCACAGGTAGAGGTGCACTGCATGTGCTGACTTTGTAAAATGTGCATGTGCGTGCATACTTTGTGCATAAATATTTATGCCTGCTCTCAGGAAATGTCAGTGGCTTCATTGTAGCTGTGATTTCTGCCATTTACCCTCACTATTGTGTAAAGACACGTAAAGGAGCATTTTAGATATGACATCTAAATCCAACTTTGGACTTTTTGCTGAAAACATCCAAAAATCAAGTAGTGAAAATGACCATTTTCAAACCAGAAAAATGTCTTTTTTCTTTGAAAATGACCATTTCCTAGATGTTGTTGTGCTTAGTACATCTATCTTTTTGGACCATTTTCCAAGTGAAAAATGCACAAAATCAAGCCATTGGGACGTAGAAGAAGCCAGCTTTCCTAGTAGACTGGCCACACAGGCATCCCAGCAGAGCAGTGGGGCATCCTAAGGGGCACTGCAGTGGACATCACATAAAAAGTCCTAGGTATACATCTCACCATTACGCCTTATGTTGTATGGTGAGTCCTTCAAAACCCATAAAAAATCTACTGTACCCAACTATACACCACTATAATAGCCCTTATGACTGCAGGTGTCACCTATATGTGGGTACAATAGGTTTTGAGAGTTTTTGGGGGGGGCTGACACTTTCCACCACAAGTGTAATAGTTAGAGTGGATTATGGACCTAGGTCCCCTTCTCTATAGTGCACTGCACCGACCACTAGGCTATTCCAGGGACCTGCTTACTGCTGTAATAGGACTGGCCATAACATCTGAAGTTGTCATAGAGGCTGATATGTACTGTTTCATTTACAACTTTGCAGGGTGGGAGGGGGAGTCAGTGACCACTGAAGAAGTAAGGGGGTGTCATTCCTTTCCTTCAGTTGTTATCTGGTCATTTAAGGCACTTTTTTGTGGTTTATTCATTAATAAAAGTATAGGCACCTCGTATAAGAGGCTTGGGGAGGCTATGCCTCCCCAGCCCAACCGTGACCTTCCCCTGGCTGCTGCCCCCCCTCAACACAGGGCTGCCTGGCACAGCAGCGCTGCAGCCAGGCAGCTCTCGGATAGTCCCTCCGCTCCTTCCCGCCCTCAGCTCCCCGATCGACAGCCCTCCTCTCTGTTCCTCCCCGCTTGTGCATGTTTAACCCTTTTACTTTCAGGTGCAGCGACGGCAATGAAGAAGACAACACAGTGGGCTCGCCTCCAGCTTCTCACTTCCCTCACACAGTGTCCCGCCTTCTGCGATGATGCATTTCCTGTTTCCACAAGGGCGGAACACTGTGTGAGGGAAGGGAGAAGCTGTGTTGTCCTCTTCACTGCCGTCGCTGCACCTGAAAGTAAAAGGGTTAAACGCGCAGGGGGGGAGAAACGGAGAGGAGGGCTGTCAGGGAGCTGAGGGAGGGCAGGGAGAATCGCTGGACATGGATGGGAGGCCAGGGGGACAGAAGAGATGGCTGGAATTGGAGAGGAGGGCAGGGGGAGAAGAAATCGCTGGACAGGAGAGGAGGGGAGGGCAGGGGGAGAGAAGAGATCACTGGACAAGACAGGAGGGGAGGGCAGGGGAGAGAAGAGAATTGCTGGACATGGATAGATGGAGGAGAGGGCAGGGGAGAATGGAGAGTTGCTGGACATGGATGGATGGATGGAGGAGAGGGCAGGGGAGAATGGAGAGTTGTTGGACATGGATGGATGGAGGGGAGGGCAGGGAAGAGAGGAGAATTGCTGGACATGGATGGATGAATGGAGGGGGCAGGGGAGAGTGGAAATTTGCTGGATATGGGTGGATGGAGGAGAGGGCAGAGGAGAATGGAGAGTTCCTGGACATGGATGGAGGGAGGGGAGGGGAGGGCAGGGGAGAGAGGAGAATTGCTGAACATGGATGGATGAATGGAGGGGGCAGGGGAGAGAGGAAATTTGCTGGATATGGGTGGATAGAGGAGAGGGCAGGGGAGAATGGAGAGTTCCTGGACATGGATGGAGGGGAGGGGAAGGCAGGGGAGAGAGGAGAATTGCTGAACATCGATGGATGAATGGAGGGGGGCAGGGGAGAGAGGAAATTTGCTGGATATGGATGGATGGTGGACAGGCCAGGGGAGAATGGAGAGTTGCTGGACATGGATAGATGGAGGGGAGGGAAGTCAGGAAGGAGATGCACATGGATGGAGTGGAGGAGAGGGAAGACAGGAGAAATGCTGGACATGGATTGAGGGGAGGGAAGAGAGAAGAAATGCTGGACATGGATGGAGTCTACGTACTATTTATCTTTTTAAAAATACTATAAATAAAAATCACAAAAAAAAAGATTAAAACAAAAAAAAAACATAGATAAAACAATCCATATCTCATACCCCTGGAGCATATTACTCATTATACACCCTTCCCAATTATTACTTATCATGACAGAACATTTCTCCTAATGATTCCCTTGAAAACATAATTGCCATTACATAATAACCTTGCTAGCGCCCGTTTCATTTGTGTGAGAAACAGGCCTTTTTTACTAGTAAGGGAAAGGGGAAAGGGAGGTGGGACTTGATATACTGCCTTTCTGAGGTTTTTGCAAGTACATTCAAAGCAGTTTACATATATTCAGGTACTTATTTTGTACCAGGGGCAATGGAGGGTTAAGTGACTTGCCCAGAGTCAAACGGAGCTGCAGTGGGAATTGAACTCAGTTCCCCAGGATCAAAGTCCACTGCACTAACCACTAGGCTACTCCTCCACAGTAAGAACATAAGCATAGCCATACTGGGTCAGACCAATGGTCCATCTAGCCCAGTATCCTATTTTCCAAACAGTGGCCTAGCCAGATCACAAGTACCTGGCAGAAACTCAAATTGTGGAAACACTCCATACTACAAATCTCAGGGCAAGCAGTTGCTTTCCATGTCTGTCTCAATAGCAGACTATGGATTTTCCTCCAGGAATTTGTCCAAACCTTTTTTAAACCCAGATACACTAACCACTGTTACCATATCTTCTGGCAAAGAGTTCCAGAGCTTAACTATTCGTTGAGTGAAAAAATATTTCCTCCTATTTGTTTTAAAAGTATTTCCACGTAACTTCCTTGAGTGTCCCCTAGTCTTTGTACTTTTGGAATGAGTAAAAAAAAATCGATTTACTTCTACTCGTTCTACACCACTCAGGATTTTGTAGATGTCAGTCATATCTCCCCTCATCCATCTTTTTTCCAAACTGAAGAGCCCTAACCTCTTTAGCCTTTCCTCATACGAGAGGAGTTCCATCCCCTTTATCATTTTGGTCACTCTTCTTTGAACCTTTTCTAATTCCACCGTATCTTTTTTGAGAAACGACAACCAGAACTGAACGCAATGCTCAAGGTTCAGATGCACCATGGAGTGATATAAAGGCACTATAGTATTTACGGTCTTATTCACCATCCCCTTCCTAATAATTCTTAGTATTCTGTTTGCTTTTTTGGCCGCCACCGCACACTGAGCAGAAGATTTCAGCGTATTATGTACAACACCCAGATCTTTTTCTTTGAGTGCTGACCCCCAAGGTGGACCCTAGCATCAAGTAACTCTGATTCAGATTATTCTTTCCAACATGCTTCACCTTGCATTTGTCCACATTAAATTTCATCTGCCATTTGGATGCTCAGTCTTCCAGTTTCCGACTGCAATATTTCATAGTCCACATGTGTTTTAATAACCTTAAATAGTTTTCTCATCTGCAAATTTGATCACCTCACTCGTCGTTCCAATTTCCATATCATTTATAAATATGTTAAATAGTACTGTTCCCAGTACAGCACTCCACTGTCCACTCTCCTCCATTGAGAGAAATGACCATGTAACCCTACCCTCTGTTTTCTGTCCAATAACCAATTTCTGATCCACACCAGAACCTTGCCTCCTATCCCATGACTCTTTATCTTTCTCAGGATTCTCATGAGGAACTTTATCAAAAGCTTTTTGAAAATCTAGATACACTACATCAACCAGCTTACCTTTATCCACATGTTTATTCATGCCTTCAAAGAAATGAAGCAAATTGGGAGGCAAAACTTCCCTCGGCTGAACCTATGCTGACTCTGTCACATTAAACCATGTTTGTCTACGTGTTCTATAATTTTATTCTTTATAATGGTTTCCACTATTTTGCCCGGCACCGATGTCAGGCTTACCGGTCTATAATTTCCCGGATCACCCCTAGAACCCTTTTTAAAAATCGGCGTCACATTGGCCACCCTCCAATCTTCAGGTACTACGGACGATTTTAACAACAGTTTACATATTACTAACAGCAGATCAGCAAATTTATGCGTGAGTTCTTTGAGTACCCTTGGATGTGTAATGCAGAATTCCCCAACTCCGCAGAATGGGCAGAATTCTGCATAGGCTCCAAAATCTCTATCCCCATTCCCTGCAGAGATCGCACAGAAGAGAGGCAGCAAGCGAATCAATGCACATCAAGCCGCTTCTTCCTCCTCTTCTTTCAGACCTGACTATTCATTTTAACCGCGGGACTATACAGGTGGATAGAGCATTGATGGAACATGGGCAGTTCTCCCAGTTATGCATATAACCTACACAATCCAGTTATGGGTGTCACTTGGTGCCCTTAGGCATCAACAGTTACACCTGCCATAGACATCACATACTTGTTGGCACCTACACATAAGCGTGCCAGAACCGATTTCAACTAGTAAGTTACCCAACATTTAATAACCCAAAAATATCCTACTGCAGCAGAAACTTCTGCCTGAAATTCGAGATATTTCTGAGTACTATATTTTTTTACAGGATGGAGCTCCAGCACATCAAGCTCGCAAAACAGTGAATGTTTTGAACACAAATTATGAATAAACTAACAAAAAAACCCCATTATACTAATGATGGATGGATGGACATGGAGAGAGAAGAGATGTCAAATAGGCAGGAGAACCTGGAGAGTGAGTTAAGAGAAGACAGAGGAAAACAGAAATCAGAGCCTGAGACTAGCATGCTTTGAAAAATAAAATGACCAGACAACAAATGGTAGAAAAAATAATTTTATTTTCTATTCTGTGATTAGAATATATCAGATTTTAAATGTACATCCTGCCAGAGTTGGTGTTAGACATGGCTAGGGACCAGAGCAGAAATTTAGAAGGGGACTGCTAGGCTGCACTTTCTTCAGCTTTCAGCAGACTCGGGGATCTCTATAGTCAGAAGCCAAGGACAGTGTCGCACTCTCCTAACTCCATCCCTGGCATGTGCCATCTTTATATTTTCTTTCTATACCTCTAGTGTTGTACTACATAACTGAGGCTTGTGCAGATTGGTTCAGAGCTTGCAGGAATGGGACGGGAACAGAGCTCGCGGAGACGGGGACAAACTTTGTCCCTGTGTCATTCTCCACTTCCCATATCCCTTGAATCTTTCAAGGCAATGATTCTTATAAGCGGCTGTCTCACTCATTCTGTAGATATAGTCCAACCTCTTAATTACCATTTCTCTGGAAGGCATTGTACTTTGCTGTCACACTTTTACCAATTCCACTCTTGCCACTGGAGTGGAGGAGTAGCCTAGTGGTTAGTGCAGCGGACTTTGATCCTGGGGAACTGGGTTTGATTCCCACTGCAGCTCCTTGTGACTGTGGGTAAGTCACTTAACCCTCCATTGTCCCAGGTACAAAATAAGTACCTGAATATATGTAAACCGCTTTGAATGTAGTTGCAAAATACCACAGAGAGGCAGTATGTCAAGTCCCCTTTCCCTAAACAAATCAGAATTAATTTCCCCAGGCAGACCTCCACTCCTTTGGTTAGTACTACTACTACTATTTAGCATTTCTATAGCGCTACAAGGCGTACGCAGCGCTGCACAAACATAGAAGAAAGACAGTCCCTGCTCACACAACCTTACTACTACTTATCTTTCCTATGGCACTACTAGACATATTCATACATGTACACAAAACATGTATGAGACAGTCCCTGCTTGACAAGCGCTTACAATCTATTCATGACAGCCAGGACAAATAAGGGATTAGGGGACTGTTTATTGTGGGAATGAATAAAAAAGACATGGGTACTGAACAGGTGAATAGGGGTTAAGAGTTAAAAGCAGCCTCAAATGGGTGGGCTTTTAGCCTACATTTGAATACAGCCAGAGACTGACTCAGGAAGTCTAATCCAGGCCTACAGTGCAGCAAGATAAAAGGAACAGAGTCTGGAGTTGGCAGTGGAGAAGAGTACAGATGAATAGAGTTCCCAGGGAGGGGTTTAGGGAGATTTTAAGAGTGGAGAGGTATTGAGGAGCTGCAGAATGAATGTACTTGTAAGTCAATAAGAAGTCTTTGAACTGTATACAGAAAAACATAATGTTTTCCAGTACTCTGCCTTTAGGGGGCACTCTGACCGCATATGTGCAAAATCCTTCCTTTAGCCCACATTACCACAAACATTGCAAATTACATCCTTTTACCATCTTACTTAATCTTTGTGAATGAGATACACCCGATAGAGCAATTTTTCATGGTTTGGCTTATGTTAACTGCTACCACAACCTTGGAAATTGTTCTAAAAATATTTTTCCAAACATTCTCATCTCACCCTGCTCCCAATTCCTCTTCCTACTTCTGTATAAAAGGCAACTTCTTACTACCCCTGTACAGCTTTATCTCAGAAATCTTTGAAAGTAACCCCTCTGTCCTTCTGCAGATCTAAATATATTTAACATCATAGGTGTTTTACCCCCCTTCAAACATCTGTAGTTACCCCAACTGTGTACATACCCCCTAATTCTCTAAAAGTTGCCAAAAATTGCGTGCACTAATTTAGGTGCACATCCAATTTGCACATGCAATTTAATTGTATAAAGAGCTAATTAGTGCCAATAATTTGCATGTTAACAAGCAATTATTGCCACTAATTAGATTTAATTGGAACTTAGGTGCATAATTTAAGTGTGGTATCCGCACCTAAAAAAAAGGGACATGGAAATGGGAGGGTCATGGGCAGATCAGCGACATTCCTAACATTTGCATGCGTTCTTTTAGAATACGGGGGATATGCACCTAATGTAGGCGTATACATTAGCACCTCGTTTCAGTTGGTTCAAAGGCCATGCCTAAAGTTAGATAAGTGCTATTCTATAAACTGTGTCTAACTTTAAGCATGGCTTATAGAATAGCATTTTCTCAGTACCAATTTTTTTAGAATCTAGCCCATAATGCCTCAATTGGAGGTAATATCTATCCTCCTCCTTCAACCCATACCACCTTTTCAAAGCCTCACAATCTATTATCCCATCACTTTCATCTAACAGTTTCCCTAAACAGTCCAGACCCTTATGCTCCCAATCCTGATAAGCACTGTATATTTGCTCTGAGGGAAAGCCTTGATTAAATCTTATAGGGGTCAAGCCCGAAAGCTGCCTCCTCCATATTAACCCCCTCAAGTACCTATTCATGATTTTTAAAGTAAAGGTCACAAACAGATTCCCCTCCCTCATCACTCCTCGACAAAACTGCTTACCCAAGGTATGACTCCTAACCCAGTGGCGTTCCTGGCCTGGATGGCACCTGGGGAGCCCCACCCGGGTGCAGCGCCCCCCCCCTCCGGTGAAATGACACACCCCAGGTGCACGCCGCTGGGGGGGGGTGCCGTGGCGCACGCCTGCTCCGAGTTCACTAAACTTCGCTTCGCTGCAGTTTCCTCTGCCCCAGAACAGGAAGCAACCTGTTCCGGGGCAGAGGGAGCTGCAGCGAACGAGTGAAGTTAGTGAAGTTGGAGCCCACACGCGTGCGCCGCAACACCCCCCCCCCAGCGGCTTGCACCCGGGGGGTGTCATTTCGCCGGGGGGGGAAGGTGTCATTTCACAGGGGGGGGGCACGCTGCACCCGGGGGGGGGCGCATCGAACTCAGAGCAGGCGCGGCACCCTCCAGCGGCGTGCACCCGGGGCGGACCGCCCCACCGCCCCCCCCCCTTGGTACGCCACTTCCTAACCTAGAACATAAGAATAGCTATACTGGGTCAGACCAATGGTCCATCTAGCCCAGTATCCTATTTTCCAAACAGTGCCCTAGCCAGATCACAAGTACCTGGCAGAAACCCAATTCGTAGCAACACTCCATACTACAAATCTCAGGGCAAGCAGTTGCTTTCCATGTCTGTCTCAATAGCAGACTATGGATTTTCCTCCAGGAATTTGTCCAAACCTTTTTTAATGCCAGATACACTAACCACTGTTACCATATCTTCTGGCAAAGAGTTCCAGAGATTAACTATTCATTGAGTGAAAAAATATTTCCTCCTATTTGTTTTAAAAGTATTTCCATGTAACTTCCTTGACTGTCCCCTAGTCTTTGTACTTTTGGAATGAGTTAAAAAAAAAATCGATTTACTTCTACTCGTTCTACACCACTCAGGATTTTGAAGATGTCAGTCATATCTCCCTTCATCCATCTTTTTTCCAAACTGAAGAGCCCTAACCTCTTTAGCTTTTCCTCATACGAGAGGAGTTCCATCCCCTTTATCATTTTGGTCACTCTTCTTTGAACCTTTTCTAATTCCACCGTATCTTTTTTGAGAAACGACAACCAGAACTGAACGCAATGCTCAAGGTTCAGATGCACCATGGAGTAATATAAAGGCATTATAGTATTTACGGTCTAATTCACCATCCCTTTCCTAATAATTCTTAGCATCCTGTTTGTTTTTTTGGCTGCCGCCATACACTGAGCAGAAGATTTCAGCGTATTATGTACAACGACACCCAGATCTTTTTCTTTGAGTGCTTACCCCCAAGGTGGACCCTAGCATCAGGTAACTACGACTTGGATTATTCTTTCCAATGTGCATCACCTTGCATTTGTCCACATTAAATTTCATCTGCCATTTGGATGCTCAGTCTTCCAATTTCCTAAGGTCTTCCTGCAATATTTCTCAGTCCGCAGGTGTTTTAACAACCTTGAATAGTTTTATATCATCTGCAAATTTGATCACCTCACTCGTTGTTCTAATTTCCATATCATTTATAAATATGTTAAATAGCACCGGTCCCAGTACAGATCCCTGCAGCACTCCACTGTTCACCCTCCTCCATTGAGAGAAATGACCATTTAACCCTACCCTCTGTTTTCTGTCCAATAACCAATTCCTAATCCATACCAGAACCTTGCCTCCTATCCCATAACTCTTCTCAGGAGTCTCTTATGAGGAACTTTATCAAAAGCTTTCCGAAAATTTAGATACACTACATCAATTGGCTGACCTTTATCTACATGTTTATTGATGCCTTCAAAGAAATGAAGCAAATTGGGAGGCAAGACTTCCCTTGGCTAAACCCATTTTAACTCTGTCCCATTAAACCATGGAGCACCTCAGTTTGTTTTTGATTAATAGTGATATTGGACCACCCCCCAACACACACATACCCCCACTTTTAAAACCAAGGAGGTTTGATTAACAGGAGATGGCATGACATCACAAAGCTGAAGCCGCCCCACCCAAGGAGGTTTTTATACTGGCTTCAGCCCAGATAATGAGCCAAGCACACTCCTGCTGTGTCCTGTTAATCAAACCTCCTTGCTTAAAACCATTAACTTTATTATTTTATTTATTTTTAAAAACTTCTATCCTGCCTACATCCTAAGCGGATACCAAATAATACATACATATTAAAAATAAGAATAACATTAAGAATATAAACAAAGATATCACTTAACATCAAATAATACTGCTGAAATTATCTTAACCATTCTTTTTTTTGTTACATTTGTACCCTGTGCTTTCCCACTCATGGCAGGCTCAATGTGGCTTACATGGGGCAATGGAGGGTTAAGTGACTTGCCCAGAGTCACAAGGAGCTGCCTGTGCCTGAAGTGGGAATTGAACTCAGTTCCTCAGTTCCCCAGGACCAGAGTCCACCACCCTAACCACTAGGCCACTCCTCCACTCCTTTCTCTGTCTCTGCTATAGTTATTCATTAAAAATGCCTGAATAAAAAACTGACCCCCCCCCCCCCCCCTGTTTACTAAACCGTGCTAGCGGCTGCCATGCACTAGTACAGACACAGCCTATTTACTTTGAATGGGCTGTGTCGGCATTGTCATGCAGCTTAGTAAACAGGGGGGGGGGTGAGTTTTTAATAATTTCTTGAACTGCAGATCATTTGCACACAGACATAGCTGATCAGGTAACATTCCACATCAAAGACCCTGCTAGTGAAAATGCTGAAGCTCTCATCACAGCATAATGTGTAGCTGTCACCGAGTCCAACATTAACCGCACTGTTACATCACACCCCAAAGCCCTACCAGAAGAAAAATCCTTAATAACAGTTTTAAAATACCATAGAACTCTAGCACGCAAAATTTGATGAATAATTGACAAGATCTTATATTGTACTATAAACTTTATAGGCAGCCAATGAAGTTGTTTCAAGACTGGTGTGATATGAGCAAACTTTTAGAGACTCCCATAATCAGCCTTGCAGCATTCTGCACAATTTGTAAAGGCTTACTCTGACAACTAGTGATCCCCAAATAAAGAGCATTGCAGTAATCTATTTTTGATAGCAGCATGCTCTGTACAACACTCCTAAAACCCCTCAAAGTCAACATTGGTTTTAATCTATATAACAAACTTAAGTGCTGAAAGGAGGACTGAGTCACTCTACAGCATCAAGAACCACCCCAGTAGTTTCACCTCCTTTTTCATGAGTAATTCCCCCACATAAACAGACTCTGGCCAACTCTCCTCTTTCACCCTACCCACAATCATAACTTCTGTTTTCTCTACATTCAATGGAAGTTTATCCAAAGACATTCATTTACCAATTTCCTTTATACATTCTGTTTATCGTTCCCTATTATGTTACTGGGGAAAAAACTGTATGTCATCCGCATACAATTGATAATTCACTCCCAGTTAATCAAATACTTTACCCAAAGAGACCTTATAAATGTTAAATAGAAGTGCAGATAAAGCAGACCCTTGTGGCATTCCTCTTCATATAAACACTGTTTCTGACACCGTCCCCCCTTTCTGAATACACATAACATAGCCAGACAAATATGAAGCAAACAGGTCATACACTCTACCCTCTATACCCAACTGCTTCAGTCTATGTAACAATACATTCATATCCATTGAATCAAAAGCAGAAGAGACATCCAATGAAACTAAATAAAACATTGATTCTTATCCATTCCCCTTCTCAGCACATCCACTATGGATATCAGCAAAGTCTCCACATCATGTGCCTTCGTAAATCCACATTGAAAGCAATCTAAGCAACTGTATTTTCCTACAAATTCTTCTACTTGCTTCAAAACAGTCTTCTCCATCATTTTCCCCACAAATGAAATAACAGAAATAGGCCTATAATTAATTTGCCAATACTATAGGATCCAGAATTTCATGTTTTAACAGTGGTTTCACTGTCGCTTGTTTACACACATCAGGAAGTTCACCTGCTGTTAAGAACTTGTTAACAATAGAGGTTAACGCCAGAGCAATTCTATCAGCCAACTGTCATATTACTCCTGATGAGCAGGGATCCCAAAGGAACCTAGTAGGTGTAATAGTGGATACAGTCCTACCAATCTCTTGCTCACTAACCTGATCAAATTCCATCTATATCTGTTCAGTGTTCCCTATATCCTGCCTAAGCTCTGCAATCTCCATTCCCCCACTTCATTTCCAACCATGCCATCTTATCCAACAAAACATTAGCATAAACCATAGCATCTGGACCCTTATTCTCATCCTCATCCTTATATCCATAATTAAATACCTCACTGTATGATATAATTCCCGAGGCTTATTCAAAGCATCTTGTTACTATCTTTTTGTAATACTCATTTTTCAGCCTATCATAAAGACAAAGACATTCAGTCAAACATAATTTATAACTATCATAATCGTCCACCTCACATGTCTTTCTGCACTTTTATCTCTGCCTGTCTTAATTTCTTTCTCAGTTGCAACACAGGCTCTGTCTCCAAGGACATGGTCTACATCCTTTACTTTTTATCTCCATTTTCAAAGGAGCGACTTCATCCAACATGGTACAAAGAGTTTTAGTCCAGCTCTCTACCCACAGAGCTCTTCTCATCAATTCTCAGATTAGGCACCTATGTTCTACCTAAATCATTAATCTCAAATTGGGACCAAATACTTAACAACTCTTCACAAGTCTGCACACTCATACCTTCCCTACTAAGCCACAATAAAAATTATATCAAAAAGTGATCTGACCAGATAACAGCTTCTACATCTGGTTGATGGCACAATGCGTCCATCAGTTTATAGATTAAACAAAATAAAAGCAAATCTAACACATAGCCTGCATTATGAGTAGACTCATCAATCTAGTTCAAATGTAGAGTTGATGATGAATGAAGTAAAACATGGTCTCTATTCACAAACAAACCTTCCAGGGGTTCAAAAGGAATATTAAAATCCCCCATCAAACAAACAATATTAAAATCAGAAAACTGACTAAATAAAAATTCCAACAATGGAGAACAATCATTATTTATCATACCTGGAGGACAATTTAAAGCACAAATTACAACTCTCTGATTTCTAATGACTAATATCTCTTCAAAATCACTTATCTCAGAATACACTAATTGAAAACCAAAACATCTCTTTTAAAAAATAACCATACTTCCTTCCCTTTTTCTGATGATGGCAAGCCCACTCCCACTTATAACCTAGCGGACATAATCAAAATCAGGCTTTAACAGTCACAGTTCAGTCACACATAAAATATCATATTCATCTATACTCAATAAATCATACATCATGTCCGTTTTGCTTTTCACCAACCTAGCATTAACTAATCCAATTTTCATTATATCCTTGTGTGAACCATCATTCCCATATACTGCCTCTTTCAAATTCTCAGTCACCCCTGGATTACCATGTTTACAACTCATAACCGAAGATAGCTGTCCATACCCCCCCTCCACAACACAACCTCAATTCTTGCCATAGCCAAATTATACCTCCCCTCCCCCAAAATATCAGCCCTTCCCAACCACTAGAAGTCCCAAGAATACCCCCCAAAGTATGCCCAATAGAGCGCCCTAAGGAGCTCCTTAGTTGTTCTCCCTTGTCAGCACAACAGAGGAGGTGCTTGCTCCTCTGGTGCTGACTTGGCCCTCTTCACCTCATGTCCAAGAGTGATGTCACTCAAGAGGCGGGGCAAGCAGTAGTCCTGACCAGGCCCATCAGATGTTTAACAGGACAGAGGAAGTCCCAGAAAGATAACCCAGGGAATTCTGGCCACAGCACATGGAAACAGCAGCATACAAACTTCTCCAGTGCCAACCTCGCCCTCTCCACCTCACACCTGAGAGTGACATCACTCAAGGGGCGGGGCAAGCAGTAGCCCTGACCAGGCCCAGAAGATGTTCAACAGCACAGAGAAAGTCCCAGAAAGATGGCCCAGGGAGCTCTGGAAACAGCAGATGGAAACACAGAACATATCATAAAATGGAACCTGCCTACTATTTTACATGCATGTAGCAGCATAACTCCATTAATGCTCACTTTCAAAATATGATATCACTCCTCCTTATGTCTCACCTTCTCTTTTACTGCCACTCTGTGTCTCCCCATAATCAAAATCCCTATCCTCCCTTCTTATGCCCCAAAGAATTGGAAGCCAAGAACATATACGGATATTCCCTGCTTCTTAATAAATACTCTTGAGATTTTTTCAAATGTGTTTCCTTAATATAGATTATATCTGCCCTTGGATGCTTATCCTTCTTTAATAGATGGTTTCTTTTTTGCCAGGTATTAAGAAAAATACCCAACACTTGAAGCCTAAGTCAAACCTTTTCCCTGCCAGACAAGACATTCAATAAAAATTAGGTATTGGGGCTTCTATTATGTTGTGCTCCTCCCTGTTCCCCTCCTTTCCCCAAACATCCTCTCCCCTTTCCACCAACCCTCCCCCCAACCCACATACTGCCAACCTTCATCCTTTGCAGCACACACCATGGAGGAATGTGTCATGCCCCAAACTGCACCTCTTCTGCGTACATCATTCAAACCATCTCTACATTGTTATAGCTAACATCCTACCAGAACCCACTATCAAAAAACTTTTATCAAATCCCCACACATATCATGCACCCACATCAACCCACTGTCTTCCCACAACCTTCCCACCTACACTCACACACACTCATCCATCTGTCCCTCTCATCCCCCCTCCACTCCCAGCACCAAAACATCTGTACTTGCCAGGTGTTTCACACCTACCATCAATTTTTCCCTTTTCACCCCTCCCCACACATAAATATATCCACCTCCCTCAAACATTACATATGACTATCATTCCTCTCTGTCCCACCACCCAGTATCTTTCTTTCTTCCGGAGGTCCCTTCAGATCCACATAGTTCACTCATGCTTGTTTCATATAACTTTCTATAGTAAGTACATTAAAGTGAGTTCAGACCTGCCCACAAGAGTAGCTCCACATTTCACCAGTCACTGTACACCATTTAAACCGAATCCATGAGTATCATATTATTGTTCCTGCTCACTACCCGCAGTCAAAATATGTGTTGTAAATGTTCACAGAGTGTTCATCATTTCACTAACGACTTCTTAGTTCACCAGTTGCTGTGCTGTTCCTTCTGCCACTTCCTCGTACCACCAAGCTCCTTTACTTTCTCCAGTCTAAGTAGCTCCATCACACCCAAATTGGCTGCCTCCGTAGCTTTTGCTTTTTCTGTTACTGAAACCACCTTCCTGATCACATCAGCATACGTGAAGGTGAGGCCACTAGGACTGCACCTGTTGCTGCTTCAACCTGCTTGTGATGACATGAAACCCTTCACATCTCTGTAGGATGCCTGTGCTAAATCCACATAGACTGTCACAAAGTGACCATCCCACTGAAATCTTGGTACACTTCTGATAAAGGTTGCTATTTTATCCTTAACTATGGAAACAGAACTGTCTCTGAACAGGCTCCTTCTAGGGGCTCCCAAGGACCTGTGAGCCCTGTCAATTTCAATCTCCTTCTCTACCTTCAGTGAATCACTCTTCCTATATAATAATTCTCACCACCAACGTTCTAATGTGTCTGCCTGTGTCCATGGCGCCTTCGGAGTTGCTGAGCTAGGCTCCGTAGCCAGGCTGACGTCACTCACAGCTGATTCCCAGGCAGCTGAGCTAGGCTCCGTAGCCAGGCTGACGTCACTAACAGCTGATTCCCAGGCAGGGGGGAGGAGTAGGGAAACACGCGGAGCAAGTGGCAGGGAGTGGCGCATCAAACAACGACCCTCCTCTCCCCTACCCCCCCCAGCCACCCATGTCCTGCGACCCTCCTCTCCCCCTGCCCCCCTGCAGTCACCCATGTCCAGCGTCACTACTCTCCCCCTGCCCCCCTCCAGCCACCCATGTCCAATGACCCTGCTCTCTCACCTGCCCCTCTTTCATCCACCCAGGTTGTGTAACCAATTCTTCGGGGCAGGTAGGAAAGATCCCCGGTCCTGCCTGCCCGCTGCTGGCGCTGGTGCTGACACTCCCCCACTGCCAGATCGCTGTTCAAAATGGCCGCCGATACTTACAAGGGAAGCCTCCAAGACTTCAGCAGAAGTCTCGCGAGTCCGCCATTGGAAGTCTCGGCGGCCATTTTGAACAGCGATCCGGCAGTGGGGGAGCATCAGCGCCAGCACCAGCACCGGGCAGGCAGGACCGGGGATCTTTCCTGCCTGCCCCAAAGAATTGGTTACACAACCTGGGTGGATGAAGGAAGGGCAGATGAGAGAGCAGGGTCATTGGACATGGGTGGCTGGAGGGGGGGCAGGAGGAGAGGAGAGTTGCAGGACATGGGTGGCTGGAGGGGGGCAGGAGGCAGGGGGAGAGTAGGGTCGCTGGACATGGGTGGCTGCAGGGGGGGCAGGGGAGAGGAGGGTCGTTGTTTGATGCGCCACTCTCTGCCACTTGCTCCGCATGTTTCCCTACTCCTCCCCCTGCCTGGGAATCGGCTGTGAGTGACGTCAGCCTGGGTGTCTGGAGGGGGGGCAGGTGGAGAGGAGGGTCACTGGACATGGGTGGCTGCAGGGGGGGGCAGGGGAAGAGGAGGGTCGCTGGACATGGGTGGCTGCAGGAGGGGCAGGGGGAGAGGAGGGTCGCTGGACATGGGTGGCTGGAGGGAGAGGGTGAGGGGGGTCCTGAGACCAGAGAGGTAGGGGTGGAAGGGGGGCCTCAGACCATAAAGGGAGGGGGAGGGGGCACACACTCACTCACTCTCTGTCTCTCACATACTCTCTCTCTGACATGCTCTCTGTCTATCACACTCTCCATCTCTCACACGCACTCTCTCTCTCAAACATACACTCCGAGGAAAACCTTGCTAGCGCCCGTTTCATTTCTGACAGACAGAAATGGGGATAGTTTTAAATAATTCCTTACATACCATAGTAGCCATCATCGTGCAGTCCACATACTCAGGAGACACTGGTTTGCCCGAAATGCACAGGTTATTGCAATTCATTTGATTCTCCAAGTCTTCCACTTAAGTGTCTGGCTTCTCTACTTTCCTGCAGTGTCACAAGAGGAAGTTTTTGCCAACAAAATCATTAACTGTGAAGAGTGCTCCAGGTGGGTAGAAAGGATTAACTCAATCTGGAAGCAGAGCAGGAAGATCCTGTTCAGCAGAGTTGCCAATTCTGCGATTTTACCGTGGAACTGGACAAGTTTTTAGCCAAGATCTGCATTGAAAAAAATGCAGACATGGGTCACGATTGTTTGGGCTGCTCCACCATTGTTGAATGAACAGTGGCCTCACCCCCCGACAGCGCTGTCTCTTTGCTGGAGAAGGCAACCTGAGCCTGCTCTGAAGAGCCCTTTTACAGAGCAGTGGTAAGCCCAACGTGGGCTTACCACTCACTCTTCCAGGACTACCACCGGCCCAATGCATCCACAGGTGCACGTGCCACGTTCGTAAGAAAAAGAAAACCCACAACGACAACCTGGTGGTAATCGGGCAGCGCCGCAGGGTTAGCATGGGAGCCCTTATTGCTACCTCAGTGGGTGATGGTAAGGGCTCCCCACCGCATGGCCACGTGGTAAGAGTTATCTCACTGAGTGGCCATTTTTTTTTGGGGGGGGGGGGGGTTACTGGCTGCGGAAAAGCCCTGGCGTGTGGGGAAAATGCCCCCCAATGCTATTGCAGGGCCCTTTTTCCCACAGCTTAGTTAAAGGGCCCCTGTGTGATGTCATTGGCCAAGTCACCTTACTATTGGAGGGTTCATCATACAGTGAGCCCTCCAATAGCGAGGCGACTTGGCCAGTGATATCATTCAGTGCAGGCAGGCAGACAGGCATGGAGAGGAGGGAGGGGGTGAGCACACATGGAGGACTGAGGACTCAGCACATAGGTGAGCAGGCTGTGTGGGGGGGGAATGGATGGATAGGTCACTATTTTTGTCGCTGGCTGGCATTGGTTTGGACTGGAAAATTTTGCATCACCTGACAACCCTGCTGTTCGGTGCCAGAGGCAGCAACTCGAAGAAGTGCATCCCTGGAAAGAGGACAGGCAGAGAGGTCTGGTCCTGTGTGGGTCCGGCAGCTAGGTAAAAGCCCATTGGGACAGCTTGCCACAGAAGGAGCGGGAAGCCACATCTTTGGATGGGTATTGAAGGCCTAGTGGATACTGTAAATATCCTAGGATTTATAAGAAGCCCACTAATGTAGTAGTTGAAACTTTACACCAAAAGTCTTGGATTGGCACAAAAACCTCTTTAGTCAAAGTGAATTGCTTTATACAAAGTGAACTGTTTGTTAAAGAAAAGTATGAAGTTTGGATATCTGCCTGTTGCAGCATTCCACTAAAATTCTGTTTTGCTTTAAATACCAAGCCTGGAGTGTGAGTGAAGTTAATTTTCTCCCAGACTGATAGAGAAAATAATTGTGTGGCTTAAAACCCTACGGCCTACTGGGATCAAGCCCAGCCCCATCCTGCGCTCAGCTCAGTGAAATAAAACTTTGGTTTGTGGCCCTAGTTCGGGTACCTGACCTGAAGAGCTAGCTGGTGCCCAGAACTGTGTGGTGAGATCAGGGTTATATATACTTTGGAAGAAAGGCAGGACACGGGAGTTATGATAGAGATATTTAAATAGCTCTGTATCACATATCAGTCTAAGAATTTTCTCTTTTTTGAACCTAAACAATTGATTGATTTTATTGTGGCCAATGAAGGATTTAGTGTGTTAGGGGGTCTTTAACTAAGACGCGCTAGCGTTTTTAGTGCACGCTAAAAACAGATGCGCACTAAACGCTAGAGACTTCAGCAGGAGAGCTGCTGCTGCTGTTTCACTTCTTCATCATGATGGCATCATGGCTCTAAGCGCAGATGAAGGCATGACAGTGGCTGTCTTGTACCTTTGAGATTTTGGTGCCAGAGACAGTTTCTTACACCTCCTAAATTCAGATGTTTGGTAGTACTGGCATCCTTTAGACATATTCAATTAGGCACTCTTAGAAGTTTTATCTTCACTGTAATTGAACCAACATTTTGAAATAACCTCCCACCACACCTACAGTTAGAAACTTCTTTTGCAAAATTCAAGGATGGCTTAAAAACCTTCTGTTTACGGATACTTTCCCTTCCAGTGCTTTACTATGGAACCAGGATCATTTCTCCACTTATGTTTATTACTGAAAGTCTTGCAGAGGATGGAAGATTTAGGACTTGGATTGTATAGCTGTTATATATATCTTTTGGTTTTTTTTTTGTTTTTTTACTAAGATTGTAACTATTTTTCTTTTTGTCTCTATTATGTTATAACAAACTACTGAATATATGTGAAACTTGGAATTTGCCAGTATTTGCAGCTTAAATACTATTTTATTGTGTTCTTTTTGGGGAAGCAGGGACTGGTCAGTTTCCAGCACCCCCCCTGTTTTCCCTCAATCTCCCCAAAACTTGGAGTATCAGGTCAGGCTCTTGTGCTTCATGAGTTTGGGGCCCTACCTGCATTAGAGCCATGAGCCCCACTCCCCGGGGACTCAGAGTCTGTTGCGTCTGTGTCAGAATCGGAACAAAACGTAAAGGAACTGCTAACCTTTCATAGTGCTATGGAAAACCCCAGCCATGATGCAAATTTTGAGGTTGCTGACATGGTACTATAATTTTCCTTTGTATAATTTATATACAATTGCTTGTTTTTAAAAATTTGCTTCTGATTTGGAACAAAGTCTTGCATGTCCAAAAGCCTCTGCAAGTGCTCCTGTTACAGTAGGGTGAGGAGGAGAAAAATGCTGAAGTGGCACAAATTAATCATAATTTAGACAATTTTCACAGAAGATTCCATGATGCTCTTCACAGGCAATAACATTGAATAATTTCAAACAGTTAAAAGATGAAGCAATGAATCATAACTTTTACCTCCAAAACTTCAATTCTTTATGAAGTTCACCCAATAGAGAAAATCTAAGGCTCAGGACTAGGAAACATTATGGTCATCCCCAGCAGAAAATATAACACACACAAAGCTAATGGTTTCTATATACAGAACATGCCACCATAGTGTCTTTTCTCTGAATATTAAGCTGATGATACATCAGGAAAAAATTAAGGGATAAAGACCATGAGCTAGACATTCATAAGTACATATAAGTACATAAGTAATGCCATATTGGGAAAAGACCAAGGGTCCATCGAGCCCAGCATCCTGTCCACGACAGCGGCCAATCCAGGCCAAGGGCACCTGGCAAGCTTCCCAAACGTACAAACATTCTATACAATGTGATTTAAGTGAGCAGGAGCTCAAATTGCTTCCCGCTGCCTCAGTGGGGATATTCAGCAGCACATAATTGGAGGGTGCCACTGAATATCCCCACAGACCGCTCAAACAAAAAGTGGGCAGGTCAGGGATGGCGCTGGAGGCGGACCTGGGGAGGAACCCGAGGTTATGTGGGTGCCGGTACCCACATAGCTAAGTGGCCTTATTTAGGACAGCCCAAAATCTGTTCTAAATAAGGCCACTTAGCTATGTGAGTGCTGGCACTGAATATCAGCCGGCACCTGCCTAACTTTGTTTGTTTATTTTAAAAAGAGCCCCCAAGCTCCCTCCCGACCCCTCTCCCCAGTCTGCAGTAAGATACCCCCCCCCCCCCCGGAAGACCCCCTGCTCTCCAACCATCCAAGTTGGTGTATCCCTCGTGGTCCAGCAGGGTCATTGGGGGTAGGACTGCAGCCCCCTTGCTCCTGCCCCTTCCGGCACCTCTCCAAAATGGCTGCCGCGATCTCGCGCAGTACTACATGAAGTACCATGAGCTGCTGCAAGAGATCACGGCAGCCATTTTGGAGAGGCGCCACAAGGGGCAGGAGTGAGGGGGCTGTGCTTCTGCTCCCAGTGCCCCGCTGAACCACCATGGATACAGGTAGGCCCAGGGTAAGGGCCTACCTAGATGGCCTGGGGGGTAGGGGTTTTCTTGCCGTGGGCTGGGAGAGGGGAGAGGGAAAGAGGGGGCATTGTTGGGGGTGGGAAGGGGCTCAGGGGCTCTTTAAAAAAAGTTATGCGGGCCCGGCCAGATGTTTAATCGGGGCCGCATAACTCTTATGCAGACCCTTGCTGAATATTGGCCGGGCCTGCATAAGTTCTGGTGCCCAGCCCGCCTTTTATTTTTTTATATACTTTTGCTAATAATATCAAGCATACATTAATCCATAAACTTGAAAAGATCAGAAAACTCTAATGCAATCAAAAAGGAAAAGGAAAAATATATCCATATTTAGGGGAATGTTTACTAAGGCACGTTAGCATTTTTAACGTGCCTATAAAGTTAAGGCTTGTTAAACGCTAACACGCCAATACATACCTATAGGCATGTCAGTGTTTGACACACGTTAGCATTTAATGTGCGTTAAAAATGCTAACACGCCTTTGTAAACACAGGCGTTAGTCCACAATACTAGGGGTCAAGTCAGAAAATGAATATAAAAAAAGAAAAATATATTGGATGGCAGCAACATGAGCTAATAATAACCTGCAGCCAGTTCACATCTTTATTTAAGGCGGTACAACACAGCTCACTAAGGGGATTTCTTACTAAGGCACGCTAGCATTTTTAGCACGCGCTAAACGCTAGACGCCAATGTATTCCTATGGGCGTCTCTAGCGTTTAGTGCGCATCTATTTTTAGCATGTACTAAGAACGCTAGCGCGCCTTAGTGAAAGATCCCCTTAGTGAGCTGTGATGTACCACCTTAAATAAAGATGTGAACTGGCTGCAGGTTATTATTAGTCCATGCTGCTTCCATTCGATATATATATTTTTTATATATTAATTTTCAGACGACCCCTAGTATTGTGGACTAAATATGGATTTATTTTTCCTTTCCCTTTTTGATTGCATTAGAGTTTTCTGCTCTGCCAGTCCTTCCATGCAGAGAAGCCCTGCAGTGCTTCCCCCCCCCCCCCCCCCCCCCCACGGGTTTCCCTGCTGACAGGAAGCCCATGCAGAAGGAAGATACTACTGGCCCCATGCAAAAATTACTTCAGCAGAAAAGTTACTATTAAAGCAGTGATTCTCAACCCAGTCCTCAGGACACACCATAGTCGGTCAGGTTTTCAGGATACTCACAATGAATATGCATCAGATAGATTTGCATACAATGGAATTTGTCTCATGCATATTCATTGTGGATACGCTGAAAACCTACCTGAGTCTGTCCTGAGTACTCATTTGCCCCCACCTATGTCAGCAGTAAAAGAATACTGTAGTGGAGCACTTTTGAACCCTGCAGGAATTATGTGTCAAAAAAATTAAAATAGTGCACCAAAATAATACAACATATCAAACAGAACAATATTTGCAGTATTTTGGAAATACTTGTATATATACCAGGAAAATACCTACTGTATATATAACTCTCACTGAGGCCCAGATGCATCAGACTTACCGTGCCGGGAGCGATCGTTTTGACACAGTTTGAACCGGCTTAGCGATCACAGTATCTAGAGACAAATGCTCAAAAACCTACAGCGACCTGTTTACTGCACTTGCAAATGCGCAACGAAAATGCTATGTAAATGTATTGTAATTATGTGGTTCTCATTTAAATGAAGGCAATGCATGATGCACAGCCGTTTACGGGCAATGCACCGAAAGGTCTGCACACCTTTAACGTGGGAAAATATGGGATACAAATGCAACAAATAAATATATTTAACGGGTGCTCAGGGGCTGCCGGTAACTCCAGGGAGCTGTCATCTGCCGTCTCCCTCTCCCCCCTGTATATATTGTGAATATTTCCCCCCCTGTATATGTATATATCCCCTCTGTATATATATTGTAAATATTTCCCCCCATATATACCCCTCCCCCCTCTGTATAAATTGTATTTATTCTTCCCCTGTATATATTGTATATATTTCTCCCCGGTTTATATATCCTCTCCCCCTCTGTATAAATTGTATATATTTGAACCCCCGTATAATATATCCCCCCCTGTATATTTGGTGAATATTTCCCCCCCCCTGTATATATACCCCCTCCCCTCTTTATATATATTGTACATATTACCCACCCCCCTTTTGAAAAGTTAAAAAGTAAATGTTTGTTACAAACATTATGTGTGTTCTTCTTGTGATAAAGTTAAAGCCGTTGTTGAAGCGATGAGGAAATATGTCACAAATATGTTCTTTTCAATAAGGGGGGTGAGTGGTTTTGAAAGACAGCTTCTGGACATAAATACTGCCTCAAGAAAAACATATGAAAATTGTAGTAGAAAAAAAACGGTAATAACATGTTCTCAACGGGGGGGGGGGGGGGGGGGGGTTCAAAGGCAGCATCTGGTCAGAAATACTGCATGAAGCAACATGATTCTTCTGACTTGTCTGTTTCAGTGGAGCAAGGTGAAAGTGAACAAATGCAAACAGAAACAGAATCCACGCTTCCACATATGAAAATGCAACGGGCTATAAAAAAAATCACTAAAGGATAAAAAACGACAACGAGCCATCATCTCATTTGCGAGTGTACTACATGATGACAGCATATTGGAGGGAAAACTACTACTTAACATTTCCAGAGCGCTACTAGGGTTACGCAGCACTGTACAGTCTAACAAAAAGGACAGTCCCTGCTCAGAGGAGCTTACAATCTAATGGGCGAAATGTCAAGTTGGGGCAGTCTAGGTATCATGTACCTAGAGGTAAGGTGGTTAGGTGCCGAAGGCGACACTGAAGAGGTGGACTTGGAGGGAAAACACAGACAAACCAATCGGTTTCAATTTTTGATGTCATCACATCTCCACACATTGGCCGTGTGGGCGCATATATATGATGTACAGGTAGCGCCGGGAAGGTTTTACGTCATTGACAAGTGACACACGAATCTGCGTGCTATTTGTACATTTGTCTTACATGTGTCTCGCCGTGACCAGGAAATGGATGGTGGATTCTTCCTGGCACAGTTGTACTTTGTTGAGAGCCAAGAAGCTGACAGGCAACAAGCTGACAGGCCAGGACAGAAGCCAAGGTGACCTGTGCATCAACCCCCTGCCCGCGCCCATCCCCCCCCCCCCCACACCCACGCATGTTCTGTCCCCGGGTGGTCTTGGAAGACATGTCAGACAGGAAAATCGTTAATGATTACCACTTGACCCGAATAACTATATATGAGCTCTAAGAGGAAATACGAGCTGATATCGACCCACCCACAGCAAGATCTCACGCAGTACCTGGGCTGATGAAGCTGCAGGTTGTTCTGCAGTTCCTTGCCACAGGGACATTCCAGCATGTGTTAGGGGGTAACAGCGGCATGGACCAATCTACTGTTTTAAGACATCTAGCATAGGTACTACTTATATTATTGCCCCCCTTCCCATGTCCCCCCCCCCCCCCCCCGTCTTGCCTCCGTTGTATCTGCCCTCGTCCTCCTTTGTTTCACCCCCTTCCCATATCTGCCTTACAGTGCTATGCATTTGTATTCATTTTTAGGACTGCTCACGTTCCTCGGCCATGGTGAGTTTAAAAAGTGCAATACCGAATACATCACCTACACTATGACCCTCCCCCACTTTGCTCTACATTACTACTACTACTACATTGCAGGTTCTGCGCGCCCTGAAAAAAATGTGTTCACCGGCACATTAGATACCCTACAGGGGAAAAGGAATGGAGGAGTAGGGTCAAGCAGGACTTTTTCAAGATTGCTGGCATGTCCAATGTCCTGGGGGCTATTGACGGCACAAATGTTGCATTCACCCCGCCAATGGATCAAGAAATCCAATACTCTAATCACAAGATGGGATATTTGTTGAATGTCCAGGTGGTCTGCGATGCAAACCTGAGGATCCTCGATGTTGTGTCACGATTTCCAGGGAGCTGTCATGACTCTTACATCTTGGCAAACAGTTCACTGGGGAAGAAATTTGCACAGGGGGAATTCAGACAAGGGTGGCTACTTGGTGAGCGCATTTGTGTTTTAACAGATGTGGCAGGGGTGCCGGAGGGGATGCATATGCCACCTGTATTAAAAGTGGCACTAGACTGCTGGGAAGGGCCTCTGATTTTGTATAGTGGTAGGCACCGGTAATAATGTATTGCTGTGATCCTGCAGGGGATGCCAGATATGGATCCAAAACATGGCTGCTGACCCCTCTCACAGTGCCCTGGTCAGAGGCAGAGAAGCACTACGAGTCACACATCTCGACTAGGTGTACTATTGAGTGGAAATTCGGGATACTAAAGAGCCGGTCCGCTGCTTGCCTCTGTCCGGGGGA
Source organism: Microcaecilia unicolor (assembly GCF_901765095.1). Lineage (NCBI taxonomy): Eukaryota > Metazoa > Chordata > Amphibia > Gymnophiona > Siphonopidae > Microcaecilia > Microcaecilia unicolor. The sequence goes on from NC_044032.1 coordinate 382,617,489, forward strand.
TCCCTGCAATATTCCCCTGATAAGGTGGCGGACATAGTGACTGTGTGCTGCATCCTGCATAACATCACACTGAAGCATCAACTGGAGATCAACATAGTAATGCCTCCATAAGTGGACATAACCCCCTTGGACAGAGGATACAATGTCACCAGGGGAAATGCGCTGTGACAGAAGCTGATCCAGGAGTACTTTGCAAGACTTCCACAGCCTGTGTAGTCAGCTACCACTTCTGCATCGTATCGTATATAGAGAGTTATCAAGGTAGAAGCCAAGAAGCCATATATGGACAGTGTTCTGTCATTCATTAGAGAGACCATCTGTATGAACAGGTTTAATTAAATATTCATTTATTAATGGCATGAAATTACAAGTAGAGACCAAACCCTTGTGTCTGGTGTACCCAATATCACATGTAACCAATGTTTCTAACAGTATATTAGTTCTGTAACAAAAACATGGTATTCTGTGTGCTACTGTCACCTTTATTGAGGTTTATGGTCAAGGACAAAAAACAGTAATATACAATACACACCTCATAGCTATCCAACTAGAACCTATTTCCCAAAATGTATAATCAAACAATATGGTAAACTTGGACACATGAAACGTTCAAAATGTTTTAAAAAAACAGGGAGAGACTTTGGTGTTCAAGTTTTTCCACATCGACCGTCAAGCAGGACTGACAGATCTGCCTTGAAAAAAAAACAACGAACAGTTGTGAACACTGCAAACAGCACGGTGGAGACATGTATCAGTATGGGGGGGGGGGGCACAGTGTCATACCAGACTATTCACAACATACTGTATCTGAGGACAGAAGGGCTCGAGGGTATGGCAGCACACTGCAACAAAGGTTAACTGGTAATCCTGGCTGTGAGAATTAAAAAAAAACAACAGTTAAAAGTGCACATTATGGGTGAGTCTGGTGGTTGTGAAACAGTAAAAACAATAGGCATGGAAAATTACTTTACTATTGAAAGAGGGGCTGGGACACAAAGGAGGGATAGGGAGGTGGCCTGTAGTCCTGGTTTGGAAGAAAAAAAAGGGTTAAAAGTGCATTTGCAAAAAAGGAACAGGGGAAAATATTTTATTATTGAACATAAGAATAGCCATACTAGGTCAGATTAATAGTCCATCTAGCCCAGTATCCTGCTTCCAGCAGTGGCCAATCCAGGTCACAAGTACCTGGCAGAAACCCAATTAGTAGCAACATTCCATGCTACCAATCCCTGGGCAAGCAGTAGCTTCAGAAGCAAGGAGTAGGAAGGGTAGGCTCTTCTCAAAAACCGAAGGAGACACAAACCCTACAGACAACCTAATTACAGCACATCAGTCCAAAAGAATAACAACCAACTAAAAGAAAAAACAAATACATCCGGAAACAACCAACAGAAAAGAAAGAAAGCACACAACAGAACCAGATACCAAGAAAACAGGCAAATAATAAAAATTAACACATCCAAGTCCCAAAATGAACCTTACCGACCAATCCAAATGGGATACATAAACGCCAGATCAGTAGTGAATAAAACAGAGATTATAACAGACTGGATCGCTACAGACAATCTTGACCTCCTATTCATCACTGAAACCTGGATTCATGACCTTAAAGACCCCATAATCTTAGATTTATGCCCACCAGTATACAAAATTACCCACTGGACAAGAAACGGAAGAAGAGGAGGAGGAATAGCCATAATATACAAATCTGAGTTTACCATCACAACCACAGCCGAATCCATTCTGCCACAACTTGAAATCGCCTCGGTAAGAATCAATCACCCAAACCTGCAAGAACACCTTAATGCAGTCCTGCTTTACAGACCACCAGGCAACTGGCAAGACTCCCAAACACACTTCATGGATTTTATCTCGAACACTTGTGTCTCTACCTCAAATCTTATCATAATAGGAGATATCAAACTGCACCTTGAAGATCTCAACTCAACAAGCACCCAAGAATGCGAAGAGTTCCTACAACTATGGGATCTTCACAGGACAAACACACAACCAACTCAAATCAAAGGACACACACTAGACATCATCACACACAAATTCGATCCCGACTCAAATCTTATACTAACAGACACAAAATGGACAACCGCACAATGGTCCGACCACTATAAAGCAAACATCTCCCTCCAATGGCGATTGAAAAACTCAACAATCAAACAAGAACAAAAAACCTATACCACGAGAGGAAAAATAGACCCGGTAATATTCTGGCAACAGATCTACCATAACGAATGTACAAAAAAGGCAGATACAATCCAATTCCTCATAAAATGGGACCATAGATGCATATCCATATTAGACAATATTGCTCCAACCCAAACCAGAACCTCACATAGAAAGAAATCAATACCATGGTTCAATGAAGAACTGAAAAAACTTAAAACACAAGTTAGAAGGTTAGAACGGGCATGGAATAAAAAGAAAGACGACCCCACATTTAACGCCTGGAAACAACTCCAAAGAAAATACAAATATACCATAAGACAAACTAAAAGATTATATTACAAAACTGAAATCGGACCAAACTACAAGGACACACATAAACTCTTCCAACTCGTGAATAAACTACTAGATATTACACCAGTCACAACCAACAGCAAAGATGCACCAGGAGCAGACAATCTTGCGAGATACTTCAATGAGAAAATCGTACAATTGCGACTTAAGATACCTGCCAGTACCACCGACTATGCTGAATTCCTTGACTGTCTAGACCCAGATCCTGGTATTTACCCAGTAGACAGAACCTGGACCAACTTCGAGACACTATCATAGGAAATCATCTCCCAAACGCTCAAAATGTTTGCCAAATCTCATTGCAAACTAGACATATGTCCAAATAACCTTATGCTATCTGCTCCTCAACAATTTATAACAGACATAACGAAACACTTGAACTATATGTTACAAAATGGACTCTTCCCGAAGGAGAAAGGAAACATTCTACTCACCCCCATACCCAAAGACGCAAAGAAAAGTGAACTAACCAACTACAGGCCAGTAGCATCCATTCCCTTAATAACCAAAATAACAGAAGGGATGGTAACCAAACAACTCACAAACTACTTAAATAAATTCTCAATACTCCACGACTCCCAGTCAGGATTTTGGTCTAACCACAGTACTGAAACAGTACTAGTTACTCTCATGACTAAATTCAAACAAATGATTGCAACTGGAAAGAACATACTACTTCTACAATTCGACATGTCAAGCGCTTTTGATATGGTTGATCATGGAATACTACTACATATCCTTGAATACTTCGGAGTTGGAGGTAATGTTCTCAATTAGTTCAAGGGATTCCTAACCACACTTTCATACCAAGTGACATCTAACTCGACTACTTCTGTCACATGGATACCTGAATGCGGAGTCCCACAGTGATCCCCCCTCTCACCAACTCTATTCAACTTAATGATGATACCCTTGGCCAAACTATTATCAAACCAAAACCTCAACCCATACATATATGCAGATGACGTAACGATCTACATCCCATTTAAACAAGATCTAAAGGAAATTTCCAATGACATCAACAAAAGACTCTATATCATGCATTCATGGGCAGATGCATTTCGGCAGAAAAAACCCAATGCCTAATACTCACCTCTCAACATAACAAGAACAAATTCACCACCATCAACACACCAAATCTAAACCTTCCAATCTCGGACACCCTAAAAATTCTTGGAGTTACCATCGATCGACACCTAACACTTGAAAGTCACATGAAAAACACTACAAAGAAGATGTTCCACTCAATGTGGAAATTAAAAAGAGTAAGACCTTTCTTCCCAAGGACTGTTTTCCGTAACCTGGTACAATCAATGGTGCTCAGTCATCTAGACTACTGCAACGCACTCTACGCCGGCTGCAAAGAGCAAATAATCAAGAAACTTCAGACAGCCCAGAACACTGCAGCTAGACTCATATTTGGTAAAACAAAATATGAAAGCGCCAAACCCCTACGAGAAAAACTACACTGGCTCCCACTTAAGGAACGCATCACGTTCAAAATATGCTCCCTAGTTCACAAAATCATTCACGGAGATGCCCCAGCCTACATGTCAGACCTGATAGACTTACCACCCAGGAATGCTAAAAGATCATCCCGCACATTCCTTAATCTACACTTCCCCTACTGCAAAGTTCTAAAATACAAACTAATGCACTCGTCAAACTTCACCTACTTGAGCACACAGTTATGGAATGCATTGCCGCGCAACTTAAAAACAATCTACGAACTAACTAACTTCCGCAAACTACTGAAGACATACCTCTTCAATAAAGCATACCACAAAGATCAACAAATGTGAACATACACAACTCCTCCACATATATTCAGAACTGTCTTACAATATCTGCTTGTTATACTACTATCATGTTTTTTCATAATCATGTAACCCAAGATCCTTTTGTAACATCAAATGTCTATTTTCTAATATAATTCCACCATTCATGATGTATTGTAAGCCACATTGAACCTGCAAAGAGGTGGGAAAATGTGGGATACAAATGCAATAAATAAATTGATGGAAATCAAATCTTTATTGCAAGAAAATCAGAAACGACTCAACACAGCAGCTGTGTTTCGGCACCTCGCACACCTTCCTCAGGAGTCTATAAAATATAGTTTTAAAAACATATAAAAGGATGTGTGATAAAATGATAATAATCGACAAAGGACATGTCTAAGAAAAAAAATAATATAAACATTCTTTACATATATGTAAAAAAATGTCACATATAAATAATCCATCAATCCGTATATATGTAAGAAAATATATGGATAATAAGATTATGACATATATATAAAACATTATGGCTTAAAAATACATATATATAAATACAAAAAATATATATGACCATATATAAACAAAGTATATATACACAAAAATATATACAGTGCACTCCATTTAAGTGCACGTCAGATAAGAGCATGCTCTGTTTAACTGCATGCCGTACTTCGGTCCCATTTTTGGCCCCATCAATTTCTATGGGGACAAAGTTCGGTTTAGCGCACCACTGATAAGTGCACGATTCGCTTATATGCATGGTTCAAGACCGCTCCTCTGCAGGAAAGACTCCGCATAAGCACGCGCATGGAATATGGAAGCCGATTGGCACTTGACAACCAACGAGATTTCAAATTTACTGCCTCTTTAACTGCCACAGGCAGAATAAGCGAAAGAATGTTGTTAGGGCGTACACCGGGGTCATCTTCGCGGCAGAACTGTAAGACTTTAACACTGGCTGAACGAATAGAAGTTCTTAAAAAATTAGAAAACAAACAAAGTCAAGCATCTATTGCTAAAGAATATGGTGTCAATCCCAGTCAAATTTCATGTGTCTTGAAGCAGAAAGACCAGCTTCTGGAAGACTGGCAAAACAGTACAAATCCACAATGGAAACAAAAACGGGTGGGAAAAGCTGAGGAGGTAGATCTTCTTCGGTGGTTTTCTCGAGTCAGGAGCAGACAGTTTCCTGTCAGTGGTCCACTGCTTATGGAGAAAGCTAACCAGGTAGCAGAAAGTCTTGGACTGACTGAATTCAAAGCCACTGTTGGATGGTTGGAAAGATGGAAGGAGAAGAAAAGCATACAATTCAAGAAACAACATGGTGAGAAACAAGATGCGGATGACTTTAGTGCTGAAAATTGGGTTGTTTCAGTTCTTCCTACCGTCTTGAACGAGTGTGCAACTCGTGACATTTTCAATGCTGATGAAAATGGTCTCTATTGGCGAGCGATTCCTGATGGAACACTTGCATTCAAACATGCCGAAACTACTGGAGGTAAAACATCAAAGGACCGACTGACAATCTTCCTTTGCTGCAATATGGATGGGAGTGAGAAGTTGGAACCCCTCGTCTTTGGAAAGAGCAAACAGCCGCGTTGCTTCAAGAAAGTTAAGCGACTTCCTGTGTCATAAGAGACTAATGCAAATTCATGGATGACTGGAAAAATTTGGAAGCAGTGGCTAAAGAAGTTAGACACTAGAATGCGGGCTCAAAAGCGTCAGATTTTGCTGCTTTGTGATAATTGTGCTGCACACAGGGATGATGTCAGGCTGTCTAATGTCAAGGTGGTCTTCCTGCCACCAAACATTACCTCTCTGATCCAACCTATGGATCAGGGCATAATAGCCAATTTGAAACAACATTATCGGGCTCTTGTGCTATGCCGTCTGATGAGTGTTATGGATGACCAGACTGCCAAGGATAAACGTGCTGTTGAACTGGCTCGTAATCTATCACTGTTGGATTCCCTACATATGCAGAAAGAAGCCTGGAATCATGTTACACATGCAACCATTGTGAACTGCTACAAGCGGGCAAGCTTTGTTAAGGATGTGGAGGGGGATGCAGCTGTTGCAAACGTGTCAGATGACGGGTTATTGACATACCAGCCGGTGTTACTGAAGAAGAGTTCCATCGCTACGTAGCTCTTTATTACGATCTACAAACAGCTGAAGACAGCACTGATGTTGAGATATGCGCCTACACGCAGGCAACAACAGCTGATCATGGAACAGATGAAGAAATGAGCAGCGAGGCACATGCTGATGAAATTCAACAACCTCCTCCTGTCACTTTTGCAAGAGCGCTGCAGAGTCTCAACACCGTGCGGGCCTATCTGGAGGCCACTGGATGTCAGTGCTATGACAGTTTTTACCGTCTGGCAGATATAGTCTATGGAACTCACAGACCCAAGAGTGTACAGAGGACTATAACTGATTACTTCAAGTAAAGCCTAATGTCAGTTAACTGAGACTGTATACTGTACGTATAATAATAAACAGTACTGTACATATGTTTATCAGATGTCAAGTTTCTTTGGGTCACAACAGTTAAGTGCACACTCTGGTTAACTGCATGCATTTCTTTGGTCCCAGACCCTTGCACTTAAGCGGATTGCACTGTATATATGGAACAAGTATTAAAACAAATAAATCAATATGAACACATGTCAAAATGATACAAATTCTGAAACATCAAAAAAATATATATATATAAAAAAAGGTGGCCTGTAGTCCTGGCTTGGAAAAAAAAAGAAAGCAGAAGTGCATTTGCAAAAAAGGAACAGGGAAAAATACTTACTATTGAGAGAGGGGCTGGGACACAAGGGAGGGACAGGGAGGTAGCTTGTAGTTCAGGCTGTGAGGATAAAAAAAACAAGGGTTAAAAGTGCACAATTATGGGTGTGTTTGGTGGCTAGGAAACTATGAATACAGTAGCCACAGGAGATACTTATAGCTGAGACACAAGAGTAGGGGAAAAAAGAACACATGCATTAGAAGAACATATTATGTCAAGGGCGGAGATAATATGTGTGTGTGGGACAGATGTAAATAGGGATAGCTAAGGATGATAAGTAGTAGTAGAATATACCATTTGCACTGCAGGAATTGCTGGCGGCGTCATCTCGCGATCCTTCATGCCTCAGCTTCCTCAGCTCCTTGCAAAGACCCTGAAAGAACATCTTCATCTGCTGCTCCTCAAAATGTCTTTCAGCTTGCTGCTGTTGCTCATAGAAATGCCTTTGTAGTCCCTCACGCAGCTCACGGAAATGGTTGTTGGTGTTCTACAACTACTGCAACACTGCATTGCCCACCAAGTTCTGCTGCTCGCACTGCGTGTCAGACACGATGCGCAATCTGTTCGCATAGGGCATCTGTGGAATGCTGAACACGACCAGCCACTTCTGAAAGCAGTCTATTGATACCCTTGTTCCACTTATCCTGCCTCTCCCAAGGCTAGCGCCGATCCAGTCATGCGTCTGTAGGAGGAGGTGCAGGAGGCCGGTCATTGTGTGACTCGACAGCAGAAGACGGGATTAAATCGAGGAGCTGAAGGGTCACAGTTTCCTCTGGCTCCCCATCCTCTCCTCCCTGTGTGGGTGTTAGTGGCCACAGCCCTCAAAAAAGAAAGGATACAAATTATGTACACGCACACCACCACTATCCTATTTTAAGTTCCTGAAACACACAACGCCACCTCTCTGTACTCACCCGCTTCTTGTTCATCCTGGCTGCAACATGTAGACTCTGACACCCTTGTGGAAGTGCCTGCCACCGGATGTCCATCTACAAAAACAAACAAAAGTCAGTCAAATAACAACCGGCTGCTCCACCCACTACTACTGTTCCCTTCCAGCAACCCATAGCACATCACGTTACTCACTGCCCTCTCTGTCCTCAGTGCTGGTACATGGGGTCCCTTGACCTGACAATCTTGTGTCATCTTCCAGATGTTCCCCTGGAAAGACAACCACGAGCAAGTTTGATCCCGACCACCCCAGCACCACAGTTCTTGCCGCCACCCTATTGTCTGCAATACAACAAAACCAACTCACCTTCCATTTCATCAATGGCCTCCTCCAATGTGTCAACCCCACCATGCAGGCTGACTGCCTTCTTGCAACACAGCCTCCTCCAGGGGGGGTCAGATTCAAGGTGCAGCGAGGCCCACCTCCTGCAGCCTTTGCATGCTTGCACTGCTTTGGTGCCTTGGCTTTGACAAGACCCCTGAAATCTTGCCACTGATGCTTGCACTGCGTCTCTGCACACCAAGGACACTCACATCCTTCGCTCTCTTCCTACTGATTTGATTTTTTTTGTCCTATGGAGAACCTTGACTTTTTAAAAAGCCAGCCAAACTCTTCACGGACACGATGCACCAAAACTTTGAGCTCTTCCTCTGTGAATTTCGGTGCACGCTTCTACTTCCCATTGGCACCAGGGTCTCCACTTTGGGCCACTGTTTCCTCCTCGTCCCGTCGGAGCACACCAAGATCCTCCATGGCTTTCTGAAAAAAAAAAAGAGATGTTAACATGAAGGAAAATGCAAGAACAACCACACTTACCACCCGTCCATGGCCTCATCTCTCCGCATCCCCCTGCATATCCAGCATTCCTATCCGAAGTTAGGAACCCCCCTCAAAAAGATTTGTGCAGCCCACAGAAAAAACAACAGTCACCTCTCTCCTTCCTGCCCCTCTACCAATGCAAAAAATGAACAAAATAGGAGAAACTGAGAAATGAGAAACGTCTCACTCAACAACGAAAATGTGAAAGCACCACGAAAAAACGGGATGCAAGCAACGCGGCACCGCACATGGTAACCGTCTGCAGAGCGATTAAAAAATCGCATGCGGATCAGGGCCTATAAGGCTCTGCTTATGAGTGACATCTATCTCACACGCCCATAGTGAGACTTTCATGCATCGACCTTTGTATTACCGTGCAGTTCATTTGTATGCAATTTTTTATTTGCATGCGATTTATTTTGAGCATCCATCGTTTTTTCATAATCAGCATCTTGTAACGTGGACCTTTATGTTTTTGGTTCTTCTACATTTCTTTCATGCATCTGCCTCTGAGTTACAATTGAAAAGGGCATGAACTAAATTCAGTACCAGGCATACTGTGAAGTAATACAAAGCCCTGCAAAATCAGTCAACCTATAAAGCAATTCTACCATATCATAAGACAAGTTCCTTCCTAGCAAAAGACAACACCATAAACTGCAGTGGGTAGAAGAAATCAACATACCTACTGGAAAACTAAACAAGCTGGATTAGTACAGATCAGTCCTACACAGGCACAGAACACCTGGCCTTTTTCATACATGATCACAGGTAGACCCTCATCAAATATAGAAGAAGTAACCACAAACTAAAAATAGAAATATGTAGACAAAAATTAAACTGAACCCCAAGAAGCCACACTCTGCATACAGCGCAAAACCAAAGAAATAGAAACAGTGACAAGTCCCTTTGTATCATGCAAAATATAGAAAGCATTCAGCTTTAATAAAAATTTATCATGCTGTACACTATCTTGGGTTAATCTCTTCATAAAAGCAGTTAATAAATTCCAATAAATAAATAATATGTAAACCACATTTAAAAAATGCTGACTGCTGCTAGCTGAATATTGACCAGTGTGTTCAAATTACCAAGTCAATAGGAAAAATAAATGTATATTTTAATACTGAAGCAAAAGTACAGTGAAGAACATATTAAAAAAATTAATTAAGTGAAAGTAAAAAAGCTATTGTCTAATACTTTTTTTTAAAGATAATTATTATTAAGTACCACACAACAAGAAACAGCAGAATAATCCAAACAAATTGGAAGACAACAGTGGTAATTTTACATGAGACCCTCTCCCTCGGCCCACCATCCCTTATCCCTCCCCCCTCTCCCATCTCCCAAAATACCCATACCATACCAGTGTGAACAAACAAGCATCAATAGTGGAGACTGTGGTGGGAACTGCAAAGGCTGCACAACAATGACCAGATGATCAAAAGCCCCACGCTGTTCCAAACAGTGCTCTAAAAATAGCGCTGGAACAGTGCGGGGCTTTGCCGCCCCTATGATCAGAGATAATAGCATGCAAATTTATGTGCACTATTATCTCTGATCATAGGGTAAAGTGCAGGAGGATGTGTAATACTTATGTACTTCCCCGCACCCCCGTACCTTTGTTGGAGAAGGGAGTAATACACTCCTTCCTCTTCCAGTGCTGCCTTGGAAATAGCAGTGCCCAGCCCCTCCCAGTGCATACTGGGATGTGCTGGGCGGGGCTTCACACCATATAAGGGATAAACTCCCTTACATGGTATGAAGCCCTGCGCAGCGCATACCAGGATGCACTGGGCAGGGCTGGGCACTGCCATTTTCAAGAAAGTGCTGGAAGAGGAGAGAGTGTACTGCTCCCTAGTCCAACACTAAAGGTATGGGGGTGGGGAAAGGGCCGTTAGACCACCAGGTCGGGGGGGCTTCGTTTATAGCCTACTGGGCCACCGGGGCTTTCTTTTGGGGAGCAAGGGGGGTTAGGGGGGCTGGATATCCACTGGATTTCAGCCCCCTGTAAACTTGTGTCATGGGGGGGTCAGGGGTCTGGAGGTCCAGTGGACCTCCAGCTCCCAAGTTGCTGGCTTCGGGTGGGGGGTCCAGGTTTCTGTTCCTGTAGGGGGGGTCTATTGGGGCGATGGGGGGCCTGCTAGCATGCTGGACAGGGCTCACCATTCCTCCCCAATGGTCTACAAACCCTAACGCCAGCTCCAAGCTGGTATAAGGTTTGCCACGGACAGCTCATCAATGTTTAGCATGCTGCCCGCTGTTCATTGGGGAGGAACATGTTTAGCATACATTTGCACGCTACTTGCAATAACAGCTCTGTTTAGTATGCATTTGCATGCTAGTTGCAGTCAGAGCCCACAAGTGCGTTGTTTACGTGCTCTAGGGCTCTGATCATGGGACGGTAGGAACCACAGGTGCTAGTATGTTGCTAATAGCCTCTAGCACCCATGTTTGCCTCTGATCATTGGCCCATAAGTCAAGGAAGCAGAAAGTCAGTGTAACTTCTGCGGAAAAGGTGCACATCAAGCAACAAACAATGCTTTCCTCCCTTTGAGTGTAAACGCTAATTGTTCAAATCTGTACAGTTCCATACAAATATCCGACCAATCAGCTCGCAAAGGGCCATTCATGTGCTTCCAGTGACGAACCATGTCTTTGAGTAAAAAGCAAAAGTACCGCAACTACAAGGAATGCAACTACTATTAACATTTTTATCCTAATAACTTTATTGCTCTACAATTCAATCCACTTTGCTTTTAGTAGAACTAAACTTTTGAAAATGATTGTCACTCATGCGAGTGCGCTTCTGAGTCATTAATCCAGCACAGCTAAAGAGATTCAACAACGGCACTAGCAGGAACTGGATTGTTCAGTCTGATAAAAAGTTCCTTCAGATCAGGTCACGTTGCAAATTACTGACGTCTTCTGAGTGGGCCTGCATGTATTGATTAGGAGAATCTGTCTAAACACTTGACTTTCTTATAGCAAAGAACACTTTAGCATCATCGTTATTGTTATCATCTAAGTGCTTTCTAATTTATCATTTGCATCTTCATCTTTATCTTTGTTATCACTCTCATACTGTCCAATTACAGAGAAGGCTTTCATAAAGTTGGAATCATTGTCTGTTGTTCTAACAATTTTTTTGTCTGATGGCAAACTCTGGGGTCCTTTTACCAAGCTGCTGTAAAAAGGGCCCTGTGGTAGCAGCGGGGGGCCATTATTGCCTCGTGCCAGGGCCCTTTTTACTTCAGCAGGTAACAAGCCCTTAAAAAGGACATGGCCATGCAGTAAGATTATTCTTACTGTGTGGCCATGTGAGGGGGGGAGGGAGCACTTACCGCCACCCATTGAGATGACAGTAAGGACTTCTGCAGTAACCCGTTGGTAGCCGGACGGTGAGCAGCTCTGCCTGATTACCGCTGGGTTAGCGCCACACTAGAAATGGCAGAATTATTTTCCGTAGCACCAAAAATGGCGCACGCTTGAGGCGGAACTACCGCTGGTGGCCACGTTGGACCGGCGGTAGTTCCGGGTTGCCGCGTGACAACCCTTTAGTAAAAAGGTCCCTCTGTTTGAATATCTTCACGAACTGATACAAGAATGTCAAATGTGCGGGAAACCCTTCAGAGGCCAGATAAGCAGTCTTCCTCTCTAAAGACTATCAATTCAATGGAAAAATTTCCATGGGGTGTCCAGCAGTCAGTTGTGGTAGAGACTTATGTCTGTTCACTGAGAACTGCAGCCAGCTTCAGCTTCATCTCGCTTCAAAGTGACCTAACTCATCACTGTTCTGTTTGGCTAGAGACCAGTAAACAGTTCAATAAATACAGGCAACTCCACTATTCTCATAGACTATATTCACTGATCAGCAACATTTAAGGTGAGATGATCCACTGTTTGTGTGATGAGGTTTGCAATAGCAAACTCCTGTTTCAAATTTTGTTGTTTCACTTGGTTTACTGAAAAATCATCATTTAGGTCACTCTTCCACTTTTACTTTTAGCTGCAAGCATCAGAGCTAGGTAAAAGTAGAAAAAAATTGTGAAATTATTAATTTGGCAAAAGTAACAAATGTTAACCTACACTTCTTTACAAGTAAAATGACAAAACGTTTACTTTTGTCACTAGTTACATTTACTTAGTTACTATACAACACTGATATTGACCTGTATATTTTTAGTGATTTGCTGAAACAAAACTTGCTAAATCTCTCCTGCCCCTTAAGAAAAGTCATTTCAGTGTTGCGGCTAATTATAAAACCAAAGGCCAGAGGCCATTTTATGCTACTGGGGGAATTCTATGCTGCTGCACATTGCAGAATTTGGACAGAATTCCCCTCCTGTGCAGAATTCTACACTTACCACACAGAATTCTGTACAAGGATCAGAAGGCAGTGGCAACTCATTTGCTGCTCTGTCTACCCCTTCTCCCCTCCCAGCATGGGGCACTTCCCACTCTCCCCCTATTTGCCCTTCTACTCACTTCTACCACGTTCTGCAGCACTCCTTGCCTGGGTCTGATCACCACCAGCAGAGGAAGAAGCGAGCAGCTGCGCATCAGGCTACATACTCTTCCTCTGCCACTCTGGCAGGGCTGCCTAGAGACTGGGGCAGGGCCGCTACCACCGGGCCCAGGGCAGGGCCACTGCCGCTGCAGCCCCCCGATCGTTGCTCCCCCCATTTTGCCATGCCCCCCCCATATCGTCATCGCTCCTGCCCCCTCCCCCCAGGATCGCTGAGGTACTTTGGGATGGACAGGGATCCAGAGACCCCGCCAGCGGAAGAATCCAGCGCTGCTCTTCACTCCATGCCTACACTGCCCCTGCGGCTGCTTTTTTCTCTCATTGCGCATGCTCAGTTTCAAAACTGACCATGCGCCTGAGTGGGAAAAGTAGCCACTCAGTATGGCGGTAGAAGTGAGCAAAGAGCAGCACTGGAGGGTGGCCCGGCGCCGGAGTTTTCTCTCTCCTGCTTCTGTAGGGACCCGATCATTCGAGGCCCGTTGGGAGCAGGAGACAGAGAGAAACCAAGGTGCTAGGCCTCCCTTGGAGGCCGGGCCCGGGGAATTTTGCCTCCCCTGCCCCGCACTCTGGTGCTGAATGCAGTCTTTGAACAATGCAGGGGGGGAAAGGGGCTGCAGCTGAGAGGAGTGAGGAGTCCTGCAAGAAGGGAGAGATTTGGGTGTCTGCAGGAGGAAGGGATAGCTGAGTTTCAGGGGTAGCCCATGAGGTTATGTGCAGAGACGTGGAGGGGCATAATCGAATGGGGCGCCCAAGTTTTCCTGAGGGCGTCCTCGCAGGACATCCTCAGGAAGGGGCGGGGAACCCCGTATTATCGAAATAAGATGGGCGGCCATCTTTCGTTTCAATAATACGATCGGGGACGCCCAAATCTTAACATTTAGGTCAACCTTAGAGATGGTTGTCCTTAGAGATGGTCCTCCCCGGTTTTCAGCGATAATGGAAACTGAGGACGCCCATCTCAGAAATGACCAAATCTAAGCCATTTGGTCATGGGAGGAGCCAGCATTCATAGTGCACTGGTCCCACTGACATGCCAGGACACCAACCGGGCACCCTAGGGAGCACTGCAGTGGACTTCAGAAATAGCTCCCAGGTGCATAGCTCCCTTATCTTGGGTGCTGAGCCCCCCCAAAAAAAACCCACTACCCACAACTGTGCAACACTACCATATCCCTAAGGGGTGAAGGGGGGCATCTAGATGTGGGTACAGTGGATTTCTGGTGGGTTTTGAAGGGCTCACATTCACCACCACAAGTGTAACAGGTAGGGGGGATGGGCCTGGGTCTGCCTGCCTGAAGTGCACTGCACCCACTAAAACTGCTCCAGGGACCTGCATACTGCTGTCAGGGAGCTGGGTATGACATTTGAGGCTGGCATAGAGGCTGGCAAAAAATATTTAAAAAGCTTTTTTAGGGTGGGATGGGGTTAGTGACCACTGGGGGAGTAAGGGGAGGTCATCACCGATTCCCTCCGGTGGTCATCTGGTCAGTTCAGGCACCTTTTTGAGGCTTGGTCGCAAGAAAAAATGGACCAAGTAAAGTCGGCCAAGTGCTTGTCAGGGACGCCCTTCTTTTTTTCATTATCGGCTGAGGACGCCCATGTGTTAAGTACGCCCAGTCCCGCTTTCACTATGCTTCCGGCACACCCCTGTGAACTTTGGTCGTCCCCACGACGGAAAGCAGTTGAGGACACCCAAAATTGGCTTTTCGATTATGCCGATTTGGGTGATCCTGGGAGAAGGACGCCATCTCCCGATTTGTGTCAAAAGATGGGCGCCCTTCTCTTTCGAAAACAAGCCTGTTATTGTAATGACTCATTTGCATAAGTCTGCTTAAGGCTGAAAGCTGGCCTATGTGGAAAAAAAACACAGTTGGTAAGCCAGCCCTGCTGTGTGTCCTTGTGGTAGGGTAAGAAGAAAGAGAGTGGAGGACTGGCCTAGAGGTTAGAGTGGTGGACTTTGGTCCTGGGGAACTGGGTTTGATTCCCACTGCAGGCACAGGCAGTTCCTTGTGACTCTGGGCAAGTCACTTAACCCTCCATTGCCCCAGGTACAAATAAGTACCTGTATATAATATGTAAGCCGCATTGAACTTGCTATGAGTGGGAAAGCGCGGGGTACAAATGTAAGAAAAAAAATGGGGAGATGTTTGGAGGGGAAATTCAGCCATGGGGGGTGATCATTGAAAAGAGCTAGGTGGGGTATATACCATAAAGAGTGAATGCCACTAGACCTGATTAGTGCTGGACTAGTGCCGGCATTAATCTATGCAGAATGTTCAGAGGGCTGTAGTGCAGGAAACAATATGTGTGCCAAAGCTTAGCACAAATAGTATTTAAATGTAGTCAGTCAGATATTAATGAGGTCATGTCCTATTCCCTCCCCAACCATAATTTCTCTTTAACCATCGCCAGTGTGGGCAGTTCATGCTCACAGCAACGGAAGGCAATGACCAGCCGAGTAGCAGTAAACGAGAGAAGCAGCAACTTTTCCAAGGCTCCCTAGACCCCATCCACCTTCCCATTAAGAAGGACAGTGACTATGGTATATGTTATGAAGGTATCAATTAATTGTTGCCCATATAGAAAAATCTCCTGCCATAATACCTGAATTTTTGGGCATTCCCACCACATGTAAGTGTACATACTCTTGTATCCACACTCCCTCCAGCAAAGACCATCCTCCTTTTTTGTGAAAACCTGTAGCCTGGATGGAGAGTAATACCATCGCACCAGCACTTGAATTCCGTTTTCAGTACGTTGAGAAGCATAGGACAAGTGATGTGTTCTCAAGGAAATATCTCTCCACTCCTCCTCTAAAATCTCTCTGCCCAAATCTCTTTCCCACGCCCCCCCATAGCTAGCCTTCCACTGTACTAATGTATTAAGAAGCCCATATAACACAGATGAAACCCCTCCTGTATATAATTGGTGAAACAAAATGGAGGCAAATAAAAGAAAATGGTTGCTTGAAGAATAAGCAACAGTGGAATTATAGCTGACCTTGTACAGGAATGTGCAGAGGCATGCAGAGAGAACATGTGTGTTTGACTTAGAAGGGAAGAACAAATATTGGCAAGAGAACTAAGCTTGTGGTTGATGCTTTGAAGTAGGGGAGAGATAAGGGGAAGGAAGACAGGCAGCAGATGGCCTTGACAAGATTAATGTTTTACATGTGAAACAGAGCATTGTGTGCAAAAAGAAAAAAGGCAGTGCTAAAAAAAGTTGTATTTAAGCTAGAATGAAAATGTATTAGCAAGCAACTTCATTTCTGTATTGAGAAAGCAACTTCATCTCTGTATTTGATGAGATTGCTCCCGCTTACTTGCTTCCTATGTAGATATTCTCTACATAGCCCTGTCATGGCATTGGCAGTTGAATAAAAAGGAAATTTTTTTTATCTATACCTGTATATGTTTTATTTTACTTTTATTCTTCATAATACCATGTTTAAACAATAAGATTTAAACATTTGGTGCCCCGTGTGAGGCGAGGAGATATCGAGAATACTTGTTACCTGCCTCGGTGGTTGACTAACAGTGCCCGGTCTTGCGATACTGGCCAGCTCGTGAGAGGACCACTGCAATTATTTGAGACACGGTATTGGTGAAAGGGTAGGTCAAAAGGTCCTTCGAAAGAACTTCACACATAAGACCTGGAAGGACCCAATTTACGTGGGACCATTTGAGATAAAAGAACTGACTCATACATCAGCACGACTTGCTGATCACACAACATGGGTACATTTGTCAGATATACGATCGGTGTCTTTACCCTGCTAACAGCCATGCAAGTTGACACAGTTGTCAAGGGAGGTGTCCCTAACACTTTCTCTTCACGTTTACAGATGGCAGCACAAATATTGAATCTGAGCCACTGTATTGTGTGTACACCATTGATTGACGCTTTCACTACGGTACCTGCCCATGTTTTTGGCACAACTATGTATCGCCTACAGGGACAATATGAATGTCATGTTAATGGGACCTGTTTCTTTTCAAACACAACTGTATCAATGTGGAATAATGCTACTACTGACTTGGGACAGTTCTATTCTCATTATAATTTTACAACATTGTACCCTACTATATCTTTTTGGTGTTTGTTGAATGATACTAACTTACCATCTGGACTAACATGTAATTATACCTTTTGTATACAAAATTCTTCTTGGATCATAAATAAGGACACATTTACATTTAATCAAAGTAAAGGATTAGATGACAAGGACAATGGCACCCAGGATTGGTATATTACTACAGAAGAGGAAACGTATGATAATTTAACCTGGCTAATGGGTTTATGTGTGTTTAATTTGAGTAAGGGACTATTAACTCCATATACTTACCCTAAATCATGTTCAAAAATACTAGCAAACACAAGTAAGGACCATATTCTTCCTATACAGTCATATTTTTATCCTACTTTACAGAATTTGACAGAACTAAGAGAAGGGGATTACCTGTTGTGTGACCGACAAATAAGTATATCTTTGCCGGAAAATTATAGGATATGTACACTAGTAACTTTAAATTTATTTAGTTACATAATACCCTTGAAAGATAATGAAACAGGGTCCGGAAATAAAAAACGAAGGAAAAGAAGTTTGGAAACATTGGGAGCAGATGCAGAAGAAGAGAAAGCTTTACAGTTAGCTCTGGATTACATTAATAGTACCAGCCCCATGACCAAGAGTAAATTGGATGCATTGTCAGCCACAGCTTGGTTACCCTTTGCAGGATCTGCTGTAGCAGCAGAAATGGGAATGTCAGTTAGACGGCTACAATCACTTCTACATGTTATAACTCATGAATTGGCATCAGTAATTAATACTATGCAGGAAGAAATTGATGATACAGCTAGGTATGCAATGCATACACGGATGGCGGTGGATTACATGCTAGCACAGTCAGGTGGAGTTTGTGGCGTAATAAATGAAACATCTTGTTGTGCAATAATACGTAATAGAACAATTATTGTAAAGAATGCAATGAGTAAGATACTCAATTTGGCAAAATTATCGACTCATGATTATAAAGGGATCCTAGATGCCTCCTGGTGGGAATCAGTAAAAGGATGGTTTGGAGGATTAGGTCCATGGTTAAAAGGTCTTGTAACATTTGCAATTGTATTCATAATTGTACTCTTGTTATTGGCCTGTCTTATTCCTTGCTGTATGAAAATGTGTGGAAATATATTGAGTAAAGTAACAACCACGACTATGATCTCACAAGAGCAAAATGTTAATATAACCCAAGTCAATCAGGAATTGATTGCAAAAGACAATACACACAGTTTAAATATTCTGTATGCTAGAGCTTTTCAAATGGAAAAGAAGCACTTGACAGAAACTGTTTCCTAGTGACGACGGCCTTGTGAAAAAGAATAATGTGACATTCTATATCTTAAGCAAGCTCAAACATGCTAGTGAAACTATTAGTGCATAATGTTGTGAACACTGTAAACAGTGTTCAAGGGAGGTTTGTATATAATTGGTGAAACAAAATGGAGGCAAATAAAAGAAAATGGTTGCTTGAAGAATAAGCAACAGTGGAATTATAGCTGACCTTGTACAGGAATGTGCAGAGGCATGCAGAGAGAACATGTGTGTTTGACTTAGAAGGGAAGAACAAATATTGGCAAGAGAACTAAGCTTGTGGTTGATGCTTTGAAGTAGGGGAGAGATAAGGGGAAGGAAGACAGGCAGCAGATGGCCTTGACAAGATTAATGTTTTACATGTGAAACAGAGCATTGTGTGCAAAAAGAAAAAAGGCAGTGCTAAAAAAAGTTGTATTTAAGCTAGAATGAAAATGTATTAGCAAGCAACTTCATTTCTGTATTGAGAAAGCAACTTCATCTCTGTATTTGATGAGATTGCTCCCGCTTACTTGCTTCCTATGTAGATATTCTCTACATAGCCCTGTCATGGCATTGGCAGTTGAATAAAAAGGAAATTTTTTTTATCTATACCTGTATATGTTTTATTTTACTTTTATTCTTCATAATACCATGTTTAAACAATAAGATTTAAACACTCCCCACTGGTTTGCCGATTAGAAGTTCAAATGCTTCACCTGTATAAAATGCTTAACCTGGAGGTACAGAAAAAGGTCCCCTTCCTCCAGATTATATCGAGCTTGTAAATTCCAAAGTGTACAATGTGACCATCTTCCAAAATTGACCAAAACAATGTATGGCATGCTGCTCCCATCAACGAAGCAATTGAGGATCTCTTCCTGGTGAAAACTGTACTGTGTATTCCAAAAGTTGAAAATAAGCCCACCTCTTGTTCTTCAATAAGTGAGACTAGGTCTTAACCCACACCCCCATAGTTATCCTGATAAACAGATTGGTAATTTCTTGAACACCCTTAAGAGTGTGTGCCGTCCATGGAAGAACACTCAGTGGAACAGTACTAGGTCCCTGCTCCACCAAGACCCACTGTTTAGGTTGAGGAACCTGCCAATCCAATAATGCCGTAAGTTGTGCAGCTTGGTAATATCTCTCTAAATTCAGTAGACCCAACCCTCCATTGCCCTTAGATTGGAACATGGTCTCCTCCCCAAATGAAATGAAAGATCTTGCAGTGCCAATGCTGAAAAATTAGAGAAGATATGTCTATAGGTAAGACTTGGAAAAAGTACAAAAATCTGGGGAGAATCATCATAAGCACAGCTTCCATCCTACCTACCCATGACAATATAAGCTTATCCCAACACTCCAGATCTCTATTAACATTCGCCATAAGAGGCTCATAGTTCCAACTGAAAAGTGTCTCCCAATCTGCCCGTAACTTAATACCCAAATATTCAATAGAGCCAGACACCCATCTGAAAGGAAAACTCTGCCTAAGAAGTGTCTCCTGTTCCTTGGAGAGGGCCACATTAAATATCTCTTGTCTTGGTGAGAGATTAGCTTTGAAACCCAAGAGGTCTCCATATTCAGCCATTGTGGGATGTGTTCAGGCATCCTGAGGTAAAATGCCAATCTGCACGAATAAAATGCACAATAAAAAATATATATGTTTTTTTTTTTTTATGGAGGGTTGTGTCTGGGAAGTGGAGAGTGGGCATTTCTGAGGTAAACAGTTAGCAGATCTACACTACCAAATGAAGAGGTTCTTTTAGCAAGCTGCGGTAAAAAGGACTCTAACGCCTCATGGTACTATGTAAGCCACATTGAGCCTACAAATAGGTGGGAAAATGTGGGGTACAAATGTAACAAATAAATAAATAAATTAGTTCCTGTATAGCCTGCAAAGCCTGCACAGTGCCCTTAATCAGTATCACGAAATCATCAGCAAATAAGGATACTTTATGCACCTTGTCTCCTAACAGTAAGCCTTCAACATTAAAATTCTTTCGAAGCTTCTGAGCCAAAGGTTTCATCACCAGGAAAAACAGCAAGAGTGACAAAAGACACCCCTGCAGCATGCTCTGAAATAATACAAATGCAGAGAATTAGCTCCCATTTACCTACACACACGCCAAAGTTTGGGTATATAGATTCATTGCCCAACAAGGAAAGTGCTCCCCAATACCCACTTCCGTAGATTCTCAGTCTACCCGATTGAATGTTTTTCAGCATCCACTGCCACCACTGTCAGGGGGAACTGCTCCCATTGTGCCTTCCAAAAAATGTTAAGCACTAGTTGGCTATCATCAGCCGCTTGCCTACCAACTATGAAGCCCACCTGGTCTAGATTGATTATAGTAGGCATATATCAGGCCAGATGTCCCGCTAGTAACCTAGCCATTATTTTAGTATCAATTCTCAGAAGAGAGACTGGCCTTTAACCTCCACACTTGGTATTATCTTTATCTGGCTTGGGCAACACCGTTATACCAACTAGCCACACATAATATGGCAATGCATCCCCAACCCTCAAAGAGTTAAACACCTGGGTGAACAGAGGAGTCACCTGGGACCTGAATGTCTTGTAAAACAGACTAGTGAATCTATCCAAGCCCGGAGATTTTCCGACTTTCTGTCCCTTAATTGTAGCTAAGACCTCCTCCTCTTTAATATCCATATCTAATGTCCCAGCAGTGTCAGTCCCTACAGATGGTAATTGTAAGGACCTCAAGTAATCCACCATAGCCTGGGGAATCCCCTGCTTTTCTGGCATGTACAGCTCTTCTTAGAAGGCCTTAAAACGATCCTGTATATCAGCCTCCTGAAATAGTAACTTCCTGGCGTTATCCTTCATAGATAAAATATTGCCTTTTGTTTGCTGACCAAAACCAAAAGGAGAAAACCAAATAACTTGCAAGTAAACCACAGAAGTGGAAGGAATGAAACGTCAAGATGATCCAAATTATTGAAATAGTCCTTTTATTGATGGGTTATAAGTACAAGTCCCAGAGTACGACTGTCTGGGACTTCTACTTGTAACTCATTAATAAAAGGATTATTTCAATATTTTGGATCATCTTGACGTTTCATTCCTTCCACTCATGTGGTTTGCTTTTCTTTGCAAACCTGTGGGCCAATAGCATACTTGGTCTATTTCCAGATTCAAAATACTTTTGTTGTACTCTCTCCAACTGGTACTTAATCTGTTCATCATGGAGTTCTCTCAGAGCTGCCTTAAGCTCCCAAATTCGTTTAAGTAAATCTCCTCCATATGAGCAACTCTTATGCTGACTCTCTACAGAGGCCAGATTGGTACAGAGTTCCTTCTTCTTCTGCAATCTCTCCTTCTTTTTGGAAGATGCCAAGGCTTAAATTCCCCCCCTTGAAACTGTTTTTAAACATTCCCAAATACTGACAGCCGAATATTGGTCTATGGGGTTATGGACCAAGTAGTCTCTGATGACATCCGCTATATAGGCTATTATTTTCTTATCCCTTAGGAGGCTATGAATCAATCTCCAATATGTGGCGCCCCTTTTAGAGTTACCAAGCTGCACAACTAGCCATACTTGAGCATGATCTGACCAATTTATTCTCAATCTCAGTCCCTACCATCTCGCCCCCTCCCTCTCTCTCCACCAAAAAATAATCTATCCGGGTATATGAATTATGCACCACTGAAAAGTAAGTATAATTTTTCTTCCCCCCCCCTCCCCCCCCCCCCCCCCCCCCCCCCCCCCATGGCACGCCTTCTAAATATCCACAAGACCAAGGGTGTCTAAAAAACGTTTGGAAGCTTTTTCTATCCTTTTTATAGCCATCATTTCTATCTCCTGACCTGTCCAAACAGGAATCATATGTTAAGTTGAAGTCCCTTCTGATTAATATCCTTTCCAGCAGTGCATCCAAAAATGCTCCTTGTCCTGCATTTGGTGCATAAATGCTCTTGCTCTCCAGTGTCATCTGTACTCCATGAAGTGTACCCACCCATATGATCCACCTACCTACCTCATCCCAATACTCCTCCATAATCGCTGAGGCTCTCGAGGAAGAAAGAATGTCCACTGAACCACCCCCTTTTTTTTCTTTTCAAGCCTATTGGACTCTCTCTATATACAGTATATATCCCTGAAAACTCTTTTGTAAGTAGAAGCTTCTCATGTGAACTCAAAAGATGTGTTTCCTGCACAAAACAGACCTGTGCTTATAGATGCCCCAGTTCCTCGACCATTAACTGACGCTTGTGGGGAGCATTGGGGCCCTTTACTTTGCACTCATCTCAAACTTGGCACTCATCTCAAATCAAACTATAAAATGCCCATTGTTCCCCCAGTACACAATCAGAACATATCCATCAAAGGGAAATTGCACTTTATCATTCCCCCTCCCCGCCAACCTCTTTCACCACAATCTCCCCCCCCATCTGAACCATATTAACCCCTTCCCCCTTCCCCCCACAGCCCCATCCCCGTCAATCTCCCCAACCTTCCCATGAAGTCAGCAAGGCTAACACAGCTTTCATGTCATCCCACTGCATTCACCCTGCCCTATGCGCTCTATCCACCTTGAGCTGAGGCAAATTACCCTCCTCTACAGCCTCTCCAGAAACCATCAACTCTTTATAAATTTCTTGTACTACCCGCTCCACATCCTGATAGGACTCCATGCCGGGGACCCCATGGATCCTGAGATTTTGCCATCTAGACCTGTTTTCTAGGTCCTCCACTCAATCTGTTCGAGTCTGTTGCAAGCCTTGAACTGCACCATATAAATCCGTGGTGAGCTCTACCTGTTCACCAACCCAGAGCGCCACATCATCCATTCTGTTTGCCAAATTCGCGATGTCCTTACAGATTTCTTTAACTGCATCTTTAATACGGCCCTTGACCAATTGGAATTTATTTTTGATGTCAGTCATCCATTCACGAAGATCTCCCTTCATTTGAGTGGCCAATTCTGCACCTGCTGCAGTGCCTGGAGTTAGGGGGTGAGATTGGGGAGGCAGGGGTGTTAGGGCATGTAATAGAGGGTATTCGGGAGGGTGGAAATAGATCTTGAGAGATCAGACTGTGTTAATCAGATGTGGAGGAGTTGTGTGGGGAGAGTGCCACTGCAGCAGATCTGACATCTTTATTTATTTATTCTTGGTCCCTAGAACTCGAGGTGGGAAGGGGCCAGAGCCCAAAGGGGGGGGCACACTTTGGTCCTCTGCCCTGCCAACACCCCCCTTCCGCTGTCTCGCCACCCCTTTCTGCCGCCCTGCCACTCCCCACCCACTGCCGCCACTGTACATATCTTGCCTGGTGGGGGTCCACAACCCCCACCAGCTGAAGCCTTCATCCAGCACTTGTCTCTGGCGACGCTGCATTGCCTGCCCTGCTCTCTCTTTCCCTCACATGTGGCATGCTCGTTTTAATTAAATTGAGCATGAGCACATGCTCAGTTTCACTAAAAGGAGCACGCTGGACCGTGAAGGGAAGAGAGAGCAGGACAGGCAATGCCGCGGTGCTGGAGACCAGCGCTGAACGAAGGCTTCAGCTGGCAGGGGTTGGGGACCCCCGCCAGCCAAACCAGGGGCCCAAAGCAAATTTGGGGGGGGCCCAGGCCCCTGTGGCCCCACGTAGCTTTGCCAGCAGGTCCCACAACACATTGCCTGCTGTGGCAGATAGCACAGGTGCCTGCATAGTCTAGCACTTCAGATAACATTTTTAGATTGTAAGCTCTATCGAGCAGGGACTGTCTCTCTGTGTCAGGTGTTCAGCACTGCTTGCGTCTGGTAGTGCTATACAAATGTTATTATTAATAATAATAATGGCAGGTGTCTGCCCTGTGTAGTAAATGCAAGACCAATGCAGAGTGCACCCCCTGCATTTACAGCACAAGCTTTAAACTTACCACATGTTAATCTTTGCGGTTAATCTAAGAAACCTGGTATAAAATGACCCTTCATCTGTGTATATATGCAAAACATACCCTCTTTTTCAGCAACCATAAATTATATCAATGAGGGCAACAGCTCAAATCTGCAGCAGAAATGCATTGTCTGTGCACCAGGTGTACAACTTCACCCAATAATATTTATTTTGGTTGCCATTTTTTTTCAGTTCTTATTACTCAAGACATCTTTAAGAAATGATCGCAAATCATAGAATTTACTCTATATAAGCCACATCATCAAAACAGTTCTACATTTTCAAGAGAAAATACCACATATAAATTCATAAAGGACCAATAACAGAATGCGTTTCCTCTAGACTCAATTTTGGTCTTCCGTGGGCAGAGCCAAAAATATTTGAGAATTTGTCTAAATTTGATTTTCTGAATTACCTTACAGTAATTCCTGCCTCCCCCCTATGCATTTCAGATGGTAAACAAATATCAGCATTGTTAGTTTTTTGGAAATTAAAGTGAAGTCACTTCTCAAACACGTGTTCTAAAAATACCCTTAATGAGGAAGCCACTTCCCTGTTTTAAGCAAATAAATAGTAGATGGTTTAACCCGAAGAGCATTGAACAGAGGCTGAACTAACCTTGAACTCACAGTCACAGCCATAATGAAATCCAGCGCTGCTGTTCTGATGTTCACCTTACTGCTCATCACACAGGATGCTCATGGTAAGCGCTCCACTTTAATTTCTCTCTTCCCCATAGTACCCTATTTGTTTTTATGTATTTTACATCAGATAGAACTAACTCACATTGAGCACTTTAAGTAGTAACACTGAATAGATGTGGTCGTCTCTAAGAAGTCAGAGAACTGCCTATTCACACACCTGCAGCTCTACCAAGTCCCTAAGTTTTGCTAAACATTCAAGGTATGGTGTGAAGTACACATTACGGCAGTTTAGATGCCAGTAGTAGAATCATTTCATGTCACAGCATTGTGAAATGCTGCTGCCTCTTACTTTTTAGAATTATTCACATGTAAGAGGTACCTTTCATCTTAGAGGGAAGCATAAACTACAAGAACCTATGGAATTTCAGCACCCATAAGGAAGGGGGTTGTATTTATTCTCAGCATTTTCCAGGACACTAGTATCCTCTTCTATTTGATCATATTGTGGAATTGAAAATACTATAGGGGGTCATTTAAGAACATGACAATATAAGCTTTGCCATACTGGGACAGACCGAAGGTCCATCAAGTCCAGTATCCTGTTTCCAACAGTGGCCAATCCAGGTCACAAGTATCTGGCAAGATCCCAGAGCAGTAAAACAGATTTTATGCTGCTTATCCTAGAAATAAGCAATGGATTTTCCCAAGTCCATCTTAATAATGGCTTATGGACTTTTCTTTTAGGAAATTATCCAAACCTTTTTAAACCCTGCTAAGCTAACTGCTTTTACCACATTCTCTGGCAATAAATTCCAGACTTTAGTTACATGTTGAGTGAAGAAATATTTTCTCCAATTTATTCTAAATATACTGCTTAGTAGCTTCATTGCATGCCCCCCAGTCCTAACAGTTTGTAGGTACTATCAGCTACAGGGACCATAGGAATAAAAGCATACTAACACCATTAGCACGCTCTCATTGTTAATAATTGGCCCCTTATATAGTGTTCTGTTGGGAGAAACAGTAACAGGAAAGATATTAATGTTTGTTTCTGTACCTGTGTTGTTTTTAGGAACTGAATTTCTTCTGCATTATACACTGGCACATACATAGATTAATGTGTTTTCAGCAGTGCTGAATATAAATTTAATGCAGTCAATGCTATTTCCACTCCCATTTAATTTAGGCTTCTGTATGCGTAAAAGTACATTTTCAATGGGTTTAAGCTGTTCACTTTAAGAGTTAGGTTCCTAAATTGGCCTCTTTGAAAATTTACTATGCTGACCCTGGGGTAGGAGTACAGGTGAAAGAGGGAAAGACGAGGGAGGAACATGGGGACGGGGGGGATGGGGACACAAAGAACAGATGCTGAACATGGGAGGAATAGGACAGGGACACAGGGGAGGTAATGGACAGCAGAGATAAGGAGTCAGAGGGAATGACGGTGGACATGGAGAGAGAAAAAAACGTCAGACAGGAGATACTGGAAAGCAGAAGATGGATGGGACTGGGGTGGGAGGGAGAGGGAAGGGGCCGAAGATGGATGGGACTAGGGGATGTAGGTGGAGGGGAGGGAAATAGAGCAAAAGATGAATGGGGTGTGAGTGGAGGGAGTGTGGGTGGAGGAAGAGGGGAACAGATGGGGCTAAGAGGTGTGGGTGGAGCAGATGGGGAACGGAGCAGAAACTAGATGGATGTGGGAAGAAGGGGAATAGATAGAAGATGACTAAGGGAAGGGGGACAGATCAGAAGATGAATATGACTAGGAGAGGGGTGGGGGAAAAGGAGAACAGAGCAGAAGATAACAGGGACTTAGTGATTGAATGGGAGAGGTGAGGAGCAGGGCAGGGCCGCTGAGAGGGTCTGTCTATGTTCTGCATGTGCGACTGAGGTGAAGGATTTTGCTAGCATGTAGTGTCTCTGTAGGAATGTGTAACAGTCCAGATAGTTTCAGTTTCTCAGTAGCAGAATATATTGGTGCTTTAGGGCCCAGTATAATATTTATAGCACTGTCTTTCATAAGTTATAGGGCTGTTATGGAGTGTTTTGTGTCATTTCATAAAGTGTATGGCCCTATTTGAAAGCAGGCTTTGGTAGCCCAGTGGTTAGTGCAGTGGACTTTGATCCTTGGGAACTGGGTTCAATTCCCACTGCAGCTCCTTGTGACTCTGGACAAGTCACTTAACCCTCCATTGCCCCTGGTACAAAATAAGTACCTAAATATATGTAAACCGCTTTGAATAGTTGCAAAAAACCTCAGAAAAGGTGGTATACCAAGTCCTGTTTCCCTTTCCCTAGTTGTCACCCAAAATAAAGATGCTGAACACCAGTAGTTTTCACATCTTGTATGTAGAGTCATGATGCAAACAAAAACCTGTCCGCTTTAAACAGTTGTCTGGCAGGGGAAGGAGCGTATGCTGTTCCTAAGATGATGATCACAATTTGAATAATTTTGTGTGGTAAATTGTAAGGGGAATAAAACACTTAACTAGCTATGATAACCGCATAAATAGGACTGAATAAAACACAGTTCTATCTTAATGCGGTTCATCCTAGCTGATTAAGTGCTGAATATCACACAAGCTATGTTTAATCCAGCTGTGTATGCCTGGATATTCAATGCTGGTGCCTGGACATGGCCTGACATTAAATATCAAGGAATAAAGTTAGCAGTGGTCAGCAAAATACTGACTGCCACTGGCTGAATATTGGGCCTAATATGTCTGCTACTGGAGAGGAATTATGTTGGTGATACTGAGATTAAACCAGAATAATTTTTTAAATCAACTTTATTTATAAATGGACACATGGGTGAATAGCAAATAGACAAAGTTACAGTATACCTTTTTAACACCAAGTAGCCCTTAACCTAACCAAGAACTATAAGGAATAGTTCCCCTAAACTCCCGACCAGAATAATATTTTATTTTGCATAGTGAATTCTATGGGGAAATGCTCTAGTTCAGCTTTGCATTCCTTGTTGCAAGAAGAAAGCTTCTGTGGATGCAGAATATATGGTTACTTTTAACCAGGGGCGTATCTAGACAATAGATTTTGGGTGGGCCTAGGCAAGAAGTGGGTGGGCACCAAGTGTTCTTCCCCATCCCACCACCACCAAAAAATATCTCATCTGGTGGGAAAATGCTTCTTTCCACCTTGGCAGTCTGTAGCAGGCATGTGCTGAAAACTGAGCATGCTCAGGTGCCAGTATCGTGGAGAGTAGCATTTTCTTTACCAACAGAAGGAAGTCTTCAGCTGGCAGAGCTTGGGATCCCCACCAGCTACCACTAAATTTGTGCTACTTTTGGGTGTGCCTGAGCCCTAAGTGGGTGGGACTTGGCCCACCCAGGCCCACCTGTGGCTACGCCACTGCTTTTAACCAGGGGTATAGCCATGGGTGGGCCTGGGCCCACGTGTGGAGGGGAGCAGGCTAGGCTTCCACGGTACTGCATCTCTCTTCCTTAAGTGTTGCTCTTGCAGGAAAAAGTTCTCCGGCAGCGGCAACAATTCCCACATTCTGCCTGCTGCTAAACCAGAAACCTCCTTTCTGCCGAGCCCACCTCCCTCTGTCGCAACTTCCTGTTTCTGACTAGGCAGGACGCGGCAGGAGGTTTCTGGCATAGTGGCAGGCGTGTGGGAATCACTGCCACTGCTGGGGACCTGTTCAAGCCAAAGCAGCACTTATGGAAGGGAGATGCAGGACCACAGAAGCCCAGCCTACTCCCCTCGCTGCTGCCAGGGACCCGTTCATACAAGCAGGAAAGGGTGAAAGGGAAAGGGACTTATATACCACCTTTCTGTGGTTTTTCCCAACTACATTCAAAGCGGATTACATATTATATACAGGTACTTATTTGTACCTGGGACAATGGAGGGTTACGTGACTTGCCCAGAGTCACAAGGAGCTGCAGTGGGAATCGAACCCAGTTCCCCAGGATCAGAGTCCACTGCACTAACCACTAGGCTATTAGGGAAGGAGATATGCTGAACGGGGAGGGGGGGTTAATAGAGGGAGAATTGTTGAACATGGGATGAGGAGGGAAGGGGAGAATTGTTGGGCATAAGGGTGGAGGGGAGGGAGATATGCTGCATGGTGGGTGAGAGGGAGAATTGTTGGACATGGGGAGAGGACGGGGACAATTGATGGACATAAAGGTGAAGGGGAGAGAGAGATGGTGACCAGGGGAGAGAGACAGAAATGTTAGACAAGGTAAAGAACAGGACGAAGGGAGAAAATGCTGCATGGGGGAGGAGGAAGACAGATTTTGGGCATAAGGAAGGGAGAGAGATGGTGGACAATAGGAGAGAGGGAGAGATTTTGGACATGAGGGTAGATCAGGGGCATAGCCAGACCTTGGGGTGGAAGGTGGCCAGAGCCCAAGGTGGGGGGCACATTTTCATCACCTCCATGCCACTGCCCCCTCCACCGCCCACCACTGCTGCCGCAAATACCTTGGCTGGCAGGGGTCCCCACCCCCCACCAGCTGAAGACTTTGTTCAGCACTGGTCTCCGGTGCCGCCGCATTGCCTGTCCTGCTCTCTCTTCCCCTCACGTTCAGCATGCTCCTTTTGGTAAAACTGAGCATGTTCAGTTTCACTAAAAGAAGCGTGCCCGACGTGAGAGGAAGAAAGAGCAGGGCAGGTAATGCGGTGCCACCACAGACCAGCGCTGGGTGAAGTCTTCAGCTGGCAAGGATTGGGAACCCCTGACAGCCAACCAGGGGCCACAGCAAATTTGGGAGGGCTCAGGGCCCCATGGCCCCACCTAGCTACGAAACTGGGATTAATGAGAGGGAGGGAGATGTTGGATCCAGGAGCAGAAGGGAATGATGGAGAAATGCCAGACAGTGGGAGTGACGGAAAAGAGAGGGAAAATGCTGGAGAAATGGGGGCACAAGCAGTAGGGAAGAGAGAAGGGATAGAGAGATGTAAGGCTATGAGAGTGGAGAAGGAGAAAGAGGGAGCAGCTACTGGGCTAGAAAGGTGGAGGGGATGGTGGAATCGTGTGGGGGAGGCCAGGAGAGGATGGCAAGGAAATGAATGAGAGGATAGAAATATGGTAATGGGGATTAGATTAAAGATGAAAGAGAATGGAGGGCTGGGAAAGATTTGAGATGGGTAATGGTAGAACTAGTGGGTGAGAGAAAATGGGAATTTGATAGGTGGCTGAAAAGTAAAAAGGAGAAGGGTGATAGAGGCTGAAATTTGAGTAGACAGAAAGCAGAAAAGAAAAAAAAAAGGGAGGGAAGAGCTGAAAAGGAAGGATCAATATGTCAGAGGCAGGTGTAGTGAGGGAATAGACAGGAAAGAAGAGAAAAGAAACTGGACAGCAGCCGCTTGAAGGAGAATTAGCAGACAACAGACAGGAAAGAAGAAAAGAGAAACCAGAACCAACATGATAGAAAAATAAAATGTTCATATGTTAGCTTTGGGAAATGTGCATAGTAAATGTCTTTGTATTGTGTTCAGTAGAAAAGGAAATGCATTTCTCTTTTTCTGCCCTAGTGTTATAGTACATGCTAAGTTTAACTTCTTGGGGCTCCCATCTCATTTTTTTGTCTATCTAATCTGTGATCCCTTGTTCTGTATTTGGTGAGGATCTGTCAGTGTGTTGATCTAGTCTCTACAGTGCTGTAATCTACATTCTCAGATAAGTGAACTGGTCACTGTTTTGTTGTCTTTTTTAAAAAAATGTTTGTTGCAGAAGTGCATATATATGTAAAGATAAAAGAAGACATTGGATACAAATGATTAAGACAAATTGGAGGGCTTCGTATCTAGAATAACTATGCACTATAGGAGATCCAATAGTTCATTTTAGAGCCATATAGGATGCCTCATTGTCTTTAAAAATTAAACAAAAATTACATATGTTGATGCAATATATTGATTCATAGTTTGTTTGGCTAGTAAGCATTTTGATATTGTTGCCACACAGTGTACACTTTGTGGTATGATAGTAATGGCAGATAGGGAAATTGGAGTGAGGCAGAGAGGAGAGGTGTTTAGGGATGGGGCCCTCCTTTATTTTCTGACCTGGTCTCTCGCACGGATAAAATCGGTCCTGACCCTTGCTTTATAGGTGGTGGGGATCCCCAAGCATCCCCAGCTGTGGAATTCATCCAAAGATGGCCAGAACTCTCTTCTCCCAAGCTCTGCAGTCGATGACAGCATCCTTGAGCCTCCGACAACTAAACGTACATGGGTGCCGGCATCAGTGGCTTAGGGACATCGCTGCTGCCTGCCAAGCTTGGTAAAAGGGAATTCTGACCACCTTCAGAGAAAGTGTAATTTATATTTTGAGGTGGGGGTAGGACAGGGCAGAGAAAATTTTGTGCCCACCCACTTTGGGCTCAGGTCCACCCAAAATTGGCTGTCTGGCTATGCCACTGCATTTAACACTGTGACAGTGCAGAATCAAGGGTCAGTATTTATTTTTTTTATATATATTAGAATTCCAGGCAACATAATTTAGCGCAAATAATTCTATTGAGTATAACCAGTGTTGGCAGTTTTTTGTTTTTTATTGTATAACTTGGGAATATAAATTGCATTCTTTTTTTTCTTGGGGCAACTACCTGACTAATGTTTAGAATGAGGAGACATCCTCACCCTCCTTCCTGATTAGAGATTTCAGGGGGCCCTCTCTTTTGGGTGCCTGGGGGGGAGGGGTGCCACCTCATCCCTTACCTCAGGCAGCAGATTGCTGTGAGCCGCCCCTTGGGGTTAGTGCTGTCAGTGGAGGGGGCCAAGAGGAAAAATGTTATATGCCTGAGGGGTAAGTGTTGCCTCTGGGGAAGGAAGGTAGAAAAAAAGTGGTGAGAGGGGAGTGATGCCTGCCGGGGGAGGGGCAGTGGAAGGGGGATATTTTTTTCTATCCATGTGGCATGGTAAGGTAAATTGTTAGTAAAGAGGGAGAGAGGGAGAAAGAGCTGGGATTTGGAGAAGGAGAAAAAGGGAGGGTGCTGGTATCAGGCCTAGGGAGGGGGAGAGGGAAAGTGTACTCTCCCCTTACTAATTCATGTGAATGTGAGAGAGGGCATAATGAGAAAATTTTCCCATGGTGCTGGCTCATTTCAGTTAAACAAGATGTATCTTTACTTTTTTATGGCCCTGTTTACTAAGCAGCGTTATAGGCACGCTAAAAACACTAACGCACCTTAGTAAACAGGGTGCTAAGTATGCTGGCTTCATATTCAGTGTTTTACTCTGGTGTGTGTGTATTTTGAATAATTATAATGAATATGTATAAGCAAATAAATATGCTAATGTGCCAAACCCCACCTTTTGCCCCCCCCCCCAAATGAATCAGTCAAATTATGCCCATGCATATAACTTAATATACAAGATGTGTTATCATAATATATTTTTTAAAAACATGTCAATTAGAATAAGCCTCTTCAAAAAGCCAGGCTTCTACGTTTTTTTCAAAAATCTTTTCTGTCGGTCTTAAGCCAAAGTGATTGGGTCAACAAATTCCAGTGCCCAGAGCCAATGATTGACCATGCAAGTTCTCGTGTGCAAGTCTTCTTGGCACGACACAAAGAAGGAACAGCTGGCAAACCTACATCCTGGAATCGCAAGGTCGATACTGCTGCAATGGAACCATCAAAATTACTGGCTGATTCAACCTTCTAGTTTTGAAAATTAACACTAGACGTTTAAATTCTATTTTAGATTTTATTGGCAGCTCGTGTAATAGGATCCAAAATTCTTGATCCACTTAATAACAAGTCTGCAGAGTTTTAAATCTTAATTCAGATATTCAGCAGGCTGTACAACAGAGAATTACAATGATCTATTGATAAGAGCAGTAAATATTGTAAAATAGTTCAGAAATCATCAGGGGTGATTAACTGTCTCAATGTTCTCAGAATACTTTCCACAGTATTTGACTAAACTCCTAAGTATAGGAGCCTATAAAGTGGGTGGCAACAGATGTCAATTTAGAGTGGAGGGAAAAAAAAAGTTAAGAGCTTAGCACTGATTTTCAGTAGCAGGTTTCTCCTAAATCAAGGCAAATGAATCACAGACCTACATTTGGAGCAAAGCTTTTAAGCACCATTCACACAGGCAGCTCCGCTCCCGTTTGCCACATCCATCCGGCCCTCTCTGATGCACTTCCTGTTTACGTAGGGCCAGATGGGCATGGCAGGGGGGAGTGGAGCTACCTGTGTGAATGGCAGCGCTGTGCGAAGGGCAAAAAAAAAAGAATGCAGGGACTGAGGCAGTGGACGGAGCCTTGGGAGAAGAAGAATTTCAGGGCAGGCAGCCAGGCAACGCTGAACGCTGCCTCCCGGATGGCCGTACCCGGAGCCATGGGAGAAAAGGCAGCGACAGCGAGCGAAGGATGTTGGATGGGCAGGCCTGGAGGGAAAGTGGCTGGGCCTGGGCCCATCCAGGCCCACCCTGGCAGTAAATGGTCATACAGTAAAATCAAAGGTAGTGCACGGCTATTTACTGCCTGAGCCCTTACTGCCACCCATTGACTTAGTAATACGGGCTCACGCTCTACTCGTGCAGTAATTATACAGTGCGTGCCAATGTGGCCATGCTGCCAATTACTGCTGGGAATGCCCCCATTGTAGGAAATATAAAAATATTTTCTACCACGGGAAACAGCGTGTGTCGGGGGCATAGCCAGACCTTGCGGTGGGAGGGGGACAGAGCCCAAGGTGGTGCTACCGTGTTGCCTGACCTGCTCTCTCTCTTCCCATCATGTGCCGGACGTGAGGGGAAGAGAGAGTAGGGCAGGCAACATGGCAGTGCCGGAGACCGGCGCTGGATGAAGGCTTCAGCTGGTGTGTGTTGGGGACCCCCCTCCAGCAAAACCAGGGGACAAGAAGAAATTTGGGGGGACCCAGGCCCCCATGGCCCCACCTAGCTATGGCACTGGCGTGCGCCAACTTCAAACTACCGCAGGGCACCTGCGCTACCCCTGCGGTAGTGCCGGATTGATGCACACGACATGCTCATTAGCCCTACCGCTGCTTAGTAAAAGGGCCCCTAAATTTAGGTGCTTGGCCTTTTCTGAGTATCGGACCTCTAAACTATCCAGATAGCGGTTGAATATCACTGCAATCTGCACAGTTTCATAGCTCTTTTATCATTCTTCCCACCTTCCGCCCCTCTGCCATACAGTCCTGCTGGTTAGAGGAATATTCACCCTGACCCTATCCCCTCATTCTATAACAGGTCACCTAAAGTTGGGCACCATTTGTGCATGTCAAGTTATAGATTACTTGCACGTACATATGTAACCGCTAGGTGTGCATTCAGCGGTATTTGATAAGTACATAAGTACTGCCACACTGGGACAGACCAAAGGTCCATCAAGCCCAGTATCCTTGCTTAGGGCCAGATTCTGTAAAAGCGTCTGTAAAATAGGCACATCCAAAAATAACACTTAGCAGTATTCTATAGTTTAAATGTTTATTAAGCTTATGAATATACATCAAAGAAACAAACTTGAATATAAATTTTCCAATGTAAGAAAAAAAAAATAGAAATATGACAACCAAATAGGTACATTTACAGTCCACAGTAAGGAGAGTTCCAAGAATAGAAAAATTACAGAGAATATATAATTAAAGAAATAGATAGTCAACACAATACAGGTGGGAAAAAAGTTTACGTTTCCATTTCTCACATATTAATGTTGGCTACCCCTATACCATATCTCTTACTCTGAATGAAGCTTTGCACTGAGATGGATCATAGAAAACCTAAGAAGCCTGCTTAGAACTATTCAATAAACCACACCTAAAGCTAGGCGTGGTTTATAGAATAGCGCATAGGACCAGGGAATGCGCGTACATTTAGGCACAGCCATTTACGCCACTGTAAACCTGGTACAAATACCCACGCCTAAATGTAGACACGTTCCCCCGAATTCTATAACCACGTGCGTAAATTTGAGGAAGGCCCCTGACATGCCACACTCCTCCCATGGCTGCGCCCCCTTTTCAGCTGCATGCCTCTTTTTAGAATACGCCTAAAAAGATGCATGTATACATTCCAATTATTGCCGATTAGGTTTGAGAATTTGTTGCTATCTACCAATTGTCATCACTGTGGGCGACTAAAATGATAGCGGGGATGGGACGACTTCCCTATGAAGAAAGACTAAGGAGGCTAGGGCTATACAGCTTGGAGAAGAGACGGCTGAGGGGAGACATGATAGAGGTATATAAAATAATGAGTGGAGTGGAACAGGTGGATGTGAAGCGTCTGTTCACGCTTTCCAAAAATACTAGGACTAGGGGGCATGCGATGAAACTACAGTGTAGTAAATTTAAAACAAATCGTAGAAAATTTTTCTTCACCCAACGTGTAATTAAACTCTGGAATTCGTTGCCGGAGAAAGTGGTGAAGGCGGTTAGCTTAGCAGAGTTTAAAAAGGGGTTGGACGGTTTCCTAAAGGACAAGTCCATAAACCGCTACTAAACGGACTTGGAAAACTCCAAAATTCCAGGAATAACATGTATAGAATGTTTGTACGTTTGGGAAGCTTGCCAGGTGTCCTTGGCCTGGATTGGCCGCTGTCGTGGACAGGATGCTGGGCTCGATGGACCCTTGGTCTTTTCCCAGTATGGCATTACTTATGTACTTATGTACTTATGTACTTACTCGATTAAAGTGTGTGAGTAAATTGGGTGTGCACCCAATTTAATGCATGTAACTCACCATGCCTTATATAGAATCCAGGTGTTAGTGTGTAAATACACGGGGGTGTTCACATGAGGAGGAGCATGAGCCGGCCATGGGCGTGTCTCCTATTTATGCTTGTAACCTACTCAAGTGCCGCATTTAGTCATGAAGTTTTAGATCGATTATACAAGCCATGATATAGACGTTTATTGACTGTTATGATATCATTTACAGTGGATGTAAGGATGTAGCGATTAAAAAAAACTTCAAACGCTGTTAAACACTACTGCTTGACTGAATTTTAGATCTTCCAAATTTGATAGAGTTACGCCATTGCTGGTGCCATTGCACTCGTTCCATTGCATGCGTGCGTTATTATCAAACTTTGTTGTTGGTATTTCTGATGGTGCATGGTGAAGCAGCCACTTAAATGTCTGGCTTAATCAGATTGTCCTTGAGGAATATTTCCCTTGGATCTGGATGTGTGTTTTTTTTTTTTTAATATCTTTATTTATAATTTTGAATTAAAAAACACGAACATAAGCAAACAAAAGAAAAAACAAATGACAGTGGGTTAACATTGAATATAACAGACAGCATATGTAAACAAGTAATTTATAAGTTAAACAAGTAAAACAAGCAGTTATTAGCCCATTAAACTTGCATATTTGTCTAGCAATGGATGTGGATCTGGATGTGTTTTAATTTTACAATTTCCGGAACCTAGCAAGGTGGTTCATAAAAAGTTTCTCTCTAGTACATTTGCATATTTGGCAGCTATACACTAGAATGATTTACCAACTGATATTAGAAGACAATCTAGTTATATGACTTTTTGAAGATTGTTGAAAACATTTTTTTTTTTTTTAGAAAATTTTTAAGAGGCTAGCTGGCTCATTTTCAAAAGAGAAGGGAGCCCAAAAAGTGACACAAAAGGTAAATGGGCATCCCCGTGAAAGAAGGTCGCCCAAATCCAATAAGGGCCATAAGGTCATCCTCAGTGTGAGGATGCCCATCAATGGTCGTCCCCACAGGGGGCGTGTTAGGGGCGGCATTACATGATATGCGCCCCCAGTGTATAACGGCTTGCAAAATGGTTTTGCATGGGTCGGAACATGGGCGTTCTTAATTAGACTTGAAATAAAAGCGACCAGAGTAAGGGGGAAGTTGTCTTTACACCCATTAGCGATTTTGTGGAGTTGGAGAGTGGCGAGAGTGTTGTTGGGAGAGAAAGCTGAATCGTTGTTTGCAGAGAAAGCTGAGAGTTTGTTGAGTACCTGTTACCTTTGTCTGTGTGCCATAGTCGGAACGTTTTCACCCTCACCTGCCTCATTTGTGTTTTACCTTTTCAGCTTTCCCTACCCCTTCTAGCCCCCAAACCTAGACACCACTGCTCCTTCCTCTATGTCCCCCATCCCCTCTTCCTCTCCATTTACTGTCCCCAAGTTCATATTTCATTCCCTTACCTGTTTGTAGTCTCTGTTTGTCTCTTTGTCCTGTGTACTGCTGCAGCATGTTTGTGAAGACTGTCGTTTGCTGCTTGGAGAGTAAGTGAGTGGTTAGAGGGTGTGCCAGGAGAGTTTGTAGTGGGTGTGTGTCGGTGGTGGGAGAGTGAGTGGCAGCTTCTGTTTGTTGCTGCTGTGTTTCACCAAGTCGGTAGGGAGAGGTGAGCACTGGTCGCACTGTATTGCACCTGTAGTGTGGGCAAATGAAGACACAAAATGCACAGGTGACTTACATGTTGGAGGAAGAGGGGAGGCACCGCAGGAGGTACTCACGCCCCAGAGTTTTCAGGCCCCCTAGCAGTTTCCTAGACCTCACTGACCTGCAGTGTCTCACTAGGTACCGCTTTGATAGGGCTACCAATCAGCACCTTTGTGACCAGCTCCAACCCCTCCTGCAGCCCAGGACCCGTAGGAACAACCCCATCCCTGTGCACCTAAAGATCACCACTTCTCTATCTTTTCTGGCCACTGGGAGTTTCCGGTCTGTCCTAGCTGTGAACACGGGTCTCACCCAGCCTTCCATTTCTAACTGCCTCACCCAGTTCCTTGATGCCTTCCTTACCCACACCTCCGAGTAGAACACCTCCCCCCCCCCCCCCCACCCAGGCCCTGTAGAACAACATGGCTGAATTCTATGCCGTAGCTCGCTTCCCCTTGGTCATAGGTGCCATTGACTGCACACATGTCGCACTCAGACCCCCACCCCACCCCCCGGGGCACGAGAGGCCACTTATAGGAAAAGGAAAGCATTCCACTCCATGAATATGCAAGTTGTGTGTGACGCCCAGGGGGAGATTCTAGACGTGTGTGCCCGATACCCAGGTTCCACCCATGATGCCTATATATTGCAGCACACAGGAATCTTCCGCAGGTTTGACCGAGGGGAGATTACCGGCAGATGGCTCCTAGGTAAGTGCAGCATGGATCTGCCCAAACTATACCTCCACCAACAGGCAGCCCTCAGCACTGTCTCCCTCCTGCTCACTCCACAACCCACTATCCCTCCCCCCCCCCCCCCCCCCCCCCCACACACACACACACACAGCTCCACAAGGTACCCGCTCCAAACAATACACACTCATCTTTCTCATCCTGCTTCTCCCCAAAGGTGACAGAGCTACCCACAGTGGAGTTGGCTCATGACCCCCATAGTGCACCCACAAACAGGGTCAGAGGAGAGCTACAACAGTAGACATCGGACCACCCGTGGCATTATCGAGCGCACCTTCGGACAACTTAAGAACAGGTTCCGATGTCTGGACCATTCTGGAGGGGAGCTCCTGTACAGCCCCCAAAAGGTGGCAAAGATATTCCTGCCCTGCTGCATAATTCGGCAATACACCGAGGACAGGCCCTCCCAGAAGAGCCATAGCCACCAGAGCAGCAGGCCTCAGATGAAGAGGATGAGGAGCCCCCTCCACCTCCCGCCCACAGAGCAGATCAGACTGCACACCAGCTGGGGGTCAGATCCAGGCAAAGACTGATCGAGACAAGTTTTCTATGAGAGTAAGTTGACATTTATTTATATCACACACAGTATTTACACACCAACACCACCCCCCCCTCCCACTACCATCACCCACTCTGTGCATATTCCCCTCCCTCCAACCCTCACCCCCCAGCATGTCCCAACACTTTCCCCTACCCCTCCCACCATGTTCCTTTGCAGCTGGTGCTGCAGGAGAACTCTGTTGAGAGTCCTCTGATGAGCTCCCACTCTCCTCCTCTGTGTCCACAAGGCAGCCTGCTGCCTCGGCTGCCCTGTGGAAGTCTGGCCACCTTGCACTCTGTGGCTTGCCCTGCAACCTGGCCACAGGACCCAGAAGGGGAGCTGGTGTGGTGGCTGCTGGACCAGTGGCTGGGGAGGCTGAGGATCTCAAGCTCCACTTCTTAGCAGGTGGTTGCTGTGCAGTGGTGGAAGTCAACACCAGTTGTTGCTGCATCAGGGCTGTATTAGGTGCTCTCAGGTCACGGCACAGGCCCTTGATGCTGTGCTCCAGCCGTTGGAGCTGCTGTATCACATCACGTTGGGCCTCTACCGCTTCCCGTTGGGCCTGGAGTGCTTCCCAGTGCAGCTCCAATTTCTGGCACCAGTAGTCTTCCATCTGCACATTCTGGCCCAGAAATTGTGTGGCGAGGCGCAGTAGCTGCCTCCTCTGGCTGGATGGCCTCTGCTGAGGAGGTGCCTCCCCTTCTGCATCTTCAGCTTCTTCTTCAGTGCCACCATCAGCAAAGGCTGCGGGTGGTGGAGGGAGAGCCTCTGCTGTGGGTAGTGGAGGGAGAACCGGCGCTGCTGCTGCTGCTGGGTCCTGTGGTTCCACCCCATGGTCCTGTGTGGTTTCTTGTGCAGGCCCACTGGTTTGCTGCTCTGTGTGCTGGGGCTGGTGGCCAGTAGGGCCATCTTCTTCCTCCGACTGGTTGTCATCACCTGCATAGCAAAAGGGGAGGAAGTGTGTGCTTTTGTTTTTCAGCATTCATATATATAGCCCCACAGGCTAAGAGATGGCGAGGAATGGGATTGGCAGGCAAGCCACTGATGTCATTGTACGTGGTAGAGAGCTGGAGACAAGGAGCACAGTGTACTACAGAGACTGATGTGCAAGAGAGCCA
The DNA here is from genome assembly GCF_901765095.1 of Microcaecilia unicolor. NCBI lineage: Eukaryota > Metazoa > Chordata > Amphibia > Gymnophiona > Siphonopidae > Microcaecilia > Microcaecilia unicolor. The sequence continues at coordinate 382,657,575 of NC_044032.1, forward strand.
CACAGGCAGGTGGGTACACATAGAACTGTGGAAGGAGTGCAGAGGTCACAGTGGCTACAGTACAGAGATGTGGGAAGGAGATATGCAGAGTTTGGTGATGGGGAAGGCCCCCAAAGCTGTGAAACAGTGCTAATCTACACAAAGTTTATTTATTTTAGTTAGATGTTATATTTTATATTTTAAATATATTATTTACATATATTATATACATTGCTGGAAACCCTCCCCCTTCCACTCTCCCCCCTGCTACTCCCTGTGTCAGGGTCAGTAATGAATAGTGATTTGTTTTGCTTGTGGTGTTCTCACCCCTTCCCCTACTGAGGTGCACCACACTGTCCCCCACTTGTGGAAAACAGAGTGTAATGCAGCACAACAGATACCCCAGCTTCCTAATGGTGAACCTACCTGAGCCGTCAGGCTGTGCTGATGTGTCAAGGAACCCAATGCCATGGATCCCCTTCTGGGGCAAGAGCCCATGAATGATGCATTCTAGGGGGGTCAGGTTAGCAGTGTCATCTGCTGGGGGGTTGGCACCAGCCTTCCTCCTCACATCACGCCTCAGCTGGCACCACTTTCGTTTGCAGTCTTCCACATCCTGCCACAGTGGAAGACCGCGTTGAGCCGGTCCCTTACTGCTTCCCATTCTCGCTGCTTCGTTGTAACAGCTAGCCTCTGGCCCGTGGGAGCAAAGAGATGCGTGTGCCTCCTCTGTATTTCTTGAACCAGCAGGTCAACTTCTGCGTCAGTGAAATTACCCTTGCGGGTGGGTGGTTGCTTTGGTGCCAGTGTACCAATGCGATGCAAAGAATCGAAAATACAGAGAAGGGCGCTTACATATGCTCTCAGGGACACCCATGTGAGAATGAGATGGACGTCCCTGAGATGGGCATCCTAATTTTGATTATCGACAAAATCCCTAAATGTCCCCAGCTGCTTCGCCGATTTGGGCGTCCTAATTTCGATTATAGGTAGGGAACTATGGGCGTCCCCAGCTGCACTGTGTTTTGGGTGTCCTCATTTCGATTAAGGGTGATAATGATAAACGTCCCCAGCTGCTCTTCCCATTTGGAAGTTTGCATTCCCTTTATTGGCACCTCTTTAAAACGGCTTTCTCTGTGCTTGCACTTTAGAGGTTTTTCTTTAGTTTATGGGGTGGTATTTCAAAGCGTTTTAGCTCCAGTTATAGTAAACCTTGTTTTTGCCACTGTATGCTTTTGTGCACCTGTTTGTTTTTTGGGGGGGTTTTTTTTTTGGGGGGGGGGGGGACATTTTTTCCCAATTCTTGAAAGATAACTAGTGTATGGGCTTTGTTTCAGACTGGGTGTTAGCTGGTAGCTTAGCATATACTCTCCATTCTCTACCCTCCAGGAGCTCCTTGCTGTGTGTGATATGCTCCCTCACTGCCCCCCATTCTCTCTCTCTCCTTTGTTGAAGCAGGCAGCTTGTGGTCACTTGGAGCCAACAGATTCTTGCACCACAAGTTCAAGGTAAGCTCATGCCTCTCAGCCACCTCTTCCCTTTCTGCTATGTAGGTGCTAAACAAACACTTCTTGCATCTTGCAGGACAGCTGGTCAAGAGGATTGCAAGAGACACCAGTGGACTGTAATACACTGCACTCTGAGAGCCATGATTGTTTCTACCCAATTCATTGTACAGATGTCTTGTTCTCTATTGGACACACTCAGTTGTGGCTGCCTGTAGGGTGGGGGAGGGGGATGGGGAGGGGAAGAGGCCCTGAGATTGGATGTGTGCATCCCTCATGGTCAAGGGCTCCCCATTCTCTGTATGTTCTCTGCATTCAAATCTTACCTCTATTTTCACCAGGTTCACAGGTATCCACAGCTGGTAGTTTTTCTCCCGCTTTGCACCTCATGTGTCTCCCCGCTAGGTTCCATCCTTCTTTATGTGGTGAATCCCAGTCCCCTTTTATGAAGTGCTCACCCATTATCAAGGTTGTTAGGGGTGGGGAGGGGGAAGCATGTATGCACTGAATGTCTTTTCCACATTATTCAACACAGTCCTGCAATCCTCCATATTTATGAAACAACAACATTTCTAAATTCTGTTCTGCAAACTATTTTCAAGGTGGCCACAGGTGCGTGCCTACCACGGCCTTGAGCCCTTAAGTCACGGTGAGGGAGAGGGGTTCTGGTTACAGTTCCTCTTCTAAATTAGCTGCAGGTGGCTACAGCCTGGTGCCTATATAATTCCCCTAGCCTGTGCCCTTCTGCACCTGATGTATTATATTACAATTGTGATGAAGTAAACATCCATCTAATGCTTTTACCCTTGGTTTCCCTTTTCTCCTCAGCACTATATACCATTGCTGATACATTCAATGTGAAAGATGACCCAGCTGTTTGTAGCTCCTTCCTGGCCCTCACCAATGAGGTGTGGTTGTGGGTAAGGGTGTCTGGTGATCAGAGAGCAAACATCGTCTATGCGCTACCTATGGTTATCTGCAAGTTTCTACTTGGCAGATCACTAGTGCTAGACAACATACCTATTATTTACACAACTCTGTGCTGTGGGGCTCTATGGTAAGGGGGGAGAGGCTGGATGGGAGTTTGTGTTCCTCAACAGAAATGCCCACCCAGCGCCCCCCCCCCCCCCCTTACCATACAGCCATGCAGTTTGGAAGGAACAGGCGGCCTTCTGTATGGCCACACTTATGACACATATGTACCAAAGTTTCTCTGTCACATTTCACCTGTCGTGCAACCCAGATTGCTGCCTCCTACTACTACTACTTATCATTTCTATAGCGCTACCAAATCAACCACAGCATTTGATAATATGTAGTGCACAAAGTAGAGACACACACCCTGTTATATTAAAAATATTAAACATGTGTATTTAACAAAACAACAAAACAGAACTATGTACAAAGATATATGAATTGTCCTCAATGAGGGCTTTGCTGCTGCATGGCCCTTTGCAGCAGGCTAACGAGCAGCACCAGGAGCAGCCTCTGTGCCCTGAAGTGCTGCTCGTTAGCCTGCCACATCGCTGACACCTCCTGCAGCAACTGGTTCTGGCTATTCACCAGTTGCTGCAGGAGGCGCAGGGCTGGGAATGGGGAGGCGGAGGGTGGTGGGGATGGTGTGGAGAGGGCTGGAGGTGTTGGGCCCTCCTCTTCCTCAAGCGGAGGCATATCTTCAAAGGGGTCCTCCTCCTCCTCCTGCTCCACCACCAATTGAGGCAGTCCTGCCTCCTTTTCCTCCTCCTCCTCCTCCTGCACTACTAGAGCAGACACTCCTGCCGCCGCCTCCTCCTCCTCCTCCTGCTCCTCCTCCTGCTGCTGGCACCCTGTGTATGTAAAAGGAGTGTCCTTGAGATCAGCACATTCAACATGGCTTGCATAGTGCAGGAATGGGGAAAGGTGGGGTCAGTGGTGAGCCCTGGGCTATACGCATGGGGTATGAGATGCATGACAGGGAACCCAGGAAGCTACTACTACTACTATTTAGCATTTCTATAGTGCTACAAGGCATACGCAGCGCTGCACAAACATAGAAGAAAGACAGTCCCTGCTCAAAGAGCTTACAATCTAATAGACTGAAAAAAAGGAGTACACTATAAGATGTGCTGACAGGGAACACATCTTTACATTACTTTCAAATCATGCTATGACAACCACTAAGAGCAGGACATCAGGCAAGAATACCATAAAACAGTATCCACCCCAGAAAGGGGGATACAGAAGTGAGGCATGTCATCTCATTCATCTCAGAGGAGGTTAGTTAGAAGTTACAGGATGTGTCGTATTTATGTCCATGTTGTGATGGCCACAGTCCTGGGGGGCAGGTGGTGGTGGCACATGAACAGCCTGCGCCGGTGCCTCAGGCAGAGCTGCACCAGGAGCAGACTCTCACCGACGCTGTAGTTTGGCTCCCTGCGGAGAGCCATGTTTCTCAGTGAATAACCATTGGAAAACGTGCATTGCCTTATGTGGACGCCCATACGTGATGGACGCCCTTACATGGACAGTTCCATATATGGACGGGTCAGTATGTGCACGTCTTAGCATCTATAATGGCGCCACATGTGGACGACCGTCACGCATGAACGTACATGGACCGTCATCACGCTTGCGGGGCCTTATTTGGATGAATATGTATTCACACGTATGGAGCTTTCCTTATATCGATCATTATCAAGTGTGCAAACCTCTTCATATATACACAGTAAAATATGTATGTTCGTTATATTTCCCATAGCTGCATGTTCCGCAAGTACAGTGCATGTAGTTGCGGACATCCAGGTACAGGAAAATAAGGAAAATTCATGGTAAAGTACAGTAACAAGGACGTGCTTCTCACAGAACTGCCGATAGACGTCCCTGTTACAGGGCCGCCGTCCTTTGGTGGGCCTAGTAAGATGGACATCCTTCGGCAGTTCTGTGAGAAACGTGTTCTTGTTACTGTACTAAGGACGTCTTTGCAGTATTTTTCCTATACTTTGGGCATGCCTGATTTGGGCGTTTTCAACTGCGATAATGGAATGTCTAAGGGAGTCCATACTATTTTTCCATTATACCTACCTGATTTTGGCCGACTTCCTGAGGGCGTCCTCATTCAGACTTGGAAGACCTTTCAATTATGCCCCTCTAGGTCACATAAATATATATGCTTTTATTTATGGTTTATTAAGAAGTCATGTAATTCCTGGAGATGTTTCAGTTCTTTTCTTATGAGCCACACTGAACTTTAAAGATATGTGTGGTATATACGTGTTATGTAATGTACGTGCTATTGATACGGCATAAGTGGAGCACCTAAACATTGACTCATAAATGTTGATTTATGCTATAAGAGAATCTGGACATTCCAATGCTATTGTAAAATTAGCACTTAGCACACTGCTTCTTGGCATCTAACATTTGGCTCTGATCCATATACTGGGCAATTCTATTAATGGCACTTGAAACTAAGCACCAAACTTTTGCATCCAGTCATCGGATAGTGCCTAAGTGGTTTTGTGCATAACTGCAAAGGGGCGTGGCCATGGGAAGGGCATGGGCGGGTTATAGGCATTCCAGAAAATTGCACACAATTTTATGGCATACCACAGATGCGCACCTAACTTGCATTCCAGAATTTCATCCCAAAATTAGACACAGAATTTGGCATCCAACGCTATCTACAAAGAGTGTTCATCCCAGAGTGCCCTGTATAGAATAGCACTGGGCAGGGGTGGGCCAAGGCAATCTTCTGCCCGAGGCAGGGATGAGATACTGTCCCTGCCCACACCCAGTCTGGCATCTCTCCCTTTCCCTCCTCAACCCTCTTCCCTTATTTTTTTCTTTTCCAAAAGGTGGCAGCGACAGTGATTCCCAAAGGCTGCCCTGCAGCAGTGCTCCTGGCACTGGCCTCTACACTGTACTGCATCCCGCCTCTGAGGAAACAGGAAGTTGCGACAAGAGGCGGGCTGCAGTAAGGAGAAGAGGCCGGTGCTGGTGGCACAGCTGCCTATGGGAATCGCTGCCACCTTTTGCAAATGAAAAAAATAAGGTAAACGTGGGGAAGAGAGTTGAGGAGGGTAGGGGAGAGTGCCATTCCTAGAGAGTACCACCTGAGTCCCCCGCCTCAGTTGGCCTAATGGTAGGGCCGCCACTGGCGCTGGGCACCAATTTTTTCTGGTGCCCAATTAGTGAATCCAGTCCATAGTGTTTGAAAATATATAGATAGTGGACTTATAAAGTCTGTTTCAATATTGGCCCATATGTTCTCATTTGTACATTAATTGCACTTGTGAAATGTGGGGCAATTCATAGACATATCAATTAAGACGCCCAAGTTTTTGCAATCACCATGCAGTAATAGCCAAAATTAATGCACAGTAAGAGCTAGATTCTAATATATAGCTACAAAAAAATCAGTACTGAAAAAAGTGCTATTCTACATGCCACAAAGTTAGGTGTGGTTTATAGAATAATGCTTACACCCGGGAATCGTGCCTAACTTTGCACCAACTGAAACCTGGTACAAATGTGCGCACCTATGTTAGGTGTGTATCCCTATTATTCTATAACAGTGTGTTAATTTTAGGAACCCCCCCCCCCCCCCATTCCACCCATGACTTTCCCACTTCCACACCCCCTTTTTCAAATAACGCGTACATTTTAGGCACAGATCCCGAGCCTAAATTTACATGCAAGAAGTTCAATCAAATTTAATTAGTGCCAATAACTGTTTGCTAAGAAGCCAATTATTGGCACTAATTAGCTTATTTATTTAAATTGGGCATGCACCCAAATTTGCATGCACAATTTTTAGCAACTTTTACTGAATTGGGGGTAAATGTAAAACCTCAGAGTTAAATGTTGGTGGGGTATTCCCAGCATTTTAGGGAGAGCTTACATGGTGTTAACACAGAGGAAAACTGGCTATCATGAATTAATAGCATGGACAATAATGAGCAATGCATTTAGCTTTACCTCTTGATGTCAAATTAAGTTAACTGCTCTGTGTTATCAGTTTGTTCCCTACCCATTCCTTGTCCCAACATGGCATTTTCTGCATCATCAGTTTAACATGGCAACAGGGGGGACTGTCAGTGATCTGGGCCTCTGGGCACTAAGGGTCATGAGCCCCTAACTACATATCAAAAACGATTTTAAAAGATGGAGGCTAGGGGAGAGTGGGCCTCTACTGTTGTGGGCCCTCAGGCACTGCCCTATTGTCCCAGTGGTCAGTCCACCCCTGCATAGCAATTAGCATGTATAAACAGTTAACAAGATGCACTGTTATTGATTTCTAAAAGCTATGTGAAACCAGGGCTTTTTTTGAGGGGGTACTTGGGGGTACTGAGTACAGGCACTTTTTCCACTGTCTGCTAAAATTGACCCAAGGACCCCAAGTTTTAATGAAAATGCTCAGTCTGTAAACACAAATTCTGCCTTGTCATAGATTCTGTGATGGTTTCAGGGGGCCTGGCTATTGTGTGTGGGAGGGCTGGCAATTGTGAGGTGGGTTCCTCAGTGATCACCCCACCTCTGAAGGGTGGCCTGGCATTTGAGTACCGGCACCTTTTTAGCTAGAAAAAACGCACTGTGTAAAACAGATGATGCAGCTTAATAAATAGGTCCCATATAGATAAATATAGGAAAAATTTGCCCTGATATAAACTTGTTCTGGAAGGTAACGATTTGAGGGTAGGTGCTACATTTCTCTCTCTCACTCTCTGTTTCTGACCATACAGGTTTGTTCGAGGATCCTCGCTGTGAACGATGCAAATGCCAGAAAACTACAAAATCCTTTGTACATCCAAAGAAGATTTCTGACATTAGACTATTGTTACCAACTCACTGCTGCCCAAGAAAAGAAATGATGTAAGTAGCAAGTTATAACAGTGCTCACTTGAGAAATATTCATATTCCATCTCACTGAAGGTCTTTTTGTGCCTGGTTTTGAAGCTATCTCCAGCTCTGATACTCATCCCCTAGAGATGTTCAGAATCACTCCCCTTCTCTCCCCACCCCTTTTTGATGGACTGCAAAGACGAATGCTACTCCTGAGGCCAAAAATGATGCTATCGAAGGTCACTTCAGAGTCACATTCAGACATTATTGGGCCCCTCAAAAGTTTAGTCCCAACCCCCAAACTATCCATACACTTTGCACCTGTTATCTGTGGAGGTCAGGTCAAAGGAGCGCTCTCTGAGTGCAGTGGGTGCTGAGCCACCCAATAGTGAGCAAGCTCCTTCATTCTGTCTAGCAAGGGATCCCAGTCTAAACTGAACTGCATTGATTTTGCACCCTACTCTGTCAATTAAGATGTTCTATTATGTATTGTGTTGACATTGTAAGTAGTACACTATTCTAATCCTTGTAATGTTTACCACGTGGTGTTCAAAATATTCTGCTCCAAACATCCACAGCTGATTGTAACATAGTAGATGACAGCAGAAAAAGACCTGCACGGTCCATCCAGTCTGCCCAAGAAGATAAATTCATATGTGCTACTTTTTTATTTGTACTGTCCTCTTCAGTGCACAGACCGTATAAGTCTGCCCAGCCCTTTCCCCGCCTCCCAATCACCAACCACCAACCCATGCACTCAAGCTGTTTGCTGCAGTGGCGTACCAAGGGGGGTGGTGGGGGCGGTCCACCCCGGGTGCACGCCGCTGGGGGGTTGCCGCGTGCCTGTCGGCTCTTCGTTTTCATGCTCCCTCTGCCCCGGAACAGGTTACTTCCTGCTCCGGGGCAGAGGGAGCATGGAAACGAAGAGCCGAGAGGCGCGCGGCACCCCCCCCTTCCCCAGCAGCGTGCACCCAGGGGGGGGTTCTTTCACCGGGGGGGGTCACGCTGTTCCGGGGGGAGCGCTGCACCCGGGGGGCAGGGCGCATCGGCGATCCGCCCCGGGTGTCAGCACACCTAGGAACGCCACTGGTTTGCTGAAAGTAGTTATTATCACTGGTCCTGTACTTGCTATCAAAATCTTTCAGAGGCCAGGTCTCTTAAGTCAATTGGAAAAAACCTCCCATTAGGAGAAAAACCAGTGACTCCTGCCCTCGGAAATATAGCTTCACAATGTACCGAGCAGAATATCTACTGCAACTGATTCTGTCTTCCTTACACTTAAATACGGCTTGATACAGTCAGTGCTCAGTCTTGACGTTATTCAGCCCAGCTTATTAATGCAGCTTCCTATCTCAAGGGTTATCTCTGAACTCCCCACTCGTTCATTCCTGTGAGTCAATAGCACTTCATTTGCGGATCTTTATCCAACACAAACAGTCTGTACTTAACTTCAGGGCTGTCTGCAAGCTGCAGGCTGTACGTTGCACTGCTTATTTCCTGGTTCCCACTGTGTTGTTCTCTAATTCCTTCTGTCCGATCAACAAGAACGTCTCGTTTCGCTGCTCTCACAGCTGCGTCAGGAAGGAAACAATTTCTCTGACATCCTCCTTGCACTTTTGAGCATATTGTGGTTTAACACAAAGTAGTATACTATGCCATACTTTGTATTGTCATTTGAATATTTGTACTGCTGTAATTGTCTATTGCTTACGTTTGATTTATTCTTTTTGTAAACCGCTTTGAGTGAATTCTTTAAAAAAAAAAAGCGGTAAATAAATCCTAATAAATAAAGAGATCGTTTTCATTGAGTATGGCATCCCCAATCATTTCAAAATGTTGGCATCAATGGGTCAGATCCACAAGTAGAAATTTGAAGATGAACTGTCCACATGTCCTTACACTCCCCAGCCTGCCCCTCCCTCAGAATTCCCCTTTACCCCCACTGAAATGGTGTGCATAATTTTGCCTGCCTAGGCTCTGGGCAGTTTAACAGAAGTTTCATAGGTAAACATTTACTGGCATTAAAAAACCAATTCTAGAACCTAGGTATTCACATTTATGTATAGTTTATGCAAGTAACACTGACACATTTCTACACTCGTATGACATATTGGTTTCTTTCCTACTAATTGATACAGTATTGGTGATTGACTGGATACTTTGTTATGTTGTACAATTCATCAAGTTTCAGTGACATTATCTGAAATCCTGAGGCTGGAGCATTTTGGCGCTGAAACGAGTCATTGACTCACCACTGCATTTTATTGTCCCTTTTTACAATAAATATTTTTACGTTGGAACTACATTGGTCTACCCCCTTCTTTTGTTTATTTCTGTTTTGTCGCCTGTTAGGCATGTAGATACCAGGTTACACTAATATTTATGATGGAACCTAGGTGTCTTGGTTCCTTTACAGAACATGCTCCTACTGGGTGACCTCAGGGCACCTAAATGGAGGTGCCCAGTTATAGAATTGGCTCCTAAGTGCTTGGAAAATTACCCTATTATCTATAACTCTTTACATCAGATTATAACCTTCGCTGCCTCTCATAAAGTTACACAATATACACTACCACTTTAGCTATTATGCCGGATCGAACTGTGTCTCTCATGCCGGAAATGAACTTTCTATATTTGATTCTATAACTTAGTTTATAACGCATTCAGTAACTTTTACATTTGACTATCTAACTTATTCTATAACTCACTCAGGAACTTCAATGCAATACCTCTCTGTATTCTATTGTACCATTCATCTGCTGTAATGTAATACTACTACTACTACTACTATAAATCATTTCTATAGCGCTACCAGTCGTATGCAGCGCTTCACAATTGAACATGAAGAAAAGACAGACCCTGCTCAAAAGAGCTTACAATCTAAATCAGGACAGACAGAGAGGACCAATAAGTTTAACGGTAGGACAGACAGAAGTAGCCCGTAAACCAAGAGACACAGTAATTTCTCTATCTGTAAATGGCGATCGCCATTACGGTGTAATGTAAGCCACATTGAGCCTGCAAATTGGTGGGGAAATGTGGGATACAAATGCAACAAATAAATAAATAACATGTATATATTCTTAAAGTGTGTATACAATGGTGCTGATTTTCCAAGCAGATGGATAGTTTTTTAGGCATTTAGAGATGTCCATCTGCTAAAAACATCCAAATCCAGATTTTGGAAAGTCAGAATTTGGACGTTTCACACTGCAGTTCATCCAAATAGCAAGGGGAGATGTTTTGGGTGGGACTAGGGAGGGCCCTAATGTAGGACGTCCAATAGCGATTTTTGAACAGGAAGAAACACCCATGTCTAAAAAGAAGGATGTTTTTATCTAGACCTGTTTCAGTCACAACCAAGTTACAAAAAGGTGCTCTGATTGAGCATCTGACCGCTGGAGGGATTAAGCCATGACCTCTCCTTAATCCCCCAGTAGCTGCTGTCCCCCTCCGTCTCCCCTGAAAGCGAAACTGGGAAGGAAAACCAGGGTCTATGTTGGCTGCAGGTATTATGGACATTCTGAACAAAGCAACATACAGGTTAGAGAAGTAGCCGAGTGGTTAGTGCAGTAGCTATCGAAGTAGTGTACATTCAGGTATAGTAGGTATGTTTCTGTTCCTGAAGGGATCACATTTACAAAAAAAAAAAAAAGTTGCAGTGGAAATTAAACCTGGTTTACAGTCCACTGTACTAACCAGTGGGCTACTCCTCTATTCTACAAGGATATCTGTATGGCAGTTTTCTAAGATTGCTGTCAGACAGATTTAAACTTACACTACCCAGACTAATGGCCTAAAATACAAATCAATTTACGCCTCAAACTTCACTTACATAGGCACTCAAATGTGGAATGCCTTACCCAAATCAGTAAAATCTACCCAGAACTACCTAAACTTCAGGAAATTATTGAAATCAGTACTGTTTAAGAAGGCTTATTCTCTTGGTTCAACATAATCTGAATTAACCTTTACTATTAATATGATCCAAGGACACTAATTACAGGTTATTATCTTTTACTTATTGCTGTTTAATTGTTATTTCCTATCTTACTCTCAGTTTGCATAATTGTAATTCTTGCACTGTAGCTTTACTACAGTTTTATGTAAGCCACTTTAAGCCTGCAATCAGTGGGGAAAATGTGAGATACAAATGTAATAAATAAATAAATAAACGTTTCAGTTTGTAAAATGGTTGTTCAGAGTGGACGTCTTCAGCTTAAGGATGTCTTTCTCACGTATTTTCGAACAAGAAGTATGGACGTATTTCTTGTTCAAGAATAGCTGTGAGATGGACAGATTTTTGGACGTTATGGGCAGGACGTCTCAATTCTGACTTGGACGTTTTTTTGAAAATGCCCCTTAATGTGTGACAGTTTTAATATTTTCAAAAGTCACATCATTGGATATCTAAATTGGAACTATTCTTTTCTCTCTTTGGCACTAATTACTACTACTACTACTCAACATTTCTAAAGCAGTAGTTGTGTGCGTAACTGCCTTATGCCCCTAGTGCCTATCCTCTTTTGTGTGCAACTGCAAAGGAGGCATTAACGTGGGAGGGGCATGGGTGTGTCAGAGTAGAGTTCTGACTATTCCCGCACGCACTGTATACAATAGTTGCATTGACGTACTGTTGACTATCTCCAAGTTAAAGAAATTACAGTCTCTTCAAAACAGATTTCTGTGCCATGCTGGTCGCTATGATCAGGTCACCCCTTTATTACAGAAATGCCACTGGCTTCCTGTCAAGCAGCGTATAACGTTCAAACTTCTTATGCTCCCCTTCAAGCCTTTAGGCCTCCCGCTTTATTTCTCATCCAATTTACAGTTTATTAGTCTTTAATATACTGCCTTACATAATAAAATATCAAAGTGGTTTACAATTAATAACATAAAATATAAAATCAAGGAGGAACTCCATAAATAATAGGAAAAGTAGCAAAGAAGAGTAGAAAATCCCAACAAAATCACACATCAATCATCCTTCCCCCCAGATACCCCAGGGAACGTCACAGTAAACTAGTGGGCTTTCAACATTCAGCGAAAGTGAACTAGCCTCCTTTCCTCCCTCAACTCTGTGAGACCATTCTATAGCCAACTATCTAGAGCAATTAGGAGATCATGATAACTCAATTGACGTATGTATCAAGACACATTATTTGTGTGTAGAGGAAAGGCCTCAAGAAACCCCCGGCTATATATTTCTATAGCTCACGGAGGCTGTTGGATATAATATACAAGGGGACGACCTTCATATATATGATTAGACCATTCTATAGGTCAGGGTCTGCCACGAAAAAAGCTCGCTTACAGGTCCTTCTCAAATGGGCCGATTTCATACCTGGTTCTTCCAAAAGAAACTTATCCTCTGAGCACATATATGGCCCAATTAAATCTGCAAGCACTTCAGGAGATCTTTTATGAAAAATTTGTGCAGTAGGCCTAGAATCTTAAACAAAATGCAAAACTCCACCGGTAGCCAATGATGAAGAACGTAAAGCAGAGTTACATTTTCCCAATAAGCGGACAGCAATATCCTGCATAGTCTGCAGTTTCCTGAGAGTACTATGTGGAAGACCCTTACTATTTCGTACTCCCCAGCCCACCTACTCCGCTCTATTAATGATCACCATTTGGTCCTTCTCAGGAGCTAAAAAGGCCCACCTGGAAAACAACAAGACACCGTGCCTTTTTCTTTGCTGCTCCTTATACTTGGAATTCCGTCATTACTTAAATTTAAAGCTACTGTTAAAATTTAGCATTTCCATCTTGCATTTGACCCCACTTAGATGGACTGTGGCTTGTCTAGTACTGGGGACGACTGGTTTTTTCTTCTGTTCACATTCTCTCTCCCTCTTCTGGACTCTTTGGCTTCCATTTCATTATTCTCCTATGAGTTGTGAATGCCTCTGTGTGCTTGCTTGCCCTTTCCTGTCCAATTTTATTGCAGTTCTTATACCTTTTTGTTGTTAGATTGTAAACCACTCTGATCTGCAAGTTAACAAGGACGCTATAGCAAATGCAAATAAACTAAGTATCTGCTGCTTTTAGGCATAGCATTTACATAGGTTTAAGTGGTTGTGCCTAAAGTGTGGTGCATAAATGCAGACTTACGCTGGTATTCTAGAATAGATTTGCCCCCAAATTCTATATATGGCTCTTTGTTGTGCGCGATAATTTGGCTCCATGGTCAAATTGCGTGCACAACTTGATTAAACAAGTCAATCAGTACCAATAATTGGTACATGTAAAATGAGTTTATCTTGTTGGGCAGACTGGATGGACCATCTGCTGTCATTCACTATCCAGCTTATTTTCGAAAGAGAAAGGCGCCCATATTCTGACCCAAATCGGGAGATGGGCGCCTTTCTCCCGTGGGCGCCCAAATCGGTATAATCGAAAGCTGATTTTGGGCGCCTCCAACAGCAGTCCGTCACGGGAACGAACAAAGTTGATGGGGGCATGTCGGAGGCGTGGTGAAGGCGGGACTGGGGCGTGTTTATCGGCCGGAGAGAAATGGGCGCCTTCGGCCAATAATCGAAAAAAATGGCCGGCAGTAGCGAGAATTTAGGGCACCTTTTTGGACCCTTTTTTTTCACGAACAAGTGCCAAAAAAGTGCCCTAAATGGCCAGATGACCACCGGAGGGAATCGGGGATGACCTCCCCTGACTCCCCCAGTGGTCACTAACCCCTCCCACCCAAAAAAAGAACTTTAAAAACTTTTTTTTTCCAGCCTGTATGCCAGCCTATGGGCGTCTTTGCATTTATCGCCAGTTAATTTCCACCGTGAGCTAAAAATGCTACTATGGCTTAGTAAAAGATGTTCTTGATCAAATAAGGACTGTGAGTGATTGAGGCAATATGAATAGAACCAAGAATGTGTGTAAATTGCTGGTTCTCAACCTAGTCCTTGGGTCTCACCCACCCAGGTGCAATGAATATGCATGAGATAGATTTGCATACAATGAAGAAAGTACGTGTAAATTAATCTCATGAATATTCATTAAGGATATCTAGAACACCAGACTAGCTCGGTGTGTTTTCTGGACTGGGTTGAGAACTTTTTTTGTGAATATTTTGTTGCTTTTCTGAAAAAAAAAAAAAAAAGGCTAATTAGCAAATGTATGTTTTTTAGGCTTAGACAGGGAAATGTTTGTGCATGAATTGCAGGTAGTTGTGGCATTCACCAACATCGGCCATTTCACCAGCATTCAAATGGAAAACTTAACAGCTCATAAATGCAGCAAAGCAAGTGAATTTTTACTTTTTATCTCTGCGACATCAAATATATTTCTTTTAATTCTGTTGTTAAAAAGTGATGAAGAAAAAGTATTTTCTGCTAAGTCAAAAGTTGTGGGTTTCCTTGTTACTGTGAATATTCCTGTTATTCTGTTATTCAAAACCTAGGAAGAAGTCTCAGCACCCCCTGCTGGTTAAAGGGACATAATGTATGTGCTCACAACAATACCTATGTTGGGCCTGTGGTAGGTCCATATTAGCTTACCACATTGGGCTTACCACAGCTTTGTAAAAGGGCTGCTTATATAGATAGATAATCACTGGTATAGTACAGTCTCAATTATCTGACTTAAACTGGACCAACCCATTGTCAGATAACTGAAAAGTCGGATAATATAGAAAACACTGCATAACCCCCTCAAGCAATGCATAAACAATGGCATAGATTTCCCAATTTTCTAAAATTGTTCTAACAGAAAGATTTTTAATAGAAATAAATGTGATGATGTCACCAGGGGGGGAGGGGAGTCCATCGGATATACCAGATGATCGGATTTTCAAGACTGTAATGTACTTATATGTATAAGTGGTGAAATTTGGCAATGACATGTGAGGAGGAACATTTACCGCTAGTCTGATGCCTCTCTTTTTATAAATATGTCATAAGACCCCCACAGCACGTAGAGAGAAATGCCAGTGCATTTCCGGAGGCCCTATACACGCTGTGTTCAGTAGGCCTTTTGTAAAATAGGTTGGAAATGGTGAATTTTTTGCATATTTTTTGTATATTGAACCTTCCATTTCTGATCTAGACGCCCTGGGCAAAATGGGAATTTAAAGAGGTCAGTTTATAAAACTCTGATTTAAATGCAGAAAAGTCCTCTGATAAAATTAGGTCACACCTAAAAGTGCACATGGTGTAAGCTGGCATGTACTTTCACAGTAGGCAAGCATGCTTCGAGGAGTAGTTAAGGTACAGCGGGAGTGGAATCGCCTTTTTCATGCAAACATGCGTAAAGAGCGTGCATACATTTACACCTACTCTCAAACCAATGCAATGTCCACGTTTTCAATCTAGGCACAATTTCAGATAGTATTTTATCAAAAGACATAGGTACCTGTCTCTATAAAAGTGGCTTAAAATAGGCATTTTTCTGCCCAATTACTTTAGGCATCCTCTCATAACAATATTTCCCCCCCCCCCCCCCACACACACACACACACATCTATACATACTAATGTTTGATTCCACTGGCTGCTAGTAATAGGTTTTGCAAGTGTTTATCAAAAGAAGAGGATTGGTTTGGAGAAGAGGTTTGTGATATTTAACTAGGGGCGTAATTCTGTGCTTCTTTTTCAGACTTACATTAAAGACTGGATCACTTGTGTGTGTGGACCCAGCAGCTAAGTGGATTAACACGCTCCTTAAGATTATTCAAGAGTGAGTTTATATCACTGAATTTGTTTATAATTAAACATCTACTGACCAAAATAGCATCTTCATATATGCAACCCTGTCAATTTTTCAACGAATTGATATTTATCCTTTCACCAACACTTCCAGTAACCTTGGGACAATATTGCAGTCACATATACACACTGTACCACAGTAGATAATAATCTCTCTTTTAACCCATATTCCCTGGGATTCTATGCGGGAATAGTGCTGGGCAGACTTGTACGGTCTGTGCCCTGAAAAAGACAAGTACAAATCAAGGTAAGGTATACACAAAAAAGTGGCACATTTCTTGGGCAGACTGGATGGACCGTGCAGGTCTTTTTCTGCCATCATCTACTATGTTACTATATAGCGTGACTTAAGTTGCGCATGCAAATCCAGGTGTATTCTGGATTTGTGCATTCAACTTAATCCAATCAGCGCTGATAATTCCCGCTTAACAAGCAATTATTGACACTAGTCATAAATAAATAAATTAGCTAGAATTTAAGTGCACAACTGTCTAAATGTATTCTATAATGTGATGCACTTAAATTCTATGTTGCATAGTTGAAAAGGGAGCGTGGCCATGGGTGTGAAATGGGCGGGACGTGGGCATTTCTAAAATCCATGCTTTATGGAATACACCCAACCTGTGCCTAATTTAGGTGTTAGGATATACACCAAGTTTTACTTGGCATAACTGCCCACAACTAAATTTAGTTGCACGGACAGGCGCTCAGTGTATTCTATAAACTGATGGAAGCGTATTCTATAAAGTACACCTAAATTAAGGTGTACTTTATAGAATACGCTTAAGCGTATTTCATTTCAGCGCCATTCTTGTAGGCATGATATATAGAACCTAGTCCATTATGTTTACATCTGTCACAGTCAGGGCTGGTGTGAGAAAGAGGGCAAGCAAGGTGTTTTTCCTGAGCCCCCGTGTCATAAGGGCCCTAAGTCTACAGAAAGAAAGCCTCAGGCAGACTTTGAGACCCCTCCCCTGTTTCTGTCCTGGGCCGCAGCATCTCTAATACTGGCTCTGGGCACAGATGGGATAATTTAAATGAGACACCACGAGGGACAAGGTTACCACTCTTAATGCCTGAGACTCCAAAAATCTCTACTCTACCAAAGAATACATAGCTTACAAGTTTTTAACCACCTTTAAAACCTATTTATCCATTAAGGGGGCCTTTTAATAAGCTATGTTAGCTTTAATGTACGGTTTAGGGCTAGTAGATTCAGTAAATGGCACTCAAAAATCAGCACTGAAAAAATTTTGGTTGAAATCTGGTGTAACTCCTGTCGCACAAATTGGGCATGAATCCCATTTTTCTGTAGCACTGTGCACATCTTTTGTAAACACCTCAACCTGCCTATGCCCCTCCCATGGCCATGCCCCCTTTTGAGTGGCACATAATTCATGGGCCCTTTTACTAAGCTCCATAGGCGCCTATGTGCGCCAATTTGGAACTACCGCATGGCCGATGCGGTGATTTCATTTTTTACGCACACTGGAAAATTTCCGGCATGTGGCACTAACCGGGTGGTAATCGGCAGTGTACACACACTGATGATTACCATCCAGTTAACGCATGAAACTTTACTGCTAAGTCAATGGGTGGCGATAAGGTCTCGGGCCCAAAATGGACACGCACCAATTTTTATTTTGCCGCATATCCATTTTCGGCCAAAAAAAGGCCTTTTTTGCAGGTGTGCTGAAAAGTGGACCTGTGTGCGTTCAATACATGCGTCTACACCAGCGCAGGCCATTTTTCAGTGCATCTTAGTAAAAGGACCCCTCAATTTAGGTGCTCATTATTACAGAATAGTGAGTAGCCAGATTGGCGCCCAAATCATAATTAATGCCAATTAAGTGCTTGATACATCCAATAATTAAATCATTGGCATCCATCAACTCATTATTTTGGCCACCCAAATTTGGGCAACCTTTACAAAATCTGGGGGGGGGGATATTTTATAAAATAAATACATAAATCACAACTCCACCCATGTTGTGCCCAAATTTTGTCTCAGCATGTCCATTGCACTCTAAACTGTATAAGATCTCATTTACACATGTAAATCCAGGTTTTTTTATTATGTTTTGTTACATTTGTACCCTGCGCTTTCCCACTCATGGCAGGCTCAATGTGGCTTACGTAGGGCAATAGAGGGTTAAGTGACTTGCCCAGAGTCACAAGGAGCTGCCTGTGCCTGAAGTGGGAATTGAACTCAGTTCCTCAGGACCAAAGTCCACCACCCTAACCACTAGGCCACTCTTCCACTCAAATATGTTTTTTAAAATTATCCTGAAATCCAGTGATTCCCAAAGCTGGTCCTAGAGGCACCCCAACCAGTTGGGTTTTCAGGATATCCACAAGGAATATTCATAAGGGAGATTTGCATGCACTGCCTCCACTGCATAAAAATCTCTCTCATGAATATTCATTGCTTCAACTTATATACTAGAGTGAACACACATGTACAATGATATATCATCTCAATACCAAATTACATAAATCATTGAAATCTTATAAATAACATAGTAAATATCCTCTTTATTATTCCATATAAACACATAAATTAAAACCACTTTATGGCTCGGTCTTACTCTCCTTCTATTGGAGGTTATCAATGCTGATCACTATCTAATATAATAAAACGCACCCTCAACGTTCTGAGGACAACGTTCTGTGAAGCCCTGAAGCCTTGAAGCCTTGAAGCCATCTGACGTCACTCCCAGGCTGAAGGGTTCGTGGATTCGTGGTGTGAAGCAGTCAAGCCAGCCAGCCGTCTCTGCCCCGCCCTCGCCTCAAACCAAACAAATCCGGAAGCGAAGCGTCAGGGAAGGAGGCGGCGCTCCCGACGTCTAGCCTTCCCTTCGCTGTGTTGTGCCTTCAAAAGAAGGCGGAACACAGCGAAGGGAAAGCTAGACGTCGGGAGCGCCGCCTCCTTCCCTGACGCTTCGCTGCACGAACCGCCACGGAGGTAAAGTTAAAACGAAGAAGAAAAAAAAAAGGGATGCATGGATGCGCACGGGGGGGGGGGGGCATGGATGCGAAGGGGGGGGGGAAAAGAGGGCGGGCCAGGCTGGGACATGGGAGAGAGAGGAGCATGGATGCGAGGGGGGGGGGGGCATGGAAGGGAGAGAGGGGACTTGCTGGAAAAGGATGAATGGAGGCGGCAGGGGACAGAGGAGCATGGATGGGCATGGATTGGGAGGGCAGGGCTCAGGGAGAGAGGGGAATTACTGGAAATGGATGAATGGAGGGGGCAGGGGACAGAGGAGCATGGATGGGCATGGATTGGGAGGGCAGGACTAAGGGAGAGAGGGAATTTGCTGGATAGGGATGAATAGAGGGGACAGATGGGCATGGATGGATATGGATTGCGGGGCAGGCCTCAGGTAGAGAGGGCAATTGCTGGATAGGGAAAAATGGAGGGGCCAGGTGACAGATGAGCATGGATTGGAAGGGCAGGACTCAGGGAGAGGGAAATTGCTGGATAGGGATGAATGGAGGGGACAGATGGGCATGGATGGATATGGATTGCAGGGCAGGCCTCAGGCAGAGAGGGGAAATGCTGGATAGGGAAAAATGGAGGGGCCAGGTGACAGGAGCATGGATTGGAAGGGCAGGACTCAGGGAGAGGGGAATTGCTGGATAGGGATGAATGGAAGGGACAGATGGGCATGGATGGATATGGATTGCAGGGCAGGCCTCAGGCAGAGAGGGGAAATGCTGGATAGGGAAAAATGGAGGGGCCAGGTGACAGAGGAGCATGGATGGGCATGGATTGGAAGAGCAGGACTCAGGGAGAGGGGAATTGCTGGATAGGGATGAATGGAGGGGACAGATGGGCATGGATGGATATGGATTGCAGGGCAGGCCTCAGGCAGAGAGGGGAAATGCTGGATAGGAATGAATGGAGGGGGCAGGTGACAGAGAAACATGGATGGCCATGGATTGGGAGGGCAGGGCTCAGGGAGAGAGGGGAATTGCTGGAAAAGGATGAATGGAGGGGGCAGGGGACAGATGGCCATGGATTGGGAGGGCACGGCTCACACTCTCTCTCTCATATACAATGTCTTTCTGACTCTCACTCTCACACACTCTGTCTCACACTGTATCACATTCACTCTGTATGTGCCACACAGTCACTCACACACTCTCTCTCACACTGTGTCTCACATACACACTTGCACACACTCACATTCTCACACACACACTCTCTCACAAACACACTCACACCCAGACTCACTCTCTCTCTCACACACTCACACTTTCACTCTGACTCTCAAACAGTCACTCTCACATACACTCTCCCAAACATACACACTCCAAGGAAAACCTTGCTAGCGCCCGTTTCATTTGTGTCAGAAACGGGCCTTTTTTACTAGTTATGTAATAATACAAATCTATGACGACAATTCTATGCCAGTTATTCAATTTTTCATCCTGTTAATACATTATATATTAATACTGTCTTGTAAAGTCCTTAATCTTTGAATCTTGGAACTGGATGAATTTCAAAAGATTCTCCTTGATGAAACTAATTCCATGAATCTGTTTGCGAACAACTGTTCCTACTGAGAACCTCCAATTCAGGGTTTCTGAATCCGTGCTCCAAACATTCTCAGTCTGATCGGTTTGCATAAAGATTCATGGAATTAGTTCAACCTCAAGGAGAATCTTTTGAAATTCATCCAGTCCCAAGATTCAGGGGCCCTTTCACAAAGGTGCGGTAGGCTCTACGTGTGTGCAGCACATGCCAAAACAAGATTACCACCAGGCTAGCGCATCCTTCCAGGCGGTAATTTCAGATTTGGCATGCACCCATACCGCTGAGACAAATTATTTTTTAATTTCCTACCGAGCATGGCATTTCGAACATTAATCGGCAGTTGGCACATGCCGACCGGCCACCACGCATGTAGTACATGAGCCCTTACCGCTAGATCGATGGGTGGCATTAAAGGCTCAGGCTGTAAATAGGCACGCACTGGTTTCAATTTTACCACAGGCCTTTTTCCCGGCCCACTGAAAAAAAAGCCCCTTTTCCCAGATGCAGTAAAAAGTGGCCCGTCATGAGCCAAAAACACACACCTACACTACTGCAGGCCACTTTTTGCTATAGCTTAGTAAAAGAACCCCTCAAAGATTATGAACTTTAGACAGCATTGAGGAGTGGAGTGCCAGGAGTGGAAGAGTAGCCTAGTTGTTAGTGCAGTGGACTTTGATCCTGGGGAACTGAGTTCAATTCCCACTGCAGCTCCTTGTGACTGTGGGCAAGTCACTTAACCCTCCATTGCCTGTAGTACAAAATAAATACCTGAATATATGTAAACCGCTTTGAATGTAATTGTAAAAACCTCAGAAAGGCAGTATATCAAGTCTCATTTTCCTTTCCGTATTGGAGATTCTAGATGGAATGTTGCTACTACTGAGATTCTGTTGCTACTATTTGAGATTCTACATGCAATGTTGCTATTCCACTAGCAACATTCCATGTAGAAGCCTGCCCTTGCAGATCAGCAACACGGCTGCGCAGGCTTCTGTTTTTGTGAGTCTGACGTCCTGCACATACATGCAGGACGTCAGACTCATAGAAACAGAAGCCTGCGCGGCTGCATTGCTGATCTGTAAGGGCAGGCTTCTACAAGTAATTCTGTTTGGGGGGGGGGGGGGGGGTTCGAAAATGGACCAAAAAACAAAACATCCAAAGCACAAAACCTTGTCCGAAACAGTATTTTCAGAAAAAAAACAAACACTTTTTTTTTAAAAAAAATGACCTTCTTTCCGATTCGAATTTTGGACGTTTTGTGCAAAAACGTCCAAATTTGGACTTAAGACGTCATATCAAAAATGCCCCCTACATGTATTGCATGTTGTAGCTGTTATAACCTTGCTATTGAGTTTAATTATTGATTTATTCTTGCCATTTATAGGAATAAAAAAGAGAGTGAAAACCCATCCTTGTGAGGCCTGGAGGAACAGGAGACTGTGACTGTGATGACTCTGACAGGAATGTTCTAAGCACATAAAGATCCCCTATTCTACCTTTCATGCATTATTATGCTTAAAAGCTGTGACACAAACAGTATTTTCCAGTGTATATTGTGTATACATAATGCACTGTATAGTACATCCAGTACTGTAATACGTAATGTGAAGAATTTTCCTATCAAAGGAGATAACCATGTACTCTGTTTATTCAGAATGACCCAGCTAACTATCTGCTGGAAGGAGAAAAACTGATTAAGAGCAAATGTGAAATATCGCTAGGTGAAATCAGATTAAACTTTCTTTTTAGCTAATTGTGTGAAAAGGTTAGTTATTGTTTTTATTGTTGCTTATGTTTCTTTTATGTTTTATTGATTATGTATATTTTATTCCTCTCCTGTTTATGCATATGGGAGCAACATTTGAACCGTCCATTCCAGATCACGGACTGCACTTAGCTCCAAGTTTCAAAGCTGAGGCATGTGCATCCCTCTGCTGTGAAATCTGCAGCAGGCACAAGGTCCTTATAGCCCCATTTGGAGGGGGGGGGTGGGGTTCGGACAGCCAATTTAAGAGAGTAAAACTGTACAACAGAGAATTGAATGATATGTGATCCTGTGACAGTTTTGTCTGAAATATTCACACTTTCTACTAATCTTATTTGTGCCAAACCTATAAATTCTGATATCATTGTTATACAATGTCTACTAGGAGCAGGGGCAGTGCAACACCTTTTAGGCTGGAAGGGTCAAACCAAACAATCTCCAGCCCTGCCCCCAAGCTCTCTAGATTGGTCAGGCCATAGCCTCAAAGGCAGTGGCCCACCTCATTCCACTGCTTCTGTCCTGTACAGGTGAGTGTGGTAGGACTGCCTAATATTGTCCTTCTGAACCTACGGAGGGTAATTCTGTAAAGGGTCACATATTTTTAGGTGCCAACAACATGCTTAATTGAAGCCTGCTCTATAATGAAAAATAGGCACCTGCTTTTCTTTTCTATTTTGTAGAATACTACTGCAGTGCTGCCCAGAGGTGGGGAAGGGGGAACAAGTTTCCCCGGGCTCGGCGCTGGGGTCTATCTCTCTCCTGTTCCTATGTGTTGGGACCCAGGTGATTGCTTTAACGTGATAACCCGGGTCCCGGCACACAGAAGCAGGAAAGTAACAGGCTGAGGGAGGAGCTGACGCAAGAAGGTAAGAGGGCGGGGGAGGCAGCTGCTGAACGGGGGGGGGGGGGGGGGGGGGTTGTGGCAGTCCTGCCCCGGCCTGGCTCTGTCTCTCAGTGGCTCTGTACTAGTGTAACAGCACACACACTACAGTATTTTACGTACAATCACTGACACCAGCCATACAGCTGCTGTAAATGCTCAGGCCTAAATTGTTAAAGAATGTGCATAGATTATGGTATGAAACAAAAAAAGGGACAAAGTCCTCCCATAAAACAACACAGAATTAAAAAGGAATGAAAGGAGCCAAACCCACAAGTCAAGATGATACAAAATGGCTCAATTTATTGGCTGAAGGTAACAGCAATAAACAGCCTTCTAGAAACAATATCCGATATGAGTGTACAATAAAAGTGGTGTACAAAAAGTACTTCAAGATGAAGAAAACCCAGCACTGCAGTATTTTGGCAAAAATTGCTTTCATCAGGGTTCCTAATATGAAGTACTCTAACAGGGCTGGCTCAAGGGACTGTGGCACCCTGAGACACCTTTTGGCTTGGTGCCCTCCCCCCTTCAGGACATCCTCCCCCCCACCCAGCCTATCACTAAAGGCAATTTCCCCCTCCTGAATACCAATGGCATTTCACCTAATGCTACCCACATCAGCCCCTGCATCTACCCTCTGTCGCGCCCCTGTGGAAACTAGAAGTTATGTTAGAGGAGGGACAGGGCGTGGCAGAAGGAAGAGGCGGGGCTAATATGGGTAAGGTTAGGTGAAATGCTGTCTGTGTTTGAGAGGGGAAAATTGCCTTTAAAGGTAAATGAGGGAAGGTGGCTTGAGACAGAAAGAGGTAGGGAGTTGCCGGCTCTTCTTTTTCCCCTGCACACGCAACACCTCCAGGTAAGCTCTGGGCCAGCTTAGAAGTTGGCCCTGTACTCAGTGGCGTTCCTAGGGGCGCTGACACCCGACCCGGGGCGGTCGCCGATGCGCCCTGCCCCCTGGGTGCAGCGCGAACCCCCTCGTCACCCCCCCACCCTGGCGAAAGAACCCCCCCGGGTGTACGCCACTGCGGGGGGGGGTGCCGCGCACCGGTCAGCTTCGTTGTTTCCATGCTCCCTCTGCCCCGGAACAGGAAGTAACCTGTTCTGGGGCAGAGGGAGCATGGAAACAACGAAGCTGACCGGCGCGCGGCACCCCCCCAGCGGTGTGCACCCAGGACGGGCCGCACCCACCGCCCCCCCCCCCTTAGTACGCCACTGCCTGTACTCTAACAACATGTACTCTACCACACGACACTGCAGGTATATCACTAGAGAGCTGAAAAATAGAACAATGACAAGATTATGATATGTTATCATGGATGCAAGTACATGTGAGCTCCCCTCAGGGGTGGACAGAGTACTCTGGGCCCCTGGGCACTGAGACTACTCTGGACCCCCTTGCCATGCTGCTGCTGCCACCCTACCACCAGTGCCCTACCCCCACCGTGCTGCCTCCTTCCCACCATGTTGCTGCTGTCCCCCCCTACCTTGAAGGGCCCTGGCGGTCTAGTGGCTGTAGCTTCTTCGGTGGCAGGAAATAAATCCCTTTTTTCCTGCCCACCCACTGCCTCTACTCTGCCTGGCTCGGCGCCATGTTTACAAAATGGCTGCTGAGACTACCGGAGTCTCGGCAGCCATTTTGTAAACACAGAGGTGCAACTAGGGAGAATAGTGGCAGTAGCCACTAGACCACCAGGGCCCCATGGGGGCTGTAGTGTGTGGCAGCAGCAACCGGGCAGAGCCTCTGGGCTCCCTAGAGTCTCTGGGCCCTCAGGCACTGCCCGGTTGCCCAAATGGTCAGTCTGCCCCTGGCCCCCCTACACTCTACCCAAACTCCACCCATGTGTACACCCCAGGGGCATAGCCAGACACCCAAATTTGGGTGGGCCTGGGCCCAAGATGGGTGAGCAGAAGAACTCCGCCTTGTCCCACAAGTGATTTGGTCTCTCCCTCTCTTGCCTGCATGCCATATGGTCTCTCAAACATCCGCCCTTCACTGAATACCGTTTAAATAGCAGATTTTCACCAACAGCGAGCAGCAACTAATACACACTGCTCATGCTGGCCCCACAGCCTCTCCTCTGATGCAACTTCCTGTTTCCGCATAGGCGGGAATACATCATAGGGAAGGCCTCGGGGCCAGTGCGAACAGTATGTATGAGTCGCTGCTTGCTGCAGGCAGAGATCTGCTATTTAAAAGGTGTGCAGGAGGGACAGTTGGGAGTTTTCGGCTGGTGGGGCTTGAGAATCCCTGCCAGCCACATTAGAGATGTGCTGCTACTGGGTGGGCCTGAACCCAAAGTGGATGGGCCTGGGCCCACCCGAGCCCACCCTTGGCTACGCCACTGGTACACCCACATGCAAAGTACACACACTGAATATTCAAGCTCACTTATACAATGGTGTGTAGTCAGAAAATGATTATTTACTCACAAATATGTCAACATACATGTGATAAACAAATGAATAGAAGAACTAGTTCCCCATGGGATGTAAGTGGAGAAAATACAGAGGGGATGACCAGGAAAGCAGGACTGAGGAGAAAATATACATATGTCCATAACTTGAAAACCAACATTTATGTGTGTTCTCGATGCCTAAATCATAGAATTACACCCTATGGATAATGTGCTGCTTGTTTTGAGATATCAAACGACAGTAATCTACACCACCAGTTAATTCTTAAGGTTTTAGCAGTTAAAATACTCTATGTCTCCAAATGTGGAAGTAATCTACTAAAACAAACACCTTTGAAAGTCAATTAGTACATAAGTACATAAGTAATTCCACAATGAGAAAAGACCAAGGGTCCATCGAGCCCAGCATCCTGTCCACGACAGCAGCCAATCCAGGCCAAGGGCACCTGGCAAGCTTCCCAAACGTACAAACATTCTATACATGTTATTTCTGGAATTGTGGATTTTTCCCAAGTCCATTTAGTAGTGGTTTATGGACTTGTCCTTTAGGAAACCATCTAACCGCCTTCACCACGTTCTCCGGCAACGAATTCCAATTAACTCTATTTCATCATATTTGGACATTTTGCTAAGGGTTACACATGGAAGTTAGCTGAAACTCTGGTATTAGTGACATATGCATGGTACTGGTACCAGTTCTTTGAATAAATTTTACTTTAGAAGATACAACTGGGATGGGTTCCACTTTTCATGAATCCTATTTTGCATCACCATTTTTACATTTAGCACAATCTCCACCCTATCCCCATCATTGATCCAAGTTTCCAAAATGAAGTTGCACAGTTCCAAGCTGTGTCCCTCCTCCCTCCCCTTCAAATTCTGGGACTTTTCCATGCAATGAGCCTTCTGCTTGTACTTAAATTCTCTCCCCTCCTTTTGTATCTTTATCTATTAATGATACCTTGTGCCCCCGGTCCCTTCATTATTTGATTCAACATTGTATCCAAGGCCTCCTACTGTCACCAAGATATCCATTCCTTTGTGTGCCATTTTTCACCTCTGCAGGACTATTATCTGGGTCCAGGTACAGCTAACAGTATATCCCAATTAGAAAGTCACCATTTGGAGCTCAGTCTCCCTGAGTTTTTAATAAAGTGTCAGCCAAATTTAAATAACTATGAACAGAGGGGGTTCTGGGGTAAATATTAACACAAATGCAAAAAATGAACTGATAAAAAAAATATCTGAACATTGGAAGAAAAAAGGCCAAACTTAAAACTAATTGAAAAATGATAGAGGTCTATAAAATAATGAGTGGAATGGAACAGGTAGACGTGAATCGCTTGTTTACTCTTTCCAAAAATACTAGGACTGGGTGGCACGCAATGAAGCTACAAAATAGTAAATTTAAAATGAATCAGAGAAAATATTTCTTCACTCAGTGGATAATTAAACTCTGGAATTCATTGCAAGAGAATATAGTAAAAGCAGTTAGCCTAGCGGGGTTTAAAAAAAGGTATGGCTAGCTTCCTTACAAGAAAAGTTCATAAGCCATTATTAAAATGACTTGGGGAAAATCCACTGCTTATTTCTAGGATAAGCACTGAGCAGCATAAAATGTATCATAGTGTTTTGGGATCTTACCAGGTACTTGCGACCTGGATTGGCCACTGTAGGAAACAGAATGCTGGGCTTGACGGACCTTCAGTCTGTCCCAGTATGGCAATACTTATGTACTTATAAGGATAGAGCCAGGTGGACTTCTACAGTCTATATCCCTGAAACAACAAAGAAAGACCATGATCAACTATATAATATCACGTTCATTGTTGATTCAGTCTAGAACTGAGAATGAATGAGACTGTTGGGCAGACTGGATAGACCATTCAGGTCTTTATTTACCGTCACTTACTATGGAGTGGAGGAGTAGCCTAGTGGTTAGTGCAGCGGTCCTTGATCCTGGGGAACTGGGTTCAATTCCCACTGCAGCTCCTTGTGACTCTGGGCAAGTCACTCAACCCTCCATTGCTTCAGGTATAAATAACCTGTATATACCATGTAAACCACTTTGAATATATCTGTAGTGTGAAATTTAGTATGTTGCCTTTGAGAACATACCACAAAGATTCAATATAATATTGCTAATCAAAAACACCTGAAATATAATCAACTAACCGTTGAGCCCGTAAAAACGGGCTGGTATTGGGGTTTTCCTTCCCCCTCCCCCCTCCCCGCGAGGTCGCCACCGCTACCGTCCCCCCCCCCACCCCCGGAGTAGCCGCCATCCCTCCACCTGGCCTGGGCCTTCTCTCCGCTACTAAACTTACACATTCATTCGCCGGAACGCAGCACGCACATCAGCTGAGCTGCCGTCGGCCCTTCCTTCTCTGCCTGTGTCCCGCCCTCCTCCTGTGACGTAACGTCAGCGAGGGCGGGACACAGGCAGGGAAGGAAGGCCGACGGCAGCTCAGCTGATGTGCATGCTGCGTTCTGGCGAATAGATGTGTTAGTAGCTGAGAGAGGGCCCGGGCCGGGTGGGGGGGAGGAACGGTAGCGGCGATCTCAGGCGGGCGGGCGGGGGGAGCGGTATCAACCTCGGCGGCGCAGTTTTCCTCTCTGTCCCGCCCTCGTCATCACGTATTGACGCGGGGGCGGGACAGAGAGGGAAGTCTCTACTGCGCATTTGCGAGTGAGTCGGTCACTCGCCGTTTATATGTTTGATTGTCCTCTTTTACAGGTAACCAAAATTTGATCTATTTACTGTCTTGATTTTCCCTTTCAACTAATGTCAAACACTTCTATATAATTCAATTCAGCTAACTGGTGAGTGGGCCTAAATAACAAGATTTGGAAGATGAGGTGGGTGAAGTTCAGATGGGGGGACTTAACCACAGAAGTGCTGTGACTTCCAAGGTGTTATTAGCTCACCTCCTCATTGAACTAGAGGTAAAAATGAAAGCCTTATAGTTCTCAACACAGTCCTGAGGACACGCCCAGCCAGTCAGATTTTCAGGATATCCACCATGACTATGTATGAGATAGATTTGCATGCACTGCCTCCTCAGTATAATCCATTGTCCCACTGTCTCCTTCCAATGTTTCTATGTTGATGTCCCATTGTTATATTCCTAATGATATTCGAATGTCTCGCACAACTCTGCACAATGTATTCCATAACCAAGTTGTAACAAATGTATTTCTATTATTCATATCTTATTGTAAGCCACACTGAGCCCGCAAAAAGGTGGGAAAATGTGGGATACAAATGCAATAAAATAAATAAATAAATAAATAAAATAATAAATAAAAATTTCTCCCATACATATTCCTTGTGGATATTCTGAAAACCTGACTTGCTGGGTGTGGCCTGAAGACTACAGCAAGCAAATAAGCTTCTTAAAAAAAAATCCCCTTCTACTAAAGGAACAAAAAATAATCAAAGAGCTAATCCAGCAATATAAAATTATAATTTTAAACACCCTTTTTAAAAGAATCAGACAGAGCACTTCACCTAAAGAAAGGCAGAAAAATTACCTCAGTTTGCAATGAATTGTTTAAACATGCATTTTGGCTTTGATAAATGGCCTTTTAAAAATGTATATATATTGTTTGGCCTATCATAGTAGACCTGTTGTTTTTTCTAAAGCAAGGAAAACAGATCTACATCCAAACAGAGGCCCAAGTAATTTCCCCCCAAAACTACTAGCCAATAACATGCCCTTATTGAAAACTTATAGATGAATACAGTTTATATGACCAAATAGACAAAACAGAGGATCATATGGAACCAAAGCTTTTAGCTGTAAATGTTATACTTCTTCCTCCCCCCCCCCCCCCCCCCCACAACCCGCCACACACACATTGGTGATTTTAAACAATGGGTGGCAGTGGAGGGTTGTAACTTACCCAAGGACTCAAATGTCACTTGAATTTGAACCCTGGCTTCTTCACTTTAAAAGCCCAGCTCATACCTTTATGCATTTCAAAACTGATAATGCAAGTTGGCTACATTAGCAGAATGCCCACAATGGGCCAGATTCTATATATGGCGCCTAGATTTGCGTGCCGAAATCCAGGTGCATTCTAAAACTACGAGTGTAACTTAATTGGCTCAACAAGCCAATCAGCATTTTTAACAACACTTAACAAGCAATAATGAGAAGTAATTGGCAATAATTGCAAGTTACACGCACATCTCTGTAAGCACATTCTATAATGAACTACGCCTAAATGGTGAACCGTGCAGTTGAAAATAAATGTGAGCAGTTGAAAAGGGGTGTGTTTATGGACATTCTAAAATTTATGCGCGTAGTTATAGAATACATGCTGAGATTTACGCCAGGTTTTCTTTGGTGTAAATGGGCACATGCAGATTTATGCATCATGATATTGACTAAGCGTATTCTACATACCACACATAAATCTTATAGAATACGCTTGGGCGAAACTGATTTCTGTGCTGGTTTTTTAGGCACCATATATAGAATCTGGCCCAATGTGCATACATTTCTGGAAATCCACTGTATCCATACAGGTCATTAGAGGTCAGCAGTCCCATGGGTATATTTTCAAAGGGAAATGCCCTGCAAAGTTTCTCTTTGAAAATCCATCATAAGATGCTTTGTCCACCTTCAGATAGGCTTGACCCCTAACAGTGCTCAAAGGGGTTGGCACACTCTGTTGCCTCCACGGGCGGCCTAGCCCTCCGAGAGCCCAGATGCTAACAGGTGGTTGTTGTTGTTGAAAACTTTATTAACTTTTATTTTCTGAAATGTAAAGTAACTTTCCCGACATCTGATTTTCCAAGGGTAACAGATTCCACCATTGATTCACTTGATATGAAAACCAGGCAGAATGTATAATTTTATAAACAGTTTTCCTATACCTAGGATAATGAAGAATTCAGCTTTCTGAGTGACCTTTAATATTCCTTTCTGATTAATCTACGTCCCTACAATATTACAATACCATACAATATCCAGTAAGTGAATGTACACAAGACGAACACAGAACAAGCTTTTACTGGTAGCTAGTGTAATGACAACAGCAAGGGAAGTGGAGGAGTTGCCTAATGGTTAGTGCAGCAGACTTTGATCCTGGTGACCTGGGTTCAATTCCCATTGAAGTTCCCTGTGACCCTGAGCAAGTCTCTTAAACCTCCATTGCCCTAAGTACATCATCTTAGATTGCGATTCCTCTAGGGACAGAGAAAGTATCTGCATATAATGTGTACAGTGCTACATACATCTAGTATCACTATAGAAATTTATAGTAGTAGTCATATTTTGATATCCTATAAATCAAACATGCCACAGTGTTTGTGCTGTCTCAAGTTTTCATAATCCAGCCTCCTTATATTCTGCATATACAATATTCCAATAATCTATATTAGCTAAAACCAAAGTTTGGACTAATAAGCGAAAGGTTTAAGTAGACAAATAAGCCCTAATTCTTCTAAGTTTCCATACAGTCCTAAAAATCTTGGTAGCTATGGCCAATGCTTGTTGTTCAAATACTAAATGGTTGTTAGTAATCACTGTCAGTATCTTTGAACTAGTTTCTAATGTATAAGTAATGTCAATTGTGAAACTATGGTTTTGCAAAACCTTAGCACAGCTTAGTAACTAGGCCTCTAGTTATCTACTTGGTCCTTTCGGGGTAATTCTATAAGAAGCCGAATGCAAGTAGATGTCGCTAGTCATTTACATGTTATAAGTGAACATATATGCACGTAATTAACAATATTTTGGCTACACACTGTTCTGTAAGTACACAGCAATATTCAATGACACGTGTTTAGCAGTTGGGTGTTCACATAGTTGGAGTTTGGGTAGAGTGGGGCTATGGTGCACTTACACGCATGTAGATAACAGAAAACTATCTGGAAACAGCCATTGACTGTTTGTAGCTATCCAGTCATTTTCCCTTGTTCACAGCTATCTGGATATTTTGAGCAGCATTTAACCAGGTATCTCCGCTAAAAATAATCAGCGTCAAAGTCCAAAGCAGCTAACGTGTGGGAATTCCAGGGGTGGAGTCAGGTTAAGTACCGATATTCGGCCCCTCACTGCTTAAGAAAAAACACTTAAAATTGGGCTGAATAGATAGCAATCCTAAATTTAAGCGGTTTGGCTTATGTGGGCAAGGACTGTATATTGACTTAGCCGGCTATATGTTAGCCGGCTCAAAAAGCCCCATGATATTCAATGCCAAAGCCTGGAATTCAATAAACAGAAATACTGCCGGCAGCAGACAGCAAAATGCTCACCAACAGCTCCAGCTGAATAGCAGGGGTTTAATTCTTGCGCATTTGTTTGCGATCTAGGCACTCTATGATTAGTGTAAATGATTGTGCCTTAAATTTAGACATGTTATGGGCCACATGTGCTACTTTAATTTGTAGGATAGGCTTTAAACGGGTGCTTTCCTATCACCTAAGTCTAGCCACCCTTACATGGTTTGTGGAAGATTCTGGAAACATTGGGCATGATATACAAAGGATTTATGCTCCTAACTTGACTTTGAAAATTTACTAAGTGCCTAAATTTGTACTAAGAATTTCACTAAACTCTTGACTTTAGAAGTATAAAAAGTGGGTGGCAAAAGGGTGGATGGGGAGGTGGGAGTTAAGAGCTTAGCAATTATTTTCATCACTAGGCTCATAAATTTGGTCAAATGAATGGCAGGCCTAAATTTATGTTCCAAACAAAATGCTGGAATTACTGTGATGTCAATATATCACTTTTAATCAAAATCTGTAAGATCTCAGCAGTGCAACTCACTAGGCATAGGTAACCCATCAATATTTAGGCACCATCTTAGTCATCAGTCTTTTAAAACTATTACTTATTTGTTACATGTCGTCAAGATGGATCTGGCTTAGTTTGAGGGGGAATATCCTTGATACACCTAATGGCAAAACATGATTCACATCGGATACATTGCCCCTGAGCCCATAGGAGGCAACCTTTCAAAATGATTGGGGGTGCTGAATTATTTTTTTTATAGGTGGTGTATTCCCCCTCCCCCCTGTTCCCTCCCCCTCCCCCTCCCCCTCCCTCTCCCCCTGTGCCCCTCCGCCTCATCCCTCTCCCCTGTCCCCCCTCCCCCTCCCTCTCCCCCCTCCCTCATCCCCCCTCTGAGTTCCAGACCCCTTCCCTCCTTCCCTCCCTCCCAGTTCCAGGCCCTACCTCCCTCCCTCCCTCCCTCCCCTCTCTCTCTCCTTTCCCTCCCCCCCTCCGAGTTCCAGGGCCCCCCTCCCTCCCAGTTCCAGGGTCCCTCCCTTCGAGTTCCAGGCCCCCTCCCTCCGAATTTTAAAAGTCATCTATCTTACCTCGTCGGGGTTAGGGCAGCAGCAGCAGCAGTAAAAAGCATGCAGGCTTGGCTCGGTGCTTAGTTGTTTTCTCTTCTCTCTCTCTCTCAGCTCTGGTCCCGCGGGAGAGAGAGAGAAGGAATAACAACTAAGCACTGAGCCGAGCCTGCATGCGTTTTACCGCTGCTGCCGCCCTAACCCCGACGAGGTAAGAAAGATGACTTTTAAAATTCGGATGGAGGGGGCCTGGAACTCGAAGGGGGGAGGGAGGGAACAAACTTCCGGTGGGTGAAATATTGGGGGTGCTCGAGCACCCACAGCACCCACGGAGTCGGCGCCTATGCCTGAGCCGACAGAAGGTAAGTATTTATTTAAGCGTGAAATTTGTAAAAAGTTCATAAAAATAGTTTTGAAGAAAGCAAATAATTAATAGTTTTAAAAGACCGATGATGAAGATAGCGCCTAAATCTTGACAGGTTACTTATGCCTAGCGAGTTGCACTGCTGAGGTCGTACTGATTTGATTAAAAGTTATATATATATTGATATCATAGTAATTTTGTTTGGAGCATTGATAGAAGACTGGAGTTTGAATTTCAGCCATTGATTGTTAGTTTAACCAGGCCTAAATTTATAAGCATAGGGCCCAATATTCAGCCAGTGGAGAGCAGCACTTTTGCTGTCTGCCGCTGCTGTTAAACCCAGATATTCAATGCAGGGCCATTTCTGATGACCGGCATTACATATCCAGGTTTTTTTCACCGCTAAAAAGTTAACTGGCTCACGCCAATATTCAGCACTAACCAGTTAACTGTTTAGCAGTTTAAGATAAGTTTAGTGGTCAAATAAGACCACATAAATAACTGACCTATCTGGTTAGGTGCTGAATATTGGCGCCTAACTGGAAAAGTCACGCAATATAGCTGGTTATGCACTAGACGCTAACCGGCAATATTTTGCGAGATATCCAGTTATCTGCTGCTGAATGTTAGTGGTTAGGTGCTGATATGCTGTGTCTGGCCAGTTAAATAGCTCTGAATATCAAGAGAATAACTTTTAAACTCCTAAATTAAAAGATGAATGTTTCCAAAGTTTCCATAAGTGTGTGTGGGGTTTATGCTGATGCAGGATGCCTGTTGGGCACACAGTTTCCTTAGAAATGTGTCATCAAATGCACTGTAAGGCATTATTTAGGAATATATCAAGCACTACTCACATCTGTATGCCTAGTGCCCTCCCCCCAATGTTAAGTCTAGGCCCACCCAAAATGTCAGGTCTGGCTATGCCCCTGTTGCGAATCTGGTCAAGCATTACAAATGCCAGATTTTTAGGGGAGCTATAGGCATTGACCCAGATGTCCAATGCCAGTGCCTGGACATAAGCCAGGTTTTCAATAAGCTATGTCCTAGGCTTCAACTCTACTGACTGCTGTGGGCAGAATTGGCTGGTGAGTTCCTGATTTTATGCTCCTATGTTAGGCCTCTCTTTTATATATAATCCCATGATCCCATAACTTTGCCATTATAATAGACCTGTGACTGCTCAATATATTACGTATGTAATATATGAAATATATTACGTATGTAATATATGAAATACACTATCAGGCTCATTTCAAAAGAGAAGGACGCCCATCTTTCAACAAAAATCAGAAGGGTCACCCAAATCAGTATAATCGAAAGCCGATTTTGGGCGTCCCCAACTGCTTTCCATCGCGGGGCGACCAAAGTTCAAGGGGCGTGTCGGAGGCATAGCGAAGGTGGGACTTGGGCGTGCCTAACACATGGATGTCCTCGACCCATAATGGGAAAAAAAAAGGGCGTCCCTGATGAGCACTTGGATGACTTTACCTGGTCCTGTTTTTCTTACGACCAAGGCACAAAAAGGTGCCTGAACTGACCAGATGACCACCGGAGAGAATCGGGGATGACCTCCCCTTTCTCCCCCAATGGTCACTAACCCCCTCCCATCCTAAAAAAAAAATCTTTAAAAATATTTTGTGCCAGCCTCTATGCTAGCCTCAAATGTCATACTCAGGTCCATCACAGCAGTATGCAGGTCCCTGGAGCAGTTTTAGTGGGTGCAGTGCACTTCAGGTAGGCAGACCCAGGCCCATCCCCCCTACCTGTTACACTTGTGGTGGTAAATGGGAGCCCTCCAAAACCCACCAGAAACCCACTGTACCCACATCTAGGTGCCCCCTTCACCCATAAGGGCTATGGTAGTAGTGTACAGTTGTAGGGAGTGGGTTTTGGGGGGAGGGGTTGGGGGGCTCAGCACACAAGGTAAGGGAGCTATGTACCTGAGAGCAATTTATGAAGTCCACTGCAGTGCCTCCTAGGGTGCCCGGTTGGTGTCCTGGCATGTCAGGGGGACCAGTGCACTATGAATGCTGGCTCCTCCCACGACCAAAGGGCTTGCATTTGGTCGTTTCTGAGATGGGCGTCCTTGGTTTCCATTATTGACGAAAATCAGAAATGACCAAGTCTAAGGACAACTATCTCTAAGGACGACCTAAATTTCAAGATTTGGACGTCCCCAACTGTATTATCGAAATGAAAGATGGACGTCCATCTTGTTTCGATAATACAGGTTTCTCCACCCCTCCATCGGGATGTTTTGCGAGGACGTCCTCAGCAAAACTTGGGCGTCCCTTTCGATTATGCCCCTCCACGTATGTAATATATGACCCCTGCACAGATGTTTTGACTTCTTACATAGTAACATAGTAGATGATGGCAGAAAAAGACCTGCACGGTCCATCCAGTCTGCCCAAGAAGATAAATTCATATGTGCTACTTTTTTTTATTTGTACTGTCCTCTTCAGGGCACAGACCATATAAGTCTGCCCAGCACTATCCCTGCCTCCCACCACCGGCTCTGGCACAGACCGTATAAGTCTAATTTAGAGCGGACCCCCACCAGGGTATATTGACCCTCAGTCTGCAATTTTTATTCCTACCTAAAAGATTTGACCACTGGCCTTGAATTTTTACTCTTTTCTAGAATTTTGACACCTGCCCAGAAGTTTTGACTCCTTAATTTATTTCTGACCCTCATCAGGTAATATTGACCCACAGTGTGGAGTTTTGACTCCTAAATGGAAGTTTTTACCTCTGACATGTAATACTGACTCTTTTCTAGAATTGTGACCCCTGCATAGATGTTTTGACTCCCTAATTTAGTTATAACCACCACCAGTGAGTAATATATAATTTATATAGCATATGTATTCTATATCATATATTACATATGATATATTACTTATGTAATATATAAAATATATATAATATACATGTAATATATGTGGTAAAGGCGATTAGCTTAGCAGAGTTTTAAAAAGGTTTGGACAGCTTCCTAAAGGAAAAGTCCATAGACCATTATTAAATGGACTTGGGGAAAATCCACTATTTCTGGGATAAGCAGTATAAAATGTTTTGTACTTTTTGGGGATCTTGCCAGCTATTTGTGATCTGGATTGGCCACTGTTGGAAACAGGATGCTGGGCTTGATGGACCTTTGGTCTTTCCCAGTATGGCAATACTTATGTACACTATGTACTTCTTACATATGTAATCTATATATATTATTACATATTTAATACATATATATTACATGTGGAATATATAATATAATACATATATATATATATATATATATATATATATATATATATATATATATATATATATATATATATATATATATCATATTACATGCATAATATATACCATCTATTACATACATAATGTATTTCATATATTACATTTGTAATATCTATCATGTATTACATATATAATATATATATGTATATATGTATATATACATGTATTACCTACAGAGTATACACATCACATATTACATATATACTATACACATCACATGTTACATACGTACTGTATATATCACATATAAAATATATATTATGTTTAGAATATTGACCCCTGCACAGAAGTCTTGAATCCTTAATTTAGTTTTGACCCACATCTGGGAACATTGACCCTCAGTGTGGAGTTTTGACTCCATGCCTGGAGTTTTGACTACTTTGTTGAATTTTGACCCCTGCACAGATGTTTTGTCTCCTTAATTTATTGCTGACCCCCACCAGGGAATATTGACCTCAGTCTGCAGTTTTGACTCCTAAATAAAAGTTTAAAACTCTGGCCAGGAATTTTGACTCTTGTTTAAAATGTTGAACCCTGCACAGAAGTTTTGACTCCTTAATTTATTTTTGACCCCCACCAGGGAATATTGACCCTCAGTCTGGAGTT
Source organism: Microcaecilia unicolor (assembly GCF_901765095.1). NCBI lineage: Eukaryota > Metazoa > Chordata > Amphibia > Gymnophiona > Siphonopidae > Microcaecilia > Microcaecilia unicolor. The sequence goes on from NC_044032.1 coordinate 382,694,776, forward strand.
TTGACTCCTACCTAAATGTTTTGACTTTTCGCCTGGAATTTTGACTCTTTTCTAAGTAGAGAGGTGTGGTAGCCATGTTAGTCCACTTTTAGAGGTAATCAATAGAAATCAAACAAAAGAAAACATGGAAAAGAAAATAAGATGATACCTTTTTTATTGGACATAACTTAATACATTTCTTGATTAGCTTTCGAAGGTTGCCCTTCTTCATCAGATCGGAAATAAGCAAATGTGGAAGATGACAGTATATATAAGTGAAACATCCAAGCATTTCATTGACAGTCTAACATTACCAGACCAGAACACTGTACCAGTGATTTCATAGTAAGAATCCTGAAAGGTAACTTTAAAACAATACAGGAACGTAAGACCTTTGAAGTCAGAATGATTGAATATTTTGACTGACACCCAACAGACAGGACTTAACAAAGATCTGGGTTTTCTAGCCCATTATAAACCATAAAGTGGTATTTCTCTGTTTATCTCCCTCTTCCCTCACCTACCCACACCCATCCTGTTAGACTATCAATGAAATGCTTTGATGTTCCCATGCATACCTCCTACCGACTCTTTTCTAGAATTTAGACCCCTGCACAGAAGATTTGACTCCTTAATTTAGTTCTGACTCCCACCAGGAAATATTAACCCTCAGTGTGGAGTTTTGACTCCTAAATAGGTTTTGACCCCTGTCCTGGAATTTTAACTCCTGGCCTGGAATTTTGACCTCTGCACAGAGGTTTTGACTCCTTAATTTAGTGTTGACCCCCACCAGGGAATATTGGCCCTCAGTGTGGAGTTTTGACCCCTACCTAAAAATTTTGACTCTTGGCCTGGAATTTTGACTCTTTTCTAGAATTTAGACCCCTGCACAGAATTTTTGACTCCTTAATTTATTTCTGACGCCCACCAGGGAATATTGATCCTCAGGGTGAAGTTTTGACTGCTAAATAAAACTTTGGACCCCTGGCCTGGAATTTTGACTCCTACCTAAATGTTTTGACCCCATTATTGAAATTTTGACTCATGTTAACTGTTTTTGCTAAATCTTCTTGATTTGTAGTTTAATGTTCCTAATTGTTCAAGTTAATTTTGTCATGAATGAAGTTTAACCTAATACCTTCAGCTCTCATCACAAGACGAACTTTCCTCCTGTAACCTAACCCACTCTGTCCCTCTACCTCAACTATGTATTTCTCCTATCTGGAACTGGTAATCACCATTTACGGAACTATGTAAGCCACATTGAGCCTGCAAATAGGTAGGAAAATGTGGGATACAAATGTTATAAATAAATGTCTAGAATTCTAACCCCTTTAGAGAAGTTTTGACTTCTTAATTTAGTTTTGACCCCCCCCCCCCCCCCCAATTAGGGAATAATGATCCTCAGTCTGCAGTTTTGACTCCTACGTAAAGGTTTTGACCCCTGGCCTGGAATTTTGACTCTTTTCTAGAATTTTGACCCCTGCACAGAAGTTTGACTCCCTAATTTAGTTCTGACCACCACCAGTGTGTAATATATAATGTATATTGCATATATATTATATATCATATACTACCTATGTAATATATATATAATATTATATATTTAATATATATAACATATTACATATGTGATTTTGACCCTTGCACAGAAGTTTTGACTCCTTAATTTAGTTTTCACCCCCACCAGGGAATATTGACCCGCAGTCTGGAGTTTTGACTCACCCTATGCCTCACCTTCCCCAGCACAGATTTGGGGCAATTTTCAAGATACGCTTTTCCCCAGATAAACATCTGTTCATTCCCTGAATTCCTTCTGAAAGCTGCCCCTGTATGTGAGTATGTGGTACATGCATGGGATTCTGGTGAGAATCAGTACACCAACAATGTCATGATTTAAGTAAATTCAAAATGTAGAGCATGGTTAAAGTAAAAAGTGTTTTGGGTAACACTAATATTTGCCTCAGAAATTAATTAGAATTCTGACTGGAAAAGGGTGCAGCGAAGGGCGACGAAAATGATAGCGGGGATGGGACGATTTCCCTCTGAAGAAAGACTAAGGAGGCTAGGGCTTTTCAGCTTGGAGAAGAGACGGCTGAGGGGAGACATGATAGAGGTATATAAAATAATGAGTGGAGTGGAACAGGTGGATGTGAAGTGTCTGTTCACGCTTTCCAAAAATACTAGGACTAGGGGGCATGCGATGAAACTACAGTGTAGTACATTTAAAACAAATAGGAGAAATTTTTTCTTCACCCAACGCGTAATTAAACTCTGGAATTCGTTGCCGGAGAATGTGGTGAAGGCAGTTAGCTTGGCAGAGTTTAAAAAGGGTTTGGACGGTTTCCTAAAGGATAAGTCCATAGACCGCTACTAAATGGACTTGGGAAAAATCCACAATTTCGGGAATAACATGTATAAAATGTTTGTACATTTGGGAAGCTGCCAGGTGCCCTTGAACTGGATTGGCCGCTGTCGTGGACAGGATGCTGGGCTTGATGGGCCTTTGGTCTTTTCCCAGTATGGCATTACTTATGTACTTATGTCTCTTACTGATCTGCATATTTGCAACTGACTTACTCCAACAGGTTTACTAGCTTTGCTGCTGTCCAGGGGTCTTGGGGGGGGGGGGGAGAGAGTATCTCATACAATTAAACAAAAATAAAACAGCAAATCTCTCTTCCCCACCATCACCACACACCTCCAAATTCACAGCCTTAGCTAATCATGTTAATTTTCAAGATATATTAGGCCCCCCATAGATGTGCTGATACAATCCCAGCAGGAAGATCTGAAAATAACGCTATTGTGTAACATTGTGTGGCTTCAGCGTTTCTTCCACATCTACACTTATGTACAGGAACAAAACCACTTGCAGAAGATTCCTGGCATGCAGCACATTACGCCAACTTAAATGTACATGTTAAAAAAAAAAAAGAAATTATAATACCACATCAGCAATCTCAAAATTTCATCATGGCAGGGTATTTCCAAAGCACTCTGAACAGTCTGCAGTTCCTTCATGTTTTGTTCTGACTAGAGCTATACAGAATATTCGTATTCAGTTCGATTCGGCCCTGAATACATTATTCATATTCAGCCAAATAGTGATTTAAATTTTAATACTAATAATCTGGGGTTCTACTGTGCTAAACCCTACTGAAATAAACACTTGATCTCTGATTTCATGTTGCCTCTTCATTATTTGTTATATTAAAACACAATGCCCATTATTTGTATTCGGACAAATAATATTTGTCATTGTTCTTATTTAGCCGAATAGTAAAATATGTTATACAGTACAGCTCTAGTTCTGATACAGGCATAACAGATTGAATCCTTCAGGACTGAGTGAGTTTAATACTTTTAGGGGCCCCCTTTAACTAAATTATGCAAAGATTTTGCACTTAGTGCACCTTAACACCAAATATTAACAAGCCTTATGTGCAAAACTTGTATGCTAATTATTGGGAGTGTGCCCAACATGTCCTCTGCAATTATAATGTGTCAATACTGCTCACAATTAGCGTGGATACTTCAAGCCTCCTATTGATCCTACAGAAGCAGCACAATTGACAGCGAGCAGTATGGGGTCCTTTTACTAAGCTGCGGGACAAAAGGGCCCTGTGGTAGCAGCAGGGCCCTTTTTTCCACAACCAGTAAAAGCCCCACAAAAAATGGCCACACGGTGAGAGAACTCTTACTGCTACCCGTTGAGGTGGCAATAAGGGCTCCCATGCTAATCCGGTGGTAATCAGGCAGCACGCGGCGATGCCCAATTACACCGGGTTACCACCGTGCAAGCCATTTCCAGGACTTTCATTTTTCCTCAGGAAATGGTACACGCTCGGGGCAAGACTACTGCCAACAGCTGTGTTGGGCTGACGCTAGTCCCAGAAGAGCAAGTGGTAAGCCTGCATTGGGCTTACCACCGCTCTGTAAAAGGGCCTCTATGTTATCTGCACCGTCTGCAATATAATATCTAAGGCCATTCTGTACCAACATCCCACCTAGTTCCTGCCCCATCACAAAAACACTTAACGAGTGAATTAGTGCATGCTTGCCATTAAACCAATGCAATGACAGTTGGACATTAAGGGCTAGATTCTATATATGGTGTCCAAAATGTAGGTGCGTTGGAATTGTTCTGCCCCCCAGCAGCCTTATACTAGTTTTATAGTGTAGCCTATAATATGTTTAATGCCTTTACAGTTATTCTCACTTCTAAAGATTTTTACTGCTGCAAGCACTTTCTCCCAAGATATGTGAGCAAGGCATCATGTATAATGTAGTCTCACATGTAGTGCAGCCACCCCTGCTTGTTTGTATAAAGTTTGTTTCTAGTGGTCTATTCTCCCGCAAAGGCCTCCTCCCTTTCTCAGCCAAGCTTGGTTCCTTTGTTTGCCTACTGTCATTTCCTGATTATTTCTACTATCTTTATTCTGATGGGTCAGCTAGGGTATGACCTTTCTCTCCAATTGAGGACTGCCCTCTAGGACCACCTCTGCTACCTGATCTCAAGTTCTGTCCCTATTGGTTTTTCTATCTCTCTCCCAGAAGCGTAGCTAGGTGGGGCGCAGGGAGAGCGGTCGCTCCCCCAAACAGCTGTATTGAAAAAATGGCGCCTATGCGCCCCGTGCCAATAAATATTTCCAGTCTCTTCTCTTCTGCTCGTCTCTCCCATCGGCGTGGTTACTTTGTACTTCCCTGAAGCCTTCTCCTGCGCAGCACCACACCGGCGATTCCCAATCAGCCTTCTTCCAGGTCAGGGCCTCTCCTCAGACGCGTCACGCCTACTCTATTGCAACTTCCTGTTTTCCGCAGAGGTGGGACGCGCCTGAGGAGAGGCCCCGACGCTGGAAGAAGGCTGACTGGGAATCTCCGGTGCGGTGCTGCGCAGGAGAAGACTTCAGGGAAGTACAAAGTAACCATGCGGATGGGAGCGACGAGGAGAAGAGAAGGTTGAAAGATGCAACGCGGGGGGGGTGCTCTTCCACCAAACGTAAAACATGTTAAAGAAGATGATCGGGAGAGAAAGGGGAAGAGACAAAAAGGGGATGACGCTGAATATTGGGAAGAAGAGACAGACAAAAGGGATTCAGAAATGAGGTGATGCTTGATGAGAGAGTGATGGGGGGGGGGGGGGGACACAGACTGCACCATGGTGGGTGATGAGAGAGTGATTGGGGGGGGAACAGAGACTGCACCATGGTGGATGGGATAGCAGAGAAAGAGAGGGGAGAGTAAAGGTAGAATGAGAGATGGTGATAGTTAATTGGGGGGGGCAGGGACTTCACCATTCTGGATGAGGTACCAAAGAGAGAGAGAGAGAGAAATACTGGATGAGAAGGAGAGAGAGATAATGATGCTGGAGGGGTGGAGAGAGAGACAGGATAATGATGGAAGTGGAGATGGGACGATGCTGGATGAGGAGGAAGATTAAGAGGTGATGCTGGATGGGGAATGAGATGGGGGATGAAAGGGAGACAATGATGATGGGTGCAGGACAGGAAGAGAGACACACAAGGTGATGATATGGGGGAGGAGATAGGGGGTGATTTTGGATAGGGAGGAAGAGGGTGAGATAATGGATGGGGGGGGGGGCAGAGACTTCACCATTCTGGATGAGGTACCAAAGAGAGAGAGAGAGAGAGAAATACTGGATGAGAAGAAGAGAGATAATGATGCTGGGGGGGGGGTGGGAGTGGAGAGAGAGACAGGATAATGATGGAAGTGGAGATGGGATGATGCTGGATGAGGAGGAAGATTAAGAGATGATGCTGGATGGGGAATGAGATGGAGGATGAAAGGGAGACAATGATGCTGGGTGCGGGGCAGGAAGAGAGACACACAGGGTGATGATATGGGGGAGGAGAGAGGGGGTGATTTTGGATAGGGAGGAAGAGGGTGAGATGTTGGATGGGGAACAGAGACAGGGAGATGGTGGATGGGATCAGAGATAGATGGGGTGAAGCTGAATTGGGTGGAAGAGAGAGAGGGCAATGATGGATGTGGGAAGAGAGAGATCACAATGCTGGTTGGGGGAGAAGAGAAAAAGACACTAATGCTGAATGGGGGAGCAGAGAGATATGGGACAATTCTGGATAACAGGGAAGAGAGAAAGATGGGGCAATGCTGAATATGGGGAAGTAAGAGAAAGAAGGAAATGAGATGATGCTGCTTTGCAGGGGGAGAAAGAGAGTGGAGATGCTGCATTTAGGTGGGGAAAAGAAAGAGATACTAAGAGGAGATGCTGCATAGTGGAGGAGGGAGAAGGGGAGAAAAAGAAATAGAGGAAAGAGTTAACGAAAGACTGGGGAATAAGAGAAAGGGGACTAGATGGGCTTGAGTGAAGGAAACATGGAAAAATGTAGGTAGATTCAGTGAAAAAAGGGAGCTTAAAGACTGGATAGTAAGAATGAATAAAATCTAAATGGATAGGAATGCAGAAAAAATAGAAGAAAGTTGAAAGATGGGTGTCAAGACATGAAAGTAGTGGAGGAAGTGTAGAAGAAAGGAGAGAGAGAAAAGGAGAAATGGACAGAAAACCCTGGCAACAGAGTTAAGAGAAGACTGAAGAAGCAGAAACCAGAGAAACTAAATGGCCAGACAAAGGTAGAAAAAGAATTTTATTTGCAATTCTGATTAAATTAGTGTGGTAGCCATGTTAGGGCTTCTTTTACAAAGCTGTGCAAGCGATTCATGCATAGCAAATGAGAGAAAGTCCATTGGAATTGAATGGGCTTCCTCTCATTTGCTGCGCCGGGAATTGCTAGTGCGATAAGAGTCGGTTGGGTCGTCGGCGTGTATGTTAAAGTCTCCAAGAATGAGGGACGGAGATGAGGGTTCAAGAAAAATGGAGAGCCAGGCGTCGAAGTCGGTAAGGAAGGAGGGGAGGTACTTATCAGGGGGGCGGTAAATGACTGCAACTCTGAGTGGCACCGGGTAGAATAGACGGATGGCGTGAGCTTCAAAGGATGAGAAGCAGTGAGACTGTGGTAGGAGGAGGGGTTGAAAACTGCAAGAGGGCGAAAGTAGAAACCCGACGCCTCCTCCGCAGCCAACTGAGTGGGGAGTGTGGGAGAAAAGATAACCTCCATGGCATAGAGCCGCGACTGAGGCAGAGTCATCGGGGGTGAGCCAGGTTTCAGTTAGGGTGAGCAGTTGAAGGGAATGGGAGATGAAGAGATCATGGGTGAAGGAAAGTTTGTTGCAGACCGAGCAGGCATTCCACAGGGCACACGAGAAGGGGAGAGAAGAGGGGGGAGGAGGGGAATACAGATGAGATTGGAGGCATCCCGGAATTGATTGCATGGATAGGATGAGGACAGGTGAGGGGGGCCTGGATTGCGATTGATGTCTCCTGCGGATAGCAGGAGAAGGAGCAAGAGAGTGCGGCGGAGGGTGGGGGAGGAAGGGCGATGAAGGCGACGAAGATGGGATGCGCTTAGGAGAAATGGGGATGGGTTAATGGTAGGAAGGAGGGGGATAGGAGAGATGGTGAGGTGGTAAAATCTCCTCCTCGACCATCTCTTTTCCAAGCTGAAGAGCCCTAACCTCTTTAGCCTTTCCTCATTTGAGAAGAGGTCCATCCCCTCTATCATTTTAGTCACCCTTCTTTGAACCTTATCTAATTCCACTATATCTTTGAGATATGGTGATCAGAATTGCACACAATACTCAAGGTGAGGTTGCAACTCATTTTTTCATGCACATTCCTAATGTCACCTTAATCTGCTGTTCCCCATCTAGATAATCAGTTTACAGGACAGGATGACCAGGGCCGTGCCTAGATTCTCTGGCGCCCCCTGCAGACCATCAGTTGGCGCCCCCCCCCCCCCCCCCCCCGCTCACCCTGAGCCTCCTCTGCTCCATCCCCGATTCCCCGGCGCTTTAAATTTACCTCTCTTCGCCTCTGAGTCACGTCTGCGCGGCGTCAGTGAAAGTGCTGCCTGTCTGACGTCTCTCCACCAGCCTTCCCTTCCCTTCGCTCGTTCGTTCCCTCTGTGTCCCGCCTTCTTCTGACATCATTTCCTTGAGGATGGGACACAGAGGGAACGAACGAGCGAAGGGAAGGGAAGGCTGGTGGAGAGACGTCAGACAGGCAGCGCTTTCACTGACGCTACGCAGACGTCGGAGGCGGAGCGAGGTAAATTTAAAGCATGGGGGAATCGGGGATGGAGAGGAGGAGGTAGGTTTTTTTTAAAAAATACAACTACGGCGAGGCGCCCTTGAAGGCAGGCGCCCCCCTGCGGCGCTTACCGTGTTGGCACGGCCCTGAGGATGAACCAGAAAAGAGCAGGTGCTGCAGCCCTGTGAAGGGATTTTCTGTAATTGTTTCTGTGTACAGGCTTCTACAGGGAAGAGGCAGGTAGGTTCCCTTTGAGGAAGTTATTACTCTAGCTAACCTGCAAAGCCAGTGGCTCTAGTGCCTTCTTGTGGAAAAATGTACAACAGCCACCTACACCACAACCTTTCCTGCACATATATTTTCCCAGTAGAGTGAAGGAGTAGTCTAGTGGTTAGGGCACCAGTCTTAACATCCAGAGGTGGCTGGTTCAAATCCCACTGCTGCTCTGTGTGATCTTGGGCAAGTCATTTAACCCTTCATTGGCTCAGGTACAAAATTATATTGTGAGCCCTCCTGGGACAGAGAAATGCCTGGTGTACCTGAACGTTGAGCTACCACTGAAAAAGGTGTGAGCAAAAATCCCCCCCCCCCCCCAAAAGAAAAATAATATATCCAGAAATACCTGGGCTGAGCTACTGCAAGGAAAGAAAAGTCCCACAGAACACATTATACCGTTTATTTTGAGCAGGGTGATGGATGGAGGGGCCCCAAAGAGAAAGGATTTCCAACTAATGTAGCATTTGTGTGTGATTCTAAAACCAGCAGTCTTCATAGAAGAGCAAATACAAAACTTGCAGATTGGTGTTGACAGTCTGGTCTATTATCCACAAAACAAGCAAAAATACAGCTTATATGATGAGTATCAAGCTCAATTTTTATTGTCCATTGTTAAATAAGTATTAGTGACTGTCTCATCTCTAAACAGGAACTGCAAGACTTTAGTTACTGAGGAAGGGCATGAATTATCTCATTAGCAGGAATGTCCCTGGCAGTTAGGGTAAGATGGGTATGGAACTTGCTCTGGGCCAACAAACAATAAAAATCCTGTACTGTTTCACAATGGGGGAGGCGGTACCATTCCACTGAAATCTTCCTTTTTGAGGAAGGCTCTGTAAATAGCTTTCAGTAATTCTGTAAACTCTGTTTACAGGTCAGGAAGGTGCAAGTATCAGAAATGCTTGAACTATCGAGTAATCTTATAAGAGGACTCCCAGACAGGAAAGTCACATGCCATGCACCCATGCCTATTTTATAAAGGCAGTCATGAAGCATGAGTCAACAGTAAAGACTTCACCGACAATATACAAAAAAAATTTACATTTTAAAATTTTATTTATTAAGATTTATTTACCACCTTTTTGAAGGAACTCACTCAAGGCAGTGTACAGCAAGAATAAATGAAACATGAGTGATAGACAATTACAGCAGTAAAAATATTCAAATAACAATATAAATTATGGCATACAGGGGCATTTTTGAAATAGAAGGGCGCCCATCTTCCAACACAAATCGGGAGATGAGCGTCCTTCTCTCAGGGTCACCCAAATCGGCATAATCAAAAGCCGATTTTGGGCGTCCTCAACTGCTTTCCGTCATGGGAACGACCAAAGTTCACGGGTGCGTGTCGGAATCATAGCGAAGGCGGGACTGGGGCGTGCCTAACACATGGGCATCCTCGACAGATAATGGAAAAAAGAAGGGCATCTCTGACGAGCATTTAGTCGACTTTACTTGGTCCATTTTTTTTCATGACCAAGCCTCAAAAAGGTGCCCAAACTGACCAGATGACCACCGGAGGGAATCGGGGATGACCTCCCCTTACTCCCCCAGTGGTCACCAACCCCCTCCCACCCTAAAAAAATGTTTTTAATTTTTTTTTGCCAGCCTCAAATGTCATACCCAGCTCCATGACAGCAGTATGCAGGTCCCTGGAGCAGTTTGGTGCAGTGCACTTCAGGCAGGCGGACCCAGGCCCATACCCCCCTACCTGTTACACTTGTGCTGGTAAATGTGAGCCCTTCAAAACCCACCCGAAACCCACTGTACCCACATGTAGGTGCCCCCCCATCAACCCTTAGGGCTATGGTAGTGGTGTACAGTTGTGGGGAGTGGGTTTAGGGTTTTTTTGGGGGGGGCTCAGCACCCAAGGTAAGGGAGCTATGCACCTGGAAGCAATTTGTGAAGTCCACCATCTCTAAGGTCGACCTAAATGTTGAGATTTGGACGTCCCCAACCATATTATGGAAATGAAAGATGGACGCCCATCTTGCTTCAATAATAGCAGTTTCCCCGCTCCTTCATGGGGCCATCCTGCGGGGACGGCCTCAGGAAAACTTGGGCGCCCCGTTCAATTATGCCCCTCATAGTATACTACTTACAATGCCATCACAATACGTAATAAAACATTTCCATAGACAGTGTAGGGTATAAGCAAAGATGAAACATATAGGTAGGAGTTAGAAAGTAAGGTGACTAAAGAAAGGTATACATGAGGTCAGAGAGATGGTTAAATATTATCTCAGCTAGGGTAGGAGTGGATAAACATGTCCTGCTGCAGGATGTGCAGCCCGTGTCACTCCTTGTGTGTGAGTGAGACTAACAAGTTAGTTACTTCTTCCATTAAAGGCCTGGTTGATGAGCCAAGCTTTCTCTTGCTTCCTGAAGTAGAGATAGTCTTGTGTTGTGGAGCCTTTCAGGGAGTGCATTCCAGAGTGTTGGGGCTACTCCGTAGAAGGCTCGCTTGCAGGTATCACATCGTGTAATGTCTTTTGGAGAGGGTGTGGTTAGTAATAGTCCTTGAAAGGACCTTAGTGTCCTTGGAGGTGTGTAGAGGATCATTCTATTCTTCAGGTACTTGGGACCATTTCCTTTAAGGGCCTTGAAGATCAGATATAGAGTTTTAAATTTAGGCCTGTATTGTACTGGTAGCTAGTGAAGTTTTTGCAAAAATGGTGCGATGTGGTCACGTCGCTTGCAACCTTCTATTAGTCTTGCTGAAGCATTCTGAATCGATTGGAGTTGGTGTAGGCTCTTTGTAGTCAGACCGTTGTAGAGTACATTACAGTAATCCAGTCTTGATGTTATCATGGCATGCACAACTGGGATAAGATTTACCTTCTTGGAATTTGGGGAGACACAATGGCGGCGTGAAGCGAAAGCAGTTAAGCAGCCCGGTTCCTGACCTTTACTCTTGGATTTGAAAGGAATTTTTCCTACTTACCTATGCCTAAAAGGAAGGGTAAGCAGCGCGTTGGCCCCGCTACACCTGCGACTCCCGCGGTCGGACCAATGGACCGCTTTACTACATCCGGACCTAATGTGGGGCTGGATTCTTCGCTGCTGGAGGGAGCAGTGGGTGGTGACCCGCTTCCCCGGCTTGAGGTTGAGACTTCTTTCAGCCCTGAAGATCGGATGTCTCCACTCATGCCAGCGACGGAACAGTGACATAGTCAGGAAACCCCTAGCGTTGCAATGCAAAGAGTGTTTCCTGAAGCGGGGTCGGGTTGCTGTGTTAACCCGCCTGAAACAACTGCTCAGACGAGTGAGGCAACTCCGAAGCTGCCTCTTAAACCTTCCACCATTACCTTGGACACTATATGGGAAGCTCTTCTAAGTTTGGAAACTTCATTCTCTCAAAAACTACTTTCTCTAATGCAATATACACAAGTTCCTTCGGAGAAAATATCCTTGCTGGAAACAAAAAACTTTAACTATGGAAAAACTGATTGATTCTAATGTTACCAATATTCAGTCGCTCCAACAAACTCAAGTCAATCTGATTAAAGAAAATTTGATATTGAAATATAAGATGCAGAATATGGAGAATCAACAGAGATCTAAAACATTAAGATTGATAAATATTCCTAAAGTTCCAGCTGTTGCTCCTCTTATAACTTTTAAAAAGTATCTATCAGAGATATTGAAGATTCCAGAACAGGCATATCCTCCGGTCTCTAAAATATACTATTTGTCATTACATAAAAGGGAGAATACTGATCAACCAATTTCTGAAGAAGCTGAAGTTACATTTTACACATTAAATTTAACACAAATCCTTGAAGATGATAGTGTTATTAAACCAGTTACCTTGATAGTGACTTTTGTATTACAACCGGATAGAGACTGGATTTTGAGACAATTTTTTTGACAGAGAGAAGAGTTTTTTCTGAATTGTAAAATTAGAATTTTTCCAGATATTGCTAGAGCAACCCAAAAAAGGCGTCAGTTTTTCCTTAAACTCCGCCCTCGGGTGGTGCAATTAGGTGGTTTATTTTGGTTGAATTTTCCTTGTAAGTGTGTATTAAAACTTAACTCAGTGAAATATGTTTTTTATGATCCTACGCATTTAGTATCTTTTTTGGACTTGAAGACTGTTGTAACCCCAGTTTTGCAGCCTATAGCAATATCTTCTCCTATTCCATAATATAATAATAATTTGGTCCGTGTTTTGCTTCTAATTTTCATTTAAAGGTTATAATAATATTTCGTGGAATTGTACCTTGTCTTCCCCTTTTAATAGTGGACTAGAGATTAGATAATAGTATAAAAGTTTGCTTGTAAAAATATAATTACTAAGTAGTATGATGTTCAATATTACCTATCTTTTCTGAATTAATGTTGTTTAAAATTTTGAAAATGATTAAAAAAAAAGATTTACCTTCTTGATGTCAGGAGAGAGGCAGCGTAGCTGTTGCAAATAGTAGAAGCAGCTCTTGAAGGTTGCTTGGATTTGGGGAATCAGAGTAAATGTTGAATCTAACTGTATTCCAAGATTCCTTACTTGTGATTTGAGGGGGAGTTCGTACTTTCCAAAAGAGATTTTGATGTCAGGTATGTATTCACCAGGGGTGTAGCCAGACACCCAATTTTGGGTGGGCCTGGGCTCAAGATGGGTGGGCAGAAGAACTCCGCTCTGTCCCACAAGTGATTTGGTCAGTTCCTCTCTCGCCTGCATGCCATATGGTTTCTCAAAAATCCCCCCCCCCCCCCGCATACCTTTTAAATAGCAGATTTTCACTGTCAGTGAGCAGCAACTAATACACTGCTCATGTTGGCCCCACAGCCTTCCCTCTGATGCAACTTCCTGTTTCTGCAGAGGGAAACATCACAGGGAAGGCTGTGGGGCTGGTGCGAACAGTATGTATCAGTTGCTACTCGCTGAAGGCGAAGATCTGCTATTTATAACGTATGGAGGAGGGACAGTTGTTGGGAGTTTTCTGGTGAGGCTTGGGGATCAGTGCCAGCCACAACATAGGTGTGCTGCTATTGGGTGGGCCTGAGCCCAAAGAGGGTGGGCCTGGGCCCACCCTTGGCTACGCCACTGGCATTCACTTGTGTTAGGGACCCAGAGAAGCTCGGTTGTACTTGGATTCAGGCAAAGTTTGTTGTGTTTAACCCATTCTTGAACTGATGTTAGACAGGTAATCAGTTTATTCAGGGCTGTAGGTAAGTCAGGTTCAATGGGTATGAATAGCTGCACATCATTCGTGTAGATGTAGAATTGGATGTCCATTAACAGAATCAGCTCAGCTAGTGGATTGAGGTAGATATTGAACAGAATAGGTGACAGTATTGATGCTTGTGGTACCCCACAGGTCAGTGCTAATGTTGACGATGAGTTGCTGCCAAACATTGTGGATTGTTGCCTGTCTGATAGATAGGATCTGAACCAAACAAGTACTGTTCCATTGACACCCATTTCTTTCAGTCGTGCTAGCATGATATTGTGATCCACAGTGTCAAAAGCTGCTGAGAAATCTAGCAGTACAAACACCGAGGCGAATCCCCTATCTCGGTTTCTGATTTTTGAGAACCTTCAGAGGAGGGCCAGCACTTTGCTCCAATTCAGAGCTAATCGCTCAATAATACATCAATCTCAATCATCAGTCCATTTTTATAACGCAATTATATGATAAAACTCAGCCTATTTCATAGAAAGACTCAACTCATTAATGAATGAAACTACTGAACTTGCTCTCAATGATTCTGTTGAGATGAGTGTCATACTTACGATAGTATAAAAGCCAATACTGGATCTTCTTCAGATTAGAGGCTGACCAAAATTGCTTTTTTCAGTTTTGGCCAAAAGCAAAATGCCACCAAAATTATCTGAAAGCTTTTGGCTGAAGCTGAAACTCAGCACCTGATTTCAGCCGAAACCAAAAACTCAAGTTTGGTTGTTTGAATGTGAACTAATGAGAGCTGCCGGGGATTGTCAGAGCTTGTGGTCTGCATCCCTCTGTTAAATCCATAGTATCCAAGCCAGAATATAATAATTTAAATAATGAGAGGCTATTTTATCTCCAAGCAAAATAGCCCGTGCACACTTGGACTGCAATTAATGAAAACTGAAAGTAAAAACCATAGTGCTTTTACAATGGCTGACTTTGTGCCACACTCGGAGTGATAATTGACATCACAGCTCCACAGGGAGGCTAATTCCTAAGGAATTTATCATTCCAAATTTACAGACTTAAATTCCTACTAACCCTTTGAATCAAAAGCATTTATTTGGAGCACTCTATTTACCATGGAAACTATTGTGGAAGATCATAACTGTATTATTCGCAATCACGGTACAAAGAAAAAAAAGAATATAAAGAGAGTTTGGGTTACCATGTGTCTGTTTTTTCCCGAACATGTCCTCTTTTTGAGGACACTGTGGGACATCCGGCCTGTTTGTCTGGGTTTGCAGATGAACGTGCAGGCTGGCGGGCGGAAGGGCAGGCGGGCCTCAGGGTGTCCTATCCTCCCCTTCCCTCCTTTACCTTATTATTGTCTTTGTGGTCTAGTAGTCTTTTCAGCCTGCCCGTTGTGGCTGCAGACCTGACTTGCTCCTGGCATCGCTTCAAAATGGTTGCCAAGAGTTCAAAAGGCAGCAGAAGCAAGGTCACTGCTTGAACTCTCGGCAGCCATTTTGATGCGGCACCAGGAGCAAGACAGATCTTCAGCCATGCTGGGCATTAATGAAGGGGCTCTTTCTTGCCCCAAAGAGGCCACTGGACCACCAGGGCACTACAATAAGGTACAAGAGGGGAGGGGATGTGAATGGATTCATGTGGGTGGACAGAGGCTGGAAAAAAGATTGGGGAGGCCAGAGGGGATATACATGGGAGGAGAAAGAGGGAATCTGGCTTTCTTTGGGGGGGGGGGGTCAAAATGACAGGGGGCAGGGTGATATTTTGTGTCCTCTTTTTTCTTACGGCAAATATGGTAACCCACCCCCACCCAGTACTACCTTACATTCCCTGATGGTATAGCCAGGGAAGGAGCAATGCCCCACTTGTGGTAGACATTTTGTGAGCAGAGCTAGAATGGACAGGAGTAAATGGGGATCACTCCTGCTCCATCTACACCCCTAGACCACCAGGGATTAAAAGATAAGTCCAGAGGGCTTACAGATGGGTGCTTGGGGGGGTGTCTTGGAGAAAGTGCAACTCCTATTTGGGGGGGGGGGGGAAGGGAGACAAATGGGACAAAGCACAAATTTTCAGTTTCCACCAAAAACATGTGGTATTTTTTTGCCAGAAACGGAAAACATGGCTGAAAAGTAAAATAACCTTTCAGCCAAAACCAAAACCAGACAGAAAATTAGACCAGTTTCGACACTGTAACTGAAACTCAATCGGCCTCTACTTCAGATCTTACAAACTCAAGCTTCTCAAAAATATCTTCCAAACAGATGTGCAATACAGTGGGGGAAATAAGTATTTGATCCCTTGCTGATTTTGTAAGTTTGCCCACTGACAAAGACATGAGCAGCCCATAATTGAAGGGTAGGTTATTGGTAACAGTGAGAGATAGCACATCACAAATTAAATCCGGAAAATCACATTGTGGAAAGTATATGAATTTATTTGCATTCTGCAGAGGGAAATAAGTATTTGATCCCCCACCAACCAGTAAGAGATCTGGCCCCTACAGACCAGGTAGATGCTCCAAATCAACTCGTTACCTGCATGACAGACAGCTGTCGGCAATGGTCACCTGTATGAAAGACACCTGTCCACAGACTCAGTGAATCAGTCAGACTCTAACCTCTACAAAATGGCCAAGAGCAAGGAGCTGTCTAAGGATGTCAGGGACAAGATCATACACCTGCACAAGGCTGGAATGGGCTACAAAACCATCAGTAAGACGCTGGGCGAGAAGGAGACAACTGTTGGTGCCATAGTAAGAAAATGGAAGAAGTACAAAATGACTGTCAATCGACAAAGATCTGGGGCTCCACGCAAAATCTCACCTCGTGGGGTATCCTTGATCATGAGGAAGGTTAGAAATCAGCCTACAACTACAAGGGGGGAACTTGTCAATGATCTCAAGGCAGCTGGGACCACTGTCACCACGAAAACCATTGGTAACACATTACGACATAACGGATTGCAATCCTGCAGTGCCCGCAAGGTCCCCCTGCTCCGGAAGGCACATGTGACGGCCCGTCTGAAGTTTGCCAGTGAACACCTGGATGATGCCGAGAGTGATTGGGAGAAGGTGCTGTGGTCAGATGAGACAAAAATTGAGCTCTTTGGCATGAACTCAACTCGCCGTGTTTGGAGGAAGAGAAATGCTGCCTATGACCCAAAGAACACCGTCCCCACTGTCAAGCATGGAGGTGGAAATGTTATGTTTTGGGGGTGTTTCTCTGCTAAGGGCACAGGACTACTTCACCGCATCAATGGGAGAATGGATGGGGCCATGTACCGTACAATTCTGAGTGACAACCTCCTTCCCTCCGCCAGGGCCTTAAAAATGGGTCGTGGCTGGGTCTTCCAGCACGACAATGACCCAAAACATACAGCCAAGGCAACAAAGGAGTGGCTCAGGAAGAAGCACATTAGGGTCATGGAGTGGCCTAGCCAGTCACCAGACCTTAATCCCATTGAAAACTTATGGAGGGAGCTGAAGCTGCGAGTTGCCAAGCGACAGCCCAGAACTCTTAATGATTTAGAGATGATCTGCAAAGAGGAGTGGACCAAAATTCCTCCTGACATGTGTGCAAACCTCATCATCAACTACAGAAGACGTCTGACCGCTGTGCTTGCCAACAAGGGTTTTGCCACCAAGTATTAGGTCTTGTTTGCCAGAGGGATTAAATACTTATTTCCCTCTGCAGAATGCAAATAAATTCATATACTTTCCACAATGTGATTTTCCGGATTTAATTTGTGATGTGCTATCTCTCACTGTTACCAATAACCTACCCTTCAATTATGGGCTGCTCATGTCTTTGTCAGTGGGCAAACTTACAAAATCAGCAAGGGATCAAATACTTATTTCCACCACTGTACATATTAATTTCTCTTCACTATCACACCGCAACTGCAAAAACAAAATGGCCTTCACACACAAATAACTTACACAATCACGTGGTTGTCAGTACACTATTTATGATATACATACATACATACATACACACACCTATCCTAACCCCCTCAACTGCAAGACATAGGATTAGATGAAGGGTCTTCAGGGAGGTAATGCAATGTGGCAAGATGATGTACCTGTTCACTTTCATCTCCATGACTTTCCTGTCTAAGGATCAACAGAAGTAATTTACCGTACATATATCTAAGTTTGATGTTGATGTGTTCACACTAGGAAAATGAAGGCCATCAGTATAATTTGATTTTATGAAAGCAGTGGAAGAAAACTAGCCAATTTATACACAAGTTCAAAACAGCAGGGCTAGAAAAGGCTTTTATTTTGGTCTTTTCTGGTTTTCATAGTTCCCTCCTTCAGCAAAAAGGAAAGTCTTTGTGCTATGAATTTTTACCGTCCTACTATGCCAGCCCTTGGTTTTGATTTTTTTCCCCCCACATGTTTTTCATATAATCCTAGAGGACAAGATATGCTGGATATTGATAAAGTGAGATCAGGGCCAACTCTGGGGCAAGTGGGAGGGGGTGTAGATGGTGGTTTCTTCCCTTCCCCTCCCTCTCAGAGAGAGGTGCAGGCCTGCAGGAGGCGAGAAATTGCACCACCATGTGGCATTTCGGTTTGAGTTTGCTCGCAGTGGGTTCGGTAAGTGGGGCGGGGTAATGCCATGCTCTTGATTCACACATGCTTGAAGAGGATTGTATTGTGGGGTCCTATACAGCACTTCTGGATCATGCACACTCTTGTGGCTCTTAGTGGTGCCCATGCCACAACACCCCAGACAACTGCCCTGCGAAATCTCTCCTAAAACTGACACTTAATGGAAACATGGTATCGCCATATTTCATGAACAGGAGCATTGCAAATGTTAGAATGCCACAGTTCAGCTCACAGTCAGGATTTACAGAGATCAGGAGACACATATTGTCCAGGTGCCAGAGTTTATGTAGGTCCTGGATGATATTCAGCCAGGGCTTACATAAGACAGTCATGTAGGCCCTGACTAAATATTGGCCAGGACCTGCATAACATAGCAGAAGTGCCTCAGCCTCGTTCAATCTCCTCCCCCCAGCCCCCTCCCCCCCACACACACAATCAGGATAGTCTCCCCTTGGCCTATCTAAACTCCCTGGTGTTCCAACGGGGTGATGGGGGCAGAAGCAAATCCCACCCAATCCTGCTCCTAGCAACTAACTCTACAAAATGGCTGCCACGACCCCTCTGGTACCAGCCTCGCAGTACTTCACCTAACTCCCATCTCTGCCCCCGTATGACCTGACTCAAAAGTGGCGTTTTATGTCGATATTCAGTGGCACTGCTCAGTTAAGTGCCACTGAATAGCAGCAGTTAGCTGGCTCCAAGTGATTTAAGCAAGCAGGAGCCTCTCTTGCCTGCTTAAATCGCTTTGAATATCGACTGGACAGTTTATACAATTGTAATTGTTGAGAAAATTTTATTTTATATTCGTGCAGAGAAAAAATGGTTGGCATTTTGAATTTTTACTACAAAGCAGAGAGAAGATTTAAAAGTGTAAAGTAAACATCCCCCCCCCCAGAATTCAACAGAAGCTGTGTGGCAGCAACAGCCCTAAAGGATGGAGTCATTGCTGCTTGGGGCAGAACTGCTGGCCTGAGAGAGATTCAGGACCATGTACACAGGCTCATTGTAGAGCTCAGTAAAAGCCAAAAATTGGTCAATCATTTCATAAAGGCAGTTAATAGATCACAATAAATGAATACATGAGTGAAACACAGTAGCTCAATGATAGGGTGACCTCTGATTCAGGCTTGAGCACACCAAGAAGTGAACAAATGGTGTACATTTATAGGGGAAATCAGTCCTAGGGGGCAGGTTCAATGGATGGTGCCAAGGATGTTAGCCAAAATTGATTTCTTTGTTTTTGAACCCTACTGAATGTTTTCCCCAATACATACAGTATCAGCCAAATATCTCCTATTCATTGGATGATATTTTTCTGAACATAAATAATTCCTGATGTTTGCTGCCAGAGATGAAATTTTAGTTCAAAACTTTTTGTTAATTGCATTTCTAGCACCACATTACAATCCATTCAAGATTATGATGATAAAAGTGAATACAATTATCCAACGTTATTCATCTCCCCCCACCCCACCCCTCAGCATATGCTAAGAGGATGGTCTTAACTTCAGTTTCACAATGAAGTACTTCCCCATTTCAACCAAACTGATCTTGGTACAGTCAGTCATTCACTATACGACTGATAGAAGACTGCAAGCGGCATGACCACATTACACCCTTCCTGCAAAAACTACACTGACTATCAGTACCTTACAGGGCTAAAATTAAAACCCCATGCTTGATTTTTAAGGCCCTCAGACAAAATGGGCCAGAGTACTTAAAGAATAAGTTAGCCCTCTACACACCTTTGAGACCTCTAAGGTCCACTCAAGGAGCATCACTATCTGTACCCTTATCGAAAGAAATTGTATGATGTAATACCCGCCAGCGAACCTTCTCAGGAGTCGCCCCCACACTCTGGAATTTACTCCCAGAGGGGCTATGTCTAACTCAAGACTACCTCTACTTCAGGAAGCAGATGAAAACCTGGCTCTTCTCCCAAGTCTTTAATACATAGGGTGACCGACTATACACATTCTGCACCTGGACTAGCTTGCTACACACACAGTTCCTTAATAATACCCCATGGAATGGGTATTAATAATATGATGGATTTTTCCAGAGCCCTGGGGGGAGGGAGGTCCCTGCTAGAGGGCTGGAGTGGTAGGATGTCCCTGGGTGGGAGGAGGCCCAGCCCAAGGGGAGTGGTTTTGAAATAGAATACAGAAAAAAAGGGTTGCCCTTGTAGAGAATGACAAGGGGGCAGAGGAGTTACACAGGGGATAAAGGTTGGCGTTATGCCCAAGGGGGGAGGGTCATCTTTGGTTGCCTAATGATCCCTGCCAAGAGACCAGAAGGCGAAAAAGGGAATCCTAAGTGAGGAGTGTGATTACTGGCTGTAAAGGGGAGTTGTGGCTCCTGAAAGTGGCAACCGGGAGATTGTGTGTGCTATGGGTGGGCAGAGGAGAGACCCAGCCCGGAAGCATGGGATTGGAGCCAAGGAGAGCTCGGTCCCAAGACCAGGGTGGATCCAGAGAGGGGTCACCGCTGGCAGAGAGTCGCACCAGAGGAGGATATGAAATAACAGAGTTTGAGTCTGTACAGAAAAGGAGGAGAAGCAGCCAGGGGGAAGAACACTGCCCAAGGGATAGGCATGAACAGGAGAACTGTACATATGTCAAATAGTTCTGACAAGTGAACTACAAACTACAGACAGTCCACATAAAAAAGATATAATGGCAGGAGGGAAAAAAAGACTGTCTGTAGTTTGTAGTTCACTTGTGGGTACTATTTGACAAATAATGTGAATTGCCATTTTTTGAGGAACTGTAGGTAAGTACATATTCCCTATTGGGACCTTGCCCTTGTAAATAAACCTGAGAAGAGAAGTGGTGAAGGAGTTCCCCTAAAGAACAACAGAAGAATTAGAACAGAGTTTGTGTTTACCTGGAGTTGGATCTACAAAAGACTGTTTGATATTGTTGCCTTTGCAAAGTTGGGCCCGCCGAGAGACTAAGCCGGGCCCGGGACAAGGCTCCCCCCCCCCCCCGCCCACATCGCTGCTGCTGCCACAGTCCCCAGTCTCACTTGCCTGCCCTCAACTCCGTCCGCCACTGGGCCCCCTACATTAAAATCGGCAGCGCCTCAGCTGAGCTCCGTTCAGAAAGGCAGACCGCCTCCCTTCGGGCCTTCCCTCAATGTGACCCGCCCTCGTCTGATGTAACTTCCGGTTTCCGCGAGGGCGGGACACAGGGAGGGCCTGAAGGGAGGCAATCTGCCTTTCCAAATGGAGCTCAGCTGAGGCGCTGCCGATTTTAATGCAGGGGGCCCGGTGGCAGACAAAGCTGAGGGCAGGCAAGTAAGACCGGGGACTGCAGCGCCAGCGGCCTGACCCCGGCGCAGGGCCCCCCCTTGGAGGCCCAGGCCTGGGGAACTTTGTCCTCCCTGCCCCCCCCCCCCCCCTCGGCAGCCCTGACAAGTCTAACCGCAGTATTGTGGGCAGTTTGCAGTTTCCTTAAGATACATTCTTTATGCCCTGCATAAATAGAATTACAATAATCAGATTGGGTCAAAACAAGAGGTTGGACAAGTAATCTGAAAATATCAGCTGAAAAAAAGGGCTGAAGTTGTTAGCTGTGCTGTGAAGAGCCACCTTTTATGAATGTAGATGCATCTCCCTCAGCACTAAACTATAAGTAAGAGCTTTTTAGTAGTTTAGTTCTAACATTTGCATTTTAGCCTTGATATCAAGATTGTGCTGCCATCTAGGGCTTAATAAATTTATAGCGTGTTGGTCAGGTATCAGTAGAAAAGTTTTTATAATACAGGAATGGAGTAGCTACTAGGATTATTATTTCTTCTACATTTAATAAATTAATAATGTGATTATGCAGACCTCAACCTAGTGTTTTAAACTTAAAAATCTTTATTGTATGGGAGAAATTGATGTCAGCACCAGCAAAGGCAGCTCAGTGCTGATGCTCTGTACTGGCTGCCTATAATTTGAGCTTCTCCTCTCTTTGTACCTACCTCTCTGTGGTTATTTTGGCACCAGAACGAACCAGAGACTGATGGCTTCACACAGGAAATCGGAATCTGCAAAAAATGCTCTGCTCTTACAAGACACAGGTGACGGTAAATCCCACATGAGTGACTCAGATGCTTCCAAGATGGCGTCTGCAGATTCAGAAGGTGAATCCGGATTGGAGTCGGATGAAGCGGCGTGAGTGGTAAGAAACCAGGAGCTTAAAAAGTGGATGTTAGACTTAAAAGCAGACTTCAAGCTAGTCTGGCAATATCTTAAAGAAACCCTAGAGCAGTGATGGTGAACCTATGGCACGCGTGCCAGAGAGGGCATGCAGAGCCTTCTCTGTTGGCACGCGCGCCCAGCCACTTTCCATTCATCCTTCATGACAAAAAGAAAAAAAATTAGCAATCGCGGCACCGCAGCCCAGGCAGCCATCCCATTGGCTGTTCAGCTCTGCAGCTAGGGGGGTGTCGCCAGCGCGTACCTTCCTCGCTCACTGTGTCGTCTCCTATAAGGCTCCCCGAGTCCCGCCCAATGAAGTTTGCTGCGTCTCCAGTCCAGCCCATCTGGACTAAACGTCACGGCATCGCGTCTTCCTCCCCCTGCAGCACCCTGTGCGCCAGCACGCAGCCGCCACTCCGAGACTCCCGCCTAAGCCACCTTGTGCTTCAGCTGCAGTGCTGCACTCCACCCCCGCCGAGCGACCGGTATCGTCGGCACTCGGCAGAAGAGAAGAATCGGATTGTAGTTGGAGGAGCAGAGCAGACAGAGCCCAGGTAAACTTTGAAGTTTAATTCACAGTGGAAGTTGAGGGTGGGGGTGGGTAAACTGAATTTTGTGCTCATTTTTCAACACTGTTCTATATGAAGTATAAATGCTTTTTTGGAAGTGGAAGTTGACGCTGGGGGTGCTGCTGTCTTATTTTGCACTGGGTATACTGGAGCTGTAACAGCTTACAGAAATGATTTATAATGAAAAAAATCATGTTATTTTTTTCTCCTATACTAGTATAATATTTTCAATGATGTCTGTTTATATGCGCCATGGCTGGTGTAAGGGGTGTGGCTATCATAGGGGTGGAGACATATGTGGTGACCCCGCCCATAATGAGTACCAGCACCTGTTGGCACTTTGCGATAAATAATTAGATTTTGGGTTGCTGTTTGGGCACTCGGTCTCTGAAAGGTTCGCCATCACTGCCCTAGAGGATATTAAGAGAGAGATTGGGGCCTTGTCGACACAGCAGGAAGAATTGAAGGAACGAGCAGCACAATGTGAAGAACAGGTGAAGGATGTCCAGGTTTATCATAACTCTCAAAGCACTGACACAAAAACATTATAGGACCTTGAAAATAGGTCACACGGGCGCAACCTTAGGTTCAGGGGTACACTTGAAGATCCTGTTTTTGAAGACTGTGCTGCTGTGGTATGGGAAATTGCACAGCATCTGCTTCAAACACCTGACCCTGAGGCACTGAGCACCCCCAATATTGAGGGGTTATTTCTATTCGGCTTAGCACCCCCAATAATTCTGAAAAGTTGGCTCCTATGCCCCGAGGCCTGGGAAAGCCCAGAGATTAAACCTGAAAGGATCCACAGATCATTGGGCCCTAAACACAATAATGTGCCACGGGATATAGCAGTCTGTTTCTTCAAGTTTCCGCTTAAAGAAAAAATTTTGAAGTTGAGAAGGTCACAGAGCCCACTTCAATGGAAAGCTCTACAAATAGACATTTTTCTTGATATTTCCGCCATAATGCTGAGCACAAGGCGTGACTTTTCAGAAGTGACAAAATCCTTGTGTGAAGCTAACATTAGATATAAGTGGGGCTTTCCACTTGGCCTGAGTTTTACAGTTAATGGAGTAACTAAGGGTGTTCAAACTCCAGAAGACACGTGGAGGACATTACAGGTTTGCCGCCCTGTTGCAGAAAATGGAGTCCACTTCCAGCTCTCCTAGATGGCATAAGAGATCCAAGGCTAAACAGCGTTCTAGACCCAGTAATTCCACTGCAATAGCTTCGCAGCAGGGGGCCTCTCTGCAACGTACATGAAGATGTGGAGGGCTATCTGGGCTTTCCTTTTTCCAGTACAAGGTAGCTTGGTTTACTTCATTTGCTGGCCTTGATCTCTTTGGACCGCCTGGATTTCTCTTCACCTATGACTGGCTTTGGCAAGCTGCCTCCTGGAGTTGGGGACTTCTTGCTGCTACTGATAAGGCGCCAACGTTATCTGATGTTGATTTCTAGAGCAGAGAGGGTGGAGGGAGGATACTGGTTTAACCACCCTGAGGGAAATCCTAATGCTGTATTATATACTCTTTTGGGGCAATTGTTGAGCCCCTAAGGGTATGCACAGCGTGCCCTGGAGCAGATGGCACTGCCTTCCCTCTTGTTTTGGACCTATGTTTGTTAATTATGTGGGCAAGGGATATGGGGGTGGGAGGGAGGAGTAGGCAGGAGGAGGGGGATAAGTGGGGGGAGAGGGGATGGCTGTTTCATTTTGGTGGCTTTCATTGTTGTGGGAATGATGGGATGGTTGTGTAAATTTTACGAGATAACTGTGGGGACAGAGGTATGGCTAAAGCCATAAGTACATAAGTAATGCCATACTGGGAAAAGACCAAGGGTCCATCGAGCCCAGCATCCTGTCCACGACAGCGGCCAATCCAGGCCAAGGGCACCTGGCAAGCTTCCCAAACGTACAAACATTCTATACATGTTATTCCTGGAATTTTGGAGTTTTCCAAGTCCGTTTAGTAGCGGTTTATGGACTTGTCCTTTAGGAAACTGTCCAACCCCTTTTTAAACTCTGCTAAGCTAACCGCCTTCACCACTTTCTCCGGCAACGAATTCCAGAGTTTAATTACACGTTGGGTGAAGAAAAATTTTCTCCGATTTGTTTTAAATTTACTACACTGTAGCTTCATCGCATGCCCCCTAGTCCTAGTATTTTTGGAAAGCGTGAACAGACGCTTCACATCCACCCGTTCCACTCCACTCATTATTTTATATACCTCTATCATGTCTCCCCAATATACTTATAGGCACTATTAATGTTAAGGGTCTGGATTTCCCTTTACAGAGGACCCTTAAGTTTAAAGAATGCAAACGGTTGAATTTAAGTATTGCATTTCTACAAGAGACGCATCTAAAGCGTAGTGGGGAGAAATTACTTGTGCACAGGGATTACTGACATATGTTCTTTAGCTCAGACAAGGCTGGATCTAAGAAAAGGGGAGTTGCCATCTTAGTTCATTGTAATTTAGTTTTTTAAGTTGATATGTTATATAGAGATGATAAGGGCAGGTTTTTACTTCTAAATGGTACTTTGCACGAGGAAGCTAATCACTTTCGCCAATATATATGGCCCCACTGATAATCTTAATAACTTCTGGAGGATACAGAGTGACACTATTGTAGCACAGGCTACTGGTCATATCCTAATGATGGGGGATTTTAATTTTGTTCCCAACCCTAAACTGGACAGACAGTCTAGTAGTCAGGCTTTGTCTGCTGGTCCTGGGAAGGCTTTTCTTCACTTGACAAAGGAGCTGAAACTTACTTAAATCCTAGCAGTAAAGCCTACACATTTTATTCCCTGGTACATAACAGCTATTCCAGGATTGATTTGATGTGGGGGAATGGTTTTTGGTTAAATCAGGTGGATAAGGTCTGCATCGAAAATATTACATGGTCCAACCATGTACCTTTATGGGGTGCCTCCTCTTGCGGGTTGCAGCACCTGGGCCCTTCATTTTGGCGGCTCAATGAGTCACTTTTAACAGACAATAGAGAATCCACAAAGCGTGGAGAACTCAAAGAAGATCCACGGATACTTTGTAAAACAAACAGAAAAGTGGGCACAAAACCAGGAGTCCCAGAGACTGGATCACAGTAAAGCTAAAACCAAATTTTATTAATTAGTATATTTGACTCGACACAACCGTTGTGTTTTGGCCAAAAGGCCTGCATCAGGAGTCTAAATACTAAGGTAGACAGCTAATGATGATCCAGAATAAGAAATACTGGCAAATAGTCTATAAATGGTCTTTAAAAAGACCTTTGTATCGAATCGTGGAACGGATCACTTGCGTGAAGGGTTCAGCAGTAAATTTGAAGAAACAGCTGATGGCAAATGACAGCCCTTATTAAAAGGAGAGTTCTTGGTTATTAATGACACAGGGGAGGTATCAGATCTTACCTTATGGGAGAGTCTCAGAGCAGCCCTCCAGGGGATCTTTATAAAATGGGGGGGGGGGGGGGGGAATGGGAAAAACAGGCAAAGGAGCAAGTTCTACACCAGTGCTTGGCTTCCCTAGAGTGGGCATATCCAAATACACCTTTATGTTCTCTTAGGTGAGATAACAGATAAGGTGAGGAGGGAATTCCATCACTTAGACAGCTGCAACAAATTATTACGAACATGACAAAAAAACCAGGAGGCTACTGGCCCGTCAGCTTAAACAGAAACAAGTGGATATGAGCATCACAAAAATAAGAAATGACAAGGGGGAAATGCTCCTTAAAGAACAGCAGATTCATGATTAGTTCCTTAAATTTTATGCCCAGTTATATGCCGAGGATACTTTTATCACTCCTCAGGGAATAATACAATAATTGCAAGAGGTTTCTTTGCGTACTTTATCAGATATTAGCGCTCAAATGGATGATTCGATCTCTGGTACTGAAATCCTCATGGTTATTAAAGCCTTACCTCAGGGGAAATATCTAGGCTTGGATGGGTTTTCTAATGCTTTTTACAAAACCTTTCAACATCAGTAAGTATGTCTATTAACCCAGGTATTTAATTCCCGCTCTACAGGGCAGAGCTTGGCACCCGCTATGAACGCAGCTGGCATTACTATACTTTGCAAGCCTGGATGAGATTCCACATTTTGTGGATCTTATAGACCCGTTTCATTAATTAATGTAGACCTGAAGATTCTGGTTAACTCTTAGTGAACAGATTAGACTCACAGATGCCCAAGTTGATTAATTCAGATCAAACTGGATTTATTCCAGGGCAGCAAACTATGGATAATATTAAATGAGTGTTATATTTAATTTTGAGTTGCCCAGAGAGAATGCATTCCATCTCTGCTAATAGTGGTGAATGCAGAGAAAGCATTTGATTGCATACACTGGGCATTTATTTCTATCCTGGCTTACTTTTCTTTATACCCATCCAGTGACTTGTATTAAAATTAACGGGACATACACAAAGAGCTTTGTTTTGGGGTAACGTACTCGCCAAGGGTGCCCATTGTCCCCATTTCTATTTGCCCTGGTGATGGAGGATTCAGGAGGCAGTAAATTATAGAGGGGGGAGGGGTAGTGGGACCGACAATCCATAACATTTATTTGTCAATGATGTCATCTTGTCAGTCTCCAGGCCACACCTTTCCCTCCCATCATTTCTGAAGGAAATGAAACTTTATGGCTCTGTCTGTGGCTTTAAAGTCAACCTAGATAAGACTGAAGTGCTTAATATTAACCTTGAGGAGGATACGCTGCGGTGCACTAAAGGACAATTTTCCCTTTAAATGTGAGGTCTGCTGTGAAGCGTTCAGGGGCGGATTTTATTAGGTAGCTGGGACAGGTATCCAGTTTACAGTGAGTGTTGGAGAACCTACTAATCGCCTTGGTAACTGTTTCGACGGTGAGGAGAGCAAAGTTTTACCAGGTTCGGTCAGCTGCATGGATGTCCAACCGCCACCTGAAACTGAACATGGCCAAGACCGAGCTTGTCGTCTTTCCACCAAAACCCTCTTCTCCTCTTCCTCCGCTCTCGATCTCTGTTGATAACACCCTCATCCTTCCAGTCTCATCCGCCCGCAACCTCGGAGTCATCTTCGACTCCTCCCTCTCCTTCTCTGCGCATATCCAGCAGACAGCCAAGACCTGGCGCTTCTTCCTCTTTAACATCAACAAAATTCGCCCTCTCCTCTCAGAGCACACCACCCTCATCCACGCTCTCATTACCTCTCGCCTTGACTACTGCAACCTACTCCTCACTGGCCTCCCACTTAACCATCTATCCCCCCTTCAATCCGTTCAGAACTCTGCTGCACGTCTTATATTCCGCCTGAACCGATATACTCATATCATCCCTCTCCTCAGGTCACTTCACTGGCTTCCAATCAGATACCGCATACAGTTCAAGCTTCTCCTCACCTACAAATGCACTCAGTCTGCAGCCCCTCATTACCTCTCTACCCTCATCTCCCCTTACGTTCCCGCCCAAAACCTCCACTCACAGGACAAATCCCTCCTCTCAGTACCCTTCTCCACCACCGCCAACTCCAGGCTCCGCCCATTCTGCCTCGCCTCACCCTAATGCCTGGAATAAACTTCCTGAGCCCTTACGCCAAGCCCCCTCCCTACCCATCTTCAAATCCTTGCTCAAAGCCCACCTCTTCAATGTTGCTTTCGGCACCTAACCTTTATACCTTTCAGGAAATCTAGACTGCCCCAATTTGACTACCCCCCACTTGACTGACTGTACATTTGTCCATTAGATTGTAAGCTCTTTGAGCAGGGACTGTCCTTCTATGTTAAATTGTACAGTGCTGCGTAACCCTAGTAGCACTTTAGAAATGTTAAATAGTAGTAGTAGTGGTTGGGTCCAAACCATTGATGAAGTTTTAGATATCGGTATTGTTCTGAGGTAGCGTGTTGCAAAGGTTTGCAATTTTTTCATTGAAGTATTTAGCAAGTTTATCTGCAGATGGGATGTCTGTATTGGTTGTAGTGACCAGGGTGGTGTCTAGTAAGTTTGTTCACGAGTTAGTATAGTTACTTCGCGTCTTTGTAATTTAGCCCTATTTTAGTTTCATAGTATGACCTTTTGGTCTGTCTTATTGCATATTTGTATTTTCTTTGCATTTGTTTCCATGTGTTGTGTGTGTATTCATCCTTTGTTTTTTTCCATGCTCGTTCGAGTTTCCTGGATTGTGATTTTAGTTTTTTCAGTTCATTGTTGAACCATGGTATCAAGTTATGCCTACATGAGGTTCTTGTATGTAAGGGTGCAATTTCGTCTAGTATGCTTCTGCATCTTTTATCCAATTCTATGAGGTAGTATATGGAGTTCGTTTGTGCTGTCCATTCGTTGTTGTATATCTGTTGCCAGAATGTTTTTGAGTCTACTTGACCTCTTGTGCTGTAGTGTGTTCTTGTATATGGTATGAACCCTTCTTCTGCCATTTTAGGAATAGGTTTAGTTTGTAGTGATTGGTCCATGGTGTTTCTGTACATTTGATATCTGTTATTATTAGGTTCTGGTCTGTTGATAGTCTGTGTGAGATGAGGTCAAGTGTGTGCGCTTTGACGTGGGTTTCTTGCATATGTGGCCATTTGAGATCTCATAGGTGGAGGAATTCCTTGCATTCTCGTGCGTTAATGGAGTTTGGGTCTTCTAGGTGAAGGTTAATGTCTCCTAATACTAGTATATTGGAGTTGGTTACACAAGTGTTTGAGATGAAGTCCATGAAGTTTGTCTGGCCTTCGTTCCAATTACCTGGTGGTCTACAAAACAAGACACAGTTCAGGTGATCATGCAGGGGTTTGTTATGGATTCTGATTGAGGCAATTTCAAGTTGGGGCGTTATGGACTTGGCAGTGGTTTCGGTGGTAAAGTGGGATAGATAGATTAGTGCTATGCCTCCACCTCTCTTTTCCTTTCTGGTCCAGTGTATGATTTTGTATCGGGGGGGGGGGGGGGGGGGCAGAGGTCTAGGATTATAAGGTCCTTTTGATCATGGATCCAGGTTTCATTGACGAAAAGTAGGTCAAGGTTTTCTGACAAGATCCAATCTGTTACTATTGTTGTTGTTTTTTTACTACGGATCTGGCGTTGATGTAACCCACTTGAATTTTTTGGTATGGGTCTTCTATGTTTGGAGTTGTGTGGATTTTTGTTAGTTGTCACTTCTTTGTTAGTGTGAGTTTATTAGTACCTTTCTTTCCTTTCTGTTGTGGTTGTCCGCATGTTGGTGTTCTTCCTTTGTTTAGGTTGTTGTCAATTTGATGAGGTGTGGTGTATCTGATTGGTCTATGATGATTATATAGTATGGGTAGGATGTTACTTTCTGCGAGTGGGGTGGTTAGTGTTAGGTGGATCAGTGATAAGATTGTTAGGAGTAGTTTGACGGTATTCATTTGTGAACCAGGGTGCAGATTTTGAAAGCAATGCCTTCTTTGATTGGGAGCCAGTGTTAGGTGCTAGTGCCCTTAGTGCTATCACTTCCTGTCTAAGGATTCTGTTTTGGGGACTTTGATTTGCCCTGACCTTTTTGGATTTTTCTTATTGTTTTGTTAAGTTGTCGTTCTGTACCTACATATTTTGGGAATCACCAATTAAAATATTTTTCTAAAAATACTTGATTTCTGTGTATTCCAGCTTAGACCTTGAGGTTTTCCCCTGTCCCAATCCACCTACAGCTTTACCCTTTAGAAGCACTGGGCATTTTTCCTGTTTTCCTCCATGTTTTTAGAATGCCAGTTTCTAGTGAGTTTTGGAGGGCTCACAGTTTCCACCACAAGTGTAACAGGTAGGGGGGAGGTATGGGCATGGGTCTACCTGTCTGCAGTGTACTGCACCCACCACTAGACTACTCCAGGGACCTGCATGCTGCTCTAATGGACCCGAGTATAAAATCTGAGGCTGGTAAGTTTTTAATCACATTTTTGGGGGCTGGGAGGGGGTTAGTAACCACTGGGTAATAGGTCATCGGGTCATTTAGGGCATATTTTTGTGGCTTATTCGTTAATAAAACAGGTCTAGACCAAAATGATGTTTTTGTTTTGTTCCATTATGGCAGAAAAATGTTCATTAGAAATGCCTAGATCCTACCCTTAACACACCCCTGACACAACCCCTTGTGGTTTGAATACACTTCTGACGGATTTCATAGAAAAATGTCTTTAAAATGGTTTTGAAAATATCAATTTGGATATTTTTGTGATTTATGCCACTTTTGGGACATTTTTCTCTTTTGAAAATGAGCCCCTAAGTGTTTCTGACAGTTGTGATGTGGGTGCATGTACAGCATAACACAATACTTAAAGGGAGCCAGCCATATAGCATTTTCATTTGTGTATATGACAAAATGTCATATAAGTAGAAGGTTCCCCCATCTGCCTTAAAACACAAGCTAGATTATAGAAAGCACGCGTCTAACAATCTGAGGCTTCTTTCCTCACATGATTTTATCAATACACTTGGTGGCAGCCTTAGTTTTGTTATCATTCCATATAGAACTCCTTCAGAACAAGTTACTAAAAGTTGTGGGACACAGCGAGACGTATATTCAAAGACTTACAAAGTTGCATAGGGCCCCCCCCCCCCCCCCCCCCAAAAAAAAAAAGTGCTTTGAAAATGAGCCTCACAGCCACCGTGGGAATTGTACTATCTTCAATAGTTGCACCTCGGCACTGAAGGGCAGTGGTAGTTTTTTCCCACTGCTGTGGTCTCTCACCTAACTTAAGTGCCTCCTGTGGTTTTCTCATCTTCTTTTTGGGATATCCTTGCTTCTATTTCCTCCTTGGAGAAACATGTATCTCAGTCTTCGCCACCCACTTCAGATTTATATCCAAATCCCTCAAAACATGAAAACCTCTTGGCAGGCTTTCTATTTATTGTTGTCATGATTAATAATAAGCCTTACTACAGGAGAATTTCCCCTTCCATGGAAAAAGGGTATGATACATACCTGTAGCAGTTGTTCTCCGAGGACAGCAGGCTGATTGTTCTCACGACTGGGTGACGTCCGCGGCAGCCCCCACCAACCGGAAATAAGCTTCGCGGGACGGTCAGCACGCAGGGCACGCCCACCGCGCATGCGCGGCCGTCTTCCCGCCCGTGCGCGACCGCTCCCGCCAGTTGAATGACTAGCAAAAAATATGAAACACACAACTCCAAAGGGGAGGAGGGAGGGAAGGTGAGAACAATCAGCCTGCTGTCCTCGGAGAACAACTGCTACAGGTATGTATCATACCCTTTCTCCGAGGACAAGCAGGCTGCTTGTTCTCACGACTGGGGTATCCCTAGCTCTCAGGCTCACTCAAAACAAGAACCCAGGTCAATTGAACCTCGCAACGGCGAGGGTATAACAGAAATTGACCTACGAAGAACAACTAACTGAGAGTGCAGCCTGACCAGAATAAATTCGGGTCCTGGAGGGTGGAGTTGGATTTACACCCCAAACAGATTCTGCAGCACCGACTGCCCGAACCGACTGTCGCGTCGGGTATCCTGCTGGAGGCAGTAATGAGATGTGAATGTGTGGACAGATGACCACGTCGCAGCCTTGCAGATCTCTTCAATAGTGGCTGACTTCAAGTGGGCCACTGACGCTGCCATGGCTCTGACACTATGAGCCGTGACATGACCCTCAAGAGTCAGCCCGGCCTGGGCGTAAGTGAAGGAAATGCAATCTGCTAGCCAATTAGAGATGGTGCGTTTCCCGACAGCGACCCCTAGCCTGTTAGGGTCGAAAGAAAAAAACAATTGGGCGGACTGTCTGTTGGGCTGTGTCCGCTCCAAGTAGAAGGCCAATGCTCTCTTGCAGTCCAATGTGTGCAACTGACGTTCAGCAGGGCGGGTATGCGGCCTGGGGAAGAATGTTGGCAAGACAATTGACTGGTTAAGATGGAACTCCGACACCACCTTCGGCAGGAACTTTGGGTGGGTGCGGAGCACTACTCTGTTGTGATGAAATTTGGTATATGGAGCATGAGCTACTAGGGCTTGAAGCTCACTGACCCTACGAGCTGAAGTAACTGCCACCAAGAAAATGACCTTCCAGGTCAAGTACTTCAGATGGCAGGTATTCAGTGGCTCAAAAGGAGGTTTCATCAGCTGGGTGAGGACGACGTTGAGATCCCATGACACAACAGGAGGCTTGATAGGGGGCTTTGACAAAAGCAAGCCTCTCATGAATCGAACGACTAAAGGCTCTCCAGAGATGGCTTTTCCTTCCACACGATAATGGTAAGCACTAATCGCACTAAGGTGATTCCTTACTGAGTTGGTCTTGAGGCCAGACTCTGATAAGTGCAGAAGGTATTCAAGCAGGTTCTGTGCAGGGCAAGAACGAGGTTCTAGGGCCATGCTCTCACACCACACGACAAACCTCCTCCACTTGAAAAAGTAACTCTTTTTAGTGGAATCCTTCCTCGAGGCAAGCAAGACCCGGGAGACACCCTCAGACAGACCCAACGCAGTGAAGTCTACGCCCTCAACATCCAGGCCGTGAGAGCCAGAGACTGAAGGTTGGGGTGCAGCAACGCTCCGTCGTTCTGCGAAATGAGAGTCGGAAAACACTCCAATCTCCACGGTTCTTCGGAGGACAACTCCAGAAGAAGAGGGAACCAGATCTGACGGGGCCAAAAGGGCGCGATCAGAATCATGGTGCCGCGGTCTTGCTTGAGCTTCAGTAAGGTCTTCCCCACCAAAGGTATGGGAGGATAAGCATACAGGAGGCCGGTCCCCCAATGGAGGAGAAAGGCATCCGACGCTAGCCTGCCGTGTGCCTGAAGTCTGGAACAGAACAGAGGCAGCTTGTGGTTGGTCTGAGAGGCGAAAAGGTCCACCGAGGGGGTGCCCCACGCTCGGAAGATCTTGCGTACCACTCTGGCATGGAGCGACCACTCGTGCGGTTGCATGACTCTGCTCAGTCTGTCGGCCAGACTGTTGTTTACGCCTGCCAGGTACGTGGCTTGGAGGAGCATGCCGAACCGACACGCCCAACGCCACATCCCGACGGCCTCCTGGCACAGGGGGCGAGATCCGGTGCCCCCCTGCTTGTTGACGTAATACATTGCAACCTGATTGTCTGTCCGAATTTGGATAATTTGACAGGACAGCCGATCTCTGAAAGCCTTCAGTGCGTTCCAGATCGCTCGGAGCTCCAGGAGGTTGATCTGCAGATCCTTTTCCTGGAGGGACCACAGACCCTGAGTGTGGAGCCCATCGACATGGGCTCCCCACCCCAGGCGAGATGCATCCGTCGTCAGCACTTTCGTGGGCTGCGGAATTTGGAATGGGCGTCCCAGGATCAAATTGGTCCGGATGGTCCACCAGAGCAGTGAAGTGCGGCAACTGGTGGAGAGGCGGATGACATCTTCTAGATTCCCGGTGGCCTGGAACCACTGGGAAGCTAGGGTCCATTGAGCAGATCTCATGTGAAGACGAGCCATGGGAGTCACATGAACTGTGGAGGCCATATGACCCAGAAGTCTCAACATCTGCCGAGCTGTGATCTGCTGCGACGCTCTGGTCTGCGAAGCCAGGGTCAAGAGATTGGTGGCCCTCGCTTCGGGAAGGTAGGCCTGAGCTGTCTGGGAATTCAGCAGCGCTCCTATGAATTCCAGAGACTGAGTTGGCTGGAGATGGGACTTTGGGTAATTTATCACAAACCCCAGCAGCTCCAGAAGTTGGATAGTGCACTGCATGGACCGGAGGGCTCCTGCCTCCGAGGTGTTCTTGACCAGCCAATCGTCGAGATATGGGAACACGTGCACTCCCAGCTTGCGTAGATAGGCCGCTACCACCACGAGGCACTTGGTAAACACTCGTGGGGCAGAGGCGAGCCCAAAGGGCAGCACACAATACTGAAAGTGCCGTGCGCCCAGTCGGAATCTGAGATACTGCCTGTGAGCTGGCAGTATCGGGATGTGAGTGTATGCGTCCTTTAAATCCAGGGAACATAGCCAATCGTTTTTCTGAATCATTGGCAGAAGGGTGCCCAAGGAAAGCATCCTGAACTTTTCTTTGACCAGGAATTTGTTCAGGCCTCTCAGGTCTAGGATGGGACGCATCCCCCCTGTTTTCTTTTCCACAAGGAAGTACCTGGAATAGAATCCCTGCCCTTCCTGCCCGGGTGGTACGGGCTCGACCGCATTGGCGCTGAGAAGGGCGGAGAGTTCCTCTGCAAGTACCTGCTTGTGAAGGGAGCTGAAAGACTGAGCTCCCGGAGGACAATTTGGAGGCAGGGAGGCCAAATTCAGGGCGTATCCGCACCGCACTATTTGGAGAACCCACTGGTCGGAGGTTATGAGAGGCCACCTTTGGTGAAAAAAATTTTAACCTCCCTCCGACCGGCAGATCGTCCGGTACGGACACTTGTAGGGCGGCTATGTTCCCGTGGATCCAGTCAAAAGCCCGTCCCCGGCTTTTGCTGTGGAGGCGCAGGGGGCTGCTTAGGCGCACGCTGTTGACGAGAACGAGCGCGCTGGGGCTGTCCCTGTGCCTGGCGAGGCCTTCGGGCCGGCTGGTTGTACCTACGCTTTGCAAAAGAATAGGGTGCAGCCTGCCGTGCCCGGGAAAAACGCCCACCCGTGGGGGCGGGTGCTGAAGGCGCCCGGTGGGAGAGCTTGTCGAGAGCGGTTTTCCCGCTGATGCAGTTGGTCCACCATCTGCTCGACCTTCTCACCGAAAATGTTATCCCCCCGGCAAGGGACGTCAGCCAGTCTCTGCTGGGTGCGGTTGTCCAGGTCAGAGGCACGCAGCCATGAGAGCCTGCGCATCACTATACCTTGGGCCGCAGCACGAGATGCCACGTCACAGGTGTCAAAAATCCCCCTGGACAGGAACTTTCTGCACGCCTTCAGCTGCCTGACCACCTCCTGATAAGGCCTGGACTGCTCCGGCGGGAGCTTATCGACCAGGTCCGCCAGCTGTTGCACATTGGTCCGCATGTGGATGCTCATATAGAGCAGGTAAGATTGGATGCGGGTCACGAGCATGGAGGATTGGTAGGCCTTCCTCCCAAATGAGTCCAGAGTGCGAGACTCCCGCCCCGGGGGCGCCGAGGCGGTATCCCTCGAACTCCGTGCCCTCTTGAGAGCAGAATCCACGACCGCTGAGTCATGGGGCAACTGGGCCCGCATGAGCTCTGGGTCAGAGTGGATCCTGTACTGGGACTCTGCTTTCTTGGGAATGGTGGGATTAGTTAGTGGTCGCACCCAGTTCCGGAGCAGCGTCTCCTTCAGGACATTGTGCAGCGGTACCGTGGAGGACTCTCTAGGTGGTGATGGATAGTCGAGGACCTCGAGCATCTCGGCCCTCGGCTCTTCCACAGAGACCACGGGAAAGGGAATGCTTGTAGACATATCCCGCACAAAGGAGGCAAAGGAGAGACTCTCAGGAGGTGAGAGCTTCCTCTCCGGTGACGGCGTGGGGTCCGAGGGAAGGCCCGTAGACTCCTCTGAGGAGAAATATCTCGGGTCCTCCTCTTCCCCCCACGAGTCCTCATCCTCGGTATCGGACATTAGCTCATGTAGCTGCGTCCGGTACCGGGCCCGGCTCGACGTCGAGGCACCGAGGTCTCGGTGTCGTCGAGCGGTGGACTCCCGCGCCGGCGGGGACGGAGCTCCCTCCATCGACGTCGACGGGGACTCCACCTGCGTGGCTGTCGAGACCGGCACCGCAAGCGGCGGCGGTGTCGGCTGCCCCGGCGCCGGGCTAGAGCTCGCCGGCGCCACAGTCATCGGCGCCGAGGGCGCAAGCACCCCCGGCGCCGGCACAGCCTGGCGCATCAGCCCTTCCAGGATCCCCGGAAGGATGGCTCTGAGGCACTCGTCCAGGCCCGCTGCCGGGAAAGGCGGTGGGGCCGGTAAGGGTGTCGGTGCCGGAAGCTGCTGGGGGCCAGGAGACGGCACCGAGGTGCCGGAACCCCGACGCGTCGGTACCTCCACCACCGACGGAGATCTCTCCTCTCTGCGATGACGCTTCGGCGTCGACTCCTCTTCAGGGTGCACCGAGGGCTCCCGGTGACGGCGCTTCTTGTCTTTTTTCCGGTGCACGTCACCGGTGCCGGAGGGCATGGAGGAGGAGGAGGTCGATCCCCCTCGGTCTCGGGGTGCCGGGTCCGACAGGGTTCGGTCCCGTGGCTCACGAGTTGAGGGAGTGACCGGGGCCGACTGCCCACGCGGTCTCTCTACCCCACTCTCGCCGGCGGACCGGCGGGCCGACGGGACCTGTTCTCCTGGGGTCGCTGCCATCGGTGCCGATGTCTCGGGCATCGATACCGGTACCGAAGAACCGGTCTTCGATACCGATGCCGTCGAGGTCGACGTCGAGGGGCCGGCGCAAGTTCCAAAAGACGGTCCCGCAGAACTTGCCTCGCAACCTGAGTCCGTTTCCGGAGACCGAGACACAAAACGCACGACTTGAAATTGTGCTCCGGCCCGAGGCACTGGAGGCACCAAGCGTGGGTGTCGGTCTGCGAGATCGGCCGGCCGCAGCGACCACACTTTTTAAATCCACTCGGGACCTTCGAGGACATCGACGGAAAAATCGCGTCGGCGAAGTCAAAGTCGGCAATGGTGGCTAAAATCACACCACGAAAACTGAAACCGACCGAGCGGCCACTAGGCCGCAACGAGGCGTCCCCGCTAGAAAGCGAGGGAAAAGAAGGAGCGCGTGCTCCACACGCGCAAAATTCTTTTTTTTTTTTTTTTTTTTCAATAAAAGAGAAAGAAGAAGAAGAAGAGGCCGAACAGGCCAAAAGCGACGATCCGCGTAAACGCGGTCGAAAAAATCCGGCGGCTGAAACGAGAGAGAGGGGAAAACACAACTCTCTCAGTCGCGGAAAAAAAGTAACTGGCGGGAGCGGTCGCGCACGGGCGGGAAGACGGCCGCGCATGCGCGGTGGGCGTGCCCTGCGTGCTGACCGTCCCGCGAAGCTTATTTCCGGTTGGTGGGGGCTGCCGCGGACGTCACCCAGTCGTGAGAACAAGCAGCCTGCTTGTCCTCGGAGAATAATGGTAGTCCAGTTTATTTTAAAAAGAGGAATTTAGAAACCTCAAAACCTAGTAGCTATCACCCCTTGTCTAATCTTCCAATCATAGCGAAATTACTGGAACGAACAGTCTTCAACTAACCATGGAACTATGTGAAACAAAGGAATATTCTTCATCCCGACAATCAAATAGAGACCTGCATAGTACAGAAACTACTTCAGCATTCTACATTCTGTGAAATCCGTAGCTTTTCAGATAGGGGAAAAAAATTAATAGTTTCATTAGATCTCACAGCCGCTTTTGATTTAACAGACCATTCCATGTTAGTGTCTTGTTTATATAAGAACATAGAGTAGCCATACTGGATCAGACCAATGGTCCATCTAGCCCAGTATCCTGTTTTCCAAACAGTGGCCAAGCCAGATCACAAGTACCTAGCAGAAACCCAAATCTTGGCAACACTCCATACTACAAATCCCAGGGCAAACAGTTGCTTCCATTGTCTGTCTCCTCCAGGAATTTGTCCAAACCTTTTTTAAACCCAGATACGCTAACCGCTGTTATCACATCCTCCAGCAAAGAGTTTCAGAGCTTAACTATTCATTAAGTGAGAAAATACTTCCTCCTATTTGCTTTAAAAGTATTTCCATGTGACTCTGGACTTTATGGAACAGTTCTTCAGTGTTTTCACTCCTTTCTGTCCAACAGAACATTTTATGTTTACTTTTAATCCTCTCTTTTTGGGAAACTTCCACTACCCTGTGGAGTTCCACAACAATAGCAAGTTTAGAGCACAGAGAGCATTTCCAGAAGCTTGGGGAGGGACTGAAATCTTTGGTTCAGACTGCAGCTTTTTTTGAAGTAATTCCTACATGTGGGAAGGGAGAGCAAAGACTACATAAAACAGAGGAATTCAATAAGTGGCTTGAATCTTAGTGTAAAGAAGAAGTTTTTAGATTCTTAGGAGGATGGGGTAGTATGTGAAAAAATAACAGGCTGTACTGTAATGATGGGCTACATCTTTCTGTACAGGAAAAAGGATCCTTGGGGACAAATTCAGACAGTATGTTTCTAGACATTTAAACTAGAGGGTGGGGGTGACAAAAGGAAACAAGGGAATTCAGAAAGTCACCCCCCTCCAGAAAAAACACGATAGAGGGAAAGGTCATGTTAATATAGAAAGCCATCCAAACTCATTTAGCATATGGAAAGTAATGAGCACAAATGCTAGTAGTCTAAGTAAAGAGATTCAAGATTTGCAAGCCCTGATGTTTAAAGAAAACTTGGATATTGTTGCTATTACAGAGACATGGTTCAATGATTCCCATGGATGGAATGCAACCACACCGAGCTATAATCATTTTAGGAAGGATAGGGAGGGCCGAAGATGTGGAGGAGCAGTGCTGTAGATGAAAAACAATATCAGGCACTATTGTTGGGAGATTTCAACTTGCCTGATGTGGATTGGAATATCCCGTTGGCAGAATTGGAAAGAAGTAGAGAGATCATGGATGATGATGGAACCCATGAAAGAAGGGTCAACACTGGATCTAGTGCTCACAATGGAGGAAGTGTTTCCAATGTCCATGTGAGTGCCCACCTAGGTAATAGTAATCATCACACAATATGGTTTGATATAAGAGCAAAAGCAGAGTGCAGATGCACAAAACTCAAAGTACTGGATTTCAGACACACTGATTTTGGTAAAATGGAGGAATACCTGAAGAAGGAACTGATGGTGGAGGTAGGCATAGGTGAAGTGGAAGCACAGTGGTCCAAGATGAAAGCTGCTATAAATATAGCAACGGATCTTTACACAAGGAAAGTAAACAAAAACAAGAGAAACAAGAAGTCTATATGGTTCTCCAAACAAGTGGCTAAAAAAATAAGGGTAAAAGAGGCTTCATTCAAGAAAAACAGAAGAACACAACAAGAGGATCACAGAAAAGATTACTGGATTAACCTTAAAGAAGCAAAGAGGGAAATATGGCTAGCGAAAGCACAGGCAGAAGAAAAATGGCTAAAAATGTAAAGAAAGGTGATAAGACCTTTTTCAGATATGTTTAAATCATTTTTATTAACGATAACACAGCTAATACAAATCTCAAGAACTCCGCAGATACAATATGTCATCATCTTAGCTAACATCACCATACAATTTTATCTTTTCTCTCCCACTCCCTCCCCCCCCTTTTCAGATATATTGGGGAAATGAGAAAAGATAGGAATTGAATTCCTATTTTTTTCCTTTCCCCAACTGAATTGTAAGACTGAAGGATGCTGAGAATAGCTATGTAGAGAGTGATGAGGATAAAGCGAACATGCTAAACAAATTCTGCTCTTCGGAGTTCACAGAAGAAAATCCTAGAGAAGGACCATTTTTTAGCTGCCAAGGGAAAAAAGTGTTTATAAACAGCTTGAGAATCTGAAAGTGGACCAGATGGGATACATCCCAGGATACTGAGGGAGCTCAGAGAAGTCTTGATGGAACCTTTTAAGGATTTATTTAATAGATCTTTAGATATGGGAGAGGTTCCGTGGAATTGGAGACAAGCTGATGTGGTTCCTCGTCACAAAAGCGGAGACAGGGAAGAAGTAGGCAACTACAGGCCAGTAAACCTCACATCAGTGGTAGGAAATATAATGGAGTCGCTGCTGAAGGAAAGGATAGTCAACTTTTTAGAAGCTAATGGGTTACAGAATCTGAGGGAACATGGTTCAACGAAAGGAAAATCCTGATAAATCTGATTGACTTCTTTGACTGGGTGACCAAAGAACTGGATGAAGGACATGCACTAGATGTAATCTACTTGGATTTCAGCAAAGCCTTTGATACAGTCCTTCACAGAAGACTCAAGAATAAGCTGAGAGGGCTGAACTTAGCACCCAGAGTGGTGAACTGGATTGGAAACTGGTTGACCAATAGGCGACAGAGCAGTGGCGTAGCCAGAAGACAATTTTTGGGTGGGCCAACGGGTTGGATGGGTGGCACTACAACCCCCCCCCCCCCCCCCCACACACACACACACGCGTCTGTCCAGCACATTTAAAGTTATCGGCGCTGCCTCCACTCACCTTCTCCCATCCTCACCGTGGCGCTGCCTCCTCTCCTGCACTTCATGGTCTCCGTCTCCCACCCCCGCGGCAGTGCTCTATCGGTGCTGCCTGCCTGACAGCTGACAGATGCGGCGCGACGACGTCCTGCTCCAGGACCTTCCCTCTGCCGCGTGCAATCCACCCTGCATAAACAGGAAGTTGAATCAACATGGCAGAGGGAAGGCCCTGGAGCAGGAGGACGTCGCGCCGCATCTATCAGCTGTCAGGCAGGCAGCGCCGATAGCAAATTGCAAGCGCTGCCGCGAGGGTGGGAGACAGAGACCGTGAAGTGCAGGAGAGGAGGCAGCGCTATGGCGGGTGTGGGAGAAGGTGAGGATGGGCCTGAGACAAAACTGGGTGGGCCTGGGCCCATCCAGGCCCACCCGTAGCTACGCCCCTGCGACAGAGGGTGATAGAAAATGGAATCTGCTCAGAGGAAAGGAAGGCGAGTAATGGAGTGCTTCAGGGGTCAGTGCTGGGGCCAATTCTGTTTAATATGTTTGAGAGAGATCTTGCTGAAGGGTTAGAGGGAAAAGTTTCCCTTTTTGCGGATGACATGAAGATAGCCAATAGAGTGGATACCCTGGAGGGAGTAGAAACCATGAGAAGGGATCTCCAAATGTTGGAAGAATGGTCGAGGGTCTGACAGTTAAAACGTAATGCCATGAAGTGCTGAGTGATGCACTTGAGGTGCAGAAATTCAGATAGGAGGGGAGAGATTGTTAAGCTCAGCTCAGGTTACGGACCTTGGGGGTGATGGTGTCTGAGGATCTCAAGGTGATGAAACAATGTGACAAGGCTGTGACCACATCCAGATGGATGCTAGGCTGCATAGAGAGGGGTATAACCAGCAGAAGAAAGTAAGTGTTGATGATCCTATACAAGTCATTGGTGAGGCCTCACTTGGAATATTGTGTTCAGTTTTGGAGGCCATAGCTTGCTAAAGTTGTAAAAAGATTTGAAGCAGTTCAAAGAAAAGTGACAACAGTGGTATGGTGTTTGCATAGCAAGACATATGAGGAGAGACTTGCTGACTTCAACATTTATACCCTGGAGTAAAGATGACCTGATACCCTGGAGGAAAGGAGAAACAGGGGTGATATGATCCATTCAAACATTTGAAACCTATTAATCCGCAAACATTTTCCAGAGAAAGGCCAGTGATAGAACTAGAGGACATGAATTGAGATTGAAATGGGGCGACTCAGATATAATGTCAGGAAG
Organism: Microcaecilia unicolor; assembly: GCF_901765095.1. Taxonomy (NCBI): domain Eukaryota; kingdom Metazoa; phylum Chordata; class Amphibia; order Gymnophiona; family Siphonopidae; genus Microcaecilia; species Microcaecilia unicolor. Next base: position 382,736,957 of record NC_044032.1, read on the forward strand.
TATTTTTTCATCAAGAGGGTGGTAGATACCTGGAATGCCCTCTCGCGGGAGGTGGTGGAGATGCAAACGGTAACAGAATTCAAAAATGTGTGGGATAAACACAAAGGAATCCTGTTTAGAAGGAATGGATCCAAAGAAGCTTAGCGGAGATTAAGTAGCAACACTGTATTGGGCAGACATCTAACGTCTGTGCTCTGATAGTGGCTGGACAGATTCAGCTTCAGAAGTTGGAGAGCAAGGCCAGTGCTGGGCAGACCTTTACAGTCTGTGCCCTGATCATGGCTGAATAGACTTGGAGGGGCTGGAGTTGAGCTTTTCAGGGGCTTTGACGACAACTTCAGATTTCTACTGTCTATACCCTGAAAATGGCAAGGACAAGTCAAAATCAGATATACATATGAAGTAGCACATACCATATGTAATGTGTTTATCTTATTGGACAGACTGGATGGACCGTACAGGTATTCATCATGGCCCACAAGTTCTCTAAGGGTATTTCCACTTTATCTTTATGATTTATTAATACCCTATAACCCTACAAGAAGCTTATGTTTCGAGGATCAGAACAGTTTATCAGTTCCTCCCCTGGCCTCTTGCTATTTAGATTCCACCAACTGGCTTTCTTGTATTGTGCCTCTGCCCTGTGGAATGCACTGCCCTTGACCCTCCAAATCTGAGTGTAATTTAAAAATTTTTTTTTTTAAAGGGCTGACAACCTATTTCTTCCCAGATGCCTAATTATTAATTTAGTGTTTAAACCTCTTTGATGTATACTATAGGAGCAGTATATCAATTTTAAACAAATAATACATAATTCTCTATTTACCCATTCCACACCACTCATGATCTATCATGTCCCCCCTGTTGCTCCTCTCAGAGGGGGGGGGGGGGGGGTTAGCTCTAATGAGCAGAACTGCACACTATAGTTAAAGCATGGTCATGTCAAAGATCAGTACAGATGTATTATGATAGTCTCTGCTTTAAACTCCTTTGTTTTCTGAATAATACCTAACATTCCAATTGCTTTTTCCTTTGAACTTCAACTTTTTATTGAAATTTTGTCTGCAACAAAGAATTTCAAACAACATATTGTAATACCCACAACTGGCCGTCAATATATGTGTAACAGAATTACCAAATATACACTCTATTGAAACCTTCTATTTTCTCCCCCTAACTCCCCTTACCCCCAAGCATCCTCCCCCCCCCCCCCCCCCCCCACCACCACCACCACCACACACATAGGCAATCTTTTTGCTTATTTTTGAGTACAACTGCACAAGAGCACAGGCTTTCAAAATATTGCTCACAATGACTCCAAGAAACATTTCATGGGTGGTGACTCGCAATATGGAATCCAGCGTTGAATACCTAAACTTTGGATTATTTTTGCTTATATGAATCACTTTGCACTTCTCCACATTACATTTCATTTGCCATTTAGACATCAGTTCCTTCTTCTCACAAGATCTTCCTGTACGCCCTCACACCTTAACTTTAATTTTATCATCATCTGCAAATTTGATCACTTTCCTAGTTGTTCCATTTTCTAGACATTTATGAATATCTTCAAAAGCACAGGTCCCTCAGTACTCTAATGTTGACCTTTGGAAACTGCTCTTACAAATGTTAAGGGCGGCTGTAGTTAGGGACTTTCCAGAGGTACTCCAGGTTTGGCATTAGAGGCCTTCCAGGAACAAATATGAACAGAAAGTCACTAAAGTATTACACACAGAAACAATTGCAACAGCATAGTAAAGCCAAGGACATTCCAGTAGTGCAAAATGGTACGTCAAGTTACAGCAGGGCTGAAGGAAAAAAGAAATGTTTTTCATAGCTTACTGACATGCAGTCTTCAAAACTTTCCCATCTCTTCCCAGGCATCTCTAAACAGGGAAATAGTTACCTACAATTCAGTCCTGTACAGTTTACTAGAATTCCCCTTTCTTTTGAGAACAAGCCACTCACTGTATCACATTATTTATACATCAATCTATAAATCTTTAACAGGATATCACATTTGAAAAATTCTTGTTCCCTGCCTACCATTAACAAGCAATTTGGTATTGCACCAATATAACACAAGCACTCTGTAGAGTCATAAGAACATAAGAGTAGCCATAATGGGTCAGACCAATGGTCAATCTAGCCCAGTATCCAGTTTCCAACAGTGGCCAAGCCAGGTCACAAGTACAAGGCAGAAACATCATGCTACAAATCCCAGGGCAAGCAGTTGCTTCCCCATGTCTGTCTCATTAGCAGACTATAGACTTTTCTTCCAGGAACTTGTCCAAACCTTTTGTAAACCCAGATATGCTAACCGCTGTTACCACATCCTCCGGCAAAGAGTTCTAGAGCTTAACTATTCATTGAGTGAAAAAATATTTCCTCTTAGGTCCCCTGGCAAGTCTTACCCTCCTCCTATCCCCGCTTTCTTGAAGCCTCTCCCACCTCTTCCCAACCAAATCCCACACCCCTTGAAGTAATGAGCAGACTGGAAGCAGGTATAGCGGAAGAAAATAATGTCCACAGCTTCATCAGATTTACTGAGAATTACTAAAAACAAGTACATTATCATAACACAATAGAAAGTCCCAGGATCAGCTTTCCAGTGTACCCTTCAAAGTAGCCCAAATGCTCTAATTCACCATTTGCCTGCCTGACAAACCCAGCCAAAATGAACATGCAGCCAGTCAGCCAGACCCAGGTACATGGGGATTGCTTTGAAAATGAACTATCCAGTCATGTTGAGGATTTATCTGGATAAATCATCATTTTTTAAATTTCAAGCCTGTTGACCACTTGACTTTGGGCCAGATAGCTCTATGCAAAGGCAATATTCACAGAAGGGCTGGCATTAGGGGGTGGTAAACAGGGCAGTTGCCTTGGACCCCCATGCCACTGGGGGCTCCAAGCCTGCCTCAAGCTGAAGGAAGCATAGCTTGCAGGTGGACTTTGGGGCCCCCTTTCTAGTTTCTACCTGGGCTCCTGCTTGGTTCACAGCCCCCTAGCAGAGGGAAAATTTAGGAGTGACATATTATAATGAGAGGGAGAAATTGGTTGCAGAAGGAAACTTCCTCAACTATAAAATCTTGATTCATCTTAGGTTCCTGATTCTCCCTGGACTCTGATCTTAAGCATAATAGGACAGCCTTCCAGCCTTAGCCTTTTAGACCAGAAATTGTATGGACTAATGCTGGGCTACTCAAGCCAGCATATTTAAGTCTAACAGTACCCAGGATTATATAGGAGCCAGAAAGTCACTTAAGCATATGCCCTGTTCATATGCTAAGGTAATGGGGAACCCTCCGCTACTCATTTTTTTAACGTTAAATTTTTATTAAGGTTATAATAGTCACAAACATAATATGCTCATTACAACTAAGCACAACTGGTCTATCAAACATACAATGAAAGTATTGAAACGCTAAACCGCAACCTCTCAGAATTACCCAGCTACCCCCCCCTCCCCTGGGAGCAATTATCTCCCCCTCTGCTACTCTTACCCTCTTGAGATACAGAGAAAATATAGGACTCTCTTTTCCAGCAAGGCAACCTGAACTCCCTCCTATATATTTGTGGTCCAGGGACATCCTCATAATTAGAGAAGAAACACTACCATGTTTAACTACAATTAAAGTTTAAATTTCAAGTTCTGCATCAGAGCTTGTCCCTTAGTCTCACAGCTGCAGTCTTCAAAACTAAGTGTATTCTAATAAGACTTGTCATTGCTCTGCTACTCAGAGTAGCATAATACTAAAGGGAGAAGGAGCTATATTTTATCTAAGCTATGGGAATAGGAGTGACAAGCCTCAGACAAACTGTACGTAATTAGTCAATACTGGTTGCCTCCAATATGTGTACTGCCTCTGTCATTCTATAAATTGATTTGTACAAAAATAACTTCACTAAAAGTTTGGTTCAGAACATAGCCTTGGACTTGCTTGGCTTATTTTGGGGGGGGGGGCCCTTTTACCAAGCTGCAGTAAAAGGAGCCATGCGCTAGCGGCAGCATGTGTTTTTGTCGCGCGCCAAGGCCCCTTTTACTGCAGAGGGTAGAAAGGAGGAAAAGAAACGGCTGTGTGGTAAGTTTGCACTTGCCACGCAGCCATTTCGGGGGAGCTCTTAATAAGGGCTCCCGTGCTAACCCAGCGATAAAAATACCGTGGCAGCCCAGTGGTAGTTCCGGATTGGTGCACGGAACGCCTATTGCTGCATGCCAATACTTTAGTAAAAGGGCCCCTTAGAGAGTAGTGAAAGATAGAGTGTATAAATGCCGACCAATAAATACCAACCCAACATAAATGCCTACACCCGGCAACACAGCAAAACCAATGTTCGTACTGGACAATATACAACCTTCCCTCTCTTCGACTCCCATGGTGCCTGAAACACACCTACCTTATTCAACCACAACATAACCTTGTATTTGTTTCTCTACCGGACTTGGCGAACGCCTTTACGGTACTATGTAAGCCACATTGAGCCTGCAAATAGGTGGGAAAATGTGGGATATAAATGTAACAAATAAATAAATATTATGTGCATGGATTATTCACATTCTGGATCACACTAGGCAACCATCTGGTGAAGCAGATAACCCCCCCCCCCCCCGCCATTAAAGAAAGTTCTTTGGAGAGATTTTAAATTGGCTGTTTTGGCAGGCTTTTTCTAACTAGAATGACAGACATTGTACAGCAGGATTTGTAAAGCAAACCCTTTTCACTTTTGTGTTAATATTACAGACTTATTGGTTGATGTATTATTGTGCCATAGTTTTCTTTCCAGTTGTGGAATGATTGGACCGTTATCTTTTGTTTGATTCTGTGCCATTATACTATCATCTAAATCAGCATTTCCCAACCTTTTTGCACTCGTGGACTGGCAAATTTGTGGACTGGGACACCTCTCTTGCTGTCCGTCCACTCCATACTCAACTTTAAAAAAATACCTGAGCTGGTGGGGATCCCAAGCCCCTCCAGCTGAAGACCTCTCCCTGATGGTGAAAACACTGCTTTATACCTCAGCAGGAAAGGGATGAAAAACAAGACCAAAAAATATTATAATGCCTCTGTATCGCTCCATGGTGCAACCTCACCTTGAATATTAAATTCAATTCTGATCACCATATCTCAAAAAAGATTAAGCAGAATTAGAAAAGGTTCAAAGAGCAACCAAAATGATAGAGGGGATGGAACTCCTCCCATATGAGGAAAGGCAAAAGAGGTTAGAACTGTTCAGCTTGGAAAAGAGACAGCTGAGGGGGTATATGATTGAGGTCTACACAATCCTGAATGGAGTAGAACGGGTAAAAGTGAATCCATTTTTCACTCTTTCAAAAAGTACAAAGACTACTACTACTACTACTATTTGACATTTCTAAAGCGCTACTAGGGTTACGCAGCGCTGTACAATATAACATAGAAGGACAGTCCCTGCTCGAAGAGCTTACAATCTAATGGACAAATGTACAGACATCAAGTAGTGGCAGTCAAATTGGGGCAGTCTAAGGTTAGGTGCCGAAGGCAACATTGAATGACACTCAATGAAACTGCATGGAAATACTTTTAAAATAAAATAGAAGGAAATATTTTTTCACTCAAATAATTAAGCTTTGGAACTCGTTGCCAGAGGATGTGGTAACAGCAGTTAGTGTATCTGGGTTTAAAGAAGGTTTGGACAAGATCCTGGAAAAGTCCATAGTCCGTTATTGAGATGGACATGAGGGAAGCCACTGCTTGCCCTGGGATTGATAGCTTGGAATGGTTGCTACTTGGGTTTCTTGGTCACCGTTGGAAGCAGGATTCTGGGCTAGATGAACCATTGGTCTGACCCTGTATGGCTGTTCTTATGTTCATATGTTAGCATATATAGTGCTAATAACACAAGTCTGAAAAAATAAACTGCTTAAGCGTCTAGTGAAGGGACTTGTGCTAAATATATGAGCATTAGTGTGTTTGTTGACATATGTTAACACCGGCATATATTTAGTTCTTGAGCAAATGTGGGTGCCAATGACGACAGCTCGAGGAGCTGCTTCAGACTGCCAAGATGGAAAGCAGCATTTTCAGCACCACTGGGGAGGAGAGGGACGGTTCTTCAGCTGGCAGGGCTTGGAATCTCCACCAGCTACTGCTAAAATTAGTATGTTTTGCAAAGACTGGCAAATAAAGGTACAGGCTGGTACTGGTCTGCAAAACTAACAGTTGGGAAACATTGATCTATCTACATTGTCAATTCTATTGTTCAAACAGTAGTACATCAAATGATTAACAAATACATTATACCCAGAGCCCCAGAAAAAGACCACACAGCTACTCCTCAGGTACAATACAGATAGATACAAATCTTCTTTGAATTTACACATTTACAGTTATTAGGAACAGGTGTTCTAATTTTCCAAGTCTCCTCTCAAAGAAAGGAACTGCTTCCTCCTCTAATTGTGTGACATTTGAATAAATCTGTTTATTCTCTAGCGCATGAACCTTTTATGAGCTTTACAAACTTAAAGATGCCTAACATTGTTTCATTTGGGGCTGGTAGAGGGAATCTGGATTCTTAGCTCATGCCATTTCAAGGCAAGCTACATTCAGATACAGTAGGTATTTCCCAGTCCCTACATGACTTACAATCCAGGTTGTACCAGGAACAGTGGAGGGTTAAGAGACTTGCCCAAGATCAGCTGCAAAATGCCCAAGATCAGCTGCAAAATTTGAATCCTGGCTTCTTGACCTCTCAGCCTGCTGTTCTAAACTGTTTACTCCACCACTCAATTCAGATCATGTTCAAAGACAAAAGCCAAGTTATGCAGTTCTCCTACACCCTCCTGTCCTGAATCCTCCAAAAAACCTGTCAAGTTCATGGGATGAGGGGATCTCAAAGGTAACAATCAATCATCTCATCACCTCCTACAGTACTAGCTATTCTAGTACCTCAGATGAAATGTGCCTTGTTAACAGAAGGCAGTTTCTACCTTGATAAAAATTTTTAAAAATAAAATAAATATTTTGGAGAAATTCTTAACAAATCTTCTGGTGTTGCCTTGGGGAGGGTGGTTTAACACCTGCTCCAATTTTCCAGCTTACAATGAAGCAATTTATTTTTGAATAAGGGTACCATTTACATTCTGTATCCCCTTAATCCCTTCCTCTACCTTCTTTGGCCTCCCCACACAGTCTTCAGAACACTGCTTATTTAATATTTTGATTACCTGAGTTGATTGAAGCAATAAGGAGGTCATTCTGAAAAGGTCATCAAAATTTAAGCACTAGGATGTTGCATGTTAAGCATGTAATTGCTGTTACAGGCTAAAGAGGCATTTATGTGCCAACATTTAGGTGTGGCCACTTATGCCATGTCGATGGCTAGTGTAAATGACCATGTCTAAATGTTGCAGTTCTGCACATAATTGACAGCATTCTAGAATCTTAGCATGTAAGTGCTGAGCATGCCCCTTCCCCTGTCCACGCCCTCTTGCAGTTACATGCTATAGATTTTCCACCCTACGTTTCTAGAATAGCAACTAAGTGCAGTTACACATGTAACTGTAATTAGTACCAATCAACTCCAATTATCAGTGATTGTTGGTTTTTAGTGCTAATTTGCCAATTAACTTATGTGTGCAACTGCTACTATTTCTATAACCTACGTGCACTATTTTGCATGCTAAGTGTGAAAATATGCTTGCAAGAATGAAGGGGTAAGTGCATATTGTTTTCTCATCCTGGTGTGATTGCTTGTGCCATTTCTCAAAGATATAGGTTTGTAACCAGGATCAATTCTCACACACACAGCATGCTGAATGAAAGCTGGGGCCTGGACTGAGGATTTTTGGACACCATCTGACCCTCTTATAAATGAGAACCTCCTATGTACCATGCCTCTACTAAGGCTAATGAGCTGGAGGATGAACACTATTTTTTCTATCCATGTACTCCCTCCCTTGGCAGTGAATGCTCCCCATTTACTTGAGGGGAGTGCTGCAGTTGGGAAGGATGAAGGTAGAACTCGTAGATGTGGTCGCATTGCCCTAGGTTTGACTCTGATAATTGAGGACTGGCCATGATGCTCTCAGAGAGCAAGAGAATGCTTTGCATTTAGAACCAACTGAAACTTCTGTGAACAAAACTAAATTCTAACTTGGGTATTCTAACATTTCCTCTGCTCACTTAAACTAAATAAGTGAAGCTTAACTGTTAACTTCTTAGAGACAGCATCAAATCCTCATACAAACATAAGCTGCCCATTACAGTGCAAATTTCCAGCACAACTTGATCATTTGCCTTTATATATTGCATCTTACAAACTCCAGTAGGAAGCTCTCTCTGGCACGATGGAAGTACTACAGCGATTGTTAGTGGTACATTTGAGCAAATGTGATCATACTCCACATACCCTACTTTAAGGGTGGGGTTCATTCCTGTTATGTCAGGTGCAAAATTAACCCATTTGTAGATACTGCCCTCATAGAACTCATCTCTCTGAACCTTCTGGGACCAGTGGTATATTAGTCAATTTGAACAGGCGAGTACTATTATGTCCTAAGAAATCACAGGAAGCTCAAACAAATTTATACAGAACCCTGAAGATGTATGAAAGAACAAAATGAATTACGCATTGAAACTCAATGTAAACACTCATACTCAATTAGAACCAATGTAGTAACATTTTTTGGGGTATATGTGATTTCCTATTTCAAGCAGCTTCTTGGTCATAGGGTAACTGCTAATGTCTTCCTGACAAATAATAAGGGGGGGGGAGGGTGGTCATTGCGAGTGGATGGACTGTTTGTGGGAGCAAACTGAATTCAGAATATATTTCTAAGCTCATCAACACTCATTTTGTCTCCTGCAGCCAAGAATTAAACCTTCGTGTTGCTGAAGTCTCTTTGAATATTTTAATCTGTTTAGAATTTGGCACTGCACAGTTTTCAGCGAGTTTGAACCATACTGAGAGCCATACAGTACTGGAGCAAAACAGCTGTTCTACAGTGAGCACTAATTGCAACGGGGGGGGGGGGGGGGAGGGAAGAGATAATCAAGGAGATGATGAACCCCTACACTCCTGCACAAAATCCAAAGGACAAGAAGTAAACACCACAGATTTTCTAAAAGTCACTTATGTGGCCAGCCCCACCACTGGCAGCATAAACAGCATTGAAGGGAACATTGGACAGAGAGCTTAAATATATGGCTCAAAACCTGGTGGTTTTTGATAAAAGGTGAAAAAACTATAGGCCAGACCTTAATGGTGGGAAAAGTAATGGAGACACTGCTGAAGGAAAGCGCAGTTACCTTTTTGTAGTCCAGTGGGTTGCAAGATCCAAACACCATGGTTTTACTAGAGACATATCATGCTAAACAAATCTGATTGATTTCTTAAGCTCGGTGATCAGAGAACCAAATACAGTGGATGCGCTGAAAGCGAAGATACTTACCTGTAGCAGGCATTCTCCGAGGACAGCAGGCTAATTGTTCTCACATGTGGGTCAACGTCCACGGCGGCCCAGGAATCGGTATTTTGCAAGCAAAAAAATTAAAAGTTTTGCCAGAGTCTTCTGGCGTGCGTGCAGAGTGCATCGCGCATGCGCGGACTGATTTCCCACCCGCCGTGTGAGCGTGCCCCTTCAATTAAATCAAAAAGCAGACCAGACTCTGACAATGTAGAAGGTATTCAAGCAGGGTCTGTGTAGGACAAGAAAGAGGATCTAGGGCTTTGCTGTCACATCAGATGGCAAACCTCCTCCATTTGAAAGAGTAACACCTCTTCATGGAATCTTTTCTGGAAGCAAGCAAGACTTGGGAGACACCCTCTGAAAGACCCAATGAGGCGAATTCTAAGCTCTCAACATCCAGGTCGTGAGAGCCAGAGACTGGAGGTTGGGATGCAGAAGCAACCCCTCGTTCTGAGTGATGACAGTTGGAAAACACTCCAATCTCCATGGCTCTTTGGAGGACAACTCCAGAAGAAGAGGGAACCAAATCTGATGCGGCCAGAAGGGTGCAATCAGGATCATGGTTCCGCAGTCTTGCTTGAGTTTCAGCAAAGTCTTCCCTACTAGAGGTAAGGGAGGATACGCATACAGAAGGCCTATCCCCCAATGTAGGAGAAAGGCATCTGACGCTAGTCTGTCGTGGGCCTGAAACCTGGAACAGAACTGAGGGACCTTGTGATTGATCTGAGTGGCAAAAAGATCCACCGAGGGGGTGCCCCACGCTCGGAAGAGCTTGTGGTCTATGCCCATGTTCAGTGACCACTCATGAGGTTGCATTATCCTGCTCAACCTGTCGGCCAGACTGTTGTTTACGCCTGCCAGATAAGTGGCTTGCATAAACATGCCATGACGGTGCGCCCAAAGCCACATCTGGACGGCTTCTCGACACAGAGGGGAGATCTGGTGCCCCCCTGCTTGTTGGTGTAATACATGGCAACCTGACAGTCTGTCTGAATCAAAACGATTTGGTCGGACAGCCAGTCTCTGTAAGCCTTTAGAGCGTTCCAGATCGCTTGAAGGCTCCTTGAGTGTGAAGCCCATCTACATGAGCTCCCCACCCCAGGAGAGATGCATCTGTCATCAGCACTTTTTGTGGCTGAGGAATTTGGAATGGACATCCCAAGGTCAAATTGGATTGAATCGGTCCAAGATGGTACCTGGAGTGGAAATGCGTTGACGCAGCTCTCGACTTCTAGCAAAACTCTGACAAGTGGAGTAATCCTCTAACCAGAAATTGGGAAGAGGAAAGGAAAAGCTATAACGCTCACCTCCACGAACAAGGCGAATGTTCCGTCCATGAGACAGACAACTCTTGAAGAACAGGGGCTGCGAACGCCGGGAATTCAGGAGCACACTTCGGGAGGACCAATAGGTGATCAGGACCTTAGCGTCGAAGGAGTGACGCTTAGTTCTCCTTCGTTACGGCGCCTCCGAGACCCGGGACAGAATTTGCAGCAGTGGAATCACAGAGAGGGAGAGAACTTGGTGGATGAGTGTGGAGGGCCCGTTGCAGTATCAACGCCTGTGGGAGCAACTCAAAAGGGAAGGCAGGTGTGTTTTCCGCCATTACCTGTAATTACACAGACTAATCCTTCCGGTGAGACTGGAGATATAACAAGCTCAGCTGTAATAACATTAGAAATTTTATGGAACGCAATTCAGGGTATGAATAAGACTCTTCAACAAATATCAGGGTCCCTTAGGGGAGATGTGACGGAAATTAAGCAAATTCAAAGTCAATTATCCGGTAAAGTGGAAGATCAGGCCAAGAAAGTAGAAGTTCTGGAAAAAGAAGTAAAATCCTCAAAAGATTCTATAAATGCATTAATAAAAGATAACTTCCAATTACGTAAGACTGAATATTTAGATAGTCAGACCAGAAGGAATAATTTACGTTTACTAAATTTTCCCAAATCTCCTATTATTCCAGCTATAGAAATGTTGAAGAAATACTTCTAGAGACATTCCCAAAATTTCTCTGAAGGTTTTCCACCAATAATTAAGGCTCAATATATTACCATGATAAAAAGACTGTCTCAAAATCCACGACCTGATTGGAATCTTTCAGAATTTCTAGAAAGCTCAATGGAAGTTATTTCAGAAAGAACAACAGTGTTGGTGGTGTTTGCTTTGGAACCAGACCGGAATAATGTGTTTAGATTATATTTCTGCCACATTAATGCTTTATTCCTAGGATCTAAAATACAGATTTTTCCGGACTTATCAAGGGACACTCAAAAAAGAAGAAAATAATTCTTGGCATTAAAACCAAGATTGCTTAGATTAGGAGGGACTTTCCTCCTTAAATTTCCTTGTAGATGCATTGTTTCTTTAAACTCTTCTATATACGTTTTCCTAGAACCTGGGATGTTATTAGAATTTATAGTTAGTAAAGAGTAAGTTGGCGACATTCTCGATTGCATTAACACTACTCGGCTGTGTATTTTTTAACTCCTTCCACTCTAAAGATTATTATATTACTATAATCAGTTAAATGTCTGTGAATGATATTTCCTAGTACTTGGACCAAAATTGTGGACAAAGATGTAAATTTTATTTATTTTCCTTTTTTCCCCTTTTCTTTTGAAATTGGAAGAATTCCTAAATCCCTTATGTTTATGTTATTACATGAATGTAATTGAAAAAAATTCATAAATATAAAATTTGAAAAAAAATTGGCTCGAATCGTCCACCACTGCAGAGAATTCCGAAAGTCGGTGGACAGTTGGATTACATCCTCTAGGCTCCCCGCAATTTGGTACCACTGGGAAGCTAGGGTCCATTGAGCCAATCTCATATGTAGGCGTGCCATGGGAGTCACATGAACTGTGGAGGCCATGTGGCCCAGAAGCCTCAACATCTGCCGAGCCGTGACCTGTTGAAACGCTCGAGCTATGGACACCAGGGACAGGAGGTTGTCTGCCCTTGCCTTGGGAAGATAAGCTCGAACTGTCTTTGTGTTCAACAGGGCACCAATGTATTCCAACTTTTGGACTGGAGTGAGATGGGACTTGGGGTAATTGATCATGAACCCCAGTAGTTCCAGCACCTGAATAGTCATTCGCATGGACTGCTGAGCGCCTGCCTTCGAGGTGCTCTTCACCAGCCAATCGTCGAGATAAGGGAACACATGCACTCCCAGTCTGCGTAGCGACGCTGCTACTACCGCTAGGCACTTTGTGAATACTCTGGGTGCAGATGCCAGACCAAAAGGCAGCACACAGTACTGAAAGTGCTGAGTTCCCAGCCAAAATCGAAGATACTACTTGTGAGCTGGAAGTATTGAGATATGTGTGTAAGCATCCTTTAAGTCCAGAGAGCATAGCCAATCGTTTTCTTGAATCATGAGAAGAAGGGTGCCCAGGGAAACCATCCTGAACTTTTCTCGAAATAGAAATTTGTTCAAGCCCCTTAGGTCTAGGATGGGGCGCATCCCCCCTGTTTTCTTTTGCACAAGGAAGTACCTGGAATAGAATCCCAGCCCTTCTTCCCCTGGTGGAATGGGTTCGACCACACTGGCCTTTAGAAGGGCGGAGAGTTCCTCTGCAAGTACCTGCTTGTGCTGGGAACTGTAAAATTGAGCTCCCAGTGGGCAATTTGGAGGTTTGGCTTCCAGATTGAGAGTGTATCCTAACCGGATTATTTGAAGAACCCACCGGTCGGAGGTTATGAGAAGCCACCTTTGGTGAAAAAACACCAACCTCCCTCCAAACGGTAAGTCGTCCGGAACGGACACTTTTACTGAGGCTATGCTGAACTGGAGCCAGTCAAAAGCCCGTACCTTGCTTTTGCTGGGGAGCAGAATGGGCCTTAGTCGCACGCTGTTGACAAGAACGAGCACACTGGGGTTGAGCCTGGACAGGCTGTCAAGAAGCAGGAGAGTACCTACACCTAGAGTAGGTATATGGGGCACTCCTCCTCCCTTCAAAAAACCTCCTAGATGAGGAGGAAGTTGCAGAAGGTGCCTGGTGGGAGAGAGAATCCATAGCATCATTATGCTTCTTGATTTGATCAACCAGATCCTCTACTTTTCTCCAAAAAGATTGTCCCCCCGGCAAGGAACATCCGCCATCCGCTGCTGGACAGAATGATCCAGGTCAGAGACACGGAGCCATGAGAGTCTGCGCATCATTATACCTTGAGCAGTGATTCTGGATGTCACATCAAAAGTGTCAAAAGCACCCCTGGCCAGGAACTTGCAACACGCCTTCTGCTGCCTGACCACCTGGCGAAAAGGCTCGGCCAGCTCTGTAGGGAGTGCATCAACCAAGCTGGACAGTTGACGTATCGAGTCCCGCCAGTGTACGCTTGTGAAGATCTGGTATGACAGGATCTTGGCAGCGAGCATAGCGGCCTGATAAGTCTTCCTCCCAAAAGAATCAAGAGTCCTAGCTTCTCTGCCTGGGGGTGCTGAAGCATAGTCTCTACTACTCCTGGCTCTCTTGAGGGAGGAGCCCACCACCATGGAATTGTGGGTTGTGAGACCTCATCAACCCAGGTTCACCGTGGATCCGATACTGGGATTCAGCTTTTTCGGGACCACGGGGCCAGACAGGTAAATTCCTTGTCGTAATTAAACCAGCATCAGCAGCCATAACACTCATACACATCCAATATGATATCCATATAACACAGCAGGAAACTGTACTGCGCCTGATACTCATGCCCCCAGATACTGGCCAAGTGGAGGAAGGAATGAACCCAATTGACAAAACCTTCCTGCTCTTGGAGCAAGAATCAGATTTTCATTTTTTCTTGACCTTCACCCTTCTCCTACCCTCCATCAACTTAAAGATATTAATACAAATTCTTTTCTTATTTTTTTTTTCGACTTCCCATAGCTCAGTTAAAGAAACTAAGGTGAAAGGGTCCCTTATCTACCACACCCGAAGCTGCCGACCAGATCCTGCACTCAGGAGAAGTCAACGACTCCGAGGAAGAAGATAAGGAAAAGCTGAAAAGGAAGATAAGGAAGAAAATGAAAAAGGAAGAGGAGGATTCTGTGCCCTTCCTGACTTTTTCCTTTTTAACCTTAGCTGACCTAGTCTTTTTCCTAGTCCTGGAACCAGACAAATGATCCTTATCAATAGAAACTGGCAAAGCTGCCCCAACCTCACCTGAATTTTCAGCAGAAGCAAGCATTGCTGCAGGGGTCGTCAAAGAAGTGGATGGTCCCACAGGAGTAAAAGGCTGGACCGGCTCAAAGAACCTCTCTGTGTATGATCATGTCGCTGGCCTGGTCCTCCACAGTATGTGCCTGTGGAGAGAGAGAAGAAACAGGAGCAGGATCCGAGCTGTGAAGTGAGCACCTCCCAGCCCTCCTCTCCCTACCCCCTCCTGCAAAGCCCACAACTGTCACAAACCGAAGGTTGATGATCCCAGTCCCCCTAGTCCTATGACCTTCTGGACCTGGGATAGGCCCTCCAAGCTGGAAGAGGGCCCCAAGGGTGAAAGCCCCACCCATGCCCCCAAAAACGCTGAGGTGGATAATCATAGTAGTCTTCCTCTGCTTTCTCTCATCCAGGCCCCATACGCGGAACAAAGGAGAGAAGGGGGAGCAACCTGAAAGCACCTAACAAGCCAATTGGAACTCCACGGACCACCTGTAGTATGAGGTCTGGGCCTAGGCTCCAAAACCTGAGTAGGCCGTAAGGCAGTAACCGCTAGGCCATGCCCGAACTCCAAATCCATCAAGGCAGGACCTCCCTCTAGCCTAGGGCCCACAGGGGCAGACAGGCAGCAAGATTGCACGGGGGTGCCTAGGAAGCAGCCCTTTTATCTCTTTTCTTTCGGTGTGACTGAGGGGCTGAGTTGACAGAAATAGCTGCACATGCTGCTTCCTTTGAGGAGGGGAAGCCACTACCACTGAAACAGCAGAGCAGGGGGGTAGGAAATCCCTTACCCAGTCCAGAGAAGCTATAAAGGAGTCGCCTGCCATCAGGGACAGCTCCACGGTGTCCTCCACTCCACCTTCCGCCATCCCTTCCTGGAACCAAATCCACAAAGGGCACCAGGAGTTCCCAAAAGCCTACCACTTCCAAGGATTGGGAAGGAATCCTGATCCTCGGAGGCACATACTATTAAAATCTCCCTCCCCCTGGACCTACTTGCCTGCTTAGGAAAGGCTCTGATTGGAGGAGCCTTTCTGCCACATCATTCAAACTTAATTTGCTCAATTGAGAAGGCAGCCAGCACTACGAAGCAGTATATTTCTGCACACATCACACCCCCAAACCCTTCATACCTTTTGCTTGGCTGGACCTTGGGCTGCAAGGCCCACCTGGACCCGCGGCCAAACCTTGGGGTGGTGATCACCCACCTGTTAACTTTGGGCTCCACATAAAGCAGTCACCCTTGGACTCTTTTTTATGGGCTGTCTGAACTTTCTCTGTTTGGAAAGGGAGTTATTTACCTCTTTGTAGATGATCCCTGCAACACAACAAAAGTAAAGTGCATAATGGACATAACACAACTCTTCAGCTGACTGTTCCACATGAACTTTTTACTACCACATCATCACTTTGTATTTGTTCACACCGGAGTCTGCGAACGCCTCTCCGGTACTATGAAAGCCACATTGAGCCTGCAAATAGGTGGGAAAATGTGGGATACAAATGTAACAAATAAATAAATACCAAGATTCGCAGTAGGGTAGACACCCCTGATGGTGTGGATAACATGAGGAGGGTCCTAGTGAAACTTGAAGAATGCTACAGAATTTAGCAGCTAAGATTTAACACTAAAAAAAATGCAGGGTCATGCATTTGGACTACAAAAGCTCAAAGAGTGGTACAGTATAAGGGGTGAAGTATTCTGTATACAAAAGAGGAGCAGGACTTGGGGATGATCTTATGTGATGATCTTAAGGTGGCCAACAGGTAGAAAAGATGATGGCAGAAGCCAGGATGTTTGGGTGCACAGCGAGAGCAACAACCAGCAGGAAAAAGGAGGTGAAAAGGCCTCTGTATGTCTCTGATGAGACTGTACTGTGTACAATTTTGGAGACTGCACCTTCAAAAAGATATAAACAGGATGGAGTTGGTCCAGAGGGCAGCTAATATAATGGTCAGTGGTCTTCATCAATATTGGGGTAACTGAAATCACAAATTATTATTATTAATTTGATGGCTTCCCTAATTTCCAACATTAACATCTGTCTTTCATTCTGGTCAGGTGGATACTATCAATAGTTGTTTCCCCTTTATACATTCTGTTTTGATTTATAAGTCTTGTGTACTCTGAGGGTATGCAGATATTTTCTATTCCATCTTAAGAAAAAATGCATTTTGTGGAAACATTCGTTTTCTATTGCGGGCCCAATTGAGACATCCTACTGCGTTTAGGCTGGTGACAGATACAGCAGAATTTAAAAGGCAGCAAAAAACATTTATATACTCAGATCTTCTAGGATCTACAATATGATTTCAGATTTTGACAATGCCTTGTGCAACTGTCTTATTTTATAACAATACTTACTAGGTCACAACATTTATTACTGGATGAGACAAGTATTTTGTTTGCTTGCTTTATGTGCTATTTTTTAGTTTTGTTATAAAATAAAAGCACAAAACATTTAAATTTGTTGCCTTCATTTTATTCTTGTAAATTATATATGTTTCAGTTGTACCCTGCTCAGATGGTATGATGTGTGGACTATAAATCCTTTTAAACAGATATACCAGCATGGATATGCCTAGTAAAACCTTTCAGAAGGTTCTGACTTTTATGATAAAGCATCTCTGTCCTGGGAGATGGATGACATCACTAACAATGTGGCTACATTATCCTGACCACCACTAGACAAAAATATGCTGACTTGCCACCCCCTTCCATTCAGCTGGGGGGGGGGGGGGTGGTACCATTTTGATGGGTGCACTATGTCAAGTGCCGCTAAACATGGCAATGGGAATTTAAGGGGTCAACAGCTTCACATCTGCAGGGAAGTTGGCAACGCCTGAACATCAGCAGCATGTTAGATAGAAAAGAGGGAAGGAAGAAGGAAAATGCTGGAGCTGGACTGAAGCCAGAAGGGATGGGGAAGGGGTGAAGATGCTTCTGACCTGTCCTTTTTGACAAGCTATTTTACTACATTTGAATAAATCTACTTTCCTTTTTCCTGAACTGTGGAATGTTTGATGGCTCTTCCTTACAAAAGAAAAAAAGAACAAAAAAGAAATTTTTTCTCCAACAGAATTTGATTTTGGGTTTGAACATCAAAAAGGAACAGCTTGAAGGCGGCTGAAAGTGTAACCTTCATGACTCAAAGGGCTCATTAACTTGATATATAAGATTAAACTGGATATCAGTGTGGTTGCTAATAACATAAAATCAGAGAAAGAAGGGTATTGAAATTAGGGAAATACCAATGGCAATTCTGGAGGAATTTGACATACGGTGGAGAGTGCAGAAATTGGTTATGGATTTAAAAGGAAAAGTCTCGCCCATGAACCCAATGTCTTCCTCTTATTATAAAACTAGCTCTTGTAACAACTTGGGTTGGATTAAAGATCTAATAAATACGTCTTTGAAGGAGGCCATAGTTACCCCAACTTTGAAGAAGGGAGCAGATATAGCAGTTTGTGAGAATTTTAGACCAGCCTCTAATTTACCTACGCTAGCCAAACCTATTGAGAAGGTGTACATTCAAGCTAGACAGCTTGATAGGGGTTAAAACTATCTGGATGTAGCTGGGGGGGGGGGGGGGCTTTCGAAAAGACAGTGGAACAGTAACCTTATTGGCGGCCCTGATGGACCATATCTATTTGTGTTTGGAGAGAAATATACTTTAAAAAAAAAATTTCATTAGATCTGTTAGCTGCTTTTGACACACTAGAACAATCTATCTTGTTGAATAGGTGTTCAGCAATTGGCCCGAGTGAGATAGTCCTGAAGTGGTTAGGTTCTTTTTTGGAAGATCAAACTTTTATAGCAAGACACCTTACAATGGGGGGGTGGGGGGGAAGGGGGAGTGTTCAAGGCACCTCCTTGAGCTCCCATGTTTAATATATATCCACACACACTGAGAAAGCTTATTAGATCATCTGAATACCTGACTTACATATATGCAGATGATATCCAGATGAGTTGTCCACTGGAAGATTTCTCTGTGGTAAGATCCAGACATTTGTGTTTATATAAGGTGAAGCAATGACTAGAAAAAAGTGGATTAAATTTGAATATATTAAGACTGCATGCTTCGGCTTGAGTAATAGTTTATTGAAACAGCTGGGGGGTTGGGACAGAAACAGGGAATTAGATTATTCCATGGGTAGATGAGGTAAAGGTGTTGGGAGTGATTATTGAGAAAGATGGGATAGGATCAAAGACAGATCGTGAATATTATAAAAATGGCTTTTTGGAAACTTGGATTGATTAGACAATTACAACCTGTCTTGGAATTTTGGGCATTGCAGTTGGTGGATTATGCGTTTGTGATGCGCTTGTTAAGAACATAAGTGTTGCCCAAAGGTTCATCGAGCCCAGTATCCTGCTTCCACCATGTCCAATCCAGGTCACAAGTACCTGGCAAAATCCTACAAGAGTAAAACAGATTTTATGCTGTTTATCCTAGAAAAAAGAAGTGGATTTTCCCAGGTCCATCTTAATAATGGCTTATGGATTTTTCTTTTAGGAAATTATCCAAACCTTTTTAACATTCTGCTAAGCTAACTGCTTTTACCACTTTCTCTGGCAATGAATTCCAGAGTTTAATTATTTTCTCTTATTTGTTTTAAATTTACTACTTAGTAGCTTCATTGCTTGTCCTCTAGTCCATGTATTTCTGGAAAGAGTAAACAAGTGATTTACGTCTACCCTTTACACTCCATTCCACTCATATCTCCCCTTAGCCTTCTTTTCTTCAAGCTGCCCTAACCTTTTTAGCCTTTCCTCATAGAGAAGTCAACCCACCCATTTTATCATTTTTATTGCCCTTCTCTTTGCCTTTTCTAATTCCGCTATATCAGTTTTGAAATGTGGTGACTAAAATTTCTTACAATATTCTAAATGCAGTTGCACCATGGAATGATACAAATGTATTATAATATTCTCCATTTTGTTCCTTTCCTAATAATTCATAACATTCTATTTAGGGGTCCTTTTACTAAGGTAAGCAAAAAAATGGGCTGCGCTGGGGTACGCATTTGTTTTGGGCGCATGGAGATCCATTTTTCAGCGTGCCTATAAAAAAGGCCTTTAAAATATTTTTTGCAGAAAATGGACATGCAGCCAAATAAAAATTGGTGCGCATCCATTTTGGGTTAGAGACCTTATCACCAGCCATTGACTTAGCGGTCTCACGCAGTAACTGTGTGGTAATCATCTACGCACATAAAATGACGATTACTGCCCAGTTTCCACCGTGCGCAGGAAAACAAAAATTAGATGAAATTAGAATGTGGTAGGTTTAAAACAAATCGGAGAAAGTTTTTCTTTACTCAGCGCGTAGTTAGACTCTGGAACTCATTGCCGGAGAAGGTAGTGATGGTAGCTGGCCTTGCTGAGTTGAAAGGGGGTCTGGACAGATTCCTGAAGAAAAAGTCCATTGATCGTTATTAAATTTTGGGGGGTTTGCCAGGTTCTTGGGGCCTGGATTGGCCGCTGTCAGAGAGAGTGCTGGGCTTGATGGACCTTTGGTCTTTTCCCCAGTGTGGTGGTGCTTATGTGCTTATTTTACAGTGCATGTAGCGGACACACGTAAAAAATGAAATTACCGCCCGGGCCTCGCGGTAGCCAGGCGTTAACTCCAAATTGACACATGTAGGCACCTACGCGCCTTAGTAAAAGGACCCCTTACTTTCTTAGCCACTGCTGCACTCTGAGCAGAGGGTTTCAGCATATCAATGCTGACAGGTGGTCAACTTTCTTGCTGTCTGTGAAGAAAGTTAAAAAATGCAAGATGTGCAAGCATTAAAGCAGTGGCATAGCCAGACAGCCAATTTTGGGTGAGCCCGAGCCCAAAGTGGGTGGGCTCAAAATTTTCTCTCTGCCCCACCCCCTTCCACCTCAAAATATACTTTAGCTCATGAGGATCCCCAAGCTCTGTCAGCTGAAGGCTTCCTCCAAAGACAACCACAAATCCCCTTTACCAAGTTTGGCAGGCAGCAGCAACTCCTTGAGTCACCAATGTTGGCACCCCATGCATGCTTAGTTACTGGTGGCTCAAGGATGTTGCTGCCATCTGCCAAGCTTAGTAGAAGGGAGTTTTGGCTGCCTTCAGAGGAGATCCTTAACTGATGGAGCTTGGGGATCTCAGGCCTAGTGTTACACATTCTAGGGCTTAGGGCAGAAAATAAAGAAGCCCCCCCCCAATTCCCTATCACTGCCTCCCCTCCAATCTTCCACCTATCATTACAATCACACTGACAGACTTTCACCAAATACAAAACACTGGATCACAAATTAGAAATAAAAATATATAGACAAAAATTGAACTCGGAACCTTGGCATGTACTGCTACAGTGGAGAAATAAAATCATAAATGTATTTTTTTCTACTGAACATAATAAAAGATATCTGTAATGCACATTTCTCAAGTTAACATATTTCAGTTAATAAAATTCAAAATAAAATGCCTTTTCTACCTTTGTTGTCTGGTCATTTTATTTTTCCATCATGTTGGTTCCAGTTTCTCTTTTTCACTTTTCCGTCTTTCTGTTAATTCTCCTTCAAGTAGTTGCTGTTCATTTATCATTTCTCCACTCTAGTTCCATTCCTTCACTACACTTGCCTCTGACATATTGAGCTTTCCATTTTAGCTCTTTCCTCTCTTTTTTCTTTTCCTGCTCTGTCCACTCAGAATTCACCCTTTCTAAACCCTTTCCTTCTTTTTTACTTTTCAGATACCTATCAAATTTCCATTTCCTTCTTTCACCCACTAGCTCTCCTATTCCCCATCTCACTCCTTCCCCAGCCTTCCATCTTCAATCTACTCCCCATTATCATATTTCTACCCCTGTAATCAGTATCCTCCTCTCGTTTATTTCCTTGTCTCTCCCACATCATATTTCTATCCCCTGTAATCACTATTCTCCTCTCGTTTATTTCCTCACCACCCCCTTGGCCTCTCCCACATGGTTCCACCATCCCAGTATCTCTCGCCTTCCAACCCTTCTAGCCCAGCATCTGCTCCCTCTTTCTCTTAACCCCACCCTCTACTTTCTCCCAGCATCTTCCTGTCCCTTCTTTTTCCTCTTGACCTCCCCCGGGAGCAGCATTTCTCTTTATCTTTCCTCCCACCCATAGTCCAGCATTTCTCCTTCACTCCTTTCTTCCCCTGGATCCATCTCCCCCCCTCCTGTGCAGCATCTCTCCTTCCCTCTCCTCCACCCTCATGTTCCCTCACTTTTTCCTCTTCCCTCTCTCCCATTGTCCACCATCTCACTCTCTCTCGTCCTTGCATCCCAAGTCTAACATTTCTTTCCCCCCTTGCAGCACTTCTCTCTCCCCTCACCACATCCAACATTTCTCCTTCATCCCTCTCTCCCCTGTAAAGCATCTCTACCTCCCTCCCTCCCAGGTCCAACATTTCTTCTTCTCTTGTCCTTCACCCCTCCTGTGCATTTCTCCAACAATTATCCCTCTCTCTTCCCCCTCCTTGCAGCATCTATCTCCCTCTCTCCATGTCCAACAATGATCCTCTCTTCTACCTGCCCCATGCTTCTTTCCCTCCCCTCCAGTCTCATGCCTAACAATTTTCCCTCTCTCCTACACCCCCCCGTGCAGCATCTCTCCTTCTCATCCTCACCTCCTCTCATGCCCAATAGTTTCCCCTCTCCTACACCCCTCCCAGCATCTCTCCCTCCCCTCCCCAACAATTTTCCCTCTCTCCTACACCCCCTGTGCAGCATCTCTCCTCTCCCCAATTTTCCCTTTCTCCTACACCCCTCCTGCAGCACCTCTCCTTTTCTCCCCCCTCCACCCATGCCCAACAATTTTCCCTCTCTCCTAACACCCCTCTCCACTCCCATGCGCAAGCAGCCCAACAATTTTCCCTCTAACCTCCCCCTCCCCCCATGCAGCATCGGGAGCATCACAGCAGCTTTCAAAGGGTTGCCGGCAGCATGTAAGAATCAATGCCACTGCTGCCAGCTGACCCAGGTGCCTTCCCTCTGCCGCGTTCCTCCCAGGAAATTACATCATAGTTGGGGGAGAAGAAGAGGGAAGGCTTCTGGGTCAGCCAACAGCAGTGGCAGCAATTCATACATGCTGCCGGTGACTCTTTGAATGGGAGCATCTGCAGAAGGAAAGGCGGACACAGGAGCCTAGTTTGCTCCGGCATTGGCAAGAGTGCTCTGCTGCTGGGTGGGCTCAAGCCCAAATTGGATGGGCCCAGGCCCACCCATGGCTATGCCCCTGCATTAAAGGGCAGAAAGCATAGATGGTGTGGTTGGTTTATTGCCTCAAATTATTGCGGTATCACTTGTCAATTAGTAAAGCTGCTGATGAGAAAAAAAATAAGTACAGCACCAAAAGAAGCAGTTCCAAAATGACCATTTATTGCCTATGTTGGAGGGTGAGGGGATGGGAAAGTACACAGATGAAAGGAAAGAAGCAATCATTTAGCCCCAAATGCCACATGTGAGCAGTACCCAATTTCCATAACAGAAAAGGACTGTCATCTGACATAGTAGTTCAGGTTCTCCAGCACCACCCTTCTGAGCTGCCACTGAAAGAAAAAAGGCAGGACCAGCACTGAAGTGCAGTCACTGTCTTTAATTTTGTATGTGTTCACATTTTTTTAAAATGACTTTGGCTCTCTTGCACGCATACCTACTGTACAGTGTTATACATTGTGCGAAATGCCTCCATTAAGCTATGCGATCAAGAGTTTCTACCTATAATTTTAATAAATACAAGAAAAATAAAATAGCTGGTGATTTTTATCTCATAAAAAGTCACTGGAAGAGCAGAAATATTATTCTTCCAGTGTGAATGGCACGGAATTGCTCAGCCAAAAGGCAGGGGATGGTCAAGGATGGGAGGACAGTCATAACTGTTCAGCACCGATGGCTAGGAGGCTGATAAACTACAATGGCATGAGACTTCATTAAAATATTTAACAAAACACAAACCTTATAATTCTATTAAACATACACAAAAGACATTCCTGCATGAATTGAGTTCATTGTTCAACATACAGTAGCTTCAATAGAATGAAAAAACCTACAAAATTTGTAAAAATACAAAAAAAAAAGTATCCAGACCATATTTTGTAAGCTATCTAGCAGAAACTAGATGTGCTTTTCTGCAGAATGCTAAGCTCAGGTATGTGGTGCTAGTGGATAAAAATTGCTGGAGGTCAAATGTCAAAATACGGAAACAAGGGACAACAACAAAAAAAACCCAGGATATCTCCTTCCAATTATGATAAGAAACCTCCGATTTCTGTTTCAACCACTTTGGCAGGTATAAAAAAAAAAAGCAAAAAGCAAAAGAAATAAATAAAAGACTTGTTCTGAAAACCAACTCACTACTACAAAAATATGTTAAAAAATTTTAGGCAAATTTAAATTTCTTGGCCCTCTGGAAGGAGCATTAGGTTAGCTTTTTCTGAATATTAGGCACTCAAAATAAACAGCTGGCAAGAACACTTACCAACTGGGAATTCCTGGGGAGGTATTTGTAACTTTAGAGCAGGGGTTCTCAACCCAGTCTTTGACACAAACCTAGCCAGTCAGGTTTTCAAGATACCCACAATGAATATGCTTGAGATAAATTTGAATACACTACCTCTATTGTGTGCAAATCTCTCATGCATATTCATTGTGGGTATCTTGAAAACCTGACTGGCTAGATGTGTCCGAAGGACAGGACTGAGAACCCCTGGTTTAGAGGGACCTATTTGGAACAAGAGAAAGAACTGGCCCTATAATGAACAGAACCATTTCATTTGGTACAAAAGCACTGGTCTCGGACTTCAACTGCTACTGCTGAAAAGGATGGTTTGCTAGCAGTTGTATGTTAAGTTCCACATATAGTTTCTACAGAAGCTACTGCATAAAGCTTGCAGCTGGCTGGAATTACTGCCATAAATAGGTTACAAGCCAAATGCAGTCATATGTAATAAAGACTTAATGCCAAGAAATTACTGCAAAAACTCTCAAGTGGAGGATCAAGCTTCAAACCCAGACACATCCAGGTCATCTGAAAATCATTCATTCTCTAGATGTGTACAAAAGCCATTATTTTTATTTACAAACTGTTAGAATTCATTATATGAGCTGGGGGGAGGGGGCACATTGGTGACTTTCAGCCTCTTTTAATGTTGTCTACTGAAATGAGACTTGTCAGCACATTTGCTCTTCCTGCTCAAGATGTCATCTGATATATCTAAACCAGTCCCATTTGATATTATACACAAGGAACACAGAGCTGCTAGGAATGGGATTCTAATGGAGCACAGATACATAATACGTGGGGTTGGTTTTTTTTTGCACATAACTATTTACTTGGCATGTTGAAGGTATGGAACAGGTTGGAAGCAAGACAGAATGCTTAACATGGTGACAAAGCAGCTTATTCGTTAGCTATTTATTCACTAGTATGATTTCTAAATCTCTTTACTGGATACAAACAAATAAAGACCAGTACAATGGAGAGTACTGTTTCTACCCAACTTTCTTTGTATTGGAATGAAAAGCCGATGAGGTTCAGTTGGTATGGGGGAGGCAGGCTGCCAGGTACAGCTCCTCACTGCCACTGAATATCCCTGCAGTCTGTAGCCTTTCCTCTTTGGTTAAAATCTATTGGATGATCAATCAACCAAAGGGAGATTTAAAAAGGCAGCCGTTCAACATGGATTTTCACTGCTAAGGACCTTTATCAGGAAGGAGAACTGTGTATTCATTTTAACAATATAACGGGACAAAGGAGCACTTATTAATAAAGGGCAAAAAAGCAGCTCACAATGTAATTTGGCGCACAAGGAAAAGAAAATGATGGGAAAGAATGAGCTTTATAAGGGGTAATCAAAGGTACTGAAAACCTTTTGCTTTGCCAATTCTATTTCTGGAACAGAAATTTTTAGCATAGGCAAAAACTAAGAAAGGACAGACCACATGCACTGTGCAGGACATGTCTGTTAAAGCCACAGCAAGGCTCAGACACACCAAAAAGATGCAATTCAGTGCAAGGAGAAAGGGAAGGTAACTGCTACTGTTGCTACTTTGACTGTCTCTGTTCACCATACAGTGGTACTGACAGGCAACAATGGAAGAGACTTCTGCTGGAGCCTTAGGGTTTTGTTAAGGGTGCCTGTGGAATCCAGGCAAGTAGACCAGGATGGAATTTAAACAGTGAAGATCTCTGTTGAAAGGCACCCCCTCCCCCCCAGTAAGAAGACTGAGTGAAAGCGTAGAGTTTAAGGACCATAGCCAGTTAGTTTACAGCTGTTGGCTGGAACACAGATCTGTGATTCAGCCTGACTGAAGATTACTAGCTATGAATGTTGGAAAGTGCTTATACTGTAAAAGTGTTCAGATTCTCATATCATTGCAAGCCTATCTCAGTTTTCTTTCCAAATTAGATCTTGGAGATGTCACCAACTTATACAAAAGGCTGACAGGTCCACATACACAAAAGATCTTGGAAGACTTGAAAAACTTCCCATTTAAGAAAGAATGGGATCAGAAGTGCCACTGACACTTGAATTAGGTCTATTATTATCTGTGACTGTCTCATTATTAGGTGGTACTAAGGAGCTGGCTTTACAGATTACATGATAGCACTGTTATGGAAACAGAGCCCATATTGAGAAGCCAGATTCATTTGGTATCCAAAACAGAAAATATTACAGATTCTCAGGAAGGATGAGAAAAAAGAACTGTGTAAAAATATGAATATATATCAGATACAGATCAGTACTGAGATTGAGATCATATAGAATGCAACTATCGGTAACCATTAAATATCAAATGATGGACATCTGGATTGTTTGGCTAAAAAAGGTTTTACAAAAAAAAGTGAAGAAAAAATATTTTAAGGTGTTGAGAGAGGCAAAAAGAATTACCATGATATCCTACAGTGGGCTAGGGAAAAAAGAAAAACCTGAGCTTAGCACTCGAGAAACTGAATGAGTTCAGGAATTATTTAAGCAAGTCTAGTGAATCATGGTACACACAACACTGACTGCCTGGGGTAATAAACACATAGTACTGAAGGTGAGAACATGACAGATTAACACAGATAACTACACTAACTCTTTGGTTAGATTGAGAAGAACCCCTTCTCCTCTAGCATGCATGTGGTACACCACAGATGCATCTGAATTGAAGGGCTCAACGAAATGAAACCTAACCAAACAGGTTCCAGGAATTGCTACATCTTGCCATGAAGATCGATGGGTTTTAAAAAGCTGCACACCAGGTTTCACACAAAGGGTCATATCACTTGATATATTCAATGAACAAAATAATTCAAAAAAAGGTTTGACGCAGTCATTCATGACAATCCTGCCCAAGTTCACCCTACCCACAGTCATTTATCCATTTTGCCACCAACCAAAATACAGCCTGCTTTTCAAGTACTTAAGTTTTAATTACATGTGTGTTTAGTTTCCCCTTCAGAAATTCAAGCAAACTTCCGTTAGGAAGCCACTAGTGCAAAAATGCAACTCTTTTACATTATATTCAGTGGTCTGCTAACCAGGAGAGGAAAATTATTCATTTAAAAAATGCATAAATTCTTCAATGTTGACACATTCCCAGCCCTACCCCATTAATGCATTACTGCAATGCTGGGGCACAAAATTCAATGATATTTTATAACCATTTAGACAACTGCATAAAATGTTTATTTTTTTAAACCACGCTCATGATTGCGATTCTTGAAAACTCATACTAACTAAAAAGAAAAATTTTATATTGTGCATAGCATGCAGTTGTACATCTCAAGAGTGAAAACAAAATCTTTGGGGGAAGAGTCACCTTAGTTTGCAAGGGAACGAAGGATGACTTTATGGTTACATGAGCATACAGGTGTGTGTTCTCCCCCATCCTCCAAAGACTTACACCTGGAAAAAGGGCATGCAGACTCAAGCTGTGAGTGAGAAATTAAACAAACATGGATCCCTACACCATTAAAGTACAATAAAAACCAGAATTGTACACACAGCTACTCTTCTCCTCTGTTATGCTTTCAGCATTTCGTGATCAAAATAAATATCTGTTTGTTTAGTAAGGTAGCACATGGACAAGAAATGTATTTTTGGCTAGAGTTTTACAGGTCTTCAAAATCTTCTTCCCATGATCATTAACCCAACCCACCATAGTCAAGTGATATGAGCCTTTGTTTACATTCCCTGTTTGGAGCCAGGGGTGTATATAAATGTGAGGGAAAGGTTGGGGGTGAAGCCAACTAGAAAGGTGTTTTTCTTTTTCTGTATATTTTGGAAAAATTGTTAGTAAAATGTATTCAACTGGATTCCACAAAAGAAGGGAAGGGGACACTACATCCAAGTTAAGGGCAGAAAAAGCTGGTCTCAGCACACCATTGTGCAACACCCGACTTAGCGTGCAATACTCCAATGGCCACACTCCTTACACCAAAGGGAATAACAAAACATTCAGCTACAGAGTACAAAAATCATCTTTTTTTCTCTCCTCTTTGTACATAGTTCACAAATCTTTACAGATTTACATCAGATTTTGTTTCACAAAAGAAATGGTTGCTCCCCCAATAAAATGTTCAGGAACATTTTCTTTTCTCTGCTTGCTCAGGCAGTGCTGCTGACAACCAGGCACTTTATGTAGTAAAAAGAATACAACTCAACTAAGTCGAGGAACACTGAGGTCTGAGCCTCTTCCAGTCCCCAGTATAGATGATGTTTCAAGTGCTCATGAAGTGCTAAACCTAACATAACATGCACCAATAGCAAGGAGGGCGAATAATTGGCACAGTCGCCTCTCTCTAAAAGGATGCTCACATTCCAGGGATGAGAGAGCGATGTCCCTCTAGAACACAAGTACTCCATTTCAATTCAACAGGAGCCCAGGTGATGCACCGAAAAAGGCAGAAAAACATTTTGTACTAAGTGCACTTGACAAAATGGGGCAGATGCTCTCAAAATACTTTGTGTTTTTTCTTTTATACTTCCCCTACACAAGATCTACCCCCCCCCCCCAAAAGTAAATATGGTGTCAGTTACCAGCATGCAAAAATACCAGGCAGGATGTGCTGTTCAATTCCCCCTTTCCGCTTAGTCCAAGCACTCTTTCAAAGAGGCAGACAAAGAAACATCTACTTGATGGACCACAAAGATAGTGTGCTCTTTAAGTTAATGCTTAGTAGGAAGCTTAAAGCATTTACTCCTCCACAAAGGTTAGAAGGGACAAAGAGCATCACTTATAAATTCCAGGCTACCACATCTTGGTCCCACGGGGTGGGGGGGGGGGGGGGGGAGCAGTACTCCTTTAAAATAAAAAGAGCTGAAGGGTGCAATGTGAGCTTAAAAACAATTTAAAAAAATTTAAAATACACATAGGAAAATGGCCACTCCTAAGCGCACATTTAAGAAGCAGAGAAAGCCCAACTAAACACCTTCCTGCACCAGATTGCATTCACTAATCAGACTTAAATATCCTTCCCCCTCCCACAGAAAACAGGAAAGTGTTCATAACATATTCCACTCCACCCCTACTAGCTTGGAGGCAGGAAGGTTAGGCAATTTAATCTTCCAACAATTAAGTATAAAAAGGTTTTGTTTTGTTTTTTTCATTAACAGGCTCCTCTGTGTGGTTCATATACAATCATGAGAGACATACTTTAAATTCCATTTTATACAAACAGATCTCACAGAGAAAAATACTTGGGAGTGAAGTATGGTAGGAACTGCTGCTTACAGTTTGCTCATTTGGAACAGATGTGAGTGAGAGAAGGAAGGAAAAGGAAAACACAAAGCAGTTTATCGAGTGCATATATACGCCTCTGGGGCAAGATTCCCACCATGGAAAAAATGTGGGGCAAGGGGAGAAAAGATAGCAGCTGCTCATTACCCTTACACCCAAGGTCAATGTCCACAAATTTTAAGTTTTTGCACGTTATTCTACTTTCTAGTACTATACTCAAGTTATTTCTGTTCAGTGGAGCATGTGAAGCGTTAGCCACTCAAGGTATATCACAGGGACATCTGCCTCTGAAACGCACTTTGTATTTTACAGTTATTTACAAATCAATTCCAATTCATTTGCAGGTGAACAGGCAAAACAATCTTTCCACTGGGCAATTATGAAAGGGAAATTCTATCTTCCAAAATCATTCCATGCATTTTCTTCTTCCTGTGTCCTCATTCGTCATTTTAAATCCAATCAACCCCCTCTCCCTCCTTCCACAAACTAAAATATATCTGGACATTTTCAAGTTGGGATCGAAGAGCACAGTACATGCTACCTTGCCTGACTTGTGAAACAGCCTGTCGCTGAACACATCAAAAATTACCCCCTCACCCCCACAATCTAAGCATTCTATCTACTTGGTAGCATGTAATGCCATTTTGCACAAGGTCAATTAAATTTGAATTAAAATTTTCATTTGCATAATGAAAAAGCTCTCTATGTTTATTTTTTTTAAAAAACTGATCACATGTTAAGCCCACGAACAATAAAGTGCATTAAAGCTTAAAATCTAAAATCTTATAGCAGCAAAAAGCAGAATAAAGAAAAACTTTAAAAAGGCAGACATAACCTTTTATATTCCTTCTTAAGCAATTTTTTTTTGGAAACACACAGTCCAACCCAAATGTTTCCAGAATGGTGTTAATTGCTTCTTGATCCAAAACACAATATATTTTTGAACTGGTCAATCATGGCAGAATAAAAAGGGATATTTGGTACATCTGAACAATATAAACAGAGAATGAACCAGCAGCTTATAACGGCCCTTTGGCAACTAGGGACCAGAGGTAAGAAAGCCATCTCTATTCATACAGCCTATCGGAAAACAGAACACACCTGGACAGCTGCTTGTACTTGAATCTTGGATACAGAATCAGATTTCTATATCTTTTTCTAATTTTCTGCCTGCTTGTTTATTTTTTTCAGTGCAACGTTTTTCAGACACAAGCAGCAGAATGGACCAAATTGAGTTTTAGCATTCTAAATCACTTTGTGTGCATTTACTAGGCACTGGAGGGCTGATAAGAGATACACAAAAAAACCTCTTAAAAGCACTGAAGTTCATCTTGCAGCAATCCTCTCCCCCTTTAAATATCAAATACTATTAACACCAATAGAGGATTTGCCACTTAAATAGGAAATGTTGTTAGACTCCACATTAAACGCTAATATCCTGTGCTTCTATTTTATGGCAGTGAGAAGCACCAGAAACCTACCAGGATACTATTGTACCCCGATACACATTTGGGCTCATTTTCAAAGCACTTAGCCTTCCAAAGTTCCATAGAAACCTATGGAACTTTGGAAGGCTAAGTGCTTTGAAAATATGCCTCATTATGAGCTAACCAAATGTGCCTGATTAACTGATGCAGCCATCATAACTTAGAATTGAAATATGTATTAGGTGCACGGCTGAGCCCAGTAGGATCATTTAACAGACAGACACATACTGCTGGTGTTCTTGGACTGGCCAAAGACATTCGCTACAAAGTCTGCCAGGAGCAAAATGTTGTAAGCTTCAAGCTTTTCTATCCTTGCTGCCTCCAGAAATTCAGCTGTGAAACATTTCCCCTATGCCTTCTCTACAGGGTGCAGCCCTAGTCAATAAGATCTATTCCATTCTTCAACTGAACACTGCTGCCCCTGTCATGGCCTGAATGTGCACATTCAGCTGACCTCAGAAGGTGGAAGTCCTACACTGGGGAAGGGGGAATGATGCAAGATGAACTATAAGCAAAAAAATAATAATAATAAAAAAAGAATATTATTTCTTAGTTATCCAGGGAGATCTGCAATATCTGCCAAGCAGAATCTGTGCCTAGTGCAAAAGAAAGAATTGTTTTGCTGTTTTTGTTTAGAGTACCAAATAACGCTGGCATTTGTAGTTTCCTTTCTGGTCTTTGGAAGGATACAGTTGTCATGTGTACAGTTGTCACTTCCTTCCTGCTCTCACCTACCTTTCTCCATAGCAAGTGCTGAGCAGAGGCGAGCACAGCTCTACCCTCCATGTAAAAAATATCAGGTTGGCCCAGTTTGAATAGCAGTTGAAAGACAGCCTAAGACATGGTAACACTCAGATCCAAATCACCAACCTGAAAGCTTCCCATTCTAAATGCAGTCTTCCAAACGAAAATAACCCCCCCTTCCCACCCCCAAAAAAAGGACACTCAAGTTTAAAAAAAAAAAAAAAGTAGGCCAAAATTAAAAACCTGGATACTGAATATTACTTTGGTTCCAGCCCTAGTGCCAAAAGATACCATTATGCACCAAAAAGTGCAAATTCTCACAGCAAACACGTAATGGAAGGAGCCTTGAAGAAGCAGCATACAGCTGGCCATACTTCACTCCTACATACTTTGATTTTACAAGTGTACAGGTCCATAAAATGAGTTCCCAGCCCCGCAGGGCAGGGGGCTCCACTACCTCCTGCTGGGCATGTGCACGCCATTGACAAGAGGCAAGAGTAGAGGATGGAGTTCTAGCTGCGCTAATAGTGAGAAGTGGTCAGAAGGGACGTGAGGGTGAGGGCACCCGGTGATGTTGTTCTCCGCCACCCACTGTGGATCTAAAGGCCCCAGGACGCCAAGCACATTCATGTGAGTCTTGGAATAGAAAATGTAGTCAATCACACCCTAGAAATAGGAGAGAAAAAAAAAAAAAGAGCAAGCTTGTTAAGAATGGAACAGAGAAAGTGCTAATTGCCTAGTCTACTACTAGCATTAAACAAAACTTACAATTACTGCATCTTTAGTTTGCTACTGTTGAGGCCTAATGATAAATACAGGATTTATAAAACACTATAAAAGGTAAATGGAAAGTATGACCTGATGCATGCACACATACATACTATAAAGATTCAGACTTAGCTCTACTGGAAACGGTCATCTGTTACATGACAGGTAACAATGCTTTGGAGTGTCATGCAAGTCAGCACAAGTAAATGTACAAAGAATTGTGTATTTCTCAAGTGAAATTAGGATTAAATGTCAAATAAATGGTTTAAAAACCCTCACAGAAATACTATAAAAGCCACTGTTGCTGACTGAGGGCTTTTCCCAGAGCCCCAACCATGACGGCTTGATAAAAAGCATATTATTAGCCCTTACTGTGGTAATTCCCATCCCCCAAAGAGAAAACAAATCCCTGATTAACAACTGAGCATAACTGCCAAAGACTCAATTTTAATGCTATTACATTAAATGATAAATAAGAAAGGGAACGATTTCTACAGCACATTGCAAGGGTGATCCCCCACTGATATCCTAAGGGTTTTTCTTTTATTCCACTTTAAAATTGAACAGTTATCTCAAGCTTGCAAAAGCCACTCTTCAGCCCTTGAGGTTGGATTTTGATCCCGTGGATTATAATATACAACACAGTTCTACTCTGTTACCACAGATCTCAAATACAAGTGGTAAATGACTTTTGCCCTCCCAAAACTGTCATCACTGGATAGTGTGCAAATACGGGCACATCATTAATAGTGCAGAGTGGCAAGCACGCATGCACCACAAACTTGACGAGGAACATCTCAAAATCCTTGTTTTTCAACTACATGGGCAGCACACATTTTGGGGTGTACCAACATAAAGAATCACTCTACACCTCCACCCTCCAGTTCTCCAACAACTTTATGATTGCAAGTGAACCCCATTTTTTGGGCAGGACTAGACCATTTTTACCCATGCTAATTTCTGGTTGCGGACTACTGACCTGTGGATTTTAGAAATACACTTGGTTTAAGCCATCCATTGGTAAAGAGCAGCTGCTATAAACAGGTATGAACGCTGATATACCGTCAGGCAGAAATCAGCACTAGCACAAGCATGAAGAAAGACTTTACTGCTCTGCAGCCCTATAGAGGGGAAAGTACCTCCAGCTTGCCACCTACTTTGAAATCAAAAGTGTAGTTGGTGTAAGGCATCACGTTGTTTTCATAGGCGCTCTTCAACTGAAAGCCATGCGTTATTCGGCCATCTGATCCACCCTTCCCATTGCAGCTAAAGTTCACAAGACACTCATTATAGCGTAGCTCCTTGAAATCTTTGTGGTTCTCAGTCACGCCTCCATTGCTTAGGTATTCCACAACACCTTTGTATAACAATAAGAAAAGGAAATAACCATTAATAACCCTTGCTCCTAAAAAAAAAAAAAAAAAAACAGCTGGGAAAGCATGCAAAAAATGGTTCATGGAATTTTCCTGCCCCTCTGCATGTGCATGCATGCACACATGTGAACAGCTGAATGGAGTGGCACCCAAACATTTTGTTTGGAAAGAAGAAAAAAATAAACAAGTGTGATGTATCAAATAAGGTACATCACCAAAACCTAGTGTCTAATACACTCACTCAAATACACAAGTGAAGCAAAAAAAATATTCAACCACATTTTAGGCTGATATGAGTAGAAAAAGACTTCAGTGGCTCTCAGGGCTGAAATATAAACTAGCCAGAAAGCTTCACATCAGGCACATCACCAGTTTTAAAAAGAAACTCCCTGCAATCATTTCAGGCAAAAGCTATTTTCTATCTTTTTATCTTTTCCTTCTTCTTAAAAATACTCTTCTTGAATAATTTCTTGAAGTCTTTTTCTCCTCGTATCAGCCTAAAGTGGGGTTGAATATTTTGTTGTTTCACTCACAGTTTGTGCTTTACTTGTCAAATCAGTATATGCCACTGTCAGATTTCAAAGGATGAATTTTACATTTAACCACACAACTGTCCCACAGGCAACAGGTATTAATTAGCCAGCAATAAACATTAACAACCATTAAAAAAATTGTATGGTTCAGTCAGTAAGGTTCACAGTAGAATTTACAATGGGAGAGGAGCAACTTGAGCTCATATGGAGCTGTGATCTATTAACTCTTGGATCTGATGCTGCTCAGCTTGTACCTAAATGATATGGGGAAGCGCAAGGAAAGGTCTCATATCTTTCTCTCCAGGGTTGGACCTCGATTCCTGGGGGACAGTGGATCATTGAAGACCTTGCAGTGCCCACATCTGGAAAAGGTGCTCTTCTGGGGGGGGGGGGGGGGGGGGTGCAGTGATGGAAGTTTTACACAGTGCAAGAGTGACAAATTCCCATTTTCCCTGAAGTGTGAGAGACCTGAGTAGCCAAGACCCATGAACAAGGTGGGAAACTGTTACATTGGATTAGATTGACAAGGCCCCCAGTTGAGTCATCTGTCCCCCTTACTGCAGCTACTAAATCATCCAGGTGTTGAGGAAGAAGTATTGAATGAAGCTGCTCTGGTATCTGGCAACATTTCTGGAATTATGAGCAGCTGAAAGGAATATTTCATCATTTTGGGTAACAATGGAGTCTAGCAAAGCCATTGCAAGCCAAAAATAGTATGTCATCTTGATTGGATAAAATTGTTGAGTCTTCTAATTTGTTCCAGCATGAAATTCACATCTATAAGGAGGCCTCTGGATCAGCAATTAGCTGTGGACAGGGCATGTTGTTCGGTCCTTGTGAAAGGACAAGGGAGCTGTATACTGTAAAATTGAAATGCTGGAAAATCATAGCTGCCAGCTAAACCTGCAGCTGTTAAAAACTTTCCCAGGTCCCCTTTAACATCACCTATTGAGATGATTAAGAAGAATTTTATGGAAGTCTTTCAAGTTCCTAAAACCAGGCTTTACCCCCTTTGTCATCATTAAAATTTGAACAAATCTTGCAGAACACAGCTGTCAAAATACTGTATCAAGCACAAAAATACAATCATGCCTTTACTAGTTGCCCAGCATTGGCTGCCAAAATATTATACAATTAAATTTAAAAACTCTCAATTGTTTTTTTTTCAGGGGGGGGGGGGGGGGGAGAGGAAGCAAGATGGTGGCTCGAACAGATGTGGCCTCCAGACACTCCACAGGCTCGTTGGCTCTTTGCAATGAGGAAAAGGAAGAGTCTGGTTTGGCCATCTAATCCCTTTGTACTGCAGGCCTGGATGGTGCAACGACTGATAGAATCTTTTGCAGTTAGTGAAAGAAATCTGATTAAAGTGGTGGAAGCCTGGTCTGAGGCTGAAGTGCCAGGGGTGTTAATGCTGGTATCTAGCAAGAGCAAGGTCTCACTGAGCCCTGAAGAGCACCTTCTACCACTGAGGCCTGGAGATACGGTAGCATAATCTCTCCTAATGATGGCAGTCACCAGGTTAGGCAGAAGATTGGTGGATGGGGCGAGGCCTGGTGCAGTTGGGTCATAGTCTATGGGAATGGTAAAACTGGACGTTGGAGGACCTGCTTTGCACTCTGGAAGCTATGCATACTGGGGTGAGCCAACCCAGGACAGATTTGAATGGGGCTCAATGTCAGACCAGGAGAGCAGGTCTGCAGCTACAAGACACTTTGGCTTACACCAGTGTATTGCCAACTAGTCCCTCCACCCCTACTTTAGCTTTTTCTGATGTACCCAGAGCCTCTCAGGAGAGGCATAGGTCCTTTCTGAGGCCCTGATGCTTAAAAATCACCATTAAATACCAAGTGCGTCTATATCCGCAATTAAAATTACCGATTTTGAAACAGCTGTCGATGCTCAAAGGAAATCGCATACAAATGAGATGCACAGAAATTCTGCAATCAGCTCGGTAGGAAAATCACCTAGCACATGTGCAGAACAGTTTCGCAGAAAGCATTGATGTTCTACGCAAGCTCAGGAAAAAAAGAAAGGCGATAACCACGTCACATGGAGTTTCTTTTTTTTCCCCCCACAACAACTTTTTAACACTACTGTGGGACACACACACACATAATATATGCAAATAGCACATTTCACACATATGTGCAGATGTTATTACAAAATGTTCCACAACTTTTTAAAATTACTGCTATGTGTGGGACACACGCAAACAATACACACACATGACATATTTTGCACACACACATGCAGATACTATTAAAAAATGCAAGCAGACTACTCCACCGAGAAATTGCCCTCATGCAATGACAGCTCCAGACCTGCCAGAACGTTTTGAACATTAAAGGTAGGTGCTTCTTGCTGTGCTAATACTAACGAGGATTATCGGTAGCTGATACCATGAACAGTAAAAGCAACGCAGAACCCCTTTGTGTATTAGATGCTGAATAACTATAAGAGGTTTAAAGGTCTGAAACCTTTTTTGAGTAGGTGTATGGAGATTCTTACTAAATATACCATGGAATGTATTTCTTTTCCCTGGCTATGATGTGCATTGTAAGGGTTTGAGGAACTGGGACACATCTGTGTGTGTTCTATCCCCCACCTTTTTGTTTTTTTAAGATACCTTTAGCTATTTATGATTGTTGTAATTCTCTTTTTGCTGTCTCTTCTCATCTCTCTATTTTATTATTTTATCTATCACCAGCTATAGTAATTTTAGATATTCAATCAGTGACAGCACTGTAAATTATGTCTGTTATACTATTACAGTCAACGGCTCTGTTGGCTTGGCCAAAGGCAGTATATAAAGACTTTCATTAAACTCCAGAAGGCAATGAGGTAATGTTTAGTTCAATTTAATACAGGCTTGACATACCGCCCTTCATAGAATATCTGAGCAGTTTACAATAAACGAGTAAAAAAGAAAGGAACTCCATCAAACTCAAAAACAAAGGCAAGGCAAGAGAAAAAGCAATCCAGGACCGCAGGTTTGGCATCACCGTGCAGGAGTCAAACTAGGAAAGGCCAAAGTAAAGAAATGAGCCTTCAGGATCGCCAAAAAAGCGGGAATAGAACTGCTCAGCATGAAGAGCAGGAGGAAGGGTATTCCAAAGCGAAGAGGCAAGAAAGAAAAAAGCCGAATGTCTGGTGGACTCAAGGTGAGAGGAGAGGGCTGGAGGGAGGGAAAGGCAATAGGTGAGGGCTGAGTGCGGGTTGGGGTATAAAGAGACAAGAAGACAGACAAATACAGGGGAAAGCCCGAGTACAAGGCTTTATGGGTAAGAGTGAGAAGCTTAAACTGTATGCAAACAAACTAAAACAGGAAGCCAGTGATGATGAACCAGCAAGGGTGATACATGATCAAACTTGCAGGCATGAGCATGTAACCAGATGGCGATGTTCTGAACCATCTGAAGGGTTCTAGGTCAGTTCCCACCCACCAATTTCCACCTGGATAGTTCCCACCACACTAGGGAGGACAATTCCCACCCAAAACTAAAAATAAATAAAAATACAAAACACATTAGGACAATTAATCTCCTTCCCCATCCAGAGCATTTAGGGGAGGCAACGCCCCCCCCCCCCCCAACATCAACTTTTTCACATCCCTTTACCCTTCCACACATGCAGTTCATGGGGGGGGGGGGGCAATGCCCCCCCACACCTCCCTCTAACTGTACCCTGCCTACAACAAAACTAAAAAAAAAAAAAGATTTTAAATGCTCCTAAATAAGTAAATAAATAGATAGAAAGCTGCACAAACGATTCCTGGGATCTTTCCGATACTTCCTCTGTGTACATCCATATGCTGGCGCTGCACAAACGATCCTCGCAGTGCCACAACCCCAGGACTTTCCCGATACTTCCTTTGGGTACATCCATATGCTGGCGCAGCACAAACGATCCTCACAGCACCACAAACCTGCTGCCTTCCCACTTTCTCAACCTCCTGTAACCATTCAAAAAAAAGCAGTGCCTCACACTCACACAGCACGACATGACACACTGCCATGGCTCATGGGGAAGAAAGTCACCAAAAGCAGAATGAAAAGAAAAGATTAATAAAAAAAGGATAACATAAGCGGTAAATGAGCAGGTGTAAAAAGTTCTGGGTGGGAATTGTCCGGGGGGGGAATTGGTGGGTGGAAATTGGCCGATGGGACTGTCCGGATGGGAACTCGCTTGAGAGGGACTTAAGAAAGACCAAAATAGACAACATTATAATAGTCTATATGGGAGAGAACCAGTGAACAGAGAAGCGAGGCACATGAGAAATCATCCAATATTTCTGCTGCTGTATTTGTGCTGTAATGATTTCAGATTATTTGTGAGTGGTTTGTGTTCTGTATTTTATATTACGTATGTTCAGCTTTACCCACCTTGGATAAAGGAAGGTTATAAACAACATCCAGGTACAGACACAGCGAGCAAATGAAGTGAACAAAAGGAAGCCTTCCCAACAGAAGAAATATGCACAGTGAAGGACAACAGAGTCAAGGGTCACCCCCGGGTATTTCATGGACTGTACAAGCTGGTCCGGGACGTTATGCAAAGAGGGGGTGATAGCGGGGGGGGGGGGGGACACAGGCGCGTGATTCGAGAACCAGACAGCAACAGTTTTTGAAGGATTCAAAACCAGGCGATTAGAAGTTAACCAGGCATCAATTTTATCAAGGGAGGACTGAAGGCCCAAAGGTCAAAGCAAGAGGGACTTTGAGGGAAAGCCAATAAAAGATTGTCCATGTAGATGTAAAATTTAACTGCAGTAGAATAGATGAGTGATGTCAAAGGGTTCAGAAAAATATTGAAGGGGGGAGCTGAACAGCAAAAGAACAGTTCTGGAAGTAACGAAGAACAATGAGCTATGTTATCTGCAGATAGCTTAGACAGGACATTTTTTGGAGCACTCTCAACTTGTTACAATCATAAAAATTGCATGAAGTGTAATATTTGCTCTGGAGCTGGACAAGAACTGGATACTGAGACTATTTTCATTATTTAAAAGACTTTTTTCCTGGGGAGGGGGTCAAATTTCCTGATTATTCAAGGTGAAGTACAAGGCCAAGTGCTCCCAGGTATTGGCTGTTGATATGACTTTTTTTTTAACTGTCTCCCTGTAGATGCCAAGTTACATTTGAGAGTAACAATTATATTTTCTTTGACCCAGAACAGATACAAAGATTTCTTGATGCTAAAACAGTCCCGGCAACTCTGTCTATATCAGAGCTTCCCAAAATGTCAATTAGAACTCCAAATGGAGTCACAAAACTCATGTTTGGGGTTGGGACCTGGGTGAGCTCTCCATAAGTACATCATTATTCACCTTCATAAGGAGTGTGTGTGGGGGGGGGGGGGGGGTCAAACAATTTTATTTGGCTGCAACCAAGAGGTTATGGCCACAAAGAGATGAGCACTGATCTACACTGATCCTCTTGAACTGTTATAAGCTTGCCTGTTTATTCTCTTCAGAATTGTTCAGTCTTTCATATAATTTTCCAGTTTTTTTTCCATGAGGTCTCATACCTATTGGGTTTGATATTTTTTTTCCCGTTTGTAGTTATTTTGCCTTGTTGCTTGAATTCTTTTTGGTCTATATGGTTTACCTGTGTTTCATGTTCCCTTTTGGAACAAGAAAGTGAATGTGATGCAATAAAATGGAAAGGAAAACTAATTTACAACAAAGAAAATGGAATACACAACTGAGTCAGTAAAATGAACTCCACTGGGGATGAGATATAGCAAATCCTGGGAGGGGTGGGGGATGGATTGCATGACAGGAACAGTGTGCTCATGGAATTATTTTCAAATCGCTCTCTGCATAACTGCACCTGTGCCTCACTATATGTATGTAATGGAGTACAAGAGAGAGAAGAGGCAATGTAAAAACAGCAGTTCCCTATCTGCTGTGTTTCATGGTAAAGTTTCTATGCTGCAGAAGCTGAACTGCTTTTCCCACAGAAATGCACTGGACCATTTTGGGACTTGAGGGGAGTAGATTATTTCTCTGGAACTCCTGATCTGGCCCATTTTAAAATCAAATTTGGTCCTATTCTGTTAAATTCTCAGAAAGTTATTTTGACCCTAAACATACAAACAGTGCTACATCTTTGGTTATGACTTTTGCACTGAACTTTGCAGAAGATGTAGCAAACATTAAAGAGCAAAATGATGCTTAAGTCCTGGATGCATCTCCTTTTGGAACAGCAAACTAAGACATTTGAGCTCAGAATATAAAGATATAAGATCAAATAATTGCCTGGCTGAGTCAGACCAAACATCTATTGAACCCAGCTTCCTGTCGAACAGGGCTAATCCAGGTCACAAATACCCAACAGATTCTTATCCTCTTTACTAAAACTTTTTGAAATGTCTTGACCACATTTTCTAGCAACAAGCCTGACTGATAATTTTCCAGTTTGTTTTAAATGTGCTGCCCATTTAGTTTCACGGAGTGTCTTCTAATCTTGGTCTATTAGAAAGCATAGAGAATTGTCCCCTGTTTATTGTGGCTGTTGCAGTAATACACAATAGGGATATTTTACTAAGCCGCAGTAGTGATCTTAGCTGACAGTAGAAATCAGCTGGTGGCAAATGCCAAGACGCTCACAGAAATATAATGAGCATCTTGGCGTTCACCACCAGCTTTCTACCGCGGACTAAAAACGCTACCGCAGCTTAGTAAAAGACCCCCAGTCAGGTATCACAGAGTTCAATGACTTCTATGGGAAGAGTTGAGCTTTTGCATGTTTATTGCTTCCCCATTTCCAGTAAAGTGACAAAGAAGACAAAAGTCACTCCGACACACACTTTAAGTGGCCAATTTCAATTTTATTCAGTCCAGCTATATGGCCCATAATGGAGACATGACTGCTTCTTAACAGTGTAGACCAGAGTTTGGCAACTGCAGCCTTCTAAAGCCACAAGCCAAACAGGTCTTCATGACACTAAACTATGTGTTTTCTAGAAGGGATCTGTGTGAGGACAAAACTGGAGCATGATTGATGTTTGGACCCTTGCAGACCTGAGATTCCTATCCAAATTACGTATTAAGGGCCAAAAAACCTTGCAATTAATAACAGCACAAGTTTCACAGAATGTTGTGTGAGGTTTAGACTGGATGTTTCTTTGTGCATACCACGTAACAACTTGGCTTCGTTACGTCTGTCAATACAGACATTTAAATATCAATTCATCTGTGTCCAGATGGAAAACGTTGGAACCAAGGAGACCACTGAGATAGCAATGCTCACTGCAGAAGATGCATACGAGCCCTGGCCAAAAGAGCCAACTCCAATGTGGCCATCATGGAGCCCAGGAGCTAAAGCAATCCCATACTGGCAGGACTTTCCAAGCCAAAAGGCTTCTAGCTGCAATGTGACTATTCTCTCTTGAGTTATAAAGACCTGATCTAGGCAAGTGTCAAAACAGACCCCTAGATACTAAAGAGATTAGGAAGGAGCACAACTTCTTTTCCTGTAATTCACTCAGTCTAGTGCTCCAGAAACTCTGCAACCATGAACATCATAGAGTGTGCCTCCTACCACATTCTTAGTTCAGATCTGCCAATTGTCCATAAAGGGATGGATGAGAAACCTCTCTCTGTGCAAGGTGGCTGCCACAGTAACCATCACCTTGAAAAGCGAGGGACTTTTCTATGAGGAACTGTATCAAAGGCTCTGCTGAAATCCAAGTATTTATATTTATAAATGATATGGAAATCGGAACGACAAGTGAAGTGATTAAATTTGCAGATGACACAAAACTATTCAAGGTAGTTAAAACACATGTGAAACATTGCAGGAAGACCTTAGAAATTGTAAGACTGGGCATCCAAATGGCAGATGAAATTTAATGTGGACAAATGCAAGGTGATGCACATTGGGAAGAATAATCTGAATCACAGCTACCTGATGCCAGGGTCCACCTTGGTGGTCAGCAACCAAAAAAAAGATCTAGGTGTTGTTGTAGATAATACGCTAAAATCTTCTGCTCAGTTTGCAGCGGCGGCCCAAAAAGCAAACAGGAAGCTAGAAATTATTAGGAAAGGGATGGTGAATAAGACCAAAAATACTATGCCTCTGAATCGCTCCATGGTGCAAACACACCTTGACTATTGCATTCTGTTCTGGTCGATATAACTCAAAAAAAGATACAGCGGAATTAAAAAAGGTTCAAAGAAGAGAGACCAAAATGATAAAGGGGATAGAACTCCTCTCGTATGAGGAAAAGCTAAAAATGTTAGGGCTCTTCAGCTTGGAAAAGAGACAGATGAGTGGAGATATGATTAAGGTCTACAAAATCCTGAGTGGTGTAGAACGAGTAGAAATCAATTTTTTTACTTGTTCCAAAAGTACAAAGACTAGGGGCCACTGAAGGAAGTTACATGGAAATACTTTTAAAACAAATAGGAAGAAATATTTTTTCATTCACGAATAGTTAAGCTCTGGAACTCTGTCGGAGGATATGGTAACAGCAGTTAGTGCATATGGGTTTAAAAAAGGTTTGGACAAGTTCCTGGAGAAAAAGTCCATAGTCTGCTATTGAAACAGACATGGGGAAGCAACTGCTTGCCCTGGGATTTGTAGCATGGAATGTTGCCACGATTTGGTTTTTTGCCAGGTACTTGTGACCTGGCTTGGCTACTGTTGGAAACAGGATACTGGGCTAGATGAACCATTGGTCTGACCCAGTATGGCTACTCTTATGTTCTAAGTAGATTGCATCTAGCAAATATCCTTCATCCAGTTCTTAGGTTACCCAGTCAAAGAAGTCAATAAGATTTGCTTGGCAAATTTTTCCTTTGGTAAAGCCATGTTGCCTCGGATCCTGTAACCCACTGGCTTCTAGAAAGTTAACTATCCTTTCCAGAAGCCAACAGGTTACAGGAAAATTCTGCCAAAAGAATCTTAACGTCTTCGACTGGGTGACTAAAGAACTGGATGCAGGACATGCGCAAGTTGTAACCTACTTGTATTTCAGCAAAGCCTTTGATACGGTCCCTCACATGGGTTGACCTAGGTTTAACCATTAGTAGGATTAAGAATTATATTAGAGACATCAAGTTATCCAAGATATGTAATAGGATATGAGATTTTATATGTCAATTATCACAGTGATGGTAATAAATAATGAATATGTTTACAGCCTTAAACAAAGTTGTTTTCTTCAAGATAAACCTGTTACCATTATATACTACCAAATAGGAGGGGAGAGATTGGTGAGCTTGGCTCAGGAGAGGGACCTTGGGGTGATGGTGTCTGAGGATCTGAAGGTGAAGAAACAATGCGACAAGGCGGTGGCCGCAGCCAGAAGGATGCTAGGCTGCATAGAGAGGGGCATAACCAGTAGAAGAAATGAGGTGTTGATGCCCCTCTACAAATTGTTGGTGAGTTGAGTATTGTTTTCAGTTTTGGAGGCCGTATCTTACTAAGGATGAAAAAAGTCTTAAAGCGGTTCAAAGTAAAGTGATGAAAATGGTATGGGATTTGCACTGCAAGACGTATGAGGTGAGACTTACTGACCTGAACATGTATACCCTGGAGGAAAGGAGAAACAGGGGTGATATGACACAGATATTCAAATATTTGCCACAAACAAACCTTTTCCAGAGATAGGAAGGTGCTAGAACCAGAGGACATGAATTGAGGTCGAAAGGGAGCAGACTCAGGCA
Organism: Microcaecilia unicolor; assembly: GCF_901765095.1. NCBI lineage: Eukaryota > Metazoa > Chordata > Amphibia > Gymnophiona > Siphonopidae > Microcaecilia > Microcaecilia unicolor. The sequence goes on from NC_044032.1 coordinate 382,780,872, forward strand.
TAATGTCAGGAAGTATTTTTTCATAGAGAGGGTGGTAAGTACCTGGAATGCCCTCCCGCAGGAGATGGTGGAGATGAAAACAGTAACGAAATTTAAAAATGCATGGCATAAACACAAAGGAACCCTGTTTAGAAGGAATGGATCCAAACAAGCTTAGAAGATTAGGAAGCAACACCGGTAAATTACCCCCCTCCAAGACTGAGTGACGTGAAGGAGCCATCCCCTCTGATGCCAACATCAGGGGACTCAGACATACCAAGTGTACCTCTGCTAAAAGTCTAGCCTTAAGATCTAGGAACCAATGTGGCTCACACAATTTCTTGTCTCTGCAAGCTCCCCCCACTCATGCTGCTTTCTGCACACAGGATACAGAGGCCCGACTACTTGAACTAGCCAGTGCTAAGAACTACACTCTGTCGCACTCTGCTGCAATCAGAACCAGCTTACATTACTCTTAACTACAACACAGCCACAACACGACTGGGTTCACCCCCACTCCCATCACAAGCCAAATCACTACCTTGAAGAGAGGATATGATGTCAGCTTCCTGGATGGATGCCTGATTTTGGGCTCCAGTTCTACCTCCCAAACTAAAGCTTATATGTCTAACCATTGGGAGTTTTGCAGTACGATATTATGCAGACTCGCTTTGCTGATTATTCAGGATGTCTCAGAAAGTGAAATCACTGGATATTAAAGAGACTCTTCATCACTTTCGGCGGACCAAATCAGGGACTGCCTCCACACAGGCCTCGAGGACTGCTTCCCCTGCCAAACTTAAGCTGGATCCTTCCTGCCTATAGTGGCTCAGAAGAAGAGGATATTGAGCCTATGAACTTACAAAGTATTACCCGAGAAGTGCAGCGTTGTTTTAGAGATTTATGCACAGAGTTGAAAGAGATGTGTAGCGAACTTGCATCACGCATTGATACAATGCATAAAGATATGTGTCAGCTGAGGGCTCATTATGAGGACTTGGAGGTGCAAGTGGAAGAACAGGAAGAAGTGGTGTTGGACTTGCACATGAAATACACTGCTTTGGAGTCCCAGTTTGAGGATCTACAATTTAAACTGGATGATATCGAGAACAGGAATTGTCACAATAACTTATGATTTAGAGGAATACCGGAGAATAATAACCAGGAGAATGTGCAGGAGGTGATTCAAACCTTGTGTCAGCCACTACTGGGGCTTGCGGAAATTGAGCTACAACGGGCTCATAGAGCGTTGCGTGCTCCCTTGGACAATAGGCCCCATGATATTGTGGTGTGCTTCTTGAGACATGTGGACAAAAACAAGCTTGCAAAAAGCACGGGCTCTTCCTTCCTTACAGTTTCAAGATGCTTCGGTCACAATTTATCAGGATTTGTCAGCTTTTACTTTGGATAAACGACAGGAATTCAAACCAGTGTTGGCCATCCTTCGGAAGAAACAGATGAACTATCACTGGCTTTTCCCCTTCGCTCTTAGCTTTCCACTTCCAAATGAACCAAATGAAGCTTGGAAGCTACTGCAAGAGGCGGGGATGGCCAAAGCTTCCTCCCCGGGGCCTAATTTGGCCTCCTCAGGGGTGGCTCCCAAGGCTAAATGCTGGACCAGAGTATCCTGTAAAGGAAAACGCCTCCAGCGCCATTCGGACTCTGTCCTGAGCTTCTGTGACTGGTGATAATCTATTGAGGGACCTGAATCTTAATCGATGGTCTGCTTTGTCATTTTGTTTTCCATTCATGGAGCGGGGAACTTTGATTTATCCATTTTTGCTGTTGGATTATACATCAAGGGTTCCAGAATTACAAATCACTAACTTGTCAAGCTGCTTTCCTCAGTTCTTCCCCTCCTGATGTTCTTCAATATTTTTTGTACTCCAATAATTTTGATTGCTCTTTGTAATGACAATCAGAAAGGGGAAAGACTCACAGGGTAATGAATTCAAATATCTCACACACATGCCTCACCTCCAACTGTTTTTAAAGATAACTACATGTGCAGCACTAAGGCCTTTATTTTAGAAGCATTCCCATATCTAACTGGCAGCATTTAAATGTCTGGACAGGCCCAGAGGTTTAAATGTAATTTCACATCAGGGGCCATTCAGGCATGAGAAAGGCAATTACATTTAGATGCCAAGGGGGCACAGGGAGCTTGGGATAACAATACAGACATGTATTCCTTATTTCTCATAGGGAATCAATGTTTACATTGGGAAACCTGAATGTTGAAATTTACACCTGCTTCAAGTGTGCTTAACTGCCTGCTGTAGAACAGCTCTAAAAAGGTTACCAGTCCCCACAATGCCAGCACCCCCCCCCCCCCCCCCATCACATCCCCACCCTGATGCCAGCTTCCCCAACCCTTCCCAACACAACCATATGCCTCCCCTTACACCCTTCCACCAGAGATCTCCAACTGTGGGCATAAGACTGACATTTGCAAACCTCCAGCAGACTCATTGCCTCAAGGCACTCAAAAATGGTCTGGGCTTTTGGCTGAAGGGATGAAGAAAAAGAGGAAGGGGAACCAAAGGGGGGGGGGAGAGGAAGAGGACACCGAGACAAGCAAATGTAGAAGCTGGGCAACTGTTCAAATAGAATACTTGCCTGCAACCAAGGGCTAACCACTCATCCTTATCCACCCCCCACCACTCAATCAAGTCCAAAAGGGAAAAGGATTAGGAACAGCTCACAAAAGAGAGGAACAATTTCACCTCTGTAGCTCAATCAAGAATGGCAGCTCTTACTACTGCCACCCTGGGTACAGCTGATTAGGGGAGACGGCCTGAAAACCACTGGGCTGGAAACCACTCCAACTGTATATCTAAAACAGATCAAGAGAGACTCATTCCTGCTTCAACAGCACAGAATGTGCCACCATCTGCTGGCTACCGAGAATACTTGTGAGACTCCCAGGGACAGCCTCTTATAGGTAGTGATGTCATCACTGCACAGCTGTGCTCTGTCTCCATCTGCCAGCAGAGGTGCATAAACCCATTCATCTGAACTTGTCTAGCACGATAAATGTCCTTATAGTACTACTACTATTAAATATTTCTATTATACCACAAGGAGTAAAGAGTATGTTAGACACCTAGAAAAGAAAGTCCCTGCTTAGTTTAGCTAGCAGTTTAGTCGACAGGATACTGAGTATTAGCCAGGTAACCAGGCATTTACAAAATGGAAAACACTTTTGAAAATTACTTTCAATATTTAAGAGTCTATTTTGGTTGGTTATAAGTGGCACAACCTTCACGAAGTAGGCCAGGAAGTTGCAGTTCCTCCAAATAAGAATATAATGAGAAAAATAAAGATTATGAGAAGATTACTGAAGGGAGAAAGGAATTCTCAGAAGCCTGCAAGGAGAATCTGTTGTTTCAGATGTTCATGCTGAAACTGTCAGGACTTCAATCAAGCTGGAGGAAATGTTTCTCCCTACCTGAATCTGGCAGCGAGTTGAGATCTGCACATAGCACCAAGGGGATAGAATTAGGGTCCATTGTAGGGCTCCCAGGTCTGCCAGTACATTTACCAATGATGCTTTTCAGTTCTGACACAAACATCATGGTCTGGATGAGTTTTACATCAGAATACTCAGGATCCCAATGCATGTGGGCATTTGCTACTAGCAGAAGTTGTTTGTCAACTGTCTGAAGGGTCTTCATACCTAAGTTTTAAAAACATAAATAAATATTATAAATAAGTATTTTAGCATGCTAGGATATTTAAGTTACAGGCTTTTAAAATAGAAATTTATCAGATCTAACCTTTTATTTTCAAATCAACAATATCAAAAACATGCAATGCAGATGACAGAAGGGGGTGCAAAAAAAATCTTTATCCTAAAATTATGTTCATATCTGAAAGCATTCTCTTTACATTTTTTATATTTCTAGGCAATAACCAGCTCTGCAACAAGATAGTGTTGCTTAATCATGAAGAGCATGTCATAACCCAAAAGCATGCTTATAACCTTGCAGATCAAGGTTAAGCCAACACACTCACCCACCCCAAAGAGAAAGTAATGTTATCTGGAATTTTGGTGGTGGTGGTTGGAGGGGGCACTAGGGAGCATCTAGAAAGCCATCTCCAAAAACTGATATCTGGATTCAGTTAGAACTTCAACTTCTTTCCCACCGGGGGGGGGGGGGGGGGGGGGGGGAAGTAAGAACGAGGAAAAACTTTTGTTTTGAGGCTATACAGTGGGGGAAATAAGTATTTGATCCCTTGCTGATTTTGTAAGTTTGCCCACTGACAAAGACATGAGCAGCCCATAATTGAAGGGTAGGTTATTGGTAACAGTGAGAGATAGCACATCACAAATTAAATCCGGAAAATCACATTGTGGAAAGTATATGAATTTATTTGCATTCTGCAGAGGGAAATAAGTATTTAATCCCTCTGGCAAACAAGACCTAATACTTGGTGGCAAAACCCTTGTTGGCAAGCACAGCGGTCAGACGTCTTCTGTAGTTGATGATGAGGTTTGCACACATGTCAGGAGGAATTTTGGTCCACTCCTCTTTGCAGATCATCTCTAAATCATTAAGAGTTCTGGGCTGTCGCTTGGCAACTCGCAGCTTCAGCTCCCTCCATAAGTTTTCAATTGGATTAAGGTCTGGTGACTGGCTAGGCCACTCCATGACCCTAATGTGCTTCTTCCTGAGCCACTCCTTTGTTGCCTTGGCTGTATGTTTTGGGTCATTGTCGTGCTGGAAGACCCAGCCACGACCCATTTTTAAGGCCCTGGCGGAGGGAAGGAGGTTGTCACTCAGAATTGTACGGTACATGGCCCCATCCATTCTCCCATTGATGCGGTGAAGTAGTCCTGTGCCCTTAGCAGAGAAACACCCCCAAAACATAACATTTCCACCTCCATGCTTGACAGTGGGGACGGTGTTCTTTGGGTCATAGGCAGCATTTCTCTTCCTCCAAACACGGCGAGTTGAGTTCATGCCAAACAGCTCAATTTTTGTCTCATCTGACCACAGCACCTTCTCCCAATCACTCTCGGCATCATCCAGGTGTTCACTGGCAAACTTCAGACGGGCCGTCACATGTGCCTTCCGGAGCAGGGGGACCTTGCGGGCACTGCAGGATTGCAATCTGTTATGTCGTAATGTGTTACCAATGGTTTTCGTGGTGACAGTGGTCCCAGCTGCCTTGAGATCATTGACAAGTTCCCCCCTTGTAGTTGTAGGCTGATTTCTAACCTTCCTCATGATCAAGGATACCCCACGAGGTGAGATTTTGCGTGGAGCCCCAGATCTTTGTCGATTGACAGTCATTTTGTACTTCTTCCATTTTCTTACTATGGCACCAACAGTTGTCTCCTTCTCGCCCAGCGTCTTACTGATGGTTTTGTAGCCCATTCCAGCCTTGTGCAGGTGTATGATCTTGTCCCTGACATCCTTAGACAGCTTCTTGCTCTTGGCCATTTTGTAGAGGTTAGAGTCTGACTGATTCACTGAGTCTGTGGACAGGTGTCTTTCATACAGGTGACCATTGCCGACAGCTGTCTGTCATGCAGGTAATGAGTTGATTTGGAGAATCTACCTGGTCTGTAGGGGCCAGATCTCTTACTGGTTGGTGGGGGATCAAATACTTATTTCCCTCTGCAGAATGCAAATAAATTCATATACTTTCCACAATGTGATTTTCCGGATTTAATTTGTGATGTGCTATCTCTCACTGTTACCAATAACCTACCCTTCAATTATGGGCTGCTCATGTCTTTGTCAGTGGGCAAACTTACAAAATCAGCAAGGGATCAAATACTTATTTCCCCCACTGTATATATATATATATATATATATATATATATATATATTTTTTTTTTTTTTAATAAAGTGATACTTTGAACACTTGACAGCACCGACCTCCTCCAAACAGTTCCTTCTGGGCCTCTAACAATACAGCAACACCAATGTTATCCTTGGTCATCACTCTATTTAACATGGCTTCTGATCCTTCTGAGTTTGCCATTGCCACCTGGTTGAATTCCACAGTATGTTTCTGCACCAAAGTAAATCTACAGCAAAAAGAAAAAGAAAGCAAGGTAACGAACTATAACCTGAACAAGAAATATAAGAAAGGCACGCAATAAGACAGGTTCCCCATACATTTATTTATTTCTGCATCTGAACCCTGCATTTTCCAATCAGGTTGTCAGTTCAATGTGGCTTACAGTTTAGTACAGTTAGACACAGTGGTGTGCTGGAGCAGGGTCTCTCAGGCTCGCAAGAGCCGGTTGTTAAGTTTTTAAGAATTTTGGGAGCCGGTTGTTAAAGTAAGGCCCTCCATGGCTACTTTAATAACTGGTTCCCAAAATGTGGGCTTGGGCCCCCTGCTGAATTATCTTTTACTTTGCTGGTGGGGATGCTGAGCCCTGCCAGCCAAGTAAATAGAATATTGCTGCTCCCCGCTCCTTGTTTCCAGCTCTGGGAAGCAGGCTGGGACTTGTCGAGCATGTGAAAGAAGTTCCAGCATGCTGCTCAGAGCAAGACGTTGGGAGTGGTGGAAGTCCATTTATTAGCTGCCAGCAAAGGTATGCCTAGCGTGCCCGCAAGAAGGAAGGGAGGAGAGAGAGGCAAGTGTTGCACCCCCCCCAGCCACCCCTGGCTCTTCCAACTGCAGAGCTGGCTACGTCCGGAGAAAGAGCCTGCTGTTAAAAATTTACCAGCACACCCCTGGTTAGACATGTAGCATTACCAATGTGGTTTATAGTTTGGTATAGTTAGACATGTAATATTATCATTAGTAGTTGGAACATGTCATTATTTGTTTTTCTAACTGGTGGTCGGGTTCCGAGGTATGATACATTGTTGATTAGCCTGTGTGGTATGTTCTAAGAAAGATTGTCTGAAGAAATGGGCTTTCAGGTGTTTTTGGAAAGTTACGTAAATCAGCCGGGCATTTTAGAATTTTCGGTATTGTGTTCTAGATTTTGGGACATATGTATGTGAAACTGGTTGAGTATGCAGATTTGTATTTCAGGCTTGACAGCTGGGGAAGTGTAGTATGGAGGTACATAACTATTGCCACACTGGGACAGACCAAAGGTCCTTCAAGCCCAGCATTTTGTTTCCAACAGTGGCCAATCCAGGTCACAAATACCTGGCAAGATCCCAAAAAAGTTCAATACATTTTATGCTGCTTATCCCAGAAATAAGCAGTGGATTTTCCCCAAGTCAATTTAATACTGGTCTATGGACTTTTCCTTTAGGAAGCCGTCCAAACCTTTTTTTTAAACCCGCTAAGCTAACCACCTTTACCACATTCTCTGGCAACGAATTCTAGAGTTTAATTACATGTTGAGTGAAGAAAAAATTTTTCCAATTCGTATTAATTTACTACTTTGTAGCTTCATCGCATGCCCCCTAGTCCTAGTATTTTTTGAAAGAGTAAACAAACGATTCACATCTACCCATTCCACTCCACTCATTATTTTATAGACCTCTATCATATCTCCCCTCCCCCGTCTTTTCTCGAAGCTGAACAGCCCTAGCAGCTTCAGCCTTTCCACATAGGGAAGTCATCCCATTCTTTTTATTATTTTCGTCGCCCTTCTCTGTACCTTTTTTTTTAATTCCACTATATTTTTTTTGAGATACGGTGACCAGAATTGAACACAATATTCGAGGTGCGGTCGCACCATGGACCGATACAAAGGCATTATAACGTTCACACTTTTGTTTTCCATTCCTTTCCTAATAATACCTAACATTCTATTTGCTTTCTTAGCCACCGCAGCACACTGAGCAGAGAGTTTCAACGTATCATCAACGCCGCCGCCAAGATCCCTTTCTTGGTCGGTGACTTCTAAAGTGGAACCTTGCATTAAGTAGCTATAGTTTGGGTTCCTCTTTCCCACATGCATTACTTTGCACTTGCTCACATTAAACATCATCTGCCATTTAGACGCCCAGTCGCCCAGTCTTGTGAGGTCCTCTTGTAATTTTTCACAATCCTCTTGTGATTTAACAACTTTGATAACTATGTGTCATCAGCAAATTTAATTACCTCACTAGTTACTCCCATTTCTAGATCATTTCTAAATATGTTAAAAAGCAGCAGTCCCAGCAAAGACCTCTGGGGAACCACACATTCTACCCTTCTCCATTAAGAATAACTGACCATTTAATCCTACTCTCTGTTTTCTATCCTTTAACCAGTTCTTAAGGACACTACCTCCTATCCCATGACTTTCCAATTTCTTCTGGAGTCTTTCATGAGGTACTTTGTCAAACGCCTTTTGAAAATCCAGATATACAATATCAACCGACTCGCCTTTATCCACGTTTGTTCACCCCTTCAAAGAAATGGAATAGATTGGTGAGGCAAGAGCTCCCTTCACTAAATCCATGTTGGCTTTGTCTCATTAATCCATGCTTTTGAATATGCTCTGTAATTTTGTTCTTTCTAATAGTCTCTACCATTTTGCCCTGCACCAACGTCAGGCTCACCGGTCTATAATTTCCGGCTCTTGTGCCTGGGTAATTCTATTAGGTTTGTCATGTATGTAGGTACAAGGCTTAAAATTATCCTATAAGCCACAGAGCAAATCTTGAAGGATATACGTGCTTTGATGGGTTGCTAGTGAAGTTTGAGGAGCGATGGTCTTGCGATTTCAAATCTATTTGTTCCAAATATTAGTCTTGAAGCTGTATATTGTGCTGTTTGCAGTTTCTTTAGTAGTAGTTCCTTGTATCCAGCATAAATTCCATTGGAATAGACTGCATGGTTTAGGACCGTGGATTGGACTAGCGTGCGGAATACATCTCTCAGGAAGTAGTTTTTTTATGCATTTCAGTTTCCACATTATGTGGAACATTTTCTTAGTTATGTTTGAGATTTGCTTGTCGAAGGATAAATTGCAGTTGATGAAAACTCCTAGGATTTGTAGAGTGTCAGATATTGGGAGGGAAGTTCCCATGGCGTCAATATTTGGGTAGTGATCATTGTTGTGTGGTGATGTGATAATCAGGCAGTGTGTTTTTTCTTTCTTCAGTCTGAGCTTGAACAATGAGGCCCAGGATTCCATTATGTTTAAGCCGATCTCAATCCTAGATGCAATTTCGTGCAGATTCTTGTGGAAGGGGATGTAGATAGACACATTGTCAGCATATATCAGGGGGTTGAAGCCTTCTTTGGATAGTGTTCAGGCTAGGGGGGCCACCATTAGGTTGAATAGAATCAGTGAGAGCGGCGATGTCTGGGGGACTCCACATTTCGCTTTCCATGAGGGGGAGAGAGAGGAGATTGTCTTGACCTGATAAGATCTTGTAGTCAAGAAGCCTAGGAGCCAACTGAGCACCTTCCCTCCAATGCCAATTTTATCAAGGATTCTTTTAAGGATTTGATGGTCAACCATGTCAAATCCACTCGACATGTCAAATTGTAGTAGGTGTACATTTTTTCCTTTTGAGATTTCCTTTTTAAAGTTGGCCAGTAGTGTGATCAACACCGTTTTGGTGCTATGATGGGATCTGAAGCCTGATTGGGAGTCATGTAGTATGGAGAATTTGTTAATGTAGTTGGTTAATTGATTGGCCACTATTCCTTCCATTAGTTTAGTCGTTAAAGGTATGGAAGCCACTGTCCTGTAGGTCGAAGTGTCCTTGATGCTTTTCTTGGTGGTGTTTGGGTTTGGTATGAGCAGTATATTGCCTTTTTTCTTTGGGAAACTGCCTTCCTGGAATATGAAGTTCAGGTGGGAGGTGAGTTGATCTATGAATTGGTCCGGGGCAGCTTTTAGTACGTAGCTGGGACATATATCGAGCACACACAGTAAGTGGTAGAGAATTTCCTTAATGCTTCTGCTACTATCTCCTTTGTGGGTTGTGTAAAGGTGGTGCATGTTCGGTCTACTGGGGCTTCTCCTGATGGGTGATCAAGTTCATCAAGTTAGGGATTCGAAATTTGTGTCATCTTGTTTAAGGTTCCTTCTAAGGTTGAGGATCTTCTCCTCGAAGAATCTGGTGAGGTCATTTGCTGACGAAGCATCTTCATTGGCCGTCGTCAGGGGTTTGGTGTTTATTAGGTTGTTAATGATTTTGTATAATTTCTTAGTGTCTTTGTAGTCTGGGCCTATTTGTTATATATAACATTTTGTTTTAGCCTGTCTGATTTGATCTTGTACCTGTTCCATGCTTCTCTCCATGCGGTTTTGTGTGTTTTATTTTTGTTTTCCCCCCATGCTCGTTCTAGTCTTCTGCAGAGGGTTTTGGCTGCTTTTAGTTCAACGAACCATGGGCCTGGTTTGCGTCTCTGTCCAGTTTTGCTTTCATAGGAGCTATTAATGTCCAGTATGTCAATGCAACTTTCGTCCCATTCTGATAGGAATCCTTCTGTGTTAGTCATTGGTGACCACTGGTCTTCAAATATGGCTGTCCATAATTTAGTTGAATCAATTTTTCCTGGTGATTTATATGGTATGTGTGTTTTTGTTGGGTGGGTTCTGTGTTCTTTCCAGTAGAGGGTCATATTTAGTTTAAAATGATCAGACCAGTGGGATGCTGTCCAACTAGGGTTTCGTAATTTGAAGTTGCAGTCATTTATGAATCTGTAGGCTAGTAGGTTTATGGTGTGGCCTTTTGCATGGGTTGTAGTCACTGGTGATTGTTGGAAGTCCCATAGTTGGAGGAAATTGTCACATTCTTTGGTGTTTTCTAGCTTTTGGTTGTCTAGATGTAGATGAGCGTCTCCTATTAGCAAAGTACTGGGGTTGGCAACACGTGGTGGAGATAAAATTAATGAAGATTGTTTGGGACTCTTTCCAAGTTCCTGATTATAAGCAAGGCGATTTCCAGTTGTGCTGATATAGATTCTGCTATGGCTTCAACCGTTAGGAAGGCTCTATAGATCAATGCGATTCCTCCGCCTTTTTTCCCTTTTCCGGTCCAGTGGAGGATTTTGTAGCCTGGTGGACATAGATCAAGAACAAGAGGGTCAGCTTTATCATGGATCTATGTCTTGTTAAGGAAGATCAGACCTAGGTCTTCATCAGTTATCCAGTCCTTTATTGTTTCTATTTTATTCACCACTGATCTGGCGTTGATATATCTTACAAGTATTGATAAATATTCATCCTCTGTTATCGCGACTGTGTTAATTTTCAATAGTTAACGTTTATTTGGGTTTCTGTGTTTCTTGTTCTCCTTTCTTGTCCTCTGTTTTTGGCTGGGCATCTAGTGAGTGATTTCCATTTTCTGGTGTGTGTCGCCCAGCTGTTTGGGCTCTCCCTGGGATGAACGCGACTTTTCACTCTGAATGGCAATGGATGCAGAGTATCGGTATGTTGCTATTCTTGCTTTGAGTTAGGTTTCCATAGATGTTATTGTCGTTAGGGCTGATAACCCTATTAATATTTTTACAAAGAGCATTTTTTCTTCTTTGGGGTATGGGGGAGTGTTCCTAGAACCTGATTTTGTTTTCCTTTGGGTGTGTATGTGTGTAGGTATAGGTGTGTGTAAGCATTTAGGTTGGTTTTCGATTATGTGTGTTTACATGCACGGGTTTTGAACAGGCCTACTTCTGAGGTGTGCGTGTGTGTCTGAATGTGGTAGGTAGGCCTATGGTTTGTTTTGTGCCTGGTGTGAGCATCCATCTTGCAAGGTGGATAAGGAGTGAGGGCAGGCCATAGTATGATACCCTTAGTTAACAGTGAATAAGTCAAAGAGCAGAATTTTTAAACTGTTCTCTTCTAACTTAGCATGAACTGTATATATTCACTGTTAACTAAGGGCATCATAAGCAGTTTATGTAAAACATAAAGAGCATACAGTTCATGCTAAGTTGGAAGAGAAAGCAGTTTAAATATTCTGTTCTTTGACTTTTCACTGTTAACTAAGGATATCATAAGCAGTTTGCAAGTCCTTCAATAGCCGCTTCCCAGACAGAGAGAGCACCTCCTTCAGAAAAGCGAGTGAGTGGACATAAGCCATGTGCCGCAGGAACCTGGCAGGTCCTCCAATTTGCCTCCTGTTGGTCAAATTCCAATTCCAGGGACAGTGGTGACCAGCAAGATGACGGCCCATGGCCACGTGAGAGCTCTCCCCCGGTGGGACTTCGCTCCCGCTCCAAGCTCCTGTGTTCCTTTGTAGTATCGCTCCGATGTGAAAGTGCTGTGGAGACTGAGCAGCGCTCCGATGTGGAAATGCTGCAGAGACTGTAGGACAAGGTCAGACGGGGCCCCTGTTATTGCTTCAAGTGCTGACCTGCTCCTGCATGGTCCTCCTCTGGCATGGAGCAGTTTCGGCATCTACTCCTGCTGCGCTGAAGGGGCGGTTCGTTCCTCCCGGAAGATGGGGAACAAGAGCTCTAAGCCAGTGTTCCCGTCCTCTGGTTCCTTCACCGCCAGAACGGCAGCATACCAGACCAAGGGACGCGGTGGACAAGGTAGGGAAGCAGTGCTACGTGATCATTCTTGTTCGGTCGGCAATCTTCTGAGTGTGGCTCCATTAGTAACCTGTTCTCCACAGGAGAACTGTTCGTCACTCTTGGATGCTAACCGGTTTCCCTTCTGGGGTTTGGGTCCTCTGACTTCCCTTCTGGGGTTGTCTTTTGGTTGCAGCTTGTGGTGGTGGATTGGCGTGTGGTCTCAGTTTTGCGACTTTCTTTCTCAGAGCCAATGGCTCCACATGGCTTGCTGCGGTTCAGGGTGAAAGGATGCCATCTCCTTCTGCGCTAATGTCCCGGGATCAGCAGCCTTTTGTTCCTTCTCTTATTCATTCTACGGTGTCATAGTAGCAGAGACGCCATGTTGTAAGATATCGTGATCAGCCAAAAGTTGCTTGGCCCCCTGATGAAGCTTATTTCATATAGCGAAACGGAGAGCCCCGTAGGGCAAGATTAAAAGCTAAGTAACATTAAGTATTGTTTACAATATTAGATTTCAGAGGAAAGAAATATCACGATTGACTATTATTGATTATTATATTCATAATCCACTATATAGAAGCAGAGTTTTTTCAGACCGAGGATTATAACGGAGTCCAAGGAATGCTGGCGTTTGAGCACATTAAGCACAGTAACGCCATGCAAGGACTGATGAGGTCTTTTTTTCCGCTTCGAGTTTAATATAGAAAAAAGAAGAAAAAAGAGAAAATAAAAAAGACAAATATAAAAAAGACAAAGATAAGTAGGATCAATAGAATGGATACCGCATTGTATATAGTATAATGATTAAGTGTTCAAAAATATTCAGCTCACTATTGCTATTACGGTGAAAGTTTTTTTGCTGAAATTGTGTCCAATAAGATCTTTTTGTTTTAACAAATAACATCAGCCAGCATAGGGTCTCGTGTGTCAGTGTGAGAACATTCACAGACCCTGCCCTTTCCTGATAGACTGGAAAATCATGCAGAACATGGGAGTTTGTAAGAACAGACTCCTTCAGGCTAGGTTGAAAGCCACTACTGATCAAAGGTCACAATGGAGATCCAGAGAAAAGGAGAGCAGCTGTTTTTGTGAACCCCATCCATCAATATGAGCCAATTTGGGATCCTCACCCCCAGTTTGGTAACCACTGGCTTAGGACAAGCTGTGTGTGAGACATGTGCCAGCTTATAGAAAACTAATATCAGAAGTCAATGCACTTCTGTTATGATTTTAGTTGCTAAAAGTCTATTTTGGTTGTTACATGCAGCAGCAATAGCATGAAAAAATGTTAAAACCTACCAAAAATATAATGGCTTAGTCAGGCACCTGCTAGAGAAGGCTAAGATGAGCAATTTGTGTTTGCCACAGTGACTCAAAGAAGAGCTCATACTGCAATTTGCATATTACCCAGCACCTTGTTTTATCAGAAGAGCATGAGAAACAAATGCACACATTTAAATTTTATCTATGGTCTTAAAACTATGTACATATGCATGTGCACTTCTTACTAAGTCTACATGCAAATAATTTTTTTGCATGGTCAGAGTTAATAGCATATATATCAATACCCACTTCATGAAATGACTCCCGATTCTGATTATGCCATGACAGAGCAAACATGAAAACAAAGTATACACAAGCTGAAGGGGAGGGGGACCACAAAGATGCAAGATGTGCATGACTTGGACAAATGTATAAACTCCATGAGCAAAAGTACATCACTGCTAAAACAGAAAGGCAGCATATCAAATGCATCACCTTATCCTTAAAAAGAGGAGAGATTGAGGACATGCATTAGCAGCACGCCTCAATATTATTCATGAGACCTTAAAAGGCTTAACCTGTGTTTCTATTACCTCCCCAAATCTCAGTATGCTTTAGCTGATTTTTTTTCCCTACTATACAGCAGTTTTTTCCCACCCTACCAGTCCTAAAATACCAGAATAGCTGAAAATATATAGCCCTCCCATTCTCCCTCAATTTAAAACATAAGTTACACAGGATTTGCTGTAGATGGTTGTAGAGATGTGCGAGAAAAAAAGCCAGCCAAGTTCCTTGCCTGCAACTTTTCATGGAGCTTGTACATGAAATCAACAGGCACTGAACAGCAAATGCAGCATCACGTCTTCTATAAGTACAGTGTTCCAACAGCTGTTTCCAGAGGGACAAGGTAGGGCAGCTCTGGTTTATCCTACTGCATACATGGCAAGATAGTCCAAATTTTCCAGCTTCGCTAAAGCAGAATATATCCCTGCACACAATGCGTTAAAACTGGGATGGCGTGACTTCTTCCCCCTCTCCTCCTGAACATGGAAATAATCTTCCTATGAAGAGACAACATGCATGTAATCTGTCACAGTGCAAAACATTCACTGGTAAATCTGGAGTAGAATATCCCACTATTTCTAAAAAAAAAAAAATATCTAAGCTAAAACCTGCCTACTTTATACCAAACACTTACTTTTCAGTCTTGAAAAATATTGCACAGCCATCAACATGTTTTTTCTCCTGTTCAGACATGATTTTGGCACGAGACTTTGGTGAGAAAAACCCATCATAGCCCCGTTCCTTCAATGCAGGGGAAAAGAGGGTAAAGTATTGCTCTGTTTCCACTTCCTGGAGAAGGAGGGAGAATAAAAAAACCAGGCACATAAGACAGCAGCAAACTTACAAAATTACACAACAAAAATGAAGGGCTGAAGCTTTTGACTGCCAACTTGATCAAGAAAAATGTACCAACATCTCATATGGATTCAGTGATGAAATACAAGTAAAAAAAAAAAAAACAAAAACAAACAAAAAAACAATTTCAAACTGCTACATAATAGATCACAGCACCACCCCTGACACCAAAAGGCAGATTCTGCAGCTTTGACATTAAAATGCATTTGTGTTATAATATGAGAGGGCTAAATATATACCAGGACTACTACTATACAAGCCTTCTTTCCTTATAACTTCTTGGTTTCCTACTGACCTACCCTTCGATTAAGGAAGTGGACTCAGTATCATGATGAGGTCTAGGGTAGATTCTTTTTCTCTTTCACTTGTAAGGAATTCTTTCTATGTTATGAGAAAGTTAAGAAGTATTTGTAAATATTTAATGGAAGATCTGTTTCGACAAGTGGTACAATCATTGATCCTTAGTAAATTAGATTACTGTAATATTGTATAATTTGAGTTTACCAAAACAGCTATTGAGAAAAATAAAAACGATTCAAAATGTGGCTATATGTCTGATTTTTTTTCCCTTAAGAAATAAGATAGAATTACACCATATTTTATTAAGCTGCATTGGCTTCCTATAGAAGCCAGGGTGCTGTTTAAATTGGAATGCTTGCTATTCAAGATTGTATTTAGCCTAATTCCTCAATATATGATTTCTCTTTTATGCCAACCAATATCAGGATAACATTACAGTACTCTATTCTTTCTCATTTTCTTTCCCCAGTCCTCAGAGGATTATTTTGAAGAAACTGTTTACCTGCTTATCTGAAAATCAAGCAGTTAGCTTATGGAATTCCCTTTCATTTAAACTAAGGCACACATCTAGTTACGATATCTTTAAGAAGGGATTGAAGACCATGTTTTACAAATATGTGATAAGGAAGTAATGTGTTGCAGAACCCTAGTTAAGATGTGTTTCTGCAAGGTTATTGGTGACCATGATATTAATGTCTGTGATAATTTTGGATTATTCTGTTACAGCCCAGATTTTTTATTATCTAGTATCTTAGTTGTAATCTGTTTAGAAGGAATGGATCCAAAGAAGCTTAGCAGAGATTTGAAAGCAACACTGGTAATTGGGAAGCAAAGCCAGTACTGGGCAAACTTTTACAGTCTGTGCTCTGACTGTGGCTGGACAGATTCAGCTTCAGAAGTTGGAGACCAAGGTCAGTGTTGGGCAGATTTCTATGGTCTGTGCCCTGATCATGGCTGAATAGATTTGGATGGGCTGAAGTGGAGCTTTTCAGGGACTTCGACATTAACTTCAGAAATTTTAGAACAAGAATAGTACTGGGCAAACTTCTACAGTCTATGCCCCAAAAATGGCAAGGACAAATCAAGATCAGGAATACATATGATGTATCACATACCATATGTAATAAGTTTATCTTGTTGGGCAGACTGGATGGACCGTACAGGTCTTTAGGTCTTATCTACCATCATCTACTACGTTACAATAAATAAACTAACTGTAACTAATGCTGAGTGGAGGAACAGCCTAATGTTTAGTGCAGAAGGATGAGAACCTGGGTTCAATTTTCATTGCAGCTCCTTCTGACTCTGGGCAAGTCACTTAACCCTCCATTGCCCCAGGTACAAAAACTTAAGACTGTGAGCCCACTAAGAACAGAGAAAGTACCTGCATATAATAAATGTAAACTGTTTTGGCTGTACCACAGAAAGACAGTATATCAAATCCATGACCCTTCACTCTTCTGGTTCTGTGCCTTTTTCTGACCTCTTGAGAATGAGGGAAAAAATTAAAACTGATCCCACTTCAGGACTGTTGCAAAGATGTCATTGCTCAGCACTGGAGAATGACACGGGGACCCACAGTAATATATTTGGTTTATCGAGGTTTACCGTGGGTGCAGGAGCAAAACCTTTTACCGCCCCGTGGGAGCGGTAAAAAGCCTTGCTCCCGAGGTAAAAAAATAAAACTTGTGATTACTGCGGCCCGGGTCCAGCATCTCCTCCCTCCCTCCAAGTCGCGACACAAGGAGGTTTCCCATAGGCCTGCGAAACAGAAAGTTACAGCAGAAGGCAGGAGCCAGAGGAAGGAAAGCCTCAGAACAGGCCTAGTGGCATAGCTACAGGGTACCTCAGGAACCCAAGCCCCCCTTATCCCTCTCTCACGCCCCCCCCCCCCCTATGTTGGTGGTCAAAGAGGTGCCTGCTTTGTAGATACAACTTACTTGATGTTGTGCCTGTCTTGGAAGTCCTATTAAAGGATGACAGTGCCAGACATTCGATATGCCTCTGATGCTCCCAATGACGCTGGTGTCTGCCCCTGCGGCCTGGACGTGCTGGCTCCTGCCTACCGGCCCCACATTGAGTCACTGAATCATGTAGTGCCAGTACGCAGGAGCGAGTACATCCGGGGCCACAGGGGCAGATGCCAGCACTACTGGGAGCGTCAGAGAGCCTGCGCAAACCTCGTTGAAAGAAAGAAACAGCGTGAACTTCGTTGCAGAGAAAGGATACCAATTCCTGGTGTCCTGTAAACTTCAGTTTGACGAGCCTGAGAGCGTTGACTTTTAATAGTTGACAGATCCACCTTCACCATAGGTAACACTATTTATTCCTGCCTAGGGAATTTAACCAGCCTTGCTCCTGCCATAAACAAAATATTAATGACCTTCATGCAGATCCATAGAGATTTCCCCTTCATAGGACCTAGTTAATAATTCCATGGTGTTTCAACTTCATTATACATGTAAAATAAAAATATGTTGACTACCCTGGTTCTCATAAAGTGAAGCCTGACTTCTCAATCTTTAATTCACAATAGCAAGGGAGGGCTGAGTTTGGACTTGTTAATATTTAGGAAATTTTAGAGCTCTGTATCACACTAGGTATGAATGATCTGCCTCTTGAATTCTAACAGGTTTTTCTAATTCATGGGACATATCTAACAATTGCTTCCATATTACTTATTAAAGCATAAAAGATCTGTCTATGTCAGTGGGATATGGACGGAGATCTGTTTTCGCTTAAACAACTTGCTTAGGACATTTTAAAAAGAAGTTGATGAAATCTGAAACTGTTTTAAATAGATTTTATGTAGAAATTAACACATTAACCACAAGACTGACCCTTTAGGGCTCATATCTTACCTAATCCAAAACATTATGCCACTTTTTTCTCACATTAACATATAATAATGTACAAATGCCAATGCTTTGCTTAAAGAAGACCGTCAGGGTCAAACCTAGCAGATGTTCGAGGCCTGCGGGGATGGGGACAAACTTTGTCCTCGCGTCATTTATTTATGCATTCTTGTATCCCACTGTTATCCAAAGCAAGTTTTGGTTCAAAGTGGCTTACAATTTACATTCTTAAGAAATTACAATGACCGTTTACAGTTTGCCTTCTGGTGGAAGTTGCAATTATATTTACATTCGGAAGCAACTAGCGGTATGGAAGCGACTAGCAGTGATGGTTTACGATTGCAGTTATGATTTGCATTCGCAAGCAGCTAGCAGCATAGAGGCGACTAACAGTGAATGTTTATGATTAGGAAGTGGGAAGATCTTTACTGGCTTATTTATTTAGTTATAGAATTTTTTAAAGAGGTAGGTTTTCAGTTCTTTTCTGAACTGGAGGTAGTTTGTGATGCATCTTGTGAGCTTTGGTATTGAGTTCCATCATTTGGAACCCAGGTAACTAAATCCAGCCATATAGATAGTTTTGTAGGTTATGTTTTTGCAGTTGGGTAGGTGAAGAAGCAGTAGCCTATGGTTTCTGGGCTTGCATTTCTCGGGGATAGTTCGATCATATCTATCATATATTCAGGCGACATACTGAATAATTTGTAGATGAGGGTGCTAACTTTGAAGATTAGTCTTCCTTTGATTGGTAACCAGTGTAGTTTTTCAAGCAACAGAGTGGCTCTTTCGAATTTTGACTTCTTAAATAATAGTCATGCTGCTGTGTTTTGAACGGTTTGTAGAGATTTAAGTGTGTTTTCCTTACCCCCTACGCATGCTGCATTACAATAGTCTAATTGTGATAGTATCTACGATTGTACTATTATCCAGAATGATTGACTTGGAAAATAGTCTCTGATCCTTCTCAGTTTCCATAGTGTTCTGAAGCATTTTGTTGTTACTGCTGATATTTGACTGTCCAGTGACAGATGTTTGTCAAGGATGATTCCCAGTATTTATAGCTGTGTTTCCATTTTATATGTTTGATTACCGATTGTGATGTTTTGGTATGATGTGGGGTTGTGTGGACTTGATAGAACCAGGAATTTGGTTTTCTCTCTGTTTATTCTGAGTTTGGATGCTGCTGTCCAGTTTTCCATGAAGTACAGACCAGTTTTGGCTTTGTCCAGTAATTCTGTGACACTGCTTTTGAATGGTATGTAAATAGTGACATCATCTGCGTAAATGAATGGGTTGAAACCCATTAGTTCCAGTTTTTTTCTGAGTGGGGACATCAGTACATTGAATAGTATAGGTGATATTGAGGAGCCCTGTGGAACCCCACACTCAGAGATCCAGGAGGCTAACTGGTTGGACATCTTCACTACACAGGATCTGGTCTTTAGGAAGCCATCAAACCACGCAACCACTGTCCCGCTGATTCCCATGTAGTCAAGCAGCGTCATTAGTGTTGCGTGATCTACTAGATCAAATGCACTTGACATATTGAATTGTAATAATAGTATACTCTGACCTTGGCTTCTCAAGCACCTGAACTTTGTTATCAGGGTTGCTATGACAGTTTCGGTACTGTGTTGTGGTCTGAATCCTGACTGGGATTTATGAAGGATTGAGAATTTAGTCATGTATTCCATTAGTTGTTGTGCTACCAAGGGCCTTCATTGTTTTGGTCAATAGTGGTATTGAGGGCCACTGGTCTGAAGTTTGTGAGATCGCTGATCTTGTTTGTTGCGTTCTTGGGGATTGGAGAGAGTACAATTTCACCTTTATCTTTTGGGAATTGTCCTTTTGAGAGAATATACGTGAGGTGTTTGGTGATGCAGTCAATGAACCATTCCGGTGGGTGTTCCATCAAACAGTTGGGGCATTTGTCTAGCAGGCATTTTGTATGTGCGTATTTTATCAGTGCTTCCTTCACTTTGCTTGTTTTGGGTGGTTCAAAAGCGAAACAAAATGTCTGCCATGGTTTGAATGTTGTTGGTTTTGCATTCTTGTAAGAAGTCTATGATGGATGCCTGAGGTGTTGCAAGGTTAGATCTTGTTTTAGTTATTTTTTGTTCTAAATACTTTGCAAGCTTGTTCGCATTAGATGGTATTTTGATTGTTGCCAGTACATCCTGGGTTTTGAGTAAGTTGTTCATGATTTCAAATATTTATTTCGTATTTATCTGTTCTGGGTTAGTGTTGTTGTATTCTATTTTTGCTTTTATATTGTGCTTGTAAGTTCTTATGGCTTTCTTCCATATTTTTGTTCAGGTCTGTATTGTTTTTGGCCCATGTTCTGTCTCCATTAAAAAAAAAAAAAGTATTTCCTGATGTTACTCCTGCCTCCCTAGAACCTCATGTGCTCTAGTTCTACCACTTCTTTTCTCTGACAAAGATCTGTTTGTATATTAATAGCCGTCAAGTACTTAAACATCTGTATCATATTTCCCCTGTCCACTAGGGTATACCTATTCAGGTCTTCAAGTCTCTTCATATACGTTTTGGTTCAATCATCATACCCTTAAATTGGGCCGCATAAATAGCAGTCCTATCTTTATGCAGTTCAGCTTATGTGGTCAAGGGCTGAATATTGCACTTAACCGCATAAGCTTTAGTGGCCAACCTAAAACTGGATATTCAATGCCAGTGCCCAGACATGGCCCGGCATTGAATATCCGGGAATACAATCGGCGGTGGACATAAAAACGCTGACCGCTGCCAAGTGGATATTGGACAGATAGTGTCTGAAGATCCCAAGGTGACAAAAACAATCATCCCAAGGTCTGGTCTGAGTATATCAGCCTCTCACTCCTATCATATACAGCTATTTTGGAGGTTTACATCCCGAGTGCATCACTCTGCACTTCTTCGCACTGAACAAGTCTTCTAAACTTTTTGATCATAGCAACCTAGAAAAATGAAGGCATATAAAGACCATATGGTCTATCCAGTCTGCTCATCCATGCCATTTACTATCACTGGTCATGTTGTCTACTCCTTCCAAGTTTTCCAATCTGTTGCACACCTCATGTCATCAGCAAAAAGTGAAACATTTCCTTTTAACCCTTCGGCAATATCACTCAAATGTATTGAATAGAATCAGCCCCAGTAACAATCACTGAGGCACTCTTATTACTCACTTTTCTTTCCTTGAGTGATTTCCATTCACTATCACCTGCTTCCAGTCAGGAAACCAGTTTCTAATCCAGTTAACCACTTGGGTCCTAACTTCAGCTACTTTATTTATGAGCCTCAAAAAGGAACAACTGGAACAGTTATTAAAGGCTCTGCTGAAATCCCAGTAGACTACATGTAATGTATCCTCTCCATCCAATTCTCTGGTCACCCAAAGAAATCAGATTTGATTGGCACAATTTTCCTTTGGTGAAACCATGTTGTCCCAGATCTTGCAACTTGTTGGATCCTAAACAGGTCACTTTTTCTTCAACAGTGCCTCCATTACTTTTTCAACCACCAAAGTGAAATGTATCCACTTCTGACACCATTTTTGTGAAGAAGGACCACATACACTTCTTCATTCCTGTGGAGCCTCTCCCATCTACAAGTATTTATCAAACAAATCTTTAAAATGATCCAGTAAAAGCTTTCTAAGTATCCTCAATATCCAGGAATGTATCTCATCCAACCCCAGGAATGCTTCCTTCTTTGTGAAGGTACGATATCTACTTCATTTCCATACATATCTTTGTCAGTTAACTGTGATCCTTTAGTATTTTCTTCTGCAAACACAGAAGAAATTCAAAGCAGTTCCCCACATCTTATAATTCTATTTCTAGCCTTCCCTTTTTCTTCATCATGCGTGAAAGAAGTCTTGTCACTTACTTTTATTCTCTAGTCATTTTCAATTCCAACTGTGTTTTTGCCAGCCATATTTCTCTCCGAGCCAATATTCTTTTCTGTGTTCCTCTTCTTGCATTCTTCCTCATTTGACATTATTTTTTCAGCTACTTGTTTAGAGAACCACATCAGTTTCCTTTTCCCCTTGCTTTTATTTACTTTCCTTAAAAAACGATCTGTTCCTTTATATCTCATTTCAACTTGACTACTTCCATTATGCCCTCCCATCCTGTCAGCTCTTTCTTCATGCCGGGCAAAATGGTAGAGACTATTATAAAGAACAAAATTACAGAGCATATACAAAGGAATGAATTAATGAGATAAAGTCAACATGGATTTAGTCAATGGAAATCTTGCCTCACCAATCTATTACATTTCTTTGAAGGGGTGAACAAACATGTGGATAAAGGTGAGCTGGTTGATATTGTGTATCTGGATTTTCAAAAGGCATTTGACAAAGTGCCCCATGAACAACTTTTGATGAAATTAGAAAGACACGGGATAGGAGGTAAAGTTCTATTGTGGATTAAGAACTGGTTAAAAACACAGAAAACAGAGAGTAGGGTTAAATGGTCAGTATTCTCAATGGAGAAAGGTAGATAGTGGGGTTCCCCAGGGGTCTGTGCTGGGACCGCTGCTTTTTAACATATTCATAATGATCTACAGATGGGAATAACTAGTGAAGTAATTCAATAACTTTGTGTCATCAGCAAATTTAAAGTTAAGTTGCAAGAGGATTGTGAAAAATTGCAAGAGCACTTTATGAGATTGGGAGACACGGCATTCCAATGGCAGATGACAGTTAATATGAGCAAGTGCAAACTGATGCATGTGGGGAAGAGGAACCCAAACTATAGCTATGTGATGCAAGGTTCCACATTAGGAATCACTGCCCAGGAAAAGATCTAGGTGCCATCGTTGATGATATGCTGAAATCCTCTACTCAGTGTGCATCAACAGCTAAGAAAGCAAATACAATGTAGGAATTATTAGGAAAGGAATGGAAAACAAAAATTAGAATGTTATAATAACTTTGTATCATTCCATAGTGTGACTGCAACTCGAATACTGTGTCCAATTCTAATCACCACATCTCAAAAGATATAGTAGAATTAGAAAAGGTTCAAAGAAATGTGACAAAATGATAAAGGGGAAGGGACAACTTCCCTATGAGGAAAGGCTAAAGTGGCTAGAGCTCTTCAGTCTGAAGAGACAGCCGAGGGGAGATATGATAAAAGTTTATAAAATACTGAGTGGAGTGGAATGGGTAGACGTGAATCACTTGTTTACGCTTTCCAAAAACATTAGGACTAGGGGGCATGAAATGAAGCTACTAAATAGTAAATTTAAAACAAACCGGAGAAAATATTTCTTCACTCAATGTGTAATTAAACTCTGCAATTTGTTGCCAGAGAATGTGGTAAAAGCAGTTAGTTTAGCAGGGTTTAAGAAAGGTTTGGATAATTTCCTAAAAGTTCATTATTAAGATGGATTTGGGAAAATCCACTGCTTTTTCCTAAGATAAACAGAATAAAATGTGTTGTACTTTTTTGGGATCTTTCCAGGTACTTGTGACCTGGATTGGCCACTATTGGAAACAGGATACTGGGCTTCATGGACTTTCAGTCAGTCCCAGTATGGCAATACTTATGTTCTTATGTATTGTATTTTACTGTCAGCAGGCTTGGAATCCAGGACTATGATTTGTGTGTGATTGCATTCCACTTTAGCTCTGATGTCAAATCATACCATGTGATGATCACTACTGCCCAGTGGGCACCAACCCAGATTTTAGACACATATTCTCCACTTATAAACATACCCAGCGTTGCCCCTTCCCTTGTGGGTTCCATCACCATCTGATGTTACAAAAAGGACATTCAAATCTGTATCAGGCAGGTTGAAATTTCCCAAACGGGACCACCACTTTCATTCCCAAATTTGGAAATCTATGACCAGATCTTTATGCAACTTCTCCATTTCTGTTGGAGGTCTGTGAACACCTGTGCAGATAGAGCTTCCATCTTCTCTTTCCAAGATGATCCATACTGCAACCTCCTTTCCCTAGGCTCCCTGCATTTTAACAGCCTTAATATTGGTTTTTCACATACACATTGATACTCCACCACTTTCAACCATCTTCATCCTTCCTAAAGAGATTATTGCCTGGTATGTTTGTGTCCCATCTCATTCATGGGAGTCACTGAACCATGTCTCTGTGACTTTGTTGCTTAGACTGCGAGCATTTGTGCTCATTGCTTTCCAGATGTATTTTATGGGCTCTCATCTTTTGCATAGCTTTTTGCCTAGTTTTCCCTTCTACTTTGTTGCTGATAACAAAATAACTCTTAGCAACTCACTTATTGTCCCCGTTGCTGTCAGTAAAATTAGAGATTGCAGCAGGAAGTAGAAGGCAGGCTTTATTAAAAAGGATTCTAAGAGCAGGTGGTTGTTGGAAGGGGAAATGCATGTAGATGAGAAAGTGGAGTTGAAAGAGAAAACTAAAGAAAGGAGAAATTAGTTTCTTACATGCTAATTTTATTTCATTTAGTCTCAATAGATTAATCCAGCACTTGTGGGTTATGCCCATCTACCAGCAGGTGGAGATAGAGGACTCAGAATTCAGCTGAGCCATAGGAGGCAATGTGCACTTGCTCCCATTCAGTATTAGATAAAGCAGTTGGAACAATACAAAACAGAACAACTCTGAGAGGTCTCCTTCCTCTGTCAAGAATAAAACTGAATAAACCAAACTGACAATTATCAAAGAAGCTGAATATCCAAATCTATGAATAGAGGTGTCTCCAGAACTAGAGGACAAACACAGAAAACACAGCAGACTAGGGTGGGGTCACTGGATTGATCTGTTGAGACTAAAAGGAAAGAAACTATGCCCTCAGTGTCATCAACAGATCATTCCAGTACTTGTGGGATGTTACCAAAGCAGTCCTCAAGTATGGTGGGGCCTGGAAGTCCCACTTGGAGCATAGAAGCTCCAAACCCAGTTTCCCTTCTGACCGCTACATCATACCTTCTCCATAATTTACAGGTTGGTAGCTGATCTGCAAATCTCAACAAAAGGAACTGCCCCAGACCCCACCCAAGAGGTACAGACACTCCTAGTAGAGTGAGCTGTAAGTGCTGAAGGCAGAGACTTCCCCGCCAGAGTGTAGGCTGAGGAAAAAGCTTCTTTCATGCAGCGACACTGTAGGTTTAGATGCAGCCAGACCCCTTCTTGGGACCTGCAAAAAGAACAACAGATGATCAGATTCCCTAAATTCATTAGTGATGTTCAGAGATCTGACCAAGACCCGAAGGTCAAGTAACATGAGTATGGCATAATCTTTTCCACACATCCTCTGAGAAAGAAGGAAGTAGCAAAGGCTGATTGAGGTGAAAAGGTGATGCTACCTTAGAAAGGAAGGAAGAGTTCTAATTTTAAAAGCTCCCAATACTGGAAAGGATAGGAATGGATCCCTACAAGAGAGAGTCCAAAGCTCCAACACACACCTGGTGGAAGTAATGGCAACCAGGAAAATCAATTTCAAAGGAAGATCCTTCAGAGCGGCCCTTTTTAGAGGTTCGTAAGGAAGATTTTTTAGAGATTTAAGCAGAAAGCTGAAGTTCCACTGAGGACAAACAGACTGAAGAGAAAGTTGAAGATTCATGCCCCTTCTGAAGCAGGCGAGAGCAGCTACCTGGACCTTCAAAGAATTTAAAGCTAGGCCTTTATGAACCCAACTTGAAGAAATGGCAAAATATGTGCAAGGGACAAATGAAAAGAGCAAACAGCTCTCTCAGAACACCATGCTTCAAACACCCTCCAAAATCTAGCATAAGCAGTAGAGGCAGAACACTTCCTAGCTCGAAGGAGAGTAGATATGACATCAACTGGATATTCTTTTATCCTTAAGTTTGCCCTTGAAGAGCCAGGCCATAAGACCAAATCGAGACATATTCTACATGAGAATGGGACCAGACGTAAAAAACCTTACACGTTTAGAAGAGGAAGATGGTCATCCAGCAAAAGACAACTGAGATCGACATACCACACGGTCTTCTGGGCCAGTCTTGAGCAATCAGAACCACATGACATGAATGAAGAGCAACCCGGTGAGAACCCTGCCTATCAAGGGTCAGGGAGGAAACATGTAAAGGAAAGAATTGAAAGGGCCAAGGCTTTTATCAAGATATCCAATTCCTGAGAACCTCTCTTCTTCTGCTTTAGAATTTAGGAAGCTTGGCATTGGTTCTCCTGGCCGTAAGATCCATCTGAGGAAGCCCCCATTTCTGTTATGAGGCCAAATGCCTGGTCAGAAAGCTCGCATTCCCCTGAATCCAAGGAATTCCTGCTGAGAAAAAGCCTGCCTGAATGTTCAAGCTCCCCACAATGTGAGTCGCTGGCAGCATTTGAAGATTCTTTTCTTCCCAAAGAAGAAGGTGGGCATCCAAGGCAAAGGAGGCACTCTGAGTCCTTCCCTGCCTGTTGATGTAGGATACGGTTGTCACATTGTCTGACAGAATTCAAACTGGCTGATGACGAAGCACCGATGCAAACGCAAACCACAGCCTTCAAAAGCTGCCCTGAGCTCCAGACGGCTGATTGGCCAAGCAGCTTCCACAAGTGTACACTTTCTCTGAGCCATAAGGTGGAGCAAATGGGCTCCCCAGCCTTAGAGACTGGCTTCTGTAGTTACTACTATCCACTGTGGTGATGCAAGCAGGACTTCCTGAAGGAGACTGCATTGCTGAAGACACCAAGTCATACTCTGCCTCACCTGAACAGTACAAGGGAGACAGACACAGTATTCTTGAGACACCGAAGACCAACGACTTAGCACAGAGAATTGAAACGGCCTCATGTGAGCTCTTGACCAGGGAACAACTCCAAAGATACAACCACCAGACCCAGGATTTGCATATAATCACAAGCGCAAAGGTTCAAGAGGAGCAGTAGACAACAAATCTGAGTTTGGATCTTGGAGATTTTGGAAGCCTGAAGGAAAACTTTTCCCATCAGAGCACTGAAACACATTCCAAGATACTCAAGCAACTGCGATGGAGGCAGATGATTCTTGGGTAGATTAACTATCCAGCCCAGAGACTGATGTCAACACCACCTTGGACTTTGCTTCCAAACTGTCCTGATATGAAGAGGGTCTGATTAACCACTCATGCAGGAAAGAATGCACTCTGATTCTTTGGCAACGGAGAAACACAGCAACTACTAACATCACCTTGGAGAAAGTTCTGGAAAGGCAAATAATATGGCCTGAAATTGATGACCCCAAAAAACATAGTAGATGACGGCAGAAAAAGACCTGCATGGTCCATCCAGTCTGCCCAACAAGATAAATTCATATGTGTATACCTTACCTTGATTTGTACCTGTCTTTTTCAGGGCACAGACCGTATAAGTCTGCCCAGCTGGATTCCCCGCCTCCCAACCACCAGTCCTGCCTCCCATCACCAGCTCTGGCACAGACTGTATAAGTCTGCCCTCCACTATCCTCGCCTCCCAACCACCAACCCCTCTTCCCCCCTCCTGCTCCGCCACCCAATTTCGGCTAAGCTTCTGAGGATCCATTCCTTCTGCACAGGATTCCTTTATATACTACTACTATTACTACTATTTAACATTTCTAGAGCGCTACAAAGTGTACGCAGCACTGTACAAACACAGAAGAAAGACAGTTCCTGCTCAAAGAGCTTACAATCTAAATAGACAAAAAGTAAAGTATATCCCACGCATGTTTGAATTCCATTACCGTTTTCATCTCCACCACCTCCCGCGGGAGGGCATTCCAAGCATCCACCACCCTCTCTGTGAAAAAATACTTCCTGACATCTTTCCTGAGTCTGCCCCCCTTCATTTTCATTTCATGTCCTCTCGTTCTACCGCATTCCCATCTCCAGAAAAGATTTGTTTGCGGATTAATACCTTTCAAATATTTGAACGTCTGTATCATATCACTCCTGTTCCTCCTTTCCTCCAGGGTATACATGTTCAGGTCAGCAAGTCTCTCTTCATACGTCTTGGAACGCAATTCCCATACCATTCTTGTAGCTTTTCTTTGCACCGCTTCCATTTTTTTAACATCCTTCGCAAGGTACGGCCTCCAAAACTGAACACAATACTCCAGGTGGGGCCTCACCAACGACTTGTACAGGGGCATCAACACTTCCTTTCTTCTGCTGATCACACCTCTCTCTATACAGCCTAGCATCCAGGCAAGCAGTCTACAAATCCAGAACAGCAAAAATGAGGAGCAGACCCAAGTAGTAAAATAAAATTATATTTATTCAATGCAAGAACATAAAAACAGCATATAATTTTCCTCATGTTGGGCGGTTAGAGGAAAATTATATGCTGTTTTTATATACCTGCACTGAATAAATATTTTATTTTACTACGTGGGTCTACTCTTGAAACTGATGACAGCTGAGAACCGCAAAGTGGAGGAAACGCTGATGTGATGTCAAAAAGGAATGTGAAAATAGGCTTCTTTGAGGTCTAGATATGTGAGAAACTCTCCTGGCTGCACTGAAGCTATCAATGATCAAAGCATCTCAACCTGAAATGGGTAATTTAAGGCATGATTCATGTGCTACAGGTCTAAAAGAGGACGAAGGAAGAGAGGGATCAAGATGGCATGGCAGTAGCTGTACTGCTCTGAGCTCCGTGTACTCAGCCCACCTAGAATTTTCTCTTGGTTGCACTCATAGGGAAAAGGAAAGCAATTCTTCAGCGAGTTAACTCCTGCCCCAATGCAGACCCTTTTACTGGGTCAGGTTAATGCTAGAGAGCTGTGTAGCTCAGAATACTAAAGTTCAACCTGCAGCTTCAGAAGTCAGCAACAGCTACGGCCAACCAAAGTATCAAAGGGAAGTCTTTCAGCCCCAATCATAAACTAGGTTTGCCAAGACCCGGAGGCATTTTCATCGGTGCTGGAGGGCAGGGGAGCTCGGAGCAGGAAGTCTTTCCCCTGAGCTACGGCCTTGGAGGAGTGCCGGTACACCTCGTGTGGAGAGTTTTCTTCCTGATGGTCAGCAGTTTGGAGCCGCTGACGAGGAGGAGAAGACATCAAAAAATGAGGTGGTAGCTTTAGGAGGTGACCTTCAAAGTTTGGCAAGACCAGCAGTTGTTATAATGGATTCCTTATGGGATGCTATACAGGGCCTTTACACTGCAACAGTGAAATTTTCAGGTCACTTTAAGAAAAATATGGTGAATCACTCTCAGGAGCTGGAACAACAAGCTTCCAGAGTTCTGGCTATGGAACAGAAGTTGGAAGGTCACCAGAACTCGGGGAATGTTATAATTAAAGAAAGGGAAGTGTTGGAAAAGAAAATGGAGCATCTTGAGAACCAACTGAAGAAAAACTTCTTAAGATTTATTAACTTCCTAAAGTCATCTTTGATTGCAGCAATAGATATGTTGAAAAAATATTTTAAGGAGATCCTTGGAGTTCCAGAAGATAACCTTCCACTACATCTCTGGATAAGAAGATCAGATGGATCTGGTTCTATTGCTCCTGGAGAAACACAGAAAGTAATGAATCTTACTGAATTTTTAGGAAGAAATTACGGAGCGTACAACTCTGATTGCTGAATTTGGTTTTGAGATGGATAGGAATAACATTATGCATTTATATTTTCATCATATATATATTCAACGTATCTCTCAGTTTCCTGCAGCAGCTGTTTATGGTAAAATATAAATGTGCTGTTTATGGGTTTTCCAAGTATTTCCTGATTTTTCTAGGGATATGGAAAGAAAAGAATTCTTGGCTTTAAAACCGACAACTCTTGCTATTGATTTTCTTGAAGCCAGGAAGGATGGTGCAGGATAAACCTGGGATAGTTATTTAAAATCAAATGCTTGCTGGCTGCTGTAAGTGACTTTCAACCACTTTCATTTTTTATATTGTTGGTACATTGTATTTCCTTATCTTGATCCAGGTGGACTACTTTGCCAAAATTTGTTTTATTTTTGTAAAGATTTCCTTTTGGTTTTTTTCCCCCTGTTACTTGGCTATTTCATTCAATACGTTTGGATGCTATTTTGAAATGAATAAAGATTAAAGTTAAAAAAAAAAAAAACAGAACATAGAAAAGGAATAAGATGAAAGGAGCCTCTTTCTTTGGGACCACAATAAAGGGAATACTTTTCCAGCCCCCATTCCTCGGCAGTGGCGTAGCCACAGGTGGGCTTGGGTGAGCCAGGGCCCACCCATTTATGGCTCAGGCCCACCCAACAGTAGCACATGTTTAGTGGTAACTGGTGGGAAACCCAAGCTCCGCCAGCTAAAGATTTCCCCTGATGGTAACAAAAATGCTACTCTCCACGACACCGGCACCTATGCATGCTCAGTTTTCAGTGCATTCCTGCTGCCAAGGTGGAAAGAAGCGCTTTCCCACCAGCTGAGATATTTTTTCTTTGAGGAGGGGGGGGGGGAGAACACTTGGTGCCCACTCAATTCTTGCCGAGGCCCACCCAAAATCTGTTGTCTGGCTACGCCCCTGCTCCTCGGGTGGAACAACTAACACTGTCTCCAGCTCCCAAAGACCTTGTAGGGTGGAAAGAACTGTTTTCTTTTTTTGCTAGTGCCCAACAGGGAGATTCCAAGAAAACAAAATCTGTGAGAGGGTTAAGAAAACTCAAGTTTGTAACCTTCCCTGATGAACTTTAAAACCCATCAGAAGTGATCTTGGTCCACTTCCTCGTAAAAGCCCTTCAGATGACAGCCTATCAAGGTGGTCAAGGAGTGAACCTGCCCACCTTTGTTGGGAAAGGTGGGCAGAAATGGTTGTTCAGGACGGCTAAGCTCCATCTCTCTTGCCTCCCTGAAAGGAAGACTGCTAATACTGACTACGAGATTTCAAATAAGAATGTCCAGGCCTGTATCTTTTGGCTTTCCAAAAACAAGACTGAGACTGGGAAGACCGATAGAAGATTTTGGCTTTTGCTCCAGTAAACAGTGAGAGATTTAGAACTTCCTAAATCCTTGGCAAGCTTCTCTAAATGTTCTTCAAATAATAATTTACCCCTGAAGGGCAACTTAGAGTGGATTTAGAGGCAGCATCTGTCACCCAATTCCAAAGCCACAAGAGATGCCATGCCGCTAAGGCCATCTCCTTCACCGAAGCTCTGAGAAGGTCATAGAGTCCATCTGCTTCCAGAGTTAGAAAATCCAGAGCCGAAGGGAATTCTCCAGAATTACCAGCTGCTTGTTGAATAAACCACAGACAGGCTCTAGCTACATAAGAAACCAACACTGTAGTTTGCAAACATAAGGCAGCTACCTCAAAGGAAAATTTAAAAGACGCCTCAATTCTACAGTCTTGCATATCCTTAAGCATTGTTCCTCTTTGAACTGAAACAGTAATCTTAGTAACATGAACCATTCTTTTATAACCAATATGTATTCTACAGCCTGTGGCCTGAAATCATCTGTAACCATCAGAAACCAGCTTTTCACAAAGGAAACTTACTGCTTGGCATACGAGGATGACTTCATCCAAGGACACATTGTTTGCTGCAAACTAGCCTCCAGTTATCTCCTGGGAAGAGCAGAGAAGTGCTCCTCACAGAGACCATGGCTCCAAGTTTTAATGAGAATTAAGAGGGAGGTTTGCTACCATCTGCTACCGTCTGGGAACAGTTTCTTTGCTATAACAAAGGCCTCTCTTCATGACCATGAACTTGGCTGGACATAATTGAACCATCTGTGATTGGTCCACAGATATAATCTGACCCAGAAAGATGCCAATGTTGGACTGAAGAAAGAGAAGAGAAAGGAGAAGACCAGAAGACTTGTTGGTGGATAGATGGCTCTGAGAGAGAGCAAGAGACTGATTTCCTAAACACCAGTGAACTGTATACCTTGTAACAAACTGAAAGGTTAGCTCAGCTACAACACTGGGACTACCCAAAAGACTGTGATCAGTAGAGAGTAAAGACCTTGGACTTTATTCCGGGAATGAGATAAGACTCGCTTGGGCTTTAGCTTGAGTCTCAATGGTGGAATCCGATTCTTCACCCAATGGAAGTCTGCAATACGGACTGCAGGGTGAGATAGCAGGGTTTACTATCTATGGTTCAGGGAATAGTTAGTCCACAGTTTTATCTGTGACAGATTGGTTTTATTTCAGGATTGGTGGTCAGTGAATGATTAGCTGCTAAGTGTGAATTTGCACAAGATATGTTAGTGGTGTAAGTTTTCGTAATAAGTAGGATATCAGTATTGTGATCAGTTGTATTATTACTTATCCATATAGTTATTTGGCTAATCATATTTCTTTGTATATATCTTGGTGATTATTTATTTTTGTAATACAAGAGTATTTTAGTAAGCTGCTTTGCAATTTGCCATATTATTTTTCTACCTAATAAATAATATATTTCATCTCTGGCATTGCTCCTTTCATTGGTACAGCTAGCTAGGAGAAGAGTCTGAGGACAAATAAGAGGTACACGCATCCCCTAGAAACGTGCCCAGAATAATTGTTATTTAGTAGTGTTATGTCAGCCAAGTACCTCTGATTATATATTAGGAGTTTATCCTTCTAATATATTCTTACAGACCAGAGAATCCACCATGGGCAGCTTAAGCTTTTCCAAATCCTCTGGGAAGCATGGCCCATGTCTCATCATGGCTCTGGTCACCTTAGGCCCAGAGTCAGGATGTTTCACTAAGCTGCAATGAGCTCCTGCATCACCTCCTGTATATGAAGGACTTTAGGAGGTCTTTTAGTCCCTGCCATCATAGGATCACAAGTCGCAGAGAAGGTCTGAGCTACGGGAGAGGAGATATGAAGGATTTTCAAAACTTCTGTAGTTAAGACAGGTAGCTCATTCCCTTTATCATTAGAGGAGCTCACCCTCTACTAAAGAAGTACCACCCACTGAATGCTGAGAAAGCAAAAGAGTCAAAATTGAAGGAGATTCAGAGGCCATGGAATCTGTGTCTCACTCAATAGGAGGCTTTAGGCTCTGCTTTTTTGAAGAAACATCCTCATGCATAGGAGCAGTAGCAGAAAGCACCAAGGAAGCCTGTGACCACTTCAGTAAGTAAACCTGGTGCAAAAACCGCACAAAATCCACTGGAAAAGGAGCCAAGGCAAAATGCAGCCATGACAAACCTAATAGTGTGTCAGAGGAGCTCAAAACAGTTGAATAGTCTAAGGGGTCCTGAGATGCAGGAGTTGAGGAAGGCTGAGAATGAGCCAGTAGGAATGGCGTAACGAATCAAAAATGGCAGCCACTTCCATGATAAAAGTAGGCTGCTCACTCACCGAATCCTGGCCTGAGAGCTCTAACAGAACAGACGTGGCCCGGCCTAAAGAAGGAGATAAAATGCCACTAGGTAAATTCAGCTGCTCCTGGGAATGAGGAGACAAAAGAGAGTAGACACAATGGCCCATGGCTGTTTTCCTCATCAAGCAACACTTACCTGTTTCAGCCGGTGCTGACATAGAGATACTGAAATAAACAAAGTGCAGCTCAGCAGAAACCATTTACTGGCACTGGAGCCACTCCCCCCCCTTTCAAATGCCACAGTTGTGAAGGCTTCTTTGAGAGACACTAGACAGAGTTAAAGCAACTTCTGCCCTCTCTCCCCCCCCCCCCTTTGTTTTGTTGTTGTTGCTTTTAAAAAGGAAGGAGACCAAAAGAAGGGAGTACACAGGGAGAGTGGGGGTACGAATCTAGCACCACCAGGTATACACCTAAGGCTTATACAGACCGCCTAAACCCCCAGCTCTACTGAAACCAGAACACTGGACCAGGAGCAAGTGTCTCAACATCAATCCAGAACTGCACAGGGATGCATCTGCCACCAGATGGAGATACAGGAATAAAGAATGGGAGCAAATGTACACTACCTCTTATCGCTCGGCTCAATTCTGAGTCCTCTATCTCCACCTGCTGGTGGATGGGTATAACTCACAAGTGCTGGATTAATTTGTTGAGAAAGAGAAGGGTTATAGAAAGTGTGAATGATAAAACAACTGAACACCAGAATGGGGACATTGGAAACAGTACAAAAACATAAAAAAGAAAAAATGATTGGACAAAGTAGAAGATCCTAGACAACAAAAAGTTTACAGTATATACATTTTATATTACAGATAAAATAGGAAAAATTCTGATTTAGAAACTTGTTCCTACAATTTCATTAACATTGTGTTGAGTATACTTTTTTCAGGCCCCAGGATCAATCCAACTAGGAAACTGTCTAGTAATTGACCCCTCCTCCCCAAATTTCTGCTCCAGGATACATCATCATTTAGAAACACAAAATACTATTTCCAAGAACAAGCAGCTCAGCTTTCTCATGTAAATGTTCTGCTAATTATAAATATATCCCTCAGTTTCCTGCAACAGCTCAGAGGTAGGTTCTGTGGTGAGAGAGAACTGTGGCACCAGTAAAAATTAAGCATACATTTTTATAAAGTTAAAACCGTTTTATTCAGTATATTTCAAGGGTTATTTGCTAATTCTGTGAAGGGTTATTTCAAAGCCACCATGAGCTAAGGAGTCCTTCCTTTTCTTTGACCTTACGCCAGTGTTGAGAGACTCGCTTGAGATCCCAGTGTATTGCTGCCATTGTTTATTATGTTAATAAATGGTCCTGAACTCATCTGAAATACATGTATGTGGCTCTGTACAACTGCAGTCACATCTGATGCTGTTCCCCTCTAACTTACTGAACCGAGAAAATATTTTAAAATCTTAAACCCAAGCACTGGTTACGAGCTTCTAGTGAAGTGAGAATGGGAGGACCCATTTGCCTTGAGAAAGCCTTAGGCCCACTTACAATTTGGCCCTGTGGAAAAAAAAACCCCAGCTTTAAA
Source organism: Microcaecilia unicolor (assembly GCF_901765095.1). Taxonomy (NCBI): domain Eukaryota; kingdom Metazoa; phylum Chordata; class Amphibia; order Gymnophiona; family Siphonopidae; genus Microcaecilia; species Microcaecilia unicolor. The sequence goes on from NC_044032.1 coordinate 382,815,842, forward strand.
ACATCTTGCCTGAGATTATACTTCACTTAAACAATAAGAAGATTTCTGAAATGGATGCATGTTCAGGCAGCTGAGAAAAGTTATTTTTCTACTTATAACCCTTCTTGAACTGGAAATTCATTACTGGAAATAACTGTCATACCAGAATATGTGGAACATGAGAAACTACGGGTGAGAAAGCTTTCGGGTACTGTGGTACCATCAGTTTGCGTGCTTGCTTTGATGCAGGTTGGGGAGGGGAGGAAAGATACGAAAGTCATACTGGCAGTGGGGGCAGTGGGAACCAATTCAGCATTAGCACCCGCAACATTTGGGGGTGGGGTGGGGAGACTGCTCCTCCATGCCAACCCCAAGCTACACCTATGTATAGTTGGCAAGACTGAGAAGTTCCTCTGGCACAGACTCGCATACACACACACACAGAAAAGCAATCTAGTTTTGTTAACAAAAATATTGTGGATTACAAACAGTATCAGTATATAGTGACCTCCTGATGTCATACATTCCACCTACACAGAGGTCTTTATAAAGTTGAGTGTTGAAACAATACTACACAATGGGGATTTTGCTAACCTCTGCGTAATCTACAATATACAGAAACTATAAAATATACATTGCCCTTGACTACCCCATTGTAATTGTCAAAGAGCCCAAGAAGTGAGGGGGAAAATTAAGACTTCTTAATATTCGATAAGATATGACAATGAAAGATCTTTATCTTGTCAGTGCCGAACTTATACTGGTGTCACCAATAGCATACTTTTATCTCGCCATACAACACAGAGTAAGTAGATCTTCCAGGATAAGGGGGAAAAGCAGTCACTTATCAATTAGGAGAAAAGAACCACTATTTGGGTAGCTGCAATGTCTAGCGAGTACTGAAGCTGACCATAACATTAGTGTGCATTTTGCGCATGGGTGTTGGGGGATGTGCTGGGATATCCTAGGTGCCCCCTGCTTCTCCCGTTGAAGAAACCGTAAAACATGCATCCTCAGCATGGAATGATCTGAAGCGAGAGTAGAAAGCTAAAAATGTTCATTGCATTTGACTGCACACTGTCCTGAAGGCTTATTCCACACATGAATAGCACATTTTAAAAAGCTACCTGTGTGAGGAAGGGTATAGGGATTCTCTTACACATCTTCAGACAAAAACTGAAAGAAAATGATGCACAGGACCCCTCACCTGAAGGCTAATGATATCTGCATCCCAGTTGACGATTTCTTCCATGATTCCCTTTTTCCTGTATTCCCAGTTTAATGCCCAGGAGGGGCAGTAGCCATATAGCTGCCGGGTGGCATATTTATCACACAACACATTGTAACACATGACTGTGAATGAGGCTGGTGGGATGAAAGGAGGAAGAAAACAGATAAGTGCAGGCTAAATACTGTACATTAATACCAAATACAGACTCCTAAGGAGCTGATATTTCAAATAAATAAAAGCAACATATAAAAACAGCCTCCACTCAGTGTTATCTCTTTCTTCACCTGTCACTATGTTAAAGTCAGGGTAGCAAAACAAAGCAAAAAATTTAACTAAAAATAACCACACACACACACTTCTCTCAGACTAGTCTCTCCAAGTGGGTTTAATTTTTGTAGTGTGGAAGGTCTGGAGTGATGAAAGAGGTAAGCAATTTATGATGGTATTTAAACCACAGATTTACAGGAGAGGGGCAGGTAGCATGTACCGTATATGTGCCATATTTGGAAAACTGAGGACCAGACATGTTTACCGTAGGTTGGTGGTGCAAACCTCAGGGCTTCCAACTCTAGGTTGTTATAGATTGTGTGTGTGGCTACCAAGGCCATTACTCTACTGTCTAAAAATAATATGGCAGCCAGGCTGATCTTAAAATCAACTTAGGTGGGTTTCAGAACGTCCTTTGTTGAGCAGCCAACACTGGTTGTCGATTCAGGGAAGGATTAGTTTTAAATTGCCCTATTTTGCCTTTTCAGCTTTGCAAAGTGATGACTAGGAAATTGAATCAATATGTACCTTTGCTGGCAGCTGCAATCAAGTCACGGGGCCTTTTTCATGGTGCCATTAGTGAGACAGCTACAACTGACCAGGCTGAGAGATAAGGAATTTTCAGTATTGACTCCACAGTTGTGCAATAAGTTACCAGAAGGGTTAAGCAAAGAGGCAAGTTATGAGCTGTTCTACAAAAATTTTAAAAACAAAAGAAAAAAAAAGGATGTTCCTTATGTAGGATTGTGGTTGGTGGGGGAGAGCCCTGTTGCTGAGTTACATAGAATTGAGAAGTGTATGCAAGGTCAGTGAGATTTCCACTCCCATAAATGTTTTTATATGTAGATTTTAGTTTAGCATACACCACTTATTCTGTAAAGCATGCAGGTGGTTGTATAGGAATTTAGCACTATAGAATCTATATTTTGGGTATACTGTGACATGAATGAACCTCACTCTTATTGCAAGGTATGCTAGGTACAGCTCTGTCTCAAATTTACTTCTAGGACTTTTTTGGGTAGGGATAGAGAGAGGGAGGTTGCTATTTCATCTCCCTCCTCTGAGCTTCCAGCAATCAGAATCAGGGCTAGAAAGCCAACAACAAAGCCACCTCTTACAACGCCCCAGGGATTCCCCACCCCACAACCCTCCCCTCCCCCCCCCCCCCCCCCCATTTTATACCTCTCAACATGTCTAATCTGGTCACCCTGGTGACAGGCCTTATATGTAAGCTATGTACCAGGGCTCTTTACAGAACCTTCAAACATAGAACTTTAATCCAGCCACTAGATGTTGCCACTGTGCAATGAGAACAACTTCCTCTCCATTCCCCAGGGCTATGCTCCCTGCCTCCAGAAGGACAGATATGGGAAGGCAACCAAAGCCCTTCATGCAGCACAGCCACTGAACCGTGAAGTTTGCTCACTTGTGATCTTCATTGTACCTGTATCATCCCAAACAGCTTCCATTTCTGGAGCTTGTTAAGATATAGTATGCACTTGCAACACAGATTTGTATTGGGGGTTTTTTAACACGGCGTACATGAGAACTGGTACAATTTCTATACTCATTTGCCATATTTTCCTACATCTCTCAGGAAATTGCACCTCCAAATGGATTTCTCTTACAGATACCATGACAGGAATAAACCTCACTCATAAGCCAGTGAATATCAACTATGATCTCAACTTCTCAAATGCACTGTTAGAGTTCTTAATACTTTTCTTTGCTAAAGAGGGCTTCCTTCTGTAGTTTACAGGGTGTTATGTACACTCAAGATATCAAGGAAGTACTTTTAATCATACCAGTGGTGTCCAATATTAGTAAGACTATTTCTATATTTTTTTACCACATTTCCTCTGTCTCCAGCGTGACAGTATTAATATTTAATGCATGTTACCTAAGAACCTGATTTTCTAATATTTCAGGACTTGTTTTAATCTGTAGCGTTTGTAATATTCAGTGTCCTGAGATTCTATCTTGGCAACTGAACCATCATTAGAAAACGGAGATGCCCCCCCCCCCCCCTCCGCATGTTCAAATTTCTTTTTTTTTTTTTTTGAATGTGTGAAAGATGAGCAGGTGTGCGGAGGTGGGGGCAACAGCTCTGAAATACTGCTCTTAGCTACAGAGATCGGAGAGTTCTGGTCACTGGACCTGAGGAGGGGAAGGAGGTGGTCATCAGGCTTGGGGAGCCCCACCAGCCACAGCAAGGGAGATGCTAATTTGAGGGGATCTATGTCCTCCCCCCCCCCCCCTTTCATGGTTATGCCACTGATTGTGTTCAGTAGAAAATGAAGTGCATTTCTGTTTTTATTTCTCTCGTGTTGCAGTACTTGCTGAGTTTAACTTCTTGGGGTTCCCAGTTCCATTTTGGTGTTCATATTTCTAATCTGTGATCCCTTGTTCTGTATTTGGTGAAGGTCTGTCTGTGTTTTGTGTGTAAAGAAATCATTTAAGGTTGTTATATCAGTGGTAATAATGATGGGTAGGGAAATCGAGGGAGGGGGCAGGGAAGAGAGGGGATTACGGGCCCCAGCATGTCTAACACTGGACCTGCTTCCCAGCAACCTATTTCATTGTACCTTTTACAGGCTTGTTAAAGTTTAATCCTCAAGGGCTGCAAACAGGTCAGATATTCAGGATATTGTAATTTACCATTTTATTGTACAACACCTTAAATAATTTAAATCAAATTTAATAAATGAATGTGCATAAGAGATTTGCACATAACTGAGATAGTCGACATGCAACACTCACATGCATATTCATTAGAGATATTCTGAAAACCTGGCCCTTTATATAGCACTTGAGGGATGAACTTGGCAAGCCTGCCCCTAAAAAGTGGCATGTTTCAAAAAAAGGTCAAAACTTCAAGGAACAAAATGGAGGAAAGTTACCTGAGGGCAGAATTTGGTCTCTCTCTTTCAGTGTAATCCATGGCCTCTGAGGAAGCTGCTCTGGATGAACTAAAAAGGAAGACATATGTTCATTTTATTTCTAAATGTATAACTGAAATGAAGATCTATGAACTTCAACAAGAACCCACAAAATGTGGAATACAAATGCCAAATACTGACAAGAGATTAAGAAAGAGGAGAGAGATTTTAAGCAACATTAGTGACAAATGGCTAATGATTAGCATGCACTAAATGCTAAGAAGCCCATTTTATTCCTATGGGCTAAATTTGCTAATCATTAGTGAACCTTAGTAAAAAGAGCCCAAAGTATCTTATTCTGATGAATTATTTGTGATGAAGATCGAGTGCATAGTACCTTACACAGGCTAAAGGTCACACAACTTTCTTCATCAACATCTTAAGATTTCGCTGTGCTCTGTATTATCATGTTCTCAAAAAAGCCCATCAAGCAACATTACCTACTAGAAATGCCAAGAGCACTTACATCCTGCCTTCTCCTACATGATCTGAAAGCTCTGGAGCTTGAAAGAGTTTATAGTGAAATTCAGTCATACCTGTTAATTTCCTTTCCACACTCCCCCCCCCCCCCCCCCCACCTGCCATAATCAGGCTTATTTTTGAAAGAGAAGGGCTTCTGACACAAATCGGGAGATGGGCTTCCTTCTCTCAGGATCGCCCAAATCGGCATAATCGAAAGCCGATTTTGGGCGTCCTCAACTTCTTCCCGTCGCAGGGACGACCAAAGTTCACGGGGGCGTGTCGGCACCATAGCGAAGGCGGGACTGGGGTGTGATTAAGAGATAGGCATCCTCGGCCGATATTGGAAAAAAGAAGGGCGTCCCTGACGAGCACTTGGCCGACTTTACTTGGTCCATTTTTTCTTGCGCCCAAAGCCTCAAAAAGGTGCCTGAACTGACCAGATGACCACCGGAAGGAATCGGGGATGACCTCCCCTTACTCCCCCAGTGGTCATCAACCCCCTCCCACCCTAAATAAAACTTTAAAACATTTTTTGCCAGCCTCAAATCTCATACCCAGCTCCATGACAGCAGTATGCAGGTCCCTGGAGCAGTTTTAGTGGGTGCAGTGCACTTCAGGCAGGCGGACCCAGGCCCCCCCCCCCCCCACCTGTTACACTTGTGGTGGTAAATGTGAGCCCTCCAAAACCCACTGTACCCACATGTAGGTGCCCCTTCACCCCTTAGGGCTATGTTAGTGGTGTACAGTTGTGGGGAGTGGGTTTTGGGGGGCTCAGTACACAAGGTAAGGGAGCTATGCACCTGGGAGCAATTTGTGAAGTCCACTGCAGTGCCCCCTAGGGTGCTCGGTTGGTGTCCTGGCATGTCAGGGGGGTCAGTGCACTACGAATTCTGGCTCCTCCCACAACCAAAGGGCTTGGATTTGGTCGTTTTTGAGATGGGCGTCCTCGGTTTCCATTATGGCCAAAAACCGAGGATGACCATCTCTAAGGTCGACCATCTCAACATTTAGGTCGACCATCTCTAAGGTCTATCTAAATGTTGAGATTTGGGCGTCCCCGATAGTATTATCGAAACGAAAGATGGAAGCCCATCTTGTTTTGATAATACGGGTTTCCCTCCCCCTTCGCGGGGCTGTCCTGCGAGGATGCCCTCATGAAAACTTGGGCACCCCGTTCGATTATGCCCCTCAATATGTCCTGTATATCTGCTGTGCTGGCTGATGTCATCTCACTGCACTGTGCTTTGTGATGAAATGCTTATCTTGCATCTAAGAAAGATTCCTGGCCGTGACTCTGGCACGGTCAATCCACCGACACATTGGGCTCAATCTGGAGGCATGCAGGAACCTTGGGCAAGGACAATTGCTTATTCAGCCCCAGACTGCTTGGAGCTCCGGAATTGGGGGGATATCCATGATGACGTCAAAGACATACTTGTGGTTTTGGCATAACTACAACAGGGCATGGACCAATCACCTGTCATGATGGTATCATGATTCTGAAAAGAAATTCTATATAAGATGCACCTGCAAAAAGGCATAAAAGTACTCATAAGAACACCAAGAACATCAACATTCTATGTCACGAGGACCACAACATGCGCTGAAATATCAACAGAAGATTACCTCCGCCTGCCGTGCCAGCTACTTCACAGAAGAGACGACTCAATATCAACCAACTGCGGTTGTGTAATCTATAATCGTCTATGATCACTGACAGCTAGGCTCTTCAGGTGATTTCTGCCCACAGGGGGTGTGTGTTATTCCATCTGTCTTCTGCTCACTTTATCAACCTTCATACTTGTATCAGAGATTTTTAAACCTATACCTTTTTTTCTGTTTATACTTTTGTTTTGCACTTTCTTTGTAAATAAATCCTTCTATTTGCTTCGTTTGGTTCATGTGGCTAATCAGGATAAGAGGGGATTCTGAATTCTGGAGCCATCTGTTTGAAGTATTTGTTTTCCTAGACTCGGGGCTCCTTTTAGTAATGATTAGCGCGTGCTAAATGCTAAGAAGCCCATAGGAATAAAATTGGCTTCTTAGTATTTAGTGTGAACTAAATTCATTAGCACACCTTAGTAAAAGAAGCCCTTAGTGCCATTATTTACACATCTAAGGTACGCTTCCCAGTAGGGTGTGTGTCTGCTGCTCCTTCAACACTAGTCTGAACAAGTAGGGATTGTGTTATCTTTCCTACCAGTAGATGCACATAGAGAACTGAGAGGTCCAGTGACATCACTGGGACAATAGCTCACCTGGAACTCTCCAACATGTCATTACCAAGGCAGCACAAAGTCCTGTGAGCCATCCCAAAGCTCCATCTGTCATTAAAGCATTATTAAATTGAATAATTAACCTCTAAGCAAAACTATATACACAAGGAGAAAAGCAGAGCGCCCAGGGAGCAGTCTCTGGTTGAACATGAATTCTATAGTGTTTCACAAAGGAGTGAAGAAACAACCAAGTGGGTATTCTGCAAATGTGTAGGCAAAACCGTGCACACCTCCGTCCACAAAGCTGCCTGTTCAAGGGTATAACAGGCCTTGAAACCCTTGAAAAGTGGTTTGTTCCAAAACAATTACACCTTGATAGCTATTTTGATCCAGTGTGCTATTGTTGCCTTGGAAGCCACCAGACTCCTGCGCAGTTCCTGAAACAGTACAAACAAATGGTCCAGTACTTGGAAATCATTTGTTTCCTGCAAGTAACACAGTAATACTCTCCATACATCCAGCTTGTGAAGCTTTATGGACTGAGTGTCCATTCCCCAGTTTTGGAATGCAGGAAAGCAAACCTCTTGGATGGAACGGAGAAATCACCTTTGGTAGAAAAGTTGGGACTGTGCAGATGGAAATGAACTCATCGGAAAAAGATAATTATGGGTCCCGAACGGAAAGAGCTTGTAATTCTGAAACCCCGCATGCTGAGGCAATGGTAACCAGGAAAACTGTCTTCAGCATAAGCTCCTTTAGAGAAGCTGCCCTCCATGGTTCAAAGAGCAGACCCACAAAGAAGTGAAGTCAACCAAGTCTTTCTGGCCAATTCTGGACCAATCCTCCAGAAACTTGCCCAATCTATTTTTAAAAAACTGGTTATACAATTAACAGGGGTGTAGCAACCATTGAACGCATTAAATAGGCTCTCCAGAATTCTATGGGGAAATGCCCTAGATCTGATCTGTACCCATTGTTGAATGAGAAAGGTTTCTTAACATCTCATCTATAGCAGACATCACCCACATACTCCTATTGTCCTATGTATCCCTCATATACTGCACATGTAAAATATCCTGCCTTATATACAAAACCCCCAAATCCACACACATTTCTACCCTTGATATCCACTCCCTCACAAATTATCTCAGATACCAAACACTCCTCAGCTCTTGACTGGAGCACTGAAGGGCAAATATGGTGTTACAATCCTAGCTATGCCACTAACTAATAATCTTGACCACATCATCTAGAAACACTGTTTAACTGTGTAGTGATAAAAATATACCCCATAAATTTTGCTTTAAATTTACTACCATGTAGTTCCACGTAGCTTCACAAAGTGCCAATGCTATTTGAAAAGGTTCCATATGTCACATCACTCACGGGGCCTTGTTTACTAAGCTGTGCTATAGGCGTGCGTTTTTAGCACACGCTAAAAATGCTAGCGCACTTTAGTAAACAGGGCCTGTGGTTTTATAAAGTTGCCTTCTGCTGAGTGTCGCCAGCTGCTTTGCATTGGGGAGGCTTCTTGGAAACCTTTGCTCATCGTGGGGATCTCGCTTCCTTCTGAAACCCCGATTCCAGCTGTTGGCTTATGCCTGCAATACCTGTCTTGTTCGGCAGTGTCTGCTTTCCAGTCAGCTGTTTTTGATGAAGATTATGAGTGTGTGGACAGTTGAAGAGAGCTGAATTGTTACCATACTTAGTCACAACGAGTCAACACCTTCACATCATCAAATGAAAGGACCATTTTGGACTCCTTTATCTCCCCTCTTTTTTTTTCCTTTATCTCCCCTCTATTTATCTGTTTAAATATTGTATTTTCACTGGTTTGGCGTTAGCCTTTCCAGTCTCTTGTAAGCCACTTTGAGCCTGCATCCTGTGGGAAAAGGTGGGGTATAAATGCAATAAATAAATAAATAAATAAAATAAACCTCTATCATACCCCCTTCAAGCCTTTTCAAAACTGACCATTTCATCCCACTCTTCACTTCATTGTTTAAACAAATCACCAATTAACAGTAAGGCATTACTTCCTACCCAGAGACTTTTCAAATTTCCTGACGAGACCCTCATGAGTGCATTTGTCAAGCACTGTCTGAAAATCCAGATACGCTAATAGACTGTCTTTACCTTTATCCACATACTTATTCATACCTTCAAATAATTAAAATAGATAAGCACACCATACCTTCAACTTTGCTAAATCTTTTGGTTCTTACCTATTAAACTTGGGCAGTACTTGTTATTAAAATATTTGTCACTTTTCAAAACTTTTCAGAATCAATGGTTTACAAAGCTATACAGTAACAGCAAAAATATTTTGTATGCACTACAAAAGATAGACATGAAAGAACTTACAACACTAATATCTTCCACCATTTTACTCAACACCAACACTGGGCTAACTTTAATTTCTTGGGTCACCATGGAACCGGTTTTAAAATCATGCATTACACTGGCTGCTCACCACTTCTTACAAACAGAGGCAGACCTGAATAAGTTACAGAATACCAGCAGATCTGAAAATTTTGTATCTGAGTTCCATTAGACTTCTGGGGGCTAATACCATCACATCCCAGTGATTTTCTACTACATAGTTACTCAATTTGCTCTAATGCTTTCCCCAGAGTCACATCAATTTGTTTCAGTTCCTCCCCTTAATTGCTGCCTGCAAAGTAAGTTTCCAGCATGAGTATTTCCCCAAGATCCAGACAGTGAACACTGAAACAAAGAATTAATGTAGTTTTTCTGCTGAAATCTTGTCCTCTCAAACAAGGCTGTATACCAAACCTTCGACGACTCTATTTTTCCACTGCCTGACTCCGACTCCAGCTGCAGTTCTAACTCGGATTCCTACAGATACTAGGCTTTAAATTTTTTGTTCTGAATCTAAAGTACTGGTCAGTATAATTTTAGATCCAGAACATATATATAAGTATAAAACGATAGATTTACCATATATTATAATTATGTTTTTTATTTTTTAATTTTAAAGCTGGAGTCAGAGTCAGTACATTTCTACCAACTGACTCCACCCAAAATTGCTTCCAACTCCAACTCGGAGTTCACAGCCCTGCTCTCAAAGCATCATTTATCCTCAGGCCATCTAATAGTCTGATTTCTTTCCTGGTTTTTTTGTTTCTTTTAATAACCTGAACAAATTTTAATGTTGCTTCTTTGGCAAGATCCTCCCCAAAATCACTTGGCCAGCACTGTTATTATTTGTCCATTTCTTGATTTTCTACCCCTCAGTTCCATCTCATCTCTACTTCCTATTTCAAAATGTCTTGTCCCTTCTCTTTCCTCATCTGTATGCCTCTCTGGCACCCCACAACTAATTTTTATGCTTTTCACCGCTTCCCCATCATCTTCCCACCCCTCCTTCCAACCTTTATTTCCTTCCCAGGCTTAGCCTGTTCCACCTCTCTCTCCAAACATCTCACATATCTTCAGTTTCTCTACCACTTCCTTCTCTAGCCACACCGGCTGGTCTCTTTCCCTTTAAAACACTTTCAACCCAGTTTTACCTACCTCTTCCCCATCTCTCTCCCCAGTCCAGCCTGCCCATGCTCACTTAGTCTTTTTCCTTTTCCCTTCATACCAGCTTGTGTTGCCTTTATTCTTCTTCATTTCAGTCTATTTTGTTTTTCCTCTCACTCTTCCCCATCATCCAATGCCTCCTTCTCTCTTCACTGTACTTTCTAGTTCTATCTGGGCCAGGGTTCAACACACTGGGACTCAGAGTAGAAACTAAAGCATGGGTCCAGCCAGTGCTAAGCAGCCTCAAACTCTGCTTCATTGCTATCATTCAGCTTGGTCAAGGAGATCCCTATAGAACTGGGGGCCTGGGCAAATAACCTTGCTTGTCACAACCTAAAACTGTCCCCGATTCCTACCCTACTAATTTTCAGCAGGTGCTGCACTCTTCATTCAAGTAAATTTTCTAAAACATGTAGAACCAGTGTCACATTATTCAAATTTGTTTCAATAAGAACGATGGCCCTAGCTGAAATTTACTAGTAGAAAGCTCTGCATGATTCAGCAGAAGAGAATCAGATAGCCAATTGCAGGAGGCCTGGTTTGGTGTGTCATTTGTGATTAGAGAACAAAGACTCAATTGTATTGTTTGTGCTTCTCTTCTAGCAATTTCACTAAAAGAAAAAAAGGAGAACATGGCAGGAATGGGATGTGTTTTCTAATACATGAATCACCACCTCTGTCTCTGATTGGCCACTATTCTCCTTCCCTCCCATACTCTTCTACAAGTTGCCACTTCCCTCATTTCCCTCTGGGCCCAATCTGCCAATATATCTGTACCCACCCTCCTGCTTTCTTTTCTGCCCACTCTGCAACAGTAGCCTATAATTTCACACTGTCAGTAGATACTGTTAATTTCAGTTTTTATTTCATGATTGTGAATACAATAAGATCAGGTCCCTAACAATGGGTGAAGTTTGCATCAGGTGCTATGTTATAAGCTTTGCAAGACTTGCCCAACTGTAATTTGCCTCAGGTTTATGCTCTACAGCTGAATCTAAACTCCCCCAAACTAAAACAAACAAAAAAAAAATCAATCAGATAATATGAAGAAGAACCTGTAGAAAGCACCGGGGCAGGCTGGTAAAAGGAGGGAAAATGAATTAATTTCTTAATTCGCCAGTAGAATGTCTAGAGTCTAGACATTCTACTGGAGAATTTAGAAATTAATTCATTTTCCCTCCCTTTACCACCCTGCCCCCAGTGCTTTCCACAGGTTCCTCTTCATATTGCCCCGGTGCTTTCTACAGGTTCTTCTTCATATTATCTGATTGATTTTTTTTTTTTGGTTTTGGGGAGTTCAGATTCAGCTGTGGAGCATAAACCTGAGGCAAATTACAGTTCGGCAAGTCTTGACTCTAGACCCAACAATACAAACAACTCAACCTTTTACCCTTTTGCTGGAGAGGGTGGTAGGAGTGGTGCTTCAGTTCTATTGCACATGATAATACTTCAGTATATCTGAACAGATCAAACAACTGATATACTGTGCTATTTTGAATACTTCATGAAGTTCTAGAATCTTTGTAGGTCATATCTTTTATTGCATAAACAAGGATAAGCCTTTGATATCACAAAAGGTCCTTCATCTGAGGGAACTTGCATGGTACTGAAATGCTTACATATATTATTCATTTCTACTGATCCAGTGCATGAGCTCACAACCTTCCTTCAATGACAACATGGCTATAAGAACTCATCACTGTATATATTTTAAATCAAAAATTTTATCGCACATGGATTTACCTGCTAGATTGTCAAGCATGTAGTTCAGTAGCTTTCGTGTTCCATCTGGCTCCTGGTACAGGCCAAAAATGTCCTGCGATAAAGGATTGCCTTTGCATAAAAAGATGTAAATATTTAAGAATTATATATTTATTCCATTATTTAGCTCATCCTTCCGACAGCACACAGAATGGGTTACAGAATTACATTCATAATATAATAAAACAGTATAACATAACAAACTTAAATTAAACAGTTCCAGCCTGACAACTTCCATTTCCACTCATCAAATTGCTAGATTAAAATTAGTAAATTTTATAAAATCCCACATACAGCATACCTCAACAGTCATTTTTGCATAGCTGTGGTTAATACATAGAATAAAATACAAAGAGGCTGATGCTATAAATCCAACTATGTAGGCAAAGAAATAGCTCCAAACAGTCCACAATAAGTTTATTGGAAAGATAACACCCCCGATGTGGCCATGTTTCAACTAAACAAGCTTCATCAGAAGTATACACTAACAATAACTGTAAAAAAAAAACATTTATAAGCAAAAGCATTAACATACACAGAAAATAATTTTAAAAAAGATTTAAAATAAACACACATACACATGAGTATTAATTGTTATAGTACAGAAAAATGGAAACTGTTGATAAGACTTGAGTCACTGTTCAAATAGTCACAATCATAACAGTAATACATTCAGAACGATGAATATAAAAAACTTTTATAGTGAATATAAAAATTAAAAGCTTAACTATAAATAGGAAGGACAATTTAACATTTGAAAATGTTAAAACCTTTATTGCATCCCCAGCATATTTAGATGTCCACCTTTTCATGTTATGAACTAAAATGAAATTTACTTTCATACGTCTTACGGCAATTACAACATATCACCTTGTTGAGACTTGTACATGTTTGTGTTTTTTCAATTGCTGGGACCTACTATGTGGTAAAAGCTTCCAGGGCATTTGAGACTTTGTGTGAATGTTCAACAATTTAAGAAATATTTGAAAGCTCACTGTTCTATGAAGGTTTTCTTAGGGAGATAATTTCAGGTTGGACTCATGAAGGTTGGAGATATGGACTGATGAGGTCTTATATGCACTTGTTATGTATTTTTAAATTATTTATGTTTGATTGTAACCCACTTTGGTTTAAAGCAGGATATAAATATGGAAAAATACCTATTTGGGATGATCTCATTTTTAGTGCAGTTTATACACCAATAAATCACTTATATAGGACATATATCCATATCAAATGGTTGTTTTTGCATGTTATATAGACCCTCAGAAAGTTTTCTGCATTTTCTCTTTGCCCTTTTTCTTTCACCTTTTAGTGAATCTTGTGCTCCTACTTTGCTTTTTTTTTTTTTTGCTGCTCATGCGCCACAACCCTCCACCTGTGTATCTTCTACCCCCCTGCAGAGACCTTTTAACGTATGCCTCTTACCCCTTTCTCTATTCAAGTATTTCCCCCTCCTATTTCATATCCTCCTCCTCCCACCTTTGTCCAGTCACTGAAGTGATCATCTTCGACCTTCTGGCATTCTGAAATCATGGGCCTAAAACGGAACCATTAGCTGCTGTCACTGCTGACTGAAGACCGATTCCCTCCTTAAAAGGGATATGAATCCTACCTCAACTTCCCCAGTCCCAATAGCCAAATTCACGTTTTCCACAAGACAGAACAGTGCACAGCACTGCCAACGGCAATCAAGGTCAGGCCCCATCAAACTTTCTTTTTTCTTTTTATTGAATTTTAAACAAAATACACACGTCATATACTGGCAATGTAATGTACATATAAAATTATAAGAAACAAAGGAAAACGGATGAAAGAAAAGAAACCATTAATGATGTATGTTAATCAAGTTATAGAGAACTCCTAAGAACCACTCCAGGAAGGGTATTATAGCTAACCAAAAGGTAAAAGGAGTGGGGGGGGGGGGGGGGGGGGAGAAGAAGGCAGTTCCTGTGAACAAACTGAACCCCCCTCAACCTTTAATGCTGCTCATGCAGAAAGACTTCGCTTCATTAAATGTTTAAAAGCCAAAGCCCTCTCCTGGAATCCATGTCATCAGTCATGGCCCTTGCAATCATGGTCACCAAGTCAAAAGGTATAAATTTGCCATCAAGTTCTATTTCAGCTGTTCCAAAAACCCACACCCTAAATTGTGCATGTCAAATGTGTGGCCTCAGGAAAAATGTTTATCATTTCTGCTATCCTATATAATAAAAAGCACCTCCAACGTTCTGAAGCTGACTCCATGGCAGTGAAAGTTTGAAGGGTTCGTGCTGCCTCTAACGCTGTATCCATCTCCTGAATTGACGTCACGCACTTCCGGGTTCGTCACAAACAGCACTGACCAACTACAGGATAGCAGCACGAGGCACAACCTCAACGTCTATAGCCTTCCCTTTGAGTTCGTTCCCTCAGAGTCCTGCCCTCGCGGAAAGAGGAAATGACGTCAGCAGGCGGGACTCAGAGGGAACTAAGTCGAAGGGAAGGCTACAGAGGGGCAGGGCTTTCAAATACGAGGCCGCTTCGACGGAGGTCAACAGGAGAATGAGAATCGATGGGTGGCTGGAAGGGGAGCAGGGGAGAGAGGACAATCGCTGGGTGCCTGGAGGGGGGACAGGGGAGAGAGGAGAATCGCAGGGTGGCTGGAGGGGGGGCAGGGGAGACAGGAGAATTGCTGGGTGGCTGGAGGGGGGCAGGGGAGAGAAGAGCATCGGTGGGTGGCTGGAGGGGGGCAAGGGAAAAAGGGGAATCACTGGGTGACTGGGGGGGCAGGGGAGAAAGGAAAATCACTGGGTGGCTGGAGGGGGAGCAGGGGACAGAGGAGACTCGCTGGGTGGCTGGAAGGGGGGCAGGGGAGACAGGAGAATCGCTGAGTGGCTACAGGGGGGGCAGGGGACAGAGGAGAATCGCTGGGTGGCTGGAGGGGGAGCAGGGGACAGAGGAGACACACTCGCACCCAGTGTTCTCACTCTGTCACACATACACACTCACTCACTCTCTCTCTTTCACACACAGTCACTCTCACACACACTCTCTCAAACATACACACTCCGACAAAAACCTTGCTAGCGCCCGTTTCATTTGTGTCAGAAACAGGCCTGTTTTACTAGTTTTACCATAATTCAGTATTTCTGCTGAACCCAGCAATCTGCAATCTGTGACATGCAGGTTGAATCTATCCAACTTGCTTTCCATTATGTGAATTATTCAGAGGAAGCGTGCACACATATCTTTTCCTACCAAGACAAAGTCTTGGGGTTAAGGAAACACAGAGAGAGAGAAGCTGAAGGAAAGCAAGTGTAAGGCATCATTACATTACACTTTGAATGTCCTCATTACTGGAGCAGGTCTCAAACATTCTGGGAGCTTTATTAGTTCACAGAAAGATGTGCAACAGAACACCAGTTTTCTGTAGTTAGGACAACTCATTTTTTAAAACATTCATTTACATTTCCTTGCTAAATTACCATGTACTTAAACATATGTAGTGCCTATACAGCCAAATCAAATGTCACATCATGAACATTTGCACCAACATAATGATCTTGCGAAACATGGGGATTTTAGCTGGAGATTGTGAAAGAGTTAAAGACTAAGGCAAAGCCTGCCTGAGGCTTGAACCATTAAGGTTGCAATGTCAGCATAAATAAATTCTTGTTAAACATTTTAATATATTTTCCACACCATTTCCCCAAATATCACCACCAAATGGCATATTACAAAATTCAGAGAAAACTGATAGGGCTTGGGAAATATGGAAAAAAATTCAAGTTACAATGGTAGTGGTCAGCAAGCACTAATCCAGATTATTGTCAATAACTCTGATTAAATCAATCATAACCCAAAGACACTCCTGGTCCACCATCAGAATTTTCCTAATATATCTTTCCAAATGCACCCAATTTAGCCCAGCCGTTTCAGTGAGAAGCAACCTGTTAAAGGCCATGGATCAGAGTTTCTTCCAGGCTCTGGCAAGGGAGGGGTGCTCACAATTTTGAACAGTAAAGGTCACTATTAGGCAATGGTTAGGATTTATTCTCCCTGAGGGGCTGTGCATGTGGTCTCAGTGGCATAGCTAGCCCCAGCCAGGCTGAGAAACTAAAACCTGAATCAAACCCAGATCTCCCAAACTTAGCACTGGAGCCTAGCTAAGATTCAGAGAGGTTTTGACCATGATAAAGGAAAGACCCCTGCCTAATTAGGATAATCAGCAATTACTTAAGGCCTGTGACATCAGAACTTGCTTTCTTAAAGGTGAGACCAGATCTACAGCATATCCCTTCTTTTTGTTTTCCTGATCTGCAATCTGTGTGTTGTTTTCTACTTGCTGTAAAAGGGAAGACAAACAGCAATTGGTTTCATCACAAGAAAAACTGGGCTTTCAGACTATTAGTGGATACAAGAAAAAACTGCTCGACCATAAAAAGACAAAAGGGCATTTTACTCCATACATCTAGCAATTTAAATAGTATCAACCCTCTAAGGGTCAGAACTTACTGACTAACCTTGTTATGTACATTCTGAAAATGTTTTAACTAGCTTGGGAACAAACTAATCGCAGTTTAGGTTTTTCATATGGCTTTATTTAGTCTGTTATCTCATTTTGACCTTTATGACATGACATTCTCAAAGTTTGTTTTTCAAGATGGTTATTAAATAATTAGAGAGAGAAATAACAGGTCTTTTACAAGGACCTAGTGGCTCAGGGTGGGAAGAAACAAACTTCTTCCAAGTCAACCAGTCAAATCCAGGTCAGGTGAGTAGCAACTGAAGGCCTGATCTGAAAACACATCTGTACCCAGTACCCTGTAGTTTTAACAAACAAAACATCACCCAGACAAACATCACAACTGCCAGTAAAGCTCTGTCCACAGAGCACCTCAATTCATACATGTCCTGGTAATAATGTGTTAAATGCCAAATGTTTAGTTCTCTGAAGAAATACAAATGCTAAATTCACTTTTTTTAGATTTCTTGTGTCACACATTACCTTTTAAAAAGCTTGCATTTTATATACAGTGGTGGAAATAAGTATTTGATCCCTTGCTGATTTTGTAAGTTTGCCCACTGACAAAGACATGAGCAGCCCATAATTGAAGGGTAGGTTATTGGTAACAGTGAGAGATAGCACATCACAAATTAAATCCGGAAAATCACATTGTGGAAAGTATATGAATTTATTTGCATTCTGCAGAGGGAAATAAGTATTTGATCCCCCACCAACCAGTAAGAGATCTGGCCCCTACAGACCAGGTAGATTCTCCAAATCAACTCATTACCTGCATGACAGACAGCTGTCGGCAATGGTCACCTGTATGAAAGACACCTGTCCACAGACTCAGTGAATCAGTCAGACTCTAACCTCTACAAAATGGCCAAGAGCAAGAAGCTGTCTAAGGATGTCAGGGACAAGATCATACACCTGCACAAGGCTGGAATGGGCTACAAAACCATCAGTAAGACGCTGGGCGAGAAGGAGACAACTGTTGGTGCCATAGTAAGAAAATGGAAGAAGTACAAAATGACTGTCAATCGACAAAGATCTGGGGCTCCACGCAAAATCTCACCTCGTGGGGTATCCTTGATCATGAGGAAGGTTAGAAATCAGCCTACAACTACAAGGGGGGAACTTGTCAATGATCTCAAGGCAGCTGGGACCACTGTCACCACGAAAATCATTGGTAACACATTACGACATAACGGATTGCAATCCTGCAGTGCCCGCAAGGTCCCCCTGCTCCGGAAGGCACATGTGACGGCCCGTCTGAAGTTTGCCAGTGAACACCTGGATGATGCCGAGAGTGATTGGGAGAAGGTGCTGTGGTCAGATGAGACAAAAATTGAGCTCTTTGGCATGAACTCAACTCGCCGTGTTTGGAGGAAGAGAAATGCTGCCTATGACCCAAAGAACACCGTCCCCACTGTCAAGCATGGAGGTGGAAATGTTATGTTTTGGGGGTGTTTCTCTGCTAAGGGCACAGGACTACTTCACCGCATCAATGGGAGAATGGATGGGGCCATGTACCGTACAATTCTGAGTGACAACCTCCTTCCCTCCGCCAGGGCCTTAAAAATGGGTCGTGGCTGGGTCTTCCAGCACGACAATGACCCAAAACATACAGCCAAGGCAACAAAGGAGTGGCTCAGGAAGAAGCACATTAGGGTCATGGAGTGGCCTAGCCAGTCACCAGACCTTAATCCCATTGAAAACTTATGGAGGGAGCTGAAGCTGCGAGTTGCCAAGCGACAGCCCAGAACTCTTAATGATTTAGAGATGATCTGCAAAGAGGAGTGGACCAAAATTCCTCCTGACATGTGTGCAAACCTCATCATCAACTACAGAAGACGTCTGACCGCTGTGCTTGCCAACAAGGGTTTTGCCACCAAGTATTAGGTCTTGTTTGCCAGAGGGATTAAATACTTATTTCCCTCTGCAGAATGCAAATAAATTCATATACTTTCCACAATGTGATTATGGGCTGCTCATGTCTTTGTCAGTGGGCAAACTTACAAAATCAGCAAGGGATCAAATACTTATTTCCACCACTGTATATATATATAGGGTATGATACATACCTGTAGCAGTTGTTCTCCGAGGACAGCAGGCTGATTGTTCTCACGACTGGGTGACGTCCGCGGCAGCCCCCACCAACCGGAAAGAAGCTTCGCAGGACGGTCGGCACGCAGGGCACGCCCACCGCGCATGCGCGGCCGTCTTCCCGCCCGTGCGCGACCGCTCCCGCCAGTTGAATGACTAGCAAAAAGATGAAACACACAACTCCAAAGGGGAGGAGGGAGGGTAGGTGAGAACAATCAGCCTGCTGTCCTCGGAGAACAACTGCTACAGGTATGTATCATACCCTTTCTCCGAGGACAAGCAGGCTGCTTGTTCTCACGACTGGGGTATCCCTAGCTCTCAGGCTCACTCAAAACAAGAACCCAGGTCAATGGAACCTCGCAACGGCGAGGGTATAACAGAGATTGACCTACGAAGAACAACTAACTGAGAGTGCAGCCTGACCAGAATAAATTCGGGTCCTGGAGGGTGGAGTTGGATTTACACCCCAAACAGATTCTGCAGCACCGACTGCCCGAACCGACTGTCGCGTCGGGTATCCTGCTGGAGGCAGTAATGAGATGTGAATGTGTGGACAGATGACCACGTCGCAGCCTTGCAGATCTCTTCAATAGTGGCTGACTTCAAGTGGGCCACCGACGCTGCCATGGCTCTGACACTATGAGCCATGACATGACCCTCAAGAGTCAGCCCAGCCTGGGCGTAAGTGAAGGAAATGCAATCTGCTAGCCAATTGGAGATGGTGCGTTTCCCGACAGCGACCCCTAGCCTGTTAGGGTCGAAAGAAATAAACAATTGGGCGGACTGTCTGTTGGGCTGTGTCCGCTCCAAGTAGAAGGCCAATGCTCTCTTGCAGTCCAATGTGTGCAACTGACGTTCAGCAGGGCGGGTATGCGGCCTGGGGAAGAATGTTGGCAAGACAATTGACTGGTTAAGATGGAACTCCGACACCACCTTCGGCAGGAACTTTGGGTGGGTGCGGAGCACTACTCTGTTGTGATGAAATTTGGTATATGGAGCATGAGCTACCAGGGCTTGAAGCTCACTGACCCTACGAGCTGAAGTAACTGCCACCAAGAAAATGACCTTCCAGGTCAAGTACTTCAGATGGCAGGTATTCAGTGGCTCAAAAGGAGGTTTCATCAGCTGGGTGAGGACGACGTTGAGATCCCATGACACTGTAGGAGGCTTGATAGGGGGCTTTGACAAAAGCAAGCCTCTCATGAATCGAACTACTAAAGGCTCTCCAGAGATGGCTTTACCTTCCACACGATAATGGTAAGCACTAATCGCACTAAGGTGATTCCTTACTGAGTTGGTCTTGAGGCCAGACTCTGATAAGTGCAGAAGGTATTCAAGCAGGTTCTGTGCAGGGCAAGAACGAGGTTCTAGGGCCATGCTCTCACACCACACGACAAACCTCCTCCACTTGAAAAAGTAACTCTTTTTAGTGGAATCCTTCCTAGAGGCAAGCAGGACCCGGGAGACACCCTCAGACAGACCCAACGCAGTGAAGTCTACGCCCTCAACATCCAGGCCGTGAGAGCCAGAGACTGAAGGTTGGGGTGCAGCAACGCTCCGTCGTTCTGCGAAATGAGAGTCGGAAAACACTCCAATCTCCACGGTTCTTTGGAGGACAACTCCAGAAGAAGAGGGAACCAGATCTGACGGGCCCAAAAGGGCGCGATCAGAATCATGGTGCCGCGGTCTTGCTTAAGCTTCAGTAAGGTCTTCCCCACCAAAGGTATGGGAGGATAAGCATACAGGAGGCCGGTCCCCCAATGGAGGAGAAAGGCATCCGACGCTAGCCTGCCGTGTGCCTGAAGTCTGGAACAGAACAGAGGCAGCTTGTGGTTGGTCTGAGAGGCGAAAAGGTCCACCGAGGGGGTGCCCCACGCTCGGAAGATCTTGCGTACCACTCTGGCATGGAGCGACCACTCGTGCGGTTGCATGACTCTGCTCAGTCTGTCGGCCAGACTGTTGTTTACGCCTGCCAGGTACGTGGCTTGGAGGAGCATGCCGAACCGACACGCCCAACGCCACATCCCGACGGCCTCCTGGCACAGGGGGCGAGATCCGGTGCCCCCCTGCTTGTTGACGTAATACATTGCAACCTGATTGTCTGTCCGAATTTGGATAATTTGGCAGGACAGCCGATCTCTGAAAGCCTTCAGTGCGTTCCAGATCGCTCGGAGCTCCAGGAGGTTGATCTGCAGATCCTTTTCCTGGAGGGACCACAGACCCTGGGTGTGAAGCCCATCGACATGGGCTCCCCACCCCAGGCGAGATGCATCCGTCGTCAGCACTTTCGTGGGCTGCGGAATTTGGAATGGACGTCCCAGGGTCAAATTGGTCCGGATGGTCCACCAGAGCAGTGAAGTGCGGCAACTGGTGGAGAGGCGGATGACATCTTCTAGATTCCCGGTGGCTTGGAACCACTGGGAAGCTAGGGTCCATTGAGCAGATCTCATGTGAAGACGAGCCATGGGAGTCACATGAACTGTGGAGGCCATATGACCCAGAAGTCTCAACATCTGCCGAGCTGTGATCTGCTGAGACGCTCTGGTCTGCGAAGCCAGGGCCAAGAGATTGGTGGCCCTCGCTTCGGGAAGGTAGGCCTGAGCCGTCTGGGAATTCAGCAGCGCTCCTATGAATTCCAGGGACTGAGTTGGCTGGAGATGGGACTTTGGGTAATTTATCACAAACCCCAGCAGCTCCAGAAGTTGAATAGTGCACTGCATGGACCGGAGGGCTCCTGCCTCCGAGGTGTTCTTGACCAGCCAATCATCGAGATATGGGAACACGTGCACTCCCAGCTTGCGTAGGTAGGCCGCTACCACCACGAGGCACTTTGTAAACACTCGTGGGGCAGAGGCGAGCCCAAAGGGCAGCACACAATACTGAAAGTGCCGTGCGCCCAGGCGGAATCTGAGATACTGTCTGTGAGCTGGCAGTATCGGGATGTGAGTGTATGCGTCCTTTAAATCCAGGGAACATAGCCAATCGTTTTTCTGAATCATTGGCAGAAGGGTGCCCAAGGAAAGCATCCTGAACTTTTCTTTGACCAGGAATTTGTTCAGGCCTCTCAGGTCTAGGATGGGACGCATCCCCCCTGTTTTCTTTTCCACAAGGAAGTACCTGGAATAGAATCCCTGCCCTTCCTGCCCGGGTGGTACGGGCTCGACCGCATTGGCGCTGAGAAGGGCGGAGAGTTCCTCTGCAAGTACCTGCTTGTGATGGGAGCTGAAAGACTGAGCTCCCGGAGGACAATTTGGAGGCAGGGAGGCCAAATTCAGGGCGTATCCGCACCGCACTATTTGGAGAACCCACTGGTCGGAGGTTATGAGAGGCCACCTTTGGTGAAAGAATTTTAACCTCCCTCCTACCGGCAGGTCGTCCGGTACGGACACTTGTAGGGCGGCTATGTTCCCATGGATCCAGTCAAAAGCCCGTCCCCGGCTTTTGCTGTGGAGGCGCAGGGGGCTGCTTAGGCGCACGCTGTTGACGAGAACGAGCGCGCTGGGGTTGTCCCTGTGCCTGACGAGGCCTTCGGGCCGGCTGGTTGTACCTACGCTTTGCAAAAGAATAGGGTGCAGCCTGCCGGGCCCGGGAAAAACGCCCGCCCGTGGGGGCGGGTGCTGAAGGCGCCCGGTGGGAGAGCTTGTCGAGAGCGGTTTCCCGCTGATGCAGTTGGTCAACCATCTGCTCGACCTTCTCACCAAAAATGTTATCCCCCCGGCAAGGGACGTCAGCCAGTCTCTGCTGGGTGCGGTTGTCCAGGTCAGAGGCACGCAGCCATGAGAGCCTGCGCATCACTATACCTTGGGCCGCAGCACGAGATGCCACGTCACAGGTGTCAAAAATCCCCCTGGACAGGAACTTTCTGCACGCCTTCAGCTGCCTGACCACCTCCTGATAAGGCCTGGACTGCTCCGGCGGGAGCTTGTCGACCAGGTCCGCCAGCTGTTGCACATTGGTCCGCATGTGGATGCTCATATAGAGCAGGTAGGATTGGATGCGGGTCACGAGCATAGAGGATTGGTAGGCCTTCCTCCCAAACGAGTCCAGAGTGCGAGACTCCCGCCCCGGGGGCGCCGAGGCGGTATCCCTCGAACTCCGTGCCCTCTTGAGAGCAGAATCCACGACCGCTGAGTCATGGGGCAACTGGGGCCGCATGAGCTCTGGGTCAGAGTGGATCCTGTACTGGGACTCTGCTTTCTTGGGAATGGTGGGGTTAGTTAATGGTCGCACCCAGTTCCGAAGCAGCGTCTCCTTCAGGACATTGTGCAGCGGTACCGTGGAGGACTCTCTAGGTGGTGATGGATAGTCGAGGACCTCGAGCATCTCGGCCCTCGGCTCTTCCACAGAGACCACGGGAAAGGGAATGCTGATAGACATATCCCGCACAAAGGAGGCAAAGGAGAGACTCTCAGGAGGTGAGAGCTTCCTCTCCGGTGACGGCGTGGGGTCCGAGGGAAGGCCCGTAGACTCCTCGGAGGAGAAATATCTCGGGTCCTCCTCTTCCCCCCACGAGTCCTCGTCCTCGGTATCGGACATTAGCTCATGTAGCTGAGTCCGGTACCAGGCCCGGCTCGACGTCGAGGCACCGAGGTCTCGGTGTCGTCGAGCGGTGGACTCCCCGCGCCGGCGGGGACGGAGCTCCCTCCATCGACGTCGACGGGGACTCCACCTGCGTGGCGGTCGAGACCGGCACCGCAAGCGGCGGCGGTGTCGACAGCCCCGGCGCCGGGCTAGAGCTCGCCGGCGCCACAGTCATCGGCGCCGGGGGCGCAAGCACCCCCGACGCCGGCACAGCCTGGCGCATCAGCCCTTCCAGGATCCCCGGAAGGATGGCTCTGAGGCACTCGTCCAGGCCCGCTGCCGGGAAAGGCGGTGGGGCCGGTAAGGGTGTCGGTGCCAGAAGCTGTTGGGAGCCAGGAGACGGCACCGAGGTGCCGGAACCCCGACGCGTCGGTACCTCCACAACCGACGGAGACCTCTCCTCTCGATGACGACGCTTCGGCGTCGACTCCTCTTCAGGATGCACCGAGGGCGTCCGGTGACGGCGCTTCTTATCCTTTTTCCGATGCACGTCACCGGCGCCGGAGGGCATGGAGGAGGAGGAGGTCGATCCCCCTCGGTCTCGAGGTACCGGGTCAGACAGGGTTCGGTCCCGTGGCTCACGAGCTGAGGGAGTGACCGGGGCCGACTGCCCACGCGGCCTCTCAACCCCACTCTCACCGGCGGACCGGCGGGCCGACGGGACCTGTTCTCCTGGGGTCGCTGCCATCGGTGCCGATGTCTCGGGCATCGATACCGGTACCGAAGAACCGGCCTTCGATACCGATGCCGTCGAGGTCGACGTCGAGGGGCCGGCGCAAGTTCCAAAAAGACGGTCCCGCAGAACTTGCCTCGCAACCTGAGTCCGTTTCCGGAGACCGAGACACAAAGCACACGACTTGAGATTGTGCTCCGGCCCGAGGCACTGGAGGCACCAAGCGTGGGTGTCGGTCTGCGAGATCGGCCGGCCGCAGCGACCACACTTTTTAAATCCACTCGGGACCTTCGAGGACATCGACGGAAAAATCGCGTCGGCGAAGTCAAAGTCGGCAATGGTGGCTAAAATCACACCACGAAAAAATTAACCGACCGAGCGGCCACTAGGCCGCAACGTGGCGTCCCCGCTAGAAGCGAGGGAAAAGGGGAGCGCGTGCTCCACACGCGCAAAATTCTTTTTTTTTTTTTTTTTTTTAAACAATACAAAAGAAAAAGAAGGAAACCGAACGGTAATCCAAAAGCGACGATCCGCGTAAACGCGGTCGAAAAATCCGGCGGCTGAACAGAGAGAGAGGCAAACGCACAACTCTCTCCAGTCGCGGAAAAAAAGGAACTGGCGGGAGCGGTCGCGCACGGGCGGGAAGACGGCCGCGCATGCGCGGTGGGCGTGCCCTGCGTGCCGACCGTCCCGCAAAGCTTCTTTCCGGTTGGTGGGGGCTGCCGCGGACGTCACCCAGTCGTGAGAACAAGCAGCCTGCTTGTCCTCGGAGAAATATATATAGTTGTTTTTTAAACCTAAATAAAACACAAAATATTATTTGTTGCCAAACAACCATTTTAACTTAACTATCCTGAGTGTGTTCCTTTAAAGTATACTGGATATTTTTCATTATTACAGTCAAACTAACAACAATGAGGCAGCCGGTCATTGCAAAAGTTTCCAACGACCTGTTCCTGGCCAAATCCAAAGGTCTCTATTCTATCCTCATCCTTCTCGATCTATCCGCCGCTTTTGACACTGTTGATCACAGCCTACTCCTTGATACGCTGTCTTCATTTGGATTCCAGGGCTCTGTACTTTCCTGGTTCTCCTACCTCTCGCTTCGTACCTTTAGTGTACACTCTGGTGGATCCTCTTCCACTTCTATCCCTCTACCTATCGGTGTACCTCAAGGCTCTGCTCTCGGTCCTCTCCTGTTTTCCATCTATACTTCTTCCCTTGGCTCTCTGATTTCTTCCCATGGCTTTCAGTACCATCTCTACGCTGACGACTCCCAGATCTACCTCTCTATCCCCGATGTCTCAACCGGCATCCAGACCAAAGTTTCAGCCTGCCTGTCTAACATCGCTGCATGGATGTCTCGACGTCATCTGAAGCTCAACATGGCCAAAACCGAGCTTCTCATCTTTCCCTCTAAACCTACCTCCCCTCTCCCCCCCGTTCTCTATTTCGGTGGATGGCACTCTCATTCTCCCTGTCTCATCTGCTCATAACCTTGGGGTCACCTCTGACTCCTCTCTCTCCTTCTCTGATCAGCAGATTGCCAAAACCTGTCGTTTCTTTCTCTACAACATTAGCATAATCCGTCCCTTCATCTCTGAGCACTCTACCAGAACCTTTATCCACACTCTTATCACCTCTCGTCTTGATTATTGTAACCTACTTTTCACCGGCCTCCCTCTTAGCCATCTCTCTCCTCTTCAATCAATCCAAAACTCTGCTGCCCGATTTATCTTCCACCAAAGTCGCTATGCCCACATTAGCCCTCTCCTTAAGTCACTCCACCGGCTCCCTATCCGTTTCCATATTCAATTCAAACTTCTCCTATTAACCTATAAGTGCATTCACTCTGCCGCTCCCCAGTACCTCTCCACTCCCGTCTCTCCCTACACCCCCCCTCGAGTACTCCGTTCTGTAGAAAAATCTCTCTTATCCGTCCCCTTCTCCCCTACTGGTAATTCTAGGCTCCGCTCCTTTTGTCTTGCTGCACCTCACGCCTGGAATAGACTTCCCGAGCCTGTACGTCTAGCGCCGTCTTTGGCCGTTTTCAAGTCCAGACTTAAAGCCCACCTCTTTACCACTGCTTTTGACTCCTAACCATTACTCACTTGTCCTGTCCTTTATCCTCACCTCTCTGTTCCCTTACCCTTAATTGTTCTGTCTGTTTTCCTGTCTTATCTAGATTGTAAGCTCTTTGAGCAGGGACTGTCTCTTTTTGTGTATGGTGTACAGCGCTGCGTATGCCTTGTAGCGCTATAGAAATGATAAATAGTAGTAGTTACTTTAGGTTGAAGCCTCTTATTTTTGATGAGGTGTACCCAAGATTATTGTTAAGAGTTAAGCAAATTTTGAAACACACACTGCAGCTAAAAATTTGCCAAAATCTACATGACTAAACGGCAGAGAAAAAGGTCTAATGCTCGGGCTAGGAGGAGGCTTGAAAATGATAACACAGGGGCTGGGGATGAGAGAAAGGTTAGATGGTAAGGGATGGTTCTTAGTGCTGGGCATAGAAGAAGGGTGCTGAGGGCAGGGGGTTGACAGAGACTGGGGCTGACAGGAAGCTTGGAGATGGGCGCAATGGGCTGATGCAGAGACTGTGGATGGATGAGAATGGGTTCAGAGGGAAGGTATGGAGGGAGAAGAGTGCAGTTGATCAGAGGGAGGGGTCAGAATGGAAGCAATGAGGGAGGAAAGTGGTGAGAAGGGATCAGAATGGAGGAAGAGGGATAAGGGAAAAGTGCAGAGGAGGAGGAGGAGGAACAATGTCAGAAACAGATGTAGAGAGGAAAGAAAGACAGGAGAATAAAGAAGTCATGAAAACAAGACTCTGGAAAAGAACATAGATGAAGGTGACAGAAGAAACGTTGAAAGGAGAGCCTGCAACAAAGCGAATTAATAAAATACAATGCCCAGACAACAAAGATAGAATACTTCTATTTTCAATAAAGTAAATATTCTCTTGAAATGTGCAACTCTGATAACTTTACATTTTACACGGTATAGAAGGAAATGCATTGCATTCAGACTTCTTGGAGTTTCTATTTCTGGTATGTGGTTACTTATTCTGTATCAGAGGTTCTGACTGTATTCTGCAGGCATGATAGAAGTGAAGTATTCTGAAAGTGTTTAAAATTTCTATATAGGCATCTTAGTGTGGCTTGCTCTGTTTATTCAGTAGAAAGCATAATTGAAGGTCCCCCATCTTGGAAAAGATGGTGTTATAGGGGCCTATCTTAAATTTTTCTGAAAGGGGTCCATTCAATCCTAGCTACACCACTGCTGGCCATCTAAACTTAAGGCCAGCCAGACATCTTAGGTCTTACACATTTAGGTTAAATTTATCCTCTCAATTTTTTTTCTCTTCAAAAAGTATAAAGACCAGGAGAACTCAATGAAGTTACATAGAAATACTTTTAAAACAAATAGGAGGAAATATTTTTTTCACTCAAAGAACAGTTATGCTCTCTGGAACTCGCAGCCGGATGATGTAGTATCAGCAGTTAGCGTATCTAGGTTTAAAAAAGGTTTGGATAGTTCCTTAAGGAAAAGGCCATAGTCTGTTTTTGAGACAGACATGGGAAAATCACTGCTTGCCCTGGGATTAGTAGCATGGAATATTGCTACTATTTGGGTTTGTGCCAGGTATTTGCGACTTGGATTAGCCACTGTTGGAAGCAGGATACTGGGCTAGATGGATCACTGATCTGACCCAGTATGGCTATTCTTATGTTCTTGCGCTTAATTTCAAATTTCCTATAAACTGCTTCTTTTGATTCAAAAGATTTACCATTCTGGCCAACCCTCTTACCTGTTTCAATATCTGACACCTTACTTTCCCTCGAGGGCACTCTGTTCCTCTCAAGAACACCTACTACAGGTCCCTCCATCACATTCATTTTTCCTCTGTGCGTAGTTGAATATTTAGTGGAATAGGCCCTCTTCTTTGGAATACTGCTCCCTGAGCTCTATTTTTAAGGCTCAACTTAAGGCCTATCTGTTTCCTATGGCCTCTGACCCTAGCCATGCTTTGCGGCCTGCTGGCTAGATTGTGACCACATGATGGCATCTCTCCCTGCTCTTGCCTATCACTTCTATGAAATTCTTTCCCGTTCCTGCTCTCTTCTTTGCTATTTATATTGTAGTTCTTTTCCGTTTCTTGTTATTAGTTATTGATTTTTGTATTGTGAACCAACACGACAGATTTTCTCTTAGGCAGTATATCAAGTTTGTTAATAAACTTGAAACTTGAATAAACTTGAATTTTATCATCACAACAGAATAACTGGAAATAAATCTCCTTTAGCATTTCTATAGCGCTACACGGCATACGCAGCTATAAAATTATTCAATACCTCTGATCATATCAAGAATTCTATTATTAATGAAAGGGAATCTATAAGCTTTCAGAAAAAAAAGCAGCCATATAGTCAGTTATATGTACCTACACTAAGACATTAACACTAGCATTTCTATAGCACTTTTAGATGGGCAGAGTATTGGACAAATACATAAAGAAACTGCCATAGAGCCGGGACAATCTAGTCAAAACACACATACCAGACATTTTTTGTAACTCCTTCACTATTCAAATCTACTATAATAAAACGCATCCTCAACTTTCTGAGGACACTGACGTCACTGAAGTCACTCACACACCGGTTCGTGGTTTCATGGTGGTGAAGCCACAACATCTTCATGCCCCGCCCTCACGTCACACGTGATGACGTCGAGGGCGGAACACAAAAACAAATTAACGCACGGGGAGCAGTACTCCTCCCCTTCCAACAAATCCCAGCCACCGCCGACGTGCACATGAACCCAGCCCCTTTCGCCACATAGCCCCACCCCTTACAACTTACCGCCCCGCCCACGGTAGCACACGCTTAACCTCACCAACCTCCCTCCCCCCCATCACCTCCCCTCCCCTTACGCGTGTCTCCCTGGTGGTCTAGAGGTACCTGTTCCGTCGGCCCAGGAAAGAAAGAGCCCCCTCTTTCCTCCCGTAGCGGTGGCTTCCTTGCTGCATCGTGTGGGAGTCCGGCTCTCGGCGTTTGAAAATGGCCGCCGAGAGTTCAAGCTGCCTCGCGAAACTTCAACTCTCGGCCGCCATTTTGAAACACCGAGAGCCGAACTCCCACATGATGCAGCAAGGAAGCCACCACTACGGGAGGAAAGAGGAGGCTCTTTCTTTCCTGGGCCGACAGAACAGGTACCGTAAGGGGAGGGGAAGGGAGTCCCGTGCCCGCTAGCGCCCGTTTCATCGGCGCCAGAAACGGGCCATTTTTACTAGTACATATATAAAATGAGAAAGTCAAGATCTGCAAGAGGAAGAGATTTTACATTTAAAAGCAAATCTCTAAAAATTAACTGACTGATACTCAAAACAATTTAACCAGCCAGAAACGGCTGCCAACTGGTTAAATCGTTTGCTCATGGCTATCTGGACATTTTTAGTGGCACTGAACTGGTTATCTCCACTGACTATTTCACACTGAAAAGCTCTGGAACTCTTTGCTGGAGGGTGTGGTAACAGTGGTTAGCGTATCTGGGTTTAAAAAAAAAGGTTTGGACAAGTTCTTGGAGGAAAAGTCCATAGTCTACTATTGAGAGAGACATGGGGAAGCAACTGCTTGCCCTGAAATTGGTAGCATGGAATGTTGCCACAATTTGGGTTTCTGTCAGCTATTTGAGACCTGGATTGGCCACTGTTGGAAACAGGATACTGGGCTAGATGGACCATTGGTCTGACCCAGTATGGCTATTCTTATGTTATGTTCTAAAACTTCGATAACATTTTCTTAATATCCCTACCACCTCACTAAATTGTACGCCTGCAGATAGAATATGGCTTTCATTCTCTCAACCATCATTAGATTCAGTCAAACATTATTTATAAAAATATGTCTCTTCACAATGTGTCCAAGCTACCTTCTAAAATCAGAACCAGATTTACTCATTCAATGTCTACAATCAAATATATCTTATATGTTATCTCAAGGCTTTTTCCTCTCAAAAAAAGGCAAAATATTCTTAACTCCTATTCCCAAAAACTCCCAGTCCAGCATGAGGTTTCAAACTACAGGCCTGTAGCCTCAATTCCAATACTGGTGAAGCTTATGGAAGGACTAGTTGCTCAACAACTTATGGATTACCTTACTTCATTTTCGATTCTACATGCCTGTCAGTCCAGATTCAGACCTTCTTATAGCACTGAGTCAGTCTTAACTAAGCTTTTAGCAAGCTTCAGAACAGAACAAAGGCAGAAAAACTGTTATTCTACACTTTGAGATGTCCAGTGCTTTTGACACATCTCCCCCATCCTATTTAATATAATGATGATAGCTTTAGTTAACTACTTGAATCAACTGGATTCCTTTCATTTATGTATGCAGATGATGTCACAATTTATATCCCTTTTGTTAATGACCTTGAAGAAATCATATCTAAAATCAAAAACAGTTTAGACCTAATGGAAACCTGGGCAAACAACTTCAAGTTGAAACTTAACCCAGAGAAAACCAAGTTCTTAATAATAACAAATCCCTACAACCCAATAAGTTCAAATAACTTCACTGTTGACAACACATCCTATCCATTGGAAACCAGTATGAAAATCCTAGGAATAACAATTGATCAACAATTATCATTTCAACCATAAATAACCAAAGTAGTGTCCAATGTTTTCAAATCACTGTGAAAATTAAAGAAATTGAGACCATACTTCCCAAATTCAGTTTTCAGATCCCTAACTCAATCACTAGTACTATCTAAATTCGACTATTGCAATGCCATTTATGCAGGATTTAAAAAATTCTTTAATAAGAAAATTACAAACAGCGAATGCTACAGACCTGTAGAAGGTATTCTCCGAGGACAGCAGGCTGATTGTTCTCACTGATGGGTGACGTCCACGGCAGCCCCTCCAATCGGAAACTTCACTAGCAAAGTCCTTTGCTAGCCCTCGCGCGCCCGCGCGCACCGCGCATGCGCGGCCGTCTTCCCGCCCGAAACCGGCTCGAGCCGGCCAGTCCAGTATGTAGCAAGACAATACACTTCAAGGGAAGACACAACTCCAAAGGGGAGGCGGGCGGGTTTGTGAGAACAATCAGCCTGCTGTCCTCGGAGAATACCTTCTACAGGTATGTAGCATTCGCTTTCTCCGAGGACAAGCAGGCTGCTTGTTCTCACTGATGGGGTATCCCTAGCCCCCAGGCTCACTCAAAACAACAACATTGGTCAATTGGGCCTCGCAACGGCGAGGACATAACTGAGATTGACCTAAAAAATTTACCAACTAACTGAGAGTGTAGCCTGGAACAGAACAAACAGGGCCCTCGGGGGGTGGAGTTGGATCCTAAAGCCCAAACAGGTTCTGAAGAACTGACTGCCCGAACCGACTGTCACGTCGGGTATCCTGCTGCAGACAGTAATGAGATGTGAATGTGTGGACAGATGACCACGTCGCAGCTTTGCAAATTTCCTCCATGGTGGCTGACTTCAAGTGGGCTACCGACGCTGCCATGGCTCTAACATTATGAGCCGTGACATGACCCTCAAGAGCCAGCCCAGCCTGGGCGTAAGTGAAGGAAATGCAATCTGCTAGCCAATTGGATATGGTGCGTTTCCCTACAGCCACTCCCCTCTTGTTGGGATCAAAAGAAACAAACAATTGGGCGGACTGTCTGTGGGGCTGTGTCCGCTCCAGATAGAAGGCCAATGCTCTCTTGCAGTCCAATGTGTGCAGCTGACGTTCAGCAGGGCAGGAATGAGGACGGGGAAAGAATGTTGGCAAGACAATTGACTGGTTCAGATGGAACTCCGACACAACCTTTGGCAGAAACTTAGGGTGAGTGCGGAGGACTACTCTGTTGTGATGAAATTTGGTGTAAGGGGCCTGGGCTACCAGGGCCTGAAGCTCACTGACTCTACGAGCCGAGGTAACTGCCACCAAGAAAATGACCTTCCAGGTCAAGTACTTCGGATGGCAGGAATTCAGTGGCTCGAAAGGAGGTTTCATCAGCTGGGTGAGAACGACATTGAGATCCCATGACACTGTAGGAGGCTTGACAGGGGGCTTTGACAAAAGCAAACCTCTCATGAAGCGAACAACTAAAGGCTGTCCTGAGATCGGCTTACCTTCCACTTGGTAATGGTATGCACTGATTGCACTAAGGTGAACCCTTACGGAGTTGGTCTTCAGACCAGACTCAGACAAGTGGAGAAGGTATTCAAGCAGGGTCTGTGTAGGACAAGAGCGAGGATCTAGGGCCTTGCTGTCACACCAGACGGCAAACCTCCTCCAATGAAAGAAGTAACTTCTCTTAGTGGAGTCTTTCCTGGAAGCAAGCAAGATGCGGGAGACACCCTCTGGCAGACCCAAAGAGGCAAAGTCTACGCCCTCAACATCCAGGCCGTGAGAGCCAGGGACTGGAGGTTGGGATGCAGAAGAGCCCCTTCGTCCTGCGTGATGAGGGTCGGAAAACACTCCAATCTCCACGGTTCTTCGGAGGATAACTCCAGAAGAAGAGGGAACCAGATCTGACGCGGCCAAAAGGGAGCAATCAGAATCATGGTGCCTCGGTCTTGCTTGAGTTTCAACAAAGTCTTCCCCACCAGAGGAATGGGAGGATAAGCATACAGCAGACCTTCCCCCCAATCCAGGAGGAAGGCATCCGACGCCAGTCTGCCGTGGGCCTGAAGCCTGGAACAGAACTGAGGGACCTTGTGGTTCACTTGAGATGCGAAGAGATCCACCAGGGGGGTGCCCCACGCCTGGAAGATCTGTCGCACCACACGGGAATTGAGCGACCACTCGTGAGGTTGCATAATCCTGCTCAACCTGTCGGCCAGACTGTTGTTTACGCCTGCCAGATATGTGGCTTGGAGCACCATGCCTTGACGGCGAGCCCAGAGCCACATGCTGACGGCTTCCTGACACAGGGGGCGAGATCCGGTGCCCCCCTGCTTGTTGACATAGTACATGGCAACCTGATTGTCTGTCTGAATTTGGATAATTTGATGGGACAGCCGATCTCTGAAAGCCTTCAGAGCGTTCCAGATCGCTCGCAACTCCAGAAGATTGATCTGTAGATCGCTTTCTTGGAGGGACCACCTTCCTTGGGTGTGAAGCCCATCGACATGAGCTCCCCATCCCAGGAGAGACGCATCCGTGGTCAGCACTTTTTGAGGCTGAGGAATTTGGAAGGGACGTCCCAGAGTCAAATTGGAGCAAATCGTCCACCAATACAGGGATTCGAGAAAACTCGTGG
This sequence comes from Microcaecilia unicolor, assembly GCF_901765095.1. Taxonomy (NCBI): domain Eukaryota; kingdom Metazoa; phylum Chordata; class Amphibia; order Gymnophiona; family Siphonopidae; genus Microcaecilia; species Microcaecilia unicolor. Next base: position 382,849,370 of record NC_044032.1, read on the forward strand.
ACAGGTGGATCACGTCCTCTAGACCCCCGGCGGCCTGATACCACTGGGAGGCTAGGGTCCATTGAGCAGATCTCATGTGAAGGCGGGCCATGGGAGTCACATGAACTGTGGAAGCCATGTGGCCCAGCAATCTCAACATCTGCCGAGCTGTGATCTGCTGGGACGCTCGCACCCGCGAGACGAGGGACAACAAGTTGTTGGCCCTCGCCTCTGGGAGATAGGCGCGAGCCGTCCGAGAATCCAGCAGGGCTCCGATGAATTCGAGTTTCTGCACTGGGAGAAGATGGGACTTTGGGTAATTTATCACAAACCCCAGTAGCTCCAGGAGGCGAATAGTCATCTGCATGGACTGCAGGGCTCCTGCCTCGGATGTGTTCTTCACCAGCCAATCGTCGAGATATGGGAACACGTGCACTCCCAGCCTGCGAAGCGCCGCTGCTACCACAGCTAGGCACTTTGTGAACACCCTGGGCGCAGAGGCGAGCCCAAAGGGTAGCACACAGTACTGGAAGTGGCGTGCGCCCAGCTGAAATCGCAGATACTGTCTGTGAGCTGGCAGTATCGGGATGTGTGTGTAGGCATCCTTCAAGTCCAGAGAGCATAGCCAATCGTTTTGCTGAATCATGGGGAGAAGGGTGCCCAGGGAAAGCATCCTGAACTTTTCTTTTACGAGATATTTGTTCAGGGCCCTTAGGTCTAGGATGGGACGCATCCCCCCTGTTTTCTTTTCCACAAGGAAGTACCTGGAATAGAACCCCAGCCCTTCTTGCCCGGATGGCACGGGCTCGACCGCATTGGCGCTGAGAAGGGCGGAGAGTTCCTCTGCAAGTACCTGCTTGTGCTGGAAGCTGTAGGACTGAGCTCCCGGTGGACAATTTGGAGGTTGAGAGGCCAAATTGAGGGTGTATCCTTGCCGGACTATTTGGAGAACCCACTGATCGGAGGTTATGAGAGGCCACCTTTGGTGAAAAGCTTTCAACCTCCCTCCGACAGGCAGGTCGCCCGGCACTGACACTTGGATGTCGGCTATGCTCTGCTGGAGCCAGTCAAAAGCTCGCCCCTTGCTTTTGCTGGGGAGCCGCGGGGCCTTGCTGATTCGCACGCTGCTGACGAGAGCGAGCGCGCTGGGGCTTAGCCTGGGCCGCAGGCTGTCGGGAAGGAGGATTGTACCTACGCTTGCCAGAAGTATAGGGAACAGTCTTCCTTCCCCCGAAAAATCGTCTACCTGTAGAGGTAGAAGCTGAAGGCTGCCGGCGGGCGAACTTGTCGAATGCGGTGTCCCGCTGGTGGAGAGACTCTACCACCTGCTCGACTTTTTCGCCAAAAATGTTATCCGCACGGCAAGGCAAGTCCGTAATCCGCTGCTGGATTCTATTCTCCAGGTCGGCGGCACGCAGCCATGAGAGCCTGCGCATCACCACACCTTGAGCAGCGGCCCTGGACGCAACATCAAAAGTGTCATAAACTCCTCTGGCCAGGAATTTTCTGCACGCCTTCAGCTGCCTGACCACCTCCTGAAAAGGCTTGGCTTGCTCAGGGGGAAGAGCATCAACCAAGCCCGCCAACTGCCGCACATTATTCCGCATGTGTATGCTCGTGTAGAGCTGGTAAGACTGGATCTTGGACACGAGCATAGAGGAATGGTAGGCCTTCCTCCCAAAGGAGTCTAAGGTTCTAGCGTCCTTGCCCGGGGGCGCCGAAGCATGTTCCCTAGAACTCTTAGCCTTCTTTAGGGCCAAATCCACAACTCCAGAGTCATGAGGCAACTGAGTGCGCATCAGCTCTGGGTCCCCATGGATCCGGTACTGGGACTCGATCTTCTTGGGAATGTGGGGATTAGTTAATGGCTTGGTCCAGTTCGCAAGCAATGTCTTCTTCAGGACATGGTGCAAGGGAACAGTGGACGCTTCCTTAGGTGGAGAAGGATAGTCCAGGAGCTCAAACATTTCAGCCCTGGGCTCGTCCTCCACAACCACCGGGAAGGGGATGGCCGTAGACATCTCCCGGACAAAGGAGGCAAAAGACAGACTCTCGGGAGGAGAAAGCTGTCTCTCAGGAGAGGGAGTGGGATCAGACGGAAGACCCTCAGACTCCTCGTCAGAGAAATATCTGGGATCTCCCTCTTCCTCCCACGAGGCCTCACCCTCGGTGTCAGACACAAGTTCACGGACCTGTGTCTGCAACCTCGCCCTGCTCGACTCCGTGGAACCCCGTCCACGATGGGGGCGTCGAGAGGTAGACTCCCTCGCCCGCATCGGCGAAGCTCCCTCCGCCGACGTAGTCGGGGAGCCTTCCTGGGAGGTGGCCGCGGTCGGTACCGCACGCGGTACCGACGTCGGGGACCTCAACCTGGGCGATGGGCCAGCCGGCGCCACGCTCGACGGTACCGGTGGCGCAAGCACCGCCGGTACCGGAGGGGTAGGGCGCAACAGCTCTCCCAGAATCTCTGGGAGAACGGCCCGGAGGCTCTCGTTTAGAGCGGCTGCAGAGAAAGGCTGAGAGGTCGATGCAGGCGTCGACGTCAGTACCTGTTCCGGGCGTGGAGGCTGTTCCGGGCTGTCCAGAGCGGAGCGCATCGACACCTCCTGAACAGAGGGTGAGCGGTCCTCTCGGTGCCGATGCCTGCTGGGTGCCGAATCCCTCGGCGACCCAGAGCTCTCGGTGCCGACACGGGGAGGAGACCGGTGTCGATGCTTCTTCGATTTCTTCCGAAGCATGTCACCGGAGCTCCCCGGCACCGACGAGGAGGACGTCGAATCCATCCGTCGCTTCCTCGGGGCCGAGACTGAAGAAGGTCGATCTCGGGGGGGCTGTACCGCAGGAGCCCTCAGGGTAGGCGGAGACCCACCCGAGGGCTCACCGCCACCAGCAGGGGAATGGACAGCCCTCACCTGCACTCCACCCGATGCACCACCGTCCGACGACATCAGCAGACGAGGTCCTGGTACCACCGACGTCGATGCAGCTATCCGATGTCTCGGCGCCGATGCAGAGGCCCGATGCCTCGATGCACTCGATGCAGGGGCGGCCGAGGAAGATGGTCTGGACGCTGACGACGTCGATGCACTCGAAGATCCCGGTGCCGATGCCGACGAAGAGCCCGAGAACAACACGTTCCACTGGGCTAGTCTCGCTACCTGAGTCCGCCTTTGAAGCAGGGAACACAGACTGCAGTTCTGAGGGCGGTGCTCGGCCCCCAGACACTGAAGACACGACGAGTGTCGATCAGTGAGCGAGATAACCCGGGCGCACTGGGTGCACTTCTTGAAGCCGCTGGAAGGCTTCGATGTCATGGGCGGAAAAATCACGCCGGCGAAATCAAAAGCCGAAATGGCGAAATTTGAAGCACCAAATTTAGAGGGAGAAAAATCTCGACCGAGGCCGAAAAGAGGCCTACCCCGACGACGAAAGAAAACTTACCGGGGCAAAAAAGCTGGAAGTACGGGGAGGATTTACACGAAACCCGGCGGGGGGTTTCCGGAGCACTTCCCGACTAGGACAAAGCTTTCCCGAAGGAAAAAAACACGTTCAAAACAAATTGGACGCGCGAGGTCGACTTTCCGGGGCTCGACACGGCGAAAACACGACCGTACCGAGTGCGGACAAAAGAAGACTGGCCGGCTCGAGCCGGTTTCGGGCGGGAAGACGGCCGCGCATGCGCGGTGCGCGCGGGCGCGCGAGGGCTAGCAAAGGACTTTGCTAGTGAAGTTTCCGATTGGAGGGGCTGCCGTGGACGTCACCCATCAGTGAGAACAAGCAGCCTGCTTGTCCTCGGAGAATGCCCAGTACACAGCAGCTCGCCTCATACTGAGAGCTGTTCAATAATCCAAAGTGACCCCAATACATGCTACTACTACTACTATTTACTACTATTTAGCATTTCTATAGCGCTACAAGGCGTATGCAGCGCTGCACAGACATAGAAGAAAGACAGTCCCTGCTCAAAGAGCTTACAATCTAATAGACAAAAAATAAAGTAAGCGAATCAAATCAATTAATGCTCACGTCATATTCAAGTTATGTATATTCGTTTCCCAAATAATACATGGTCTGTCTCCATCCTATATGCAGAACCTCATAGAGTTGCCAATAAGTAACAATAAGAAGACCTCCAGAGACCTTATCTTATTCTTCCCTCAATTTAACAAAATTAAAATTTAACAAAATTAAATATAAAGCAATTCATACCACAGGATTCTCCTATTAATGTACTAAGAGATGGAACTCCCTACTCAAACTACATCACATTGATGATTATCTTGCATTTCGCAAACAGCTAAAAACCCACCTGATAAGATCAATCACCAATGACAGAAACAATCAATCCAATATCTAATCTATAGATCACAATATCCATGATTACTCACATTATACTCTGGCAAACACAATATTTTCTATGTATTTTAATTGTATAAATGATGCTACCTGAGTTTGTCACAAAACGTTCTATGTAATTTCAATTTGTTCTGTTACAATGTAAGCCACATTGAACTTGAACTTTTCTCAAGAAAAGGTGGGATGCAAATGTCATAAATTACATCAGGGAAGGATAGCACAGAAGGGTGTATTAAAACAGATGAAGTTAAAAACTTTTACCGTTTATAGTTAAAAGAAAATTGTAAGCTCTGTTGTAGTCCTGGACCCCCAAAGTCAGAGGGACTCTGCCCCAACAGCCCCTGGGGGACCTCCCCCTCTTAGGTGGCCTCAATACCCTTGTAGTCTAGTAACCTCCTGAATCTTGCCTCCAAGCCCACCAAAATAAATGCAGCCCATATAGTAACATGCTTCTGACCCATGTAAAATGTATTGGGGGTCCAGGAAAGGTAGTTTGGATATAACTCCTTAATGTACAAGTGCCACTCTGAGCCCCAGTGGTGGGTGGTGTGGGGGGAACTAATACCCAAATTCAGAGCCCCAACTCCACAAACACCCACCATCTACAATGTTGCCAACCCCACTCTCACATAAAAATACAAAATCAGGTCCTAGCACAAGGCACCCTCCCTGCCCCTCAAGCCACAACTCACCCCCAACTGAAAGTTTCCAGCAGGAGGCAGGAATGATTCCTAGTGCATCTACCCCTAAATCACAATCAAATGTCATTCGATGCATAGAGATACCAGTCACCAAAGCATTGTAGTCCCCTCAATAGAAGGGCTCTTCTCATTCAGAGTGTTGTGGCATGTGTGGGACACTAGGATCCGAGGTCTCACAGAACCACTTGAAATCAGATGTCTGAGAAACAGTTTGAAAAGCCAGATTTTTTTTTAAATTTCCATTTGCTTACCATGAAGCAATAAAATTTTTAAAAATTAATTTTAAGGCCTGCTATTAAAAATCTTCAGTTCTTCACCTGGGGCCTATTCAACCCTAGCTGTACCACTGCCAGCAATAAAACCAATACTGAAAACAGAATTAAATTTTGCACTGAAAATGTGCATTAAAACTCAGCTTAAAAGGTTGGTCCTGCTGCAAAATTAGAACTAAATCAAAGCAGACAGGGAACCAACATAGCATCATCAGAAGAAAGGTTAACATGCTTATGACAACATAGGGGAAAGAAAAGCCTCACTACTGAATTTTGAAGAGACTGTAGCAGAGAAAGATAGTTCAGTGGGAGGTCTGACAAACAGACTGCAACAGTCCAAATGAGAAGAAGAATAAGAATAAGGTGCAGATTTTAGTAATGATAAAAATCTACTGGTATTCCCACTCCATGTCAAAACGTAACAGACCATGCAATGTCCTGCCAGAAAATAGTCTCATCAGCTAGCACTTGTTCCTACATTACTTCCAAACAAGGTTCCAATACACTTAATTTCAAGGACAGTCAATTTATCTTTCTGAACTGCCTATATTCTCAAGTACTCAATACTTGATTGATCTGATACATTTCACTGTCACTCACTCAGAAACTGAGTACTGGTTTTGTGTCTCAAGTGTGAAACAGATAGATAGGGACACTCATTTGAGTCCAACATTTTTGCAAACCCACAGAATCACATTTTGATGCACATCCATGTCCCCCACATTGTGGAATTAATTGTTTGAGGAAATTCAGCAGGAGCTTTATTTATTTTTATTTATTTTATTTCCAAAACTTTCTATACCGCACTAGCTGACTAGCAGAGCAGAGCGGTGTACAGGATAAAAACAAAGAAAGGAAAGGAACACCATTAAAATATAGGAAAACAATATAGACACACCAGAGGGTTTAGAGAAAGAACTCAAACAAACTATTTTGCAAACATTTATCTATGCATTTCATCTGCAATGCATCCAAATCACAAGGGGGTATGCCCAGATGTATCTTGGGGACAAATTAGGGTGTTCCTAACACTTGGACACTTTTCTGCCATAATGGAACAAAACAAAAACATTCAGGACTAAAATTAAGACATTTTGAGCTAGTCCTGGTTTAATAACAACTAAGTCACAAAAAAGTACCCTAAATGACCAGATGACCACTGAAGGAATAAAGAAATGACCCTCCCCCCCCACTACCCCAGTGGTCATTGACCCACTCCCCAAAGATATGAAGGAAACAGTACATTATCAGCCTCAGATGCTAAAGCCAGTCTTATTACAGCAGCAAGCAGGCCCCTGGAGTAGCCTAGTGGTCGCTGCAGTAAACTGTGGAGAAGACAACCCAATCCATAATCCACTCTGTTACACCTTTGGAGGAAAGTGTCAGCCCTCCAAACCCTACATATAGGTGATACCTGCAGCCATAAGGGCTATTGTAGCGGCAAATAGTTAGGTACAGTAGGGTTTTTGATGGATTCTGGAGGGCTCACCAAACAATATAAGGAGGTAACAGTGAGATGTGTACCAGGAAGCTTTTAGATGAAGTCCACCGCAGTGACCCTTAGGGTGCCTCACTGCTCTGCTGGGATGCCTGTGTGGCCAGTCTACTAAGAATGCTGGCTCTTCCAACATCCCACTGCCTTGATTTTGTGCATTTTTCACTTGGACCTTTTTTTTTTCCTCCGAAAATGGACCAAAAAGATAAATGCACAGAGCACAAAAACATCTAGCAAGTGGCCATTTTTTTAAAAAAAGAGAAAAAAGATAGATGTTTCGCTGTTCCGAAAATCGCTATATTCACCACTCGAATTCTGGACGTATTGAGCAAAACTTTTCTAGCTCTATAATGGATGCAAAAACAACATTTTTAAATCATGCGCCATATGGCCCATTTGAAGAACTGGAACTGAAAATGACCTCATTCTTCAAGTTTTGCCTTTAGTTTAAAAAAATTAAAATAAAAAATGGTGAACTTCTCTAAATCATTCTCAGGACAGGAAGAAAAAATATTTTAAATGCAGCTTCTACATTATTTGATTAGCATGGACACTAAGTCATATAAAAACAGGCTGTCTTTCAGGTTTGGGGAGGGGGGTTGGGGGGTGGAGGAAATCACATTTACTTACCTTTTAAACCTAGGGTCTGTAGCTGAAAGAGCCGTCCCAGTTCATAAGGCAAAACCCGTAACAGATTGTTATTCAAAAGCAATTCCCTGCAAAAGGAGCACATTGGGGTATTTTAAATTCCATATTGTGTTTTAGCAATCTCTTTTATTACTATCTAACTAGCATAAAATGTGTGAATGGAAATGAAAAGAAGTCATCAAGAAGTGAATACTGGGCATATTAGTGCTTCAAAAACCTACCAACATGCAAAAAAAATAAAACTAATAATAATAATTGCAAACCAAGCTCTCTGAGGCAAGTTAAAGAAATTGCATGAAGTCACTCATATTGCTGATAATCTCTCTATATAAAAGGCAACCCCAACGTTCTGACGCCTCCACGGAAGTTGAGGCGCCCGAGATATCCGGTGTGCCCTGGAGTGTCTGCACCGCCCTCGCGTCAAAACGTCATGAAGTTGAGGGCGGAGCTATAACACTTGAGGCCCGAAACCGAAACGCCACAGGCACGGCCACGGACGCGCAGCAAACAAAAAAAACAAAACAAAACCCTACCCACACACAGCGACGCGAACACCAAACAAGGCAAGTAGCTCGGAGGGAGGGGGGCCCTTGCTAGCGCCCGTTTCATTCCGCTCAGAAACGGGCATTTATTCCTAGTTCAGTAGTAAAACTTAACTCTTTACCATGATTTATTTGGCTTATTTTGAAGAACTTGCTTTGGTATTATTCCACTGTTCACACATGCTGGTTGTCCCTATTCATATTTAATGTGCCTGTCCTGTTTTTCATTCTTAAATTGGTAACACTTTTAGTGACTGTTGATACATATTAGTTGAATGCCAGTGTAATAATATACCTAGCTTCAACATTTGGCTGGCTAGTTGTTTAATACAAAAGCCCTCTAGTTCAAACAAGTCTTACATTTTTCAGAGTTCAGACAATGAAATGCTGCAGTAGATCCCCACCTCCTCAAAATCCAAACCTCCATTCCTTTTAGGTGATAAACTTCAGAGTGAAATATAATGCCTTGGCTTTTGCAGTAATTCTAAAACAAGTACTTGAACTGGTACGCACCCAACAAGCAGTATAAATAAAAGCTCTTTCAAGGACTTTTTCATCCTACTAGACCAGTCCAGACCAATATGATTTACAAAAGCAATATCTTATTGGAAGGTGAAGAAAAGGTCCCCTGTAACACTATTCTGACAAAGGCAACATCGCCCCCAACTAGCACATCAACCTTGTAGTGCTTCACAAAGCAAGGTAGTGACTACCAAGTTGCTGCTTGCATTGAATGCATGGAGTCCAACAGGAACAGCTTTCCATTTAAGGATCTAAGCTCCCTTGATCACCTAGATACTCACTGGACGATCCTGTAATAAGGAGCCAGGAAGGAAACGTCGGAGGCTACTGTTGTTGCCAAGGCTATATGAGCACTTCAGTACTGAGCCAAACTCCTTCCTAAAATTCCATTGTTATGCCATCAAGCTGCAGCACAGTGAACCCCAGTGCTCCACCAGAAGTTAAAGGTTGAAGGATTAAGCTCCCAACCTCCTCAATCTAAAGCATTCTAATAAAATCTGCTTATATATTCTCTATTCTGGTGACATGCACCAATGAGATCACCTTCAGATGCAGCTCCATCTTTTAGTCATGAGCAACCTTCAGCGCCCAAGTCTCTCTGTACCAGAATACTAGTTTTCTTGGTCACAGCTATAACCAGAACATTTATCTTAGTGAAGTAGAACAATTTATTCAGCTCCTTGCGCAGTAGTGGATACAGTGTGCCCAAGAGCGCCTCTGAGGATACCCTCAGGCACTTCTCACTCCACCATGACCAACTACAAGAGGGCCCTATGAAGTGGGAAGGCCTTGGGTGACTTCTAAATGCCTTCTAGAACAATGCTGAGATGCACAAAGCTTAGGTTACTGAGTCTATCATATGTTTAAGCACTTCTTTCATGAACAAGCAAACCACGGGGGAGGGGGGGGGGGAAGAGTCCTACTCTGAGAAGAGGTCCCCCACGTCTGAAAAGGATTCCTCTAGAAGTGAGACTTCATCCAGCATCCATGCCTCATTACAGGTCAAGCTCCCTATCATCTAGGCCTCTTTGAATCTTGAACCGGGACTCTGGATGGCCCCTGGGGCCCTGAGCCTCGGGGTCCCTCCACAGCCAAGAGAGGACACCCCAAATCAGGAAGCTCCTGCTATCTGGATTTCAGGTATGACTTGAATCAATTTTAGCCGTAGGGCCCCTTAAAACCCTTGGGACACTCCTCCCCATGCCAGAGCCTCCACCAGGTGGGAACACACCCCATCCATCCCCAACCCCCTCACACACACACATGCTCAGAACATTCCTCAGCTCAGACCAAACATTGACAAGCCAGCTGCAAAACTGCTGCCGTTCTCACCAAAGATGGGATATCCATGGCCACCATCAGGTGATTAAAAGGCAGTGCAGCACAGCTGAAAAACTCCTTTGGGGGCTCCCCTCTGGATACCTTTCATCCCTGGGTGAGCTCTGATAGCTCGAGTCAGGCGCTCAATACTAAGAGCAAAAAGCAGGAGGGACAACATATATCCTTGACGAGTGCCTCGGTGCAGGGGAAAAGGGTTAGAGTATGTATCATTAATTTTAACACAAGCTAAAGGATGTGTGTCTATTAGACACAGCCATTTAAGAAAGTGTCCTGCAAAACCCATCCACTTCAAGACCAAGAATATAAACAGCCAATGTACCCGATCAAATGCTTTCTCAATGTCCAAAGACAACAAGAGCAATGGAATTAGTTTAGTTTATTGAATTTTGATATACCACCCTTCATACAATCAGAGCGGTTTACAGAGTTAGCTAAAAACATAATATCAGAAGGAATATAGGACCTCCAACTTTAAAGCAAAGAGAAATAAGTAAAGCTATTGGAAAGAATAATCCAAATCATAGTTACTTGATGCTAGGGTTCACCTTGGGGTCAGCACTCAAGAAAAAGAGGGCAAGATCCTGTGCTTCCCCCTGCTTGTTGGTGTAATACATTGCAACCTGATTGCCTGTTTGAATTAGAATACTTTGATGGGACAGCCGATCTCTAAAAGCCTTTAGAGTATTTCAGATTGCTCGAAGCTCCAGGAGATTGATCTGAAGATTCATTTCCTGGAGGGACCAAGCTACTTGAGTGTGAAACCCATCTACATGAGCTCCCCATCCCAGGAGAGATGTATCTGTCGTCAGCATCTTTTGCGGCTGAGGAATTTGAAATGAAAGTCCCAAGGTCAAATTGGACCGAACTGTCCACCATTGAAGAGAGCGTACAAGCTCCAGGGACACTTGGATGACATCCTCTAGATTCCCTGTTGCTTGTTACCACTGAGAAGCCAGGGTCCATTGACTAGATCTCATGTGCAGGAATGCCATGGGTATAACGTACACTATGGAAGCCATGTGGCCCAACAATCTCAACATCTGTTGAACTGTGACCTGCTGTGATACCTGAACCTTGGACGTTAAGGAAAGAAGATTGTCCGCACGCATCTCCGGGAGGTAGGCTCAAGCAGGGCTCCTATGAACTGCAATTAATTTATTTATTTAACACATTTATATCCCACATTTGTTGAACAGGATGGAGATGGGACTTGAGGTAGTTTATAACAAACCCTAGTAGCTCCAGCACCCGAACAGTCATCCGCATGGGCTCCCGAGCACCGCCCACCGAGGTACTCTTCACCAGCCAATCATCGAGATAAGGGAACACATGAACTCTCAGTCTGCGTAGCGACACTGCAACTACCGCTAGACACTTGGTAAAGACCCTGGGAGCTGATGGAAGGCCAAAAGGCAACATGCAGTACTGAAAGTGATGTGTTCCCAGCCAAAAACAAAGATACTACAGGTGGGCTGGAAGTATCGGGATGTATGTATATGCATTCTTCAAGTCTAGAGAGCATAGCCAATCGTTTTCCTGAATCATGGGGAAAAGGGTGCCCATGGAAATCATCCTGAACTTTTTGCGGACTAGAAATTTGTTCAGGGTCCTTAGGTCTAGAATGGAACACATCCCCCATATCTTTTTCTGCACAAGGAAGTACCTGGAATAGAATCCCTGCCCTTTTTCCCCTGGTGGAACAGGTTTGACTGCATGGGCCTTGAGAAGGGCGGAGAGTTTCTTTGCAAGTACCTGCTTGTACTGAGAGCTGAAAGAATGGGCTCTAGGTGGACAATTGGAGGTTTAGAAAGCAAATTGAGGGTGTAACTGAGTCAGACTATTTATGAGGTTATGAGAGGCCACCTTTGGTGAAAAAACTTTAACCTCCCCCCAACTGGCAAGTCGTCCGGAACGGACACTTTGACTGCAGCTATGCTCTGCTGAAGCCATTCAAAAGCTCGTCACTTGCTTTTGCCGGGAAGCAGCAGGGGCCTTGGGTGCACACTGTCGACGAGAACAAGCGCGCTGGGGCTGAGCCTGAGTGTATCTATGCCTACAGTAGTAATAGGGAGAACTCCACAACTTGCCAAAATACCTCCTGGATGAAGAGGCAGTTGCAGAAGACGCCCTGAGGGAGAGAGAAAATATAGTATTGGTATGCTTCTTGATTTGGTCAGTGACCTCCTCAACCTTCTCTCCAAAAAAGGTTACCCCCCCCCCCCCCCCCCCCCCAGCAAAAGGCATTCGCCAACCTCTGCTGAACAGAATGTTCCAGGTCAGAAACACGCAGCCATGAGAGTCTGCACATTGCTATACCTTGAGCAGAGATCCTGGATGCCACGTCAAAAGTGTTGTAAGTGCCCCTTGTGACACACCTTCTGCTGCTTGACCAACTGGCAAAACGGCTCAGCCTGCTCTGGAAGGACTGCATCAACCAAGTCTGATAGCTGCTGCACTGAGTTCAGCAAGTACACGCTCATGAAGAGCTGGTATGACTGGATGCGGGCAATTGAGAATAGGCCTGATACATTTTCCTCCCACGAGTCAAGGGTCCTAGCTTCTCTACCTGAGGGAGCCAAGACATAGTCTCTAATACTCCTGGTTCTCTTGAGAGCGGAGTCCACCACCATGGAGTCATGAAGTAACAGACATCACAAAACCAGGTTCCCTGTGGGTGCAATACTGGGTGTCAATTTTCTTGGGGACCACAGGAACAGAGGGGACGCCCAGTTCCGTACGAGGACTGCCTTGAGTACCTCGTGGAGAGGAGTCAAAACTGCCTCCTTAGGAGGGGAGGTGTAGTCCAGGACCCTGGGCTCATCCGCCACTTCTACAGGGAATGGAATGGTCTCAGCCATTTCCTGTACAAAAGATGTGAAAGAGAGGATCTCAGGTGGAGGGGAGGGGTCAGAAGGAAATGTACCTGGGATCCTCTTCCGATTCCCATGAGCACTCCTCCTCGGTGTCGGATAGCACCTCCCTAAGAGATGTCTGAGACCGGGTCCGTCTCGAAGCCGAGGAGCCACATCCTCAAGAGCATCATTGAAAAACCAGCTCCCATCTCGACTCCAGCGAAGCTTCCTCCACCGACATCGAGGGGGTGGCAGCCTGGGTGGCAGTTGACACCAGGGCCGCAAGTGGTGCTGGTGTCAGAAGCTGCACCATAGGCTGAGGGCTAGGCGGGGCCGCAGCGGGAGGTATGGCAAGCTCAAGCATCCCCAATACCGATGCACTTCACGGCATAAGGCCATCCAAAAGCTCAGGGAGCAAGGCCTGGATGCGCTCATCGAGGGCCACCATTGGGAAAGACTGTGAGGTGGGCTGGGATGCAGGCTGCAGACTCACAGAGGCTGGTGCAGCAGCAGGATCTCAGCTGCTTAGAGATGCACGAATCGGTACCTCCTGGATGGAGGGGGGGGCGGTTCTCCCGGCATCGACGCTTCTCAGGCGTCAAATCCCTCGGCACCAAGTGTTGATGGAGATCGATGACAGTGCTTCTTGGCCTTCACCTGATGCATGTCAGCCATGCTCCTCAGTGTCAATGAGGACGACGTTGAATCCTCCCATTGCCTCGGGGTCGGGTCCAACGATGGACAGTCCTAGGAGTCCTGCATAGGAGGAGACCCACTTGACGCCTCATTGCTCCCAGTGTCTCAAAGCAGCCATTCCTATCTTGACTCCCGATGCAACAGTTGATGTCGATACCAACGCCTCCAACCTTGATGCTGATGTCAAAGAACTGGACCGAGCTCCAAAAATTTTCTCACGCTGAGCCTCCCAGGAAACCTGGGTCCTTTTCTTCATGCGAAGGCAAAGAACACAGTTGGCAGGGCCTCAAACACTCAATACCTTATGTAATTCTTTCCCAAGTTGTACAGTTGAAAATAAAGTTTAATATATTCAGTGATCTCCAGTTCCAACACTGTAGTTATTTTGCCTAAGTAATACTTGAAAAGCAACTGTGGCCTGGGTTTTCTTAGAAACATTTGGAGTTGTGAGTTCTCTATAAAGGTTAAGTACCATGAAGGTGAAATTTATATGTTAATTTCCTGTTCTTGAATACTATTAGACCAGTCCAGACCAATGAGTTGTATCCCCCTACCAGAAGATGGAGGAAGAGAACTGAAGTCTTCTGGTGACATCACCAGCATAAGGACTGGTACTGCCTAGAACTCTCTAGTATGCCAATGCCAAAGCAGCAGACTTTGAAAACCTGATCTCACCATTTGAAATCCCGCAGGGAGCCACTGTAGAACACACTAACTGAACCCCCCACAATAATAATTATTTACACTCCAAGAAATTAACAGGTGGATGATCAGAAGCCCCATGCTGTTCCAAACAGCTCTCTAAAAAATAGCACTAGAACAATGCAGGGCTATATCGCCCCTATGATTAGAGATAACAGCATGCAAATGTAAACACTCTGATCATGGGGAAAAAGTGCAGGAGGATTGTGCCTGAATCCTCCCGCACTTTTGATAGGTCCGAGCTGTCAAAAGCCCGGACCTGTCAAACACAGGGGCTCCGTCTATCTCCAAGGTCCTGGTGGCCTAGTGCCCCCCCATACACCCCCCCCCCCCCCCCCCAACGATAGCAACATGGAGGCTGGAGGTCCTGAGAACCTCCAGTCCTCCCTCCCCTACCTGACACAGGGGCACGGGGGGCTGGAGGTCTGGTGGATCTCCAGCCCCCTAACCCCCTCCCTTTACACCCAAAAAATAAGCCCAAACAACCCCACCTGGTGGTCTAGCAGCCCCCTCCCTCCCCGGTATCTTTGCGATGGAGGAGGGCGTAGCACACTCCCTCCACTTCAGCGCCATCTTTAAAGTGGCAGCACCCACCCACGCCCAGTGCATCCTGGGATGTGCTGAGCAGGGCTTCCCAACCATATAATGCACTGAGCAGGGTGCCTTCATTTTGAAGACGGCGCTGAAGAGGAGGAGTGTGCTACTCTCTCCTCCACCGCAAAGGTACAGGGAGGAGGGGGCCACTAGACCACCAGATGGGGGGGGGGGGGATTGGGCTTGAAGCCCACTGGGCCACCAGGGCCTTATTTTTTGGGTGTAAAGGGGTTAGGGGTGGATCTACAGCCCCCCCCCCCCCCCCCGTGACCTGTGTATGCATGCTGAACAGGGCTCCCCATTCCTCCCCAATGCTCCGCAAACCCTAATGCCAGCTCTGAGCTGGCATAGGGTTTGCTGTGGGAGCAGAGCCAATGTTTGGTACATTGCCCGCTGGGCATTGGGGACGAATAGGTAATGCCCTGTATAGCATGCATTTGCATGCTCATTGCATTCAGAGCCAGCAAGCGCGTTGTTCCACACGCTCGCTAGATCTGATCATCAGGTGGAAGGAAACGCAGGTGCTAGTACAGCGCTATTGGCCTCTAGTGCCCGCGTTTGCTTCTGATCATCGGCCCCTAAGAATGGCAGACCGAGAGACTGCCAATGCTGAAGTCTTCCAGGGTGAATCCTAGACTGGTTTAGCAAGATTCAAAGACAGGCAATTAACAGTAAAACTAAATTTCACCTTCCTTACTCTGCTAAACCAGTCCAGACTGATGAGATGTACAAAAACAAAAGAAGCCCCCCCCCCCCCCCCCCCCCCCCCCCACCAATCACAGCTCTGCCAAAGGTAGCATTGTTTCTGGTTAGAACATCAATCTTCTAAGTGTTTCACAAAGGAATGTGATAATGACCGGGTCACCATATTGCAGACATCTACAGGCAAGATGACCCAG
This sequence comes from Microcaecilia unicolor, assembly GCF_901765095.1. Lineage (NCBI taxonomy): Eukaryota > Metazoa > Chordata > Amphibia > Gymnophiona > Siphonopidae > Microcaecilia > Microcaecilia unicolor. The sequence continues at coordinate 382,864,969 of NC_044032.1, forward strand.
GCATTTACCCATGAGGTCACCTGCATTCACACAGAATGTTGCGGAGCCCCACAGAACAGTTTTACTGTAAAGGATGTAAGCAGATTTGATTGCTGCCTTAATTCAACGTGCAGTCGAGAACTTGGAAGCAGCCTCCCCCATACTCAGACCTTGAAATAAAACAAAAAGTCTATCAATTTCAGAAGGAATTTGTAGTCTGCAAGTACTGCAAGAGCACTTTAGGGACATCCATGGCTTGAATCAGATTCTCTCCTTTCCTAAAAGGCCAAAGAGCCACTACCTGATTGACATGAAAGGGAGATACAATCTTTGGTGAGCAAAGAAAGAGATAGCTTCATCAGTAGATGACAAATAAGGATCCTGACAGTACAGGGCCTGCAGTTCAGGAGACTTGACTTGCCGAACAAGAGGACAACTATATTCAGTTTCAGTGTCAACCCAAATTTTGGATTTAGCCATGTTTCAATTTTGGACAAAAATGGCAGTGCATTTTTGACTGAAACTGAAATTCCCTCTCCCTGACCAAAAGTATCAACCACTCTCTGCTACCCCTTCCCCCTTATCGCCCTCCCACCACCCCCATAAGGCCCTCTCCAGGCCTACTTTAGAAGCTCTTGTGGTCTAGTCAGGGTAGGAGTGATCCCCAGTAGCTCCTGCCCATGCTGTTTCCAATTTCAAAATGGCTGCTGCAATGTCTAGCAGCAGTCTCATAAGAGATGTGCAAGGCCAAAAGACATCCAATCAGACAGTTGAGCTCCTCTCACCTAAATAAGCATACAACTGGAAAATCTTCCTACTCTTCTAGAAAGAGGTCCCCAGGATCACAGAGGTAGCCTTGCCAATTAGTTTTCCATTAATCCTTTTTTTTCCCCCTACTGGCCTCCTCAGAGGTGCACCAGGGTGGCTAAGGACCTCACCACCACCCCCCACCACAACTGAAAGGGGCCCTGCAGGGATGTCTGTCAGCACACCTCACTGAGCAGAAACCCGTGAACTAATGCTTAGGCATGCAGAGGGTCAGACCACTCCAGGCTCAACTAGTGTAAGGACAGTGGCCTAAACTTCAGGAGCAATATCAGCCAAGGGACTTTACTATAAGGAATGCAAGCTGTGGATTGTATCCTGGAGAGTCAGGATGAGGACAAAAAAACCTGTTGCACTAGTCCAACCTCTGCTGGAGGTAGAGAAATACTGGAGAGTTCCAGGCTGCACCAGCTCTTTTACTTGTGATGTTGCTAGATTTCAGTATCTCTACCTCCATTTCCTGGTAAGAGAACACAAACCATTAGTCTAGATTGGTCTAGGGGGATACACAAGTTTCCATTTAGTTTCCTAATGGCCTTGCCAATTTCCATGCAGTAGATGATGTCAGTCACAATACAGCCCATAGAAAATACATTAGATAACCAAGGAAAGCCTGCTCCAATACTATTTCTTTCCATTCTTACCTGAGTGACACCATGTTTCCTAGCTCCGCTGGTAAACTTCTGAGCTTATTTGATGAGAGATCCAGGTAAACCAGATTATGGAGCTTGGCAATATCAGGTGGAATGCGAAGGAGGTTATTATCACTGAGGTGCAGAGCGGTCAAGTGCGTCAGTGACCAAAGTGATGTACTCAAACTCCGAACTCTACCTAAAAAGGCAAAAGTAGGAAAGTTAAATGCACAAACCTAAACTGCACGCAAAACCCTAAATGTGGCAAGTGTATATATGATAAGTTACCAAATTGAAACATAGAAACACGACGGCAGATAAAGGCCAAATGGCACATCCAGTCTGCTCATCCTCTGTAACCCTTAACTCTTCCTTTTCCTAAGGGATCCCACAAGTTTACTCCATTCTTTCTTAAATTCTGACACACTCCTCAACTCCACGACCTCCACCAGGAGGACATTCCACGCTTCCACTGCCCTTTCCATGAAATAATACTTTCTTAGATTTCTCCTAAGCCTATTCCCTCTTAACTTCATCGTATACTCCCTTGTTCCAGAGTTTTCCTTCAGTTGTACATTAAAGCCCTTGATATACTTAAATGTCTCTATCATATCCCCTCTCTCCCAGCATATACATGTTGAGGTTCATAAGCCTGTCCCTATATTTTTTGTGTTCAAGACTGTGTACCAATTTTGTAGCTGCCTGCTGGACCAACTCCATCCTGTTTATATCTTTCTGTATGTGTGGTTTCCAGAATTGCACACAGTACTCTAAATGGGGCTTCACCAGAGACTTATACAAGGGACCATCACCTCTTTTTTCCTGCTGGTCATCTCTCTCTTTATGCACCCAAGCATCTTTCTGGATTTGACCATCACTTTTTCTACCTATTTGGAAGATTTAAGGTCATCAGACACAATCACCCCCAAGTCCCTCTCTTCCTTCGTACACAGAAGCATCTCATCCCCTATATTGTATTGTTCCCTCGGATTCTTGTGAGAATTGATTCGCAGCCCACTGGGCCCACCAAGGCCATGTGAGGGGAGGTTAAGGGGGCTGGAAACCCATTGGATCTCCAAGCCTCCCAAACTTGTAGTGGGGGCGGTTGGGGAGACTGAGGGGAGTTTTGACTCGCAGCCCACTGAACCACCAGGGCTCTATTAGAGGGGGGTCGGGGGGACTTCCATTCCCTGTGTTGCTGGGCTCAGGATGGGGGTACTTGGGTCTGGTGGTCCCAGGTCTGGGCTTTTGACAGCTCCATCATATTACCTCTCAGTGGGAATTTATAGGTTAGGGCAGCCAAGTCCCTTTTGCTGGTTCTCTGACGGTGGGAGTATTCACCCCAGAGATACAGAAAGGAGGACTCAGCAACCCCAGGATATCAAATTCACACCCTCAAAGAAAAAAAGATTAGGTTGGCAACTCCACTGAACTCTCTAATGAATCTGCCTCCCCTCACAACACATTCCCTTCTCTCTGCCCCATCATGCTTTTTCTGTTGTTCTCTCGTTTCCCCAAACTTCCTTCACTCCACTCTTTTACTTTATTCTCTCCCCTCCTGCTCCTTTTTACAAATGCATATCTATTCTCTTTTCTTTTCCCATCCTGCCCCTTCCCCTCTTGCTACCCCAAAATCTCCCCTTTCCCATCCTTTCCTCTCTCCACCATCATCACTTTTCTCTTGCTGTACTCACACATCCCAACCCTATAGTAAAGTTTTTTTTTCCCCCTTACCCAGTGCCAAGGTAGCTGTGGAACTGGAGCACGGCTGCAGGCACTTGGGTCTCTTGATCCAACCACAAAGCCACAGGTTCAGAGAACGCCAGAGGAAGGTGCTGCTTTATGATGGTGGTGGGTCAGCATCAAGCTCTACTTGGGCAGTGGCAGGCCAAGAAGCAAGGCTACAGCCACAATAAAATGGGGTCTCCTGACCCAACTTGCACAGCCCCAGGGTTCAGATGAGGCAACAGAAAGGTAAATTTAGTCCTTACATGATAATTTTCTTTCCATTAGTCCCAACAGATCAATCCAGAGACTTGTGGGTTATGTCCCTCTAACAGCAGGTGGAGATAGAGAGAACTTCAGAGGTTTACTATATGTGGTCATGTGCAGTCACTGTAACTTCAGTACTGTCGATACCAAAGCAGTGGAAGACGAAAGAGGAAGTCCTCTCCTGCCTACATAAAGCCCATATAAGCTCCTCAACCACTCTTGGGGGAGGGTAACAGAAGGTTTCCTTTATATTTGTTTTGCCCTTTTTTTTTTTTTTACCAAAAGTCAAATAAAGGAATCTGAAGAAACTGAGGCAACTAGAAGAAAACACTCAACCCAGAACAACAAAGGGTGGGCCTCTGGATTGATCTGTTGGGACTAATAGAAAGAAAATTATCAGGCAAGGACTAATTTTACCTTCCATAGCATCCCACAGATCAATCCAGAGACTTGTGGGATGTACCAAAGCAATCCTCAAGTGGGGCGGGGTACTACAACCTCAGCAGACTGGAGCAATGCTCCAAAGGCCGCAGTTTCATGCGCTGCCGTGTCAAATCTGGAATGCTTAGCACTGCCATGCTAAGCCTGCAAAGTCTGGTAAGGGAAGGACAGCAGATCAAGTGGACGATCTGCAAAAGCCATCCACAGCAGGACAGAGGACCAAGTGGCTGAACTGCAAAGGGTAGCCACGGAAGCCAGTCGGGACTCGGAAAAGGAAGTCAACTGCACTCTGGAAGAAAGCGCTGCCACCCACCACAGGACAGATTGAGCTATACAGAGGCCAGCTGAAGAAACTGCCTCTCAGCCAACGGCCACTGCGGCTCTTGAAGCCAGATCTCCTTTCTTGTGACCAGCCAGAGGACAGCATGAGGGTATGCCGGGATGCATTTCTGCTCAGCGGGTCAGGAATCTGATGATCCTATTGCAGTGTGGGTGTTTCATAAGGAGTCGCCACCTTCCTATATACCTAAGGCTCTCCAGGTTCTGAATATGTCCGCTTCTGATCCTGCCACTGCTGCATCTGCTAATCTTAAAATGGTGAGCACTAGAAGACCGCTACAGTCTCTAGCAGTGAATAAGGCTATCTAGGAAGTCACTTCTGCTCAGTAGGTCATCCCAGGCCCTGCCCCACTATGCAGAGGCGTAGCTAGGTGGGGTGCAAGGGGAGCAGCTGCTCCCCTAAAAGGATTTTGAATAAAATGGTGCTTATGCGGAACAGCTCTTCAGCTTCACACTGACGCCTATTCTACAAAAGGTCTGCTCCTCCTGACATCAAAACCGCTATGCCCACATCTGCCAATCTGAAAATGGCGAGCCAGCGTGGCTTTGGAAAGGGTATTACCTTCCTATGGTCCCGAGCAAAGCAAGAACCAAAGAGTTAACCAACAGAACTCGTTGGTCTCTTCCAAATAGTATAGGAGTATATGGTGGGAAGAGAAAAAGGTAGAATGGGATGGAAGGCAGAAACCACCGTTTGCAGAAAAGACAGGACTGTGTGCACCAGTCACTAGTAGAAATTCAAATAAATGAAGTTGGGAGTTCTGAGAACCTGTCTGGACTGGATTGCTAAAGAAAACTAGGCTGCTCCGGACGATAGTCCTAGTGTCGTAAAGATAAAGGCGAGCCTGACCTGACCGAAAAGAACTTGTAGACATCCTCAGGAAGACGCCGAGCCTATAAGTAACCCAGATCTTCCACCAACTTCATGGAGTCCTCAAATAAACGGGAGCTGCACCAGCCGCCGCTAGAAGCTGCATTCACCACCCAGCAGTGCAACCACATGAAATGACAGGCTCTGACCGCCAAAATTGTCAGCTTATTTGACACCCGAAACAAATCACAGAAGAAAACCGGCAACTAAGCCGGCCTCGACTCTACATTTGGCAAGTGAGGAGGCAGTCGACTGTCTGCCTTCTGGAAGGAATCCGAAATCTGTTGCCACCAGCTATAGCACACCCTAGCGCCTACAAGCTGCAGATAGCCACCTCCAGAGAGACAGAACTTCTGAAATATCAGCGGAAAGCTGTGTTGAAATCATCCATTGACACTAAGTTGGCTTGAAGGGAACCACAGAGATGGGGACCAAAGCAGAGAAGGTACCCCTGAAGTGGTCTGATACAGAATCAGGCCCAAGGGGGAATGTCCAAGAAAGAGAACCTTGTGCCCATAACTTGAACTATTCCCATATCCTGGACCTGACTTGAGTTGGCACCTGTTGCTGAGGAGCAAAAGGAGGAAAGGATTTCCTAAGCCTATCTGAAACAGCACTCCCCGATAAGCCAAGATTTGTGCTGGAAACAACTGACTCTTGGTGACACTGATTATCAATCCTAAGGACTGAAGACGAGTAGGTATCTTGGATGAAATTTGCAGAGTCTCTTGATAGAGAGAGTCGCAAATCAGCCAGTCACGAGGTATGGATGAACCTGCAATCCATCCTCATGAAGGAAAGCAGCCACTACCACCATGACCTTGCAAAAATGTCTTCGGCAACGTGGAAAGGCTGAATGACATGATCATAAATCACTAAGATCCCTCTGCAGTAAGGAGCACTGGGTATATGAAAGTACGTTTCCTTGAGGTCCAGGGAGGCTACAAACTCTCCCCACCAGACAGAACTATTACACACTGCAAGGTTCCCATTGTGAAAAGTTGAACTGTAAACACCCTAGACTCTTTTGATGTCCAAACTCAGATGGAAGGAAGCTCCCTGGTTGGAACTACAAAGCAAAGGGAACAATTGCCCATTCCCCAATTGCAACCGGGGATAGACTCGACTAGGCCTAAAGGAAGAAATGTTAGCAAGGTGGCAAGAACTACCTGACAGTGTTTCAGCTTGCATGTAGACTCCAAGAAAAATCTGTAGTGAAGTCCAGGTTGTAACCATCCAACAGAAAAACTAAGACACATTTGAGATGAGGTAATCTTGGTCTACTCCTCCTGAAACCAGTACAGGAGTCCTGCCTGAGGAGTGAACTGAGACTCCATCATTGAAAGATGCAACAGGCATAGGTAGACCTGGAGTTGAAACAGAGCTCATTCTACCAGCAGCCAGGTGGTTTTCCTGGCCCCACAAAACCTACGACAAAATCAAGAGAATTAAAAATCATCCTTAAACTCGTCCTTTAGCAATCTCCGAGACTTGGAAGTCCCTCAGGTCTTTACCCAACTGCCCTAGATCTTCTCCAGTCCCAAGATTACTCCCAAAAGGCAGGTTGCCAAATGTGACTTGGAAGCCACATCAGTGGTCTGATGCCTAAGCCAGCGCTAACTTCTTGCAGATAGGGACAAGAATTGGCTGGTGTGTCTGTGTACTATAACTGCTGTGCACTGGAACTAACAAGTGCGGCTGAGAACCAAAGCCAGATGGTGTAGCAGAATATGGCTGTTGCACCATTGCGCACTACAGATAGCAAGCTGCAGTGGGTCGTGAAGCAGCACCCCTAGAGCTCTGTCCTTACTCTCAGCTGACTGCAACAACTATTAAGCTACCTCTACACTGAAGTAGCTCCTGGACTACTCCTCATGAAATTTAGGTACCCCATACCATGAAAAAAATGCCAAAATACCATAGAGGCAATTAGAGGTACCGGGTACGCTGCAGATACTGGGGTAGCTGAGGCTAGTATGCAAAGGTGTGGCCAGTATCAGTGTGAAAAGAGAGCGAGAGAAGGGCAATCTTTAGTACGGTAGAGTTCTGATAACTGTTTCAATCATGCAAGAACTGCTTGGTCATGCAAGCAGTAAGAGAGAATGAAACAAAATATGCCCCATTGGAAACATAGCTGAACCCACAGTTTCTAATAGGATGGATAAAACCAGCCTTGAACCTGTAACCTTCAGGCTGAAAGGCCAGCCACCCTCAATAAAACTTCGTTGGCGCTTACTGGGCATTTCTTCAGTTCCCAATTGTGGATCGCCATACTGAGATAAGTGAATTGTGATTGGAATAATTATGCCCTTCTTGTTACATTTAATGATTCTTGCTGCAGGCTGAAACACTACAAAGTAGTTTGGAAACAAAAAAAAAAAACCTTAAAAGAGTAACCCGATGAGAGAAGTGCTATACCACCAGACAGCAGTACATCTGACTGCTTAAGAGAGTGGGTAAATCTGAGGGTACTCTGTAAAAAAGTAAAAATATATACAAATGAATGGCAGTAATACATGAGATATTGAAGTATTTTTTGTATAGGTAGCAGTGATCCTGGTTTTAGTAGTGGACATATATGTATCAAGATACCAGAGACATAGGATAGGAAAATGAGGTTCTTACCTTGGTAATTTTCTTTCCTTCAGTCATAGCAGATGAAGCCATTACATATGGGTTGTGTCCATCAACCAGCAGGGGGAGATAGAGAGCACTCAAATTTCACAGTGCCACATGGTCAGCTAGCTCCACTGCCTCTTCAGTATTTGAAGCTTCCAAAGCAGTATAACAAACCGCAATGGGAATAACATGAACTTTCCTCACAGCTAACGATGGCCCCATAACAAGGGCATGAACTCAAAAGGAGGGAAAGAACACATCCTCCTGGAGGGTATAAACTCGTCCTCCTCTTTGTATTTATGGAGGGAATACACACATCCTCCTGGAGGGAATGAACTCAACCTCCTACACATGAACTGGAGGGAATGAACTCATCCTCCTATAAGTGTACAAGAATCCTGAAGACTGTTTTCCAACTTTCTCCCAAGGAAGGATTAGAACTTCAGGAAACAAGAACAGAACCTGAAACAGATTCACATCATACAGACAATCATACAGGGAGGGCTCATGGCTTCATCTGCTATGACTAAAGGAAAGAAAATTACCAAGGTAAGAACCTAATTTTCCCTTCCTTGTCATCAAGCAGATGAAGCCATTACGTATGGGATGTATCAAAGCAATCCCTATATAGGGTGAGAACAAGTCACACCACGCGCTAGCACTTGTGCTCCAAAACACGCATCCCTCCTAGCAGCCACATCCAGCCTGTAATATCGGGCAAATGAGAGCTTCGAAGCCCATGTTGCTGCACTGCAAATCTCATGAAGAGAGCGTGCTCCAGTTTCAGCCCAAGAGGAAGAAATTGCTCTTGTAGAATGTGCCTTAAAGGCTACAGGCAGAGGCCGGCCGGCAAGCAGATAAGCTGAAAAGATAGCTTCTTTGAGCCAGCGGGTAATAGTGGCTTTAGACGCTGGAGACCCTCTGCGAGAACCTGATAGTAAAACAAACAAATGATCAGAGGTCCTGAAAGGATTAGTAACTCGCAGATACTGCAACAGAGTCCTGCGCACATCCAACAGGTGCAACTGCCCAAAGGATTCTGGAAACTCCTCCTTAACAAAAGAGGGTAGAAAAATAGGCTGGTTTAGGTGAAACGCTGAAACCACCTTAGGCATGAAGGAAGGCACGGTACGAACCGTGACCCCGGACTCTGAAAATTGCAGAAATGGGTCTCGACAGGACAGCGCCTGGAGTTCTGACACCCATCTCGCCGAAGTAATGGCCACCAGAAAAACGGCCTTTAGTGTCAAATCTTTCTCTGAAGCTTGCCCTAGCGGCCAGCTATCAGGGAAAAACGCCTCAGAGGGCAATCCCAGGCCTGCATCCACCGGAGGGGCAGTAAGGGGGGCCACAGAAAACCCCTGTGGCTGAGCTCTTTTAAGCATATATGCATTATGAAGCAATAATACAAAGTCAGGGGAGAAAAACTCGCTCTGGGCACCCGGTTCCAGTCCAGGGCTAGTAGCTCTTTGGCCAGCCTCAATTCGAGGGCCCCCTCCGGTCTCCAGACCCTCCGCCTCAGCGGGGGTCGCGCCATGTGGTGCTTTCAAAATGGTGCCCGCTGCCAGCTCCACCGAGCAGGAAGAATCATCGCTCGCCATGCTCGGGCAGGCTCTTACGCCTGAACAGCACGTTTTACAGAGCCCCGCTGCTGATCTGCGCTTGCCACACTTGGAACAGCGCTTAACACTCTCTGCAGCCATCGCCGAAAAAACAGCAGAAAATTCAAAATGGCGGCTTCGCACCAAAAACGTCCCGATCGCGGGCCCTCCCCGGAGGAGTCAGAAAACACTCTTACCTCACTGGACCGAGTATACAAGCTCCGGTCACGCTGTAGAAACTGAAGAAAACCTCTTGCTTTTTTTTTTTTTTTTAACGCTGTGAGGAAAGTAGAGAAAACAGCAAAAGAGGCAATCAAATCAACTCCGGAGGTACAGAACAGTGGGAAAGGCAGGGAAAGGCGAACCAATGTGCCTGCATCCACCAAGTATAGAGTGGGAAAGAGCAGGGAAAAGTGAAACTAATGTGCTCACATCCACTGGGGGGATGGGTAAGGCAGGGAATGGGCTAACCTATGTGCCTTTAAAGTGAAGCTGCTATAGCCTCTAACACCCCGGCTAACAACTGGCAAGCCAGCAGCCACCCCCAGGCAGATTTTTTAAGGAGTTTGATCAAGCTGCAACCACCCTGCTTGGGGAGATAGAGAATACTGAAGAGGCAGTGGAGCTAGCTGACCATGTGGCACTGTGAAATTTGAGTGCTCTCTATCTCCCCCTGCTGGTTGATGGACACAACCCATACGTAATGGCTTCATCTGCTTGATGACAAGGAAATCTATATTTCGTGTTCCTTTGTGAATCGGGCATCTTCAGAGTCACTCACGCACAGATAAGAGACAGGTCTCTAAAAACATCTCGCACAGTTTTGCTAGAGAGTCCCACACTTACCAGAGATTTCTAGTTCTGCCCAGTGAGACTTTTTCCCATTGGCCACCTCCTCTGCTGACATGATGGTGTAAATTCTGCGAGGATCCGGAGGATCATATTTTTCTTTTGGCATCCCTAAAAGTCTGAAAGGAAAAAGAAGAGAAAGGTCTTTTTTTCTTGCCAGATAATGAAAAAAGCAAAGCAGCTTCACACAGTGTTTTGTTTCAATAGAAACATATTGGACATTGATACTGGAGAAAAAAATGCCCCCTCCATTAGTCAACATTAAATCTACAAAACTATGTTAATTATCTTGTGCTCTCTCTTCTTGTTGTACACTTCTGCTAATTTCAAACTGTTTTCTCCAACTTTGCCTCTCATAATGAATCTACCTCAGACCAAGACCACAGGTGAGACTGCCACATTTTATGATCAGCTGCCTTTACTTTCATTTTAAAAAAAGAAAACTTACTCAAGATCAGAGCTGAATCAGTAGCTGAACTTGGTGTCTTGGTTCATGACCTATTTTTCAAACTACTAATCACACAGTACTTGCTGCTGTAGTTTAGAGTTGGGATTTTTACTTTCACTTTCTTTAATAATTTTAAAGCTGAATCAAATATGTAACTTACAAATCAAAAGACAGCATTCATGTTTATGCCCTGTTCCCAATACAATATCAAGTATAACTAAATATCAGCCCCATCATCAGTGACCCACAATACTCCAAGTGAGTGTCCCTGGGAATAAAGGGTAAAAAGTACATTTTTTCTACACCTACCTTCACCATTCTCTTCTAGTTAAGCTTTCTCCAGTGGGCATTTCATTAGCCTGCCAGTAAAACCAATAGTACAGAGCGCAGGTTCTTACTTTTTTTTGTTACATTTGTACCCCACGCTTTCCCACTCATGGCAGGCTCAATGCGGCTTACATGGGGCAATGGAGGGTTAAGTGACTTGCCCAGAGTCACAAGGTGCAGATCACCAATGTGGCCGCGCAGGCTTCTGCTTCTGTGAGTCTGACGTCCTGCACGTACGTGCAGGACGTCAGACTCACAGAAACAGAAGCCTGCGCAGCCTTCTACATGGAATGTTGCTAGTGGAATAGCAACATTCCATGTAGAATCTCCAATAGTAGCAACATTCCATGTAGAATCTCCAATAGTATCTATTTTATTTTTGTTACATTTGTACCCCGCGCTTTTCCCACTCGTGGCAGGCTCAATGCGGCTTACATGGGGCAATGGAGGGTTAAGTGACTTGCCCAGAGTCACAAGGAGCTGCCTGTGCCTGAAGTGGGAATTGAACTCAGTTCCCCAGGATCAAAGTCCACTGCACTAACCACTAGGCTACTCCTCCACTAGCAACATTCCATGTACCCTTGCAGATCACCAATGTGGCCGCGCAGGCTTCTGCTTCTGTGAGTCTGACGTCCTGCATGTACGTGCAGGACGTCAGACTCACAGAAACAGAAGCCTGCGCAGCCTTCTACATGGAATGTTGCTAGTGGAATAGCAACATTCCATGTAGAATCTCCAATAGTAGCAACATTCCATGTAGAATCTCCAATAGTATCTATTTTATTTTTGTTACATTTGTACACTGCGCTTTCCCACTCGTGGCAGGCTCAATGCGGCTTACATGGGGCAATGGAGGGTTAAGTGACTTGCCCAGAGTCACAAGGAGCTGCCTGTGCCTGAAGTGGGAATCGAACTCAGTTCCTCAGTTCCCCAGGACCAAAGTCCACCACCCTAACCACTAGGCCACTCCTCCACTCCTTTTTGATTCCCGCTATAGGCTGATCAAAACTGCTTTTTTCAGTTTTGGTTGAAACTGCTGCCAAAACTGTCTTAACGTTTTCAGCCAAAGCCAAAACTGCAGCCGAAACTCATCACCTGGTTGTGGCCAAAGCCGAAAACATGTTAAGTTGTGTGAATATTGATGGATTCATAAATTAACTTAATATTGTACACACTGATAGAATCACAACAAGAACAGAGAACCGAAATTGTCCGCTGTTTGTTGAAGTAAAGACTAATAAGATGAATTCTGAAATGAATTTGAAAAGAAATGGGGACTTTAGCAGTTTATGGAATTGTAAGTAGTCTGGATGAGATCCAACAGATTTAGGAAGAGAGTTCCAATATAAGTGAAATCAGCAGATAGAACTGATTTGTACACTACATTTTTAAAATTTGGTGGGCAAAGTAAAAGGGTGTCTCTGGTTTCAAGGGAGGCTTTGTATGAAGATCTCTCTATTAAATAGTTCATATAATCTGGAGTCAGTCCATGAAGAATTTGATATATAAAAGTACACAGCTTGAATGAGATCCTGGCTTTAATGGGGAGCCAATGTAATGTCATTAATAAAGGAGTGGCTCACTCAAAACAAGGAAGTTTGAAGATAAAACAAGCAGCTGTGTTTTGTACAGTTTGGAGTCTTTTAAAGACCTGCTCCTTACACCCCAAATTAATGGCATTGCAGTAATCCAGCTAGGAGAGAACTAGAGATTGAACTAGCAGTCTTGAAGTACCAGCTGCAAAGTAGGGTCTGATGCGTTTTAACTTCCAGAGGGTTGTGAATGACTTGGAAATAACTCTGAAAATATGGTATTCAAACGCGAAATGATCATCAATGAAAACACCTAGAATCTTCAGCGTGGATTCTAGATGACAGGATATTTGGTCAATGGTGAACAAATTAAAAGGAATGGAATCATAAGGATTAGTAATGACTAGAAATTTGGTTTTAATCTGAAGTCAGATGCTCAGGATTCCGCGAGGTCAAGGCCAATTTAATTTGGTACAAGATTTCAGAAATGTGTTTAATGAAAGGGAAGTAGATAGTGACATTGTCTGCGTATATGAAGGTTTTGAAACCTGCAGATTCCCAATCTACTACCTAGGGGGGGGTGGACACCATTACCTTGAAAAAGATGGGGGAAAGGGGAGAGCCCTGGGGCACTCCACAATCCGGAGATCATTTATTTATTTATTTGTTGCATTTGTATCCCACATTTTCCACCTATTTGCAGGCTCAATGTGGCTTACATCTTACCGGTCAAGGCAATCACCTAGACCGGTATGGAAACAAATACAATTTGATGTTATGGTCGGGTAAAACTAGTATACTCAGGTGCCTAGGGATCAAGGATAGGAAGTAATATGTAGTGACCAGTACAGCTTGTGGTTTGCTGTGTTGCAGATTGGAGGCATCTAGGTTAGATTGGTGGGGAATGCTTTTCTGAACAGGTAGGTCTCTACTGATCTCCTGAAGTTGATTTCACAGTTGGTCGTAAGTTGATTTCACAGTCATGAAGGAGACAGAGAGCCTGCTTTCTTCACTTGATATGATCTGAGCTTAAGCAAACCTCAAAACCACTGGAGAACATTATCACTCGGGCCAAAATGATCTAATATATTTAATACTATGTTATGATCTACCATGTCAAATGCACCAGACATGTTAAATTGCATCAGGATTATCTTTTTGCCGGAACTAATTTCCTTCTTGAAGTTGGAGATTAGAGTGTGGTAAGAACTGTTTCAGTGCTATAGGAAAGTCTGAAACCTGATTGGGATTTGTGAAAGCATGAAAAGGATGAAAAATCTTCCATAAACTGGGCAGCAACAATAACTTTCATAGTTTAAATCAAATTTCAATACATTTAAATAAAAGACTATTTTACCATCAAGCAAAATAGCTTCTGCACATATGGACTACAGAGAACAAAAACTGAAGCTAAAAGCCATGGTGCTTATACAGTGGTTGACTTTGTTCCACACTCAAACAACTTAAGTCATAATGCCACAGAGAGACTAACTCCTAAGGAGTTTAGCGTCCCAAATTTACAGATTTAAATTCCTGCTAAATTTTGTATCAAAAGCATTTATTTGGGGATTTTTATTTAGCATATAAACTATTGTACAAACTCATAACAGCATTATTTGCAATCAAATAGCCCTTCCCCCACAGAACTACCTCACAATCCCTGGTGGTCTAATGGTGTAGTCAGGGAAGGAGCGATGCCCCAGCCATGTAAGGATTATGTCATAACCAAACTCTGTAAGCCACATTGAGCCTGCAAATAGGTGGGAAACTGTGGGATACAAATTCAATAAATAAATATAAATAAATAAAATGGTAGCTACTTTGAAAGCAGAGCCAGAATTAGCAGGAGTAACAGGAGATCACTTCTGTCCCAACTATACCCCTAGACCATCAGGGATTGAAAGACAGGCCCAGTGGGGCCAATGGGTAGGGGGTGGAGGCACTCGGGGGGGGGGGGGCTCAGGAGGAGGGGCAGCTCCTGTGACTGGGGAGACAAATAGTACCAGGAACAAATGTTCAGCTTCCACCAAAAACACATGGTCATTTTTCAGCCAAAACCGAAAACAATTTTAGTTTTATAATATAGTCTTTTAGTTTGTCTTATGGTGTATTTATATTTTCTTAGTAATTGCTTCCAAGTGGTGAGTGTGGAGTCGTCTTTCTTTTTATTCCATGCTCGTTCTAACCTTCTAACTTCTGTTTTTAGCTGTTTCAGTTCTTCGTTGTACCATGGTATTGAGTTCTTTCTGTGTGAGGTTCTGGTTTGGAGTGGTGCTATGTTGTCTAATATGTTTCTGCATCTACTGTCCCATTCTTGGAGAAATTGGTTTGTATCTGTCTTTATAGACCATCCATTATCATAGAACTGTTGCCAGAATGTTAACGGATCTATTTCTCCTCTCGTGGTATAGGTTGTTCGTTCTTGTTTGTGGGGTGAGTCTTTCATTCGCCATAGGAGGGAGAAGTTTGCTATATAGTGGTCGAACCACGGTATGGGTGTCCATTTTATATCCGTTAGTGCCATATTTAAGTCAGGGGCAAATTTATGTGTAATGATATCTAGTGCATGTCCTTTAGTGTGGGTTTGCTGCGTAGTTCCAGTTTAAACAGGAAGCAGAGAAAAGTTTGGTCGGGGAGGTGGTATGGAAGAAACTTTTTTTCAACTGTGCTGACAGAGCAGAGAAGGGAGCAGCCAGCCAGTCTTTTCCAACGCTGAATGAGCTCCAACCAGCATTACCGACAGCTGCAGACCACCAATTAAAATTTCAGCACTAAAGGTAGTGGCTGCTTCTATGCATAGGATCAGAAAACGGCTGTGCATCGCCTTGCATGCACATTTGTATGGTAATTAGCTCATTATAATAGCTTTGCATTCCATTTTCATTTGCTGCTACCGTGACAGGAAAATAGCTCGGAGAACCCTTTTGTGCATGTCTCGTTTTACTACTTGCTCGCTAAACTGGCTAGAATTGGGGTAAAAACCACGATGCTGGCTCGGGTTTAGTGCATCTGGGCCTAAGTACTTACTGCAACCTTGGGTAAATCATTTTGTTTTCTACTGCTTTAGGTACCTACCTATATTATCAAGCTCTTTGGAGAAAGGATTAATTCCCAGTGCCTGTGTTTAACATGTATCTGCAGGGTCCTAATTAATACTGAAGTGATTCTAAGTTACAGAATGTAAATGTTTAATCTATGCTGGATGGAGCAGGAATCCTCTTGTATTAGAGAGATATAGGAATGTAAGTGTTGCTACACTGGGACAGACAGAAGGTCCATCAAGCCCAGTATCCTGTTTTCAACTGTGGTCAATCCAAGTCACAAGTACCTGACAACATCACAGAACAGTAAAACAAATTTTATGCTGCTTATTCTAGAAATAAGAAGTGGATTTTCCCCAAGTCCATCTGGTTATGAACTTTTCTTTTAAAAGTATCTGAAACTTTTTTTTTAATCCCTGCTAAGCTAACTGCTTTTAGTACATTCTCCGACAGCGAATACCAGAGTTTAATTACACATTGATACAAGAGATACAAAATGGACTTGTACATTTTACATCTTCAGATAAACCAAACTTCTTCTGTCCTGGTGTAAGCCACATACAAGGAGTGTGCACACTTTTAGTGGGCCTTAAAAAGATTAGAGCTGCTAGAGAGGCATATTTTCAAAGCACTTAGCCTTCCAAAGTTCCATAGGTTTCTATGGAACTTTGGAAGGCTAAGTGCTTTGAAAATATGTCTCAAAGTTAACACGCAAGAATAGGATTAGAATGCCTTAATTTGTCAGTGCATCTGAAATCAATTTAGCATAAACCACAAAATTCTCTATTAAAATGAATGTGTGAAACTAAATGAAAGTAAACACCCGAAAAGCAGAAAAATGCAAAGAAACAAAATATGAATATATATATGTGGGCAGATTTACAGCTAGAGCTCCTATTGTACACAAACACCATTAATATCTGAGTTTACCACGGGTCTCTTTTCATGCAATGAGACCTTGTTGCCAGGATTAAAAGTGTCAGCACACATTAGTAGTTCTGTTAAAAGTGTTTATCTAAATAAGAAAAAACAAAACCACAGTGCATGTGCATCCCTGACCTCTATCCCAAATAGATAACATAGACAGATCTTCAAATGCAAAATAATTGACCACAGACTAGAAACAAAGATACAGACAAAAAGTGGAAACTCCACATGCATTCCAATACTGGAGAAAACAGAAATCCATTTCACCTACACTGCACAAAGTACAATCGCAGAGATAGGCATCTCCCAAACACCGAGAAAATCAAAGACTTCCTACAAAAGGAGGAGCAGGAAAAACATTGCACAATTCTGGGGAGAAAGAGGAGAAAAAGCAGCTACAGCAACAAATATGTCACAACCTGCCACAAGGCAAGAAATGTAAGCTGAGCAAGAATATGAAGCAGCATGAGAGCCTGGGAATTATCCTTGTTATTATCCTCTCCAGACACAACTTTTATTTTGCCATTATACTATAATGGTTTATGTTTATTATACTTTGCTATACTGCCATGACTGGCAGCTCTTGGCAGTTTACAATGTCACATCTGTCTTAACAACATAAGCGTTGCCATACTGGGACAGACCGAAGGTCCATCAAGCCCAGTATCCTGTTTCCACCAGTAGCCAGTCCAAGTCACAAGTACTTGGCAAGATCCCATAAAAGTAAAACAGATTTTATGCTGCTTATCCTTGAAATAAGCCATGGATTTTCCCAAGTCCATCTTAATAATGGCTTATGGACTTTTCTTTCAGGAAATTATCCAAATATTTTTAAACCCTGCTAAGCTAACTGCTTTTACCACATTCTCTGACAATGAATTCCAGAGTTTAATGAAGAAATATTTTCTCCGGTTTGTTTTAAATTTACTATTTAGTAAGTCCCTCTTGAGAGACTCCTTAGAAAATTAAAAAGTCATGGGATAGGAGGAAATGTCCTCCTGTGCATTAGGAATTGGTTACTGGACAGAAAACAGAGGTTAGGGTTAAATGGCCATTTTTCCCAGTGGAGGAGGGTGAATAGTGGAATGCTGCATGGATCTGTACTGGGAGTGGTGCTATTTAACATATTTACAAATGATCTGGAAAATGAAACAAATGAGGTGATTAAATTTGCAAATGACACAAAACTATTCAAAGTTGTCAAAACATGCAGATTGCGAAAAATTGCAGGAAGACCTTAGGAAACTGGAAGACTGCGCATCCAAATGGAAAATGAAATTTAATGTGGACAAATGCAAAGTGATGCACATTGGGAAGAATAATCCAAATCATAGTTACCTGATACTAGGGTCAAACTTGGGGGTCAGCACTCAAGAAAAAGATCAAGGTGTCATCGTAGATAATACACTGAAATCTTCTGCTCAGTGTGCATCAGTGGCCAAAAAAGTAAACAGGATACTAGGAATTATTAGGAAAGGGGTGGTTAATAAGACTGAAAATACTATAATGACTCTGTATCGCGCCATGGTGCAACCGCACCTTTAGTATTGCATTCAGTTCTGGTCGCCGGATCTCAAACAAGATATAGTGGAATTAGAAAAGGTTCAAAGAAGAGTGACCAAAATGATAAAGGGGATGGAACTCCTCTCGTATAAGGAAAGGCTAAAGACGTTAGGGCTCTTCAACTTGGAAAAGAGATGGATGAGAGGAGATATGATTGAGGTCTACAAAATCCTGAGTGGTGTAGAATGAGTAGAAGTAAATCAATTTTTTACTTGTTACAAAAGTACAAAGACTGGGGGGCACTCAAGGAAGTTACATGGAAATACTTTTAAAACAAATACGAGGAAATATTTTTTCACTCAACGAATACTCAAGCTCTGGAATTTGCTGCCAGAGGATGTGGTAACAGCAGTTAGTGTATCTGGGTTTAAAAAAGGTTTGGACAAGTTCCTGGAGGAAAAGTCCATTGTCTGCTATTGAGATGGATATGGGGGGAAGCCACTGCTTGACCCGGGATTGGTAGCATGGAATGTTGCTACTATTTGGGTTTCTGCCAAGTACTTGTGACCTAGATTGGCTACTGTTGGAAGCAAGATACTGGGCTAGATAGACCATTGGTCTGACCCAGTATAGCTATTCTTATGTTCACTGCATGCCCCTAGTCCTAGTATTTTTGAAAAGAGTAAATAAGCAATTCACTTCTACCCATTCCACTCTACTCAGTATTTTATAACCTCTATCATATCTCTTCTCCAAGATGAAAAGCCCTAGCATCTTTAAGATTTCCTCATAAGGAAGTCAATTAATCCCCTTTATCATTTTCTTCGCCCTTCTCTGTATCTTTTCTAATTCCTCTATATCTTTATTGAGATACGTTGACCAGAATTCCACACACTGTTCGAGATGCGGTCACACTATGGAGCAATATAAAGGCATTATAGCATTCTCATTTTTGTTTTCCATTCCTTTCCTAATAATTCCTAACATTCTTTTTTTTTTTACCTTAAATGATGTACATGTGTATGGCATGCTACACATGTTACCAAAGTACCTGCATGATACACATGTGTTGCCAAAGTACCTTAGATATCTTTTACTGGCATGATGCACATATGTTGCCAAAGTACCTGCTAAAGGTACTTTGGCAACACATGTGCATCATGCTAGTAAAATATATCTAATATGCATGCAGAAAGGCTGCCTGGCTGTTAAAACATTATTACGGCCAACCCTATGTTTGGCCAATCTAATTGCAGCATAGCTAGGTCTGATACTACTAATCAGTAAAGCTTTTAATCAGTATTTCCACTCCCTTTGTCAGTCACTCTCCCACTGCAGCAACAACTGGTGTTGTAAAGTGGGTGGCCGCTAATCAGTGCCTCAACCATGGGATAGTTGTCAGAAAGAATTTATCTGCTATTTTGCAGGCAGCCTAGAAGCAGTTTTTAGTAATTTTTCTCTAATACAGCTGCTAAAATAGGTCACAGGGAGCATGTAGTTATGATTTTTGGTAGCTAGCTAGCTTGCCCTAAATAAACCGGGAGGTGAAATGGGTCCCTCTTGGGATTGCGTATGCTGCCCAAGCTAAGTACAACTTCTTGGTATATACATCCTGTGGCGTAACTGCCGAAGTACACTGACTTATATTCAACATTTTGTCAAACTTTCATATGTATACTTTCACATTTTAGGAGCATTTTTTATTTTATTTGCTGCATTTGTATCCCACATTTTCCCAACTATTTGAAGGCTCAATGTGGCTTACAATATATTATAACGACAATCACATTAATGGAATAAGAATTTCAGAATATTTTGAACTGAACTGAGTATAAATTTTATACAATTTTTGGAGGGTTTTTTTGACCAATGACTGCACTGTGAACTGTGGTGCGGGAAGTCTTATCCCCGGATATGGGGTGCATTTAACTCCATTTGAACAGTGAGCCACAGTCTAATGAGGTCTTTTTCCTCCTTTTAGCTTTATGTGAAAAATTCAAGACGTCAAAACAATATTTTTAAAAACCTTAAAAAATATTTTTTTTTTAAATTGAAAAGCAGGTGGATATTTAAGAGTGAGGGTATGCCACTTTCAGGGGCATTTTCGAAAGAGAAGGGCGCCCATCTTTCAACAGAAATTGGGAGATGGGCGTCCTTCTCTCAGGGTCGCCCAAATCGGCATAATCAAAAGCCGATTTTGGGTGTCCTCAACTGCTTTCCGTCACGGGGATGACCAAAGTTCACGGGGGTGTGTCGGCAGCGTACCGAAGGCGGGACAGGGCGTGGTTAAGAGATGGGTGTCCTCGGCCGATAATGGAAAAAAAGAAGGGCGTCCCTGACGAGTATTTTGCCGACTTTACTTGGTCCCTTTTTTTCACGACCAAGATTCGAAAAGGTGCCCAAACTGACCAGATGATCACCGGAGGGAATCGGGGATGACATCTCCCCTTACTCCCCCAGTGGTCACCAACCCCCTCCCACCCAAAAAAAAATTAAAAAACATTTTTTGCCAGCCTCAAATGTCATACCAGCTCCACCACAGCAGTATGCAGGTCCCTGGAGCAGTTTTTAGTGGATGCAATGCACTTCAGGCAAGCGGACCCAGGCCCACCCCCCACCCGTTACACTTGTGGTGGTAAATGGGAGCCCTCCAAAACCCACCCGAAACCCACTGTACACACATGTAGGTGGCCCTCCTTCACCCCTTGGGGCTATGGTAGTGGTGTACAGTTGTAGGGAGTGGGTTTGGGGGGGGGGGGGGGGTTGTGGGGCTCAGCACCCAAGGTAAGGGAGCTATGCACCTGGAAGCAATTTGTGAAGTCTACTGCAGTGCCCCCTAGGGTGCCCGGTTGGTGTCCTGGCATGTGAGGGGGACCAGTGCACTACGAATGCTGGCTCCTCCCACGACCAAATGCCTTGGATTTGGTCATTTTTGAGATGGGCATCCTCGGTTCCATTATCACCGAAAACAGAGGTCGCCCATCTCTAAGGTCGACCCCAACCGTATTATCGAAACGAAAGATAATACAGGATGCCCTGCCCCTTTGCAGGACGTCATCAGAGATGGGCGCCCTTAGAGATGGTCGTCCCCGTTCAATTATGCCCCTCTTTGGTTTTTTTTGTTTGTTTGTTTGTTTTGCACTCTCTGATATTGCTTTTCTAAATCAAAATTTGTCGAACTGCTGCTGCACATGCCCTAAATGTATTTCTTGCCAAGCAAAAGTTTAGTATTAAGACCCTGAAAACAAATGCTGTTTTATTTCTCCTTCATAGATCTATAGTACAACATGATGCAGCTCTGAATGATCCAGAAGCGATCCACTGCACTCTGATGGAGAACCACACCATTTCACCTATTTACAGCAAAAAAAGGCAAACACACCAAATAATTATAAAATGTACCATCGATACACCAAGCAACACAAGCTAAACACACATGACCCTGCCCTCAAAGACTTAATATCTACAATATGAGAATTACAATTAATTAAGCCAAGGGATAGAAGTAAGGATATTTGTCCACGAGCGCAGAATGAGAAGTGGCGCAAATTCAAATTCTTTGTACCAAACTATGAAATTCAAGCTGGGTAGTACTTCATCATATCACGCAACAGACTGGAGTACAATCAAAAAAACTGGAAGAGAAAAGCCTCAGTGCCCTACCTTCACCATATATATTTATACTTAAGGTGCCAGGATTCAAACAGGGTCACTGATCTTCACAGGCATAAAAAACCCTTCCAAAAAAAGAATTGTTAAAACTTCAACTTTAAATGGAACCACACAAAACATGATTTAAACAGAGAAATATAAAAAGCAAAAACTTATTTCTGTAAAAAATATTCAAAAATTCTAAGTAGCATATGCCTCTGTTTTAGCACTGTTAGTTAACTGATGTTTCTTTTGTCAACTACTCACTGAATGATTGTGTGGATATGTAGATAACTTTATTGCACCGATTTGAGTAGCTGTTGTATTGATTTTGCAATGCTCAATAAAGACTTCTATAAATTAAAACTTAGCTTTAGTAAAAGGTGCTCATCAGCTGCCCAGTTTCAATCATGTCAACTGTGGCCAGAGTTTTGCTAAACCGCTGTATTAAGATGTGATCAAAAGATTATCTTAAATTGAAAAAAAAAAAAGTGTTTACATCCCACTCTTTGAACATAATGTGCAACAAATAGGAGTGGCCTAGTGGTTAGGGTGGTGGACTTTGGTCCTGGGGAACTGAGGAACTGAGTTCGATTCCCACTTCAGGCACAGGCAGCTCCTTGTGACTCTGGGCAAGTCACTTAACCCTCCATTGCCCCATGTAAGCCGCATTGAGCCTGCCATGAGTGGGAAAGCGCGGGGTACAAATGTAACAAAAAAATAAATAAATAAACCATCTATTAAATGAAGCAAACTTGAAAACTGATTAATTAGAAAACACTGTACTTTCCAACATTTGTTGAAATATGCCACAACTTGTAATTCACATTTTGTTGTTTATTTAACAGTCTGCCCTTGTCTGAAAATCTATGTTGGGGAAACCACACGCCCTTTGAGGATTAGACTAACTGAACACAAACGTCGGCTAGTGGAAGCCCTGATTGTTGAATACTGTATGCATATTGGCTACTCTTTTTCTACATTGCAGGTCTGAGTCATAGATCATGAGACAGCAGATCGAGTGAACCGCAACAAACGTTTGTTGCAGAGAACACTGTTCTGGATTTTTACCGTAAGAACTGAGGAACCCAATGGTTTGAATTCACGTGTTGAGTAGAAACGTTTCCTCTAACAAACTTTTGTAAGTCTACCACTTTAACTGGAAATAATCTAATTCAGGTATATTTAAAGGAAGGGGGTCTCTCGCCATGTTAGAGGAATCCTGATGACACTGAGAAATGGGTACATAAAACGCTCGCAAGTACTATGATTTTAATTAATCAATTTTCAAGTTTGCTTCATTTAACGGATGGGTTTATCACTTATTTGTTGCACATTATGTCACTGGAGTGGATGTAAGCATGTTTTGTTTGTTTTTTTAGATAATTTTGCTGATGAGCACCTTTTACTAAAGCTAAGTTTTTGCATTTGGAGTTTTAACAATCTTTTTTTGGAAAGGTTTTTTATGCCTATGAAGAGAGCACTGACCCTGTTTGAATCCTGCTACCTTAAATACAAATATATGGTGGAAGTAGGGCACCGAGGTTTTTTTTCCCTATCAATTTTTTGATCGTACTCCAGTCTGTTGTTTGATATGATTAAGTACTACCCAGCTTGAAATTCATGAAAGAGTTTATTTGGTACAAGTGATTCATTTGGTGTCTTTCTATCCTCTTTTTGAGTTGGATACTTTGTAAACAAATTCAGACATCCTCCTCCACTACCATGCTGGTGGGGGGGGGTTATCCCCCTCTAACCAGGGGGAAGAGGATTAAGGGGGCTCCTCTCCCATCTCCATGATAAATGAAGCCACTACGAAGGCTAGCAGGAGGCAGAGTACAACACAGACTGGCAATGACTCACGCTGTGTTCCTGCACTGACTGCTTCCCAGCCTTATTTTTCTGTTACCTCATCAGGTCCAGTAGCCAGAGAAGTGCATCATCTTCTGATGTCGCAGGACCAAATCATAACAGCCATGAAATTGTACAATTCCGATCATGAGATTTTGCCATGCAGCAGTGGGAAAGGATGCACATACCTGCTAACAGGGTAACTAAGAACAAGGTCTGGAAGCGGTCCAGAACACTGCCAGAGCAAAGCACAGTATGCGCCCCTCTCTCTGCCTCTGCAGTGGGGGAAGAGGGCACCAATCATGATGCAGCCTAGGATCCCACACTGCAGGGGTTGCTTCTTCCATATTTAGGCCGCTGTAAGTCTGCAATTTTGTTCTCAGAACACACCCTTGCTGAAATTGTGAAAGAGCATTTTGTTGAACAACAAAGTAGCACCACTGTCGCATGCAATCAGATTTCACATACAGAAGTTAAGGAAAGTAATTTTAATGTTGAGAACAAATTTTAAAAACACATCAATCAGAACTGACATTTTGACCACAACTGAAATGGCTCATTTCATAACATTACAGACAAACAACACATCTCCATATGATTCTACTTTCCAGTTATCACACACTCAGAAGAAATACATACCCAGCGCTTTAACAGGACTGCTTCCAATAAATCACCCCTCCCCAACAGCTGTTCATGATGTTCAAGGACAGCCCTGCATCTAACAGCTGGAGAGCGCTAATACTGGAACATAACAGTCTAGTTCTTTTGGATGAATGAATGAATGAATGAATGAATGAATGAGTAGAGCGATGGAAGAGTAAACCTCTACAACTAAACAAGAAACATATAACGGAAAAGCAAAAAGGCTGTCAAAGTTGCCAAAAGTCTTAAAATACCATGCATTGTATCTGGCCAACAGACCCCGAGATGGAGTTTCCGAGTTACAGTATATGGTTATATCTGCTCTACATGCTAACAGTAACAGCAGGACACCAATTCCCAGCAGATGTGAAAGACAATTGACCTTAAAGAACAGGAAAGGGGAGGCAGACCAGCCCAAGAATGGCATCCAGCAGACCTGGCTCATTCCTCAAGTGTGCAGGCATCTACTGCTACTCCAATGCCTTAAAAAAGTTGAGTAGGTAACTCCTTTGTGAAAAGACGTTATTGATCATACAAAACCTCAAAATTCCATCCATCAGCAGTATGAATTCCAGCACTGTGTTACTCTGTACATCACTGATGCTTTCTTATCCACCTTGTTCTGCACCAAGGATAGTCACCAATATATGTATCCCCTTTCAGTTGTAACAGACTAGTGGTTATAGCAACATGTTAATATTTAGGAAAACCAGTGTTTAAATCCCGTTCCCCCTCCACTTAATGCTACTTATGAGCTTTTGCAAGTCACTTTACCTGCCTTTGTCTCAGGTACAAATAAACAGCAAGTCCTCTGGAACAGGGAAAATATCTACTGTACTCACCTTAAGCCAGGAGTTGGGAAAAGGTGAGTAAATCTAAAACCCATCTCCAGGAGTTACATCTATGCTGTCAAATGCATTTGACAGAGGAAAACAACTGTAGTGTCTAAACTTTTTTAGTTGATATTTTTAGGAAAATATAAGAATGCTTGGGTGAATTTCTTCAAAAAGGCATCAAATAAATCCTACCACTTCTTAATAAGTGAGTGGTATTCACATAAAAATGCAAAATATCCTTAGTTAACACTGAACTTTTCACTTTATAAAATCATGAGGCTATGGAGTCATGGAGCCAAACATGTGTCCCGTCTTCCGCCGGGACCAACGCACGCCTGCTCGCCGCTGGACCTCGGGCCGCCAGGGATGGCCAGCCTTCGCCGCGGGTCCTCCGGTGGCCGGCCATCGCCCGCCAGAAGGGAAAGGCGGCCATTACCTTAGTCCGGCGGCAGAGGATCGCCGGTTGTTCCCGCCGGTGGCCGGCTTTCCAGTTCCGCTATGGAACCCCTGCAACATGGCGCCGGCGGTGGATAGCCGGCGTCTCTTCCGGTTGCGGGGCCAAGCAGGGGAAGCGGTGACTGGCATCATCTTGGATTGGATACGGGAAGGCTCATCCGCAGGAAGCACCAGCTGGGGCCCCACGCTAATGGGAAGGCCTACTTAAGGAGCACCATTCCTCTTGGCCAGTGCTTCGGCTTCTCGTTCCTGAGAGCTCCGCATCGTTGGATGGAACTCTGTACCTTGCTACCTGTCTCGACCACTGCCTGCTACTGACTCTCCTGGACCGCTACCTATCTCGACCACTGCCTGCTACTGACTCTCCTGGACCGCTGCCTGTCTCGACCACTGCCTGCTACTGACTCTCCTGGACCGCTGCCTGTCTCGACCACTGCCTGCTACTGACTCTCCTGGACCGCTACCTATCTCGACCACTGCCTGCTACTGACTCTCCTGGACCACTACCTGTCTCGACCACTGCCTGCTACTGACTCTCCTGGACCGCTGCCTGTCTCGACCACTGCCTGCTACTGACTCTCCTGGACCGCTGCCTGTCTTGACCACTGCCTGCTACTGACTCTCCCTGTTCTCTGTCTGCTTCTTCCAGAAGCCCTGTCCACCCCCTGTTCCCGAAGCCCTGTAGGCTGCCCGCACCTGGAGGCTCAACTTCCAGGGAACGGCGGCCTTCCCAGGCGAAGAGTGGGGGTGGGTCGGCTGTCCTCTGGAGAAGGAGGGGTTTACTCCGCCGTCTCCGGCTGGATCCAAGAGCTCACACCCGTAATCTGCTCAACCTTTGGCGGAGCAAGACACATGTCTCTCCCTCTATTGCTGAGAGGAAATCCGCCAGGAAAGCGGAGAACTCAAACACCCCACGGTAAAAACAATAGTGTAAAGGAAGTGGGAGAGCGACCAAGGATACCAGAGACTGGAGGATGTTCGATAATAAACAATTTTATTAATAATTTGAAGACTCGACACAACGTCGTGTTTCGGCCGTCAGGCCTGCATCAGGAGTCTATAAAAACATACATTTATATAAAAAAGTGGAAAAAACAAAGTATAATGCACGCAAATAAGTTGAAACAATAAATTTGTAAATTAAATAAACTTATAAACTTTGAAAATATATGTGTATCAATATGGTCGAAGAATTTTTAAGAAATACACACAAAAGCTAAAAACGAAAATATGCTATATGTAAAATGGCGATGCAATAAATGTATTTCGAAAGCAAAAACATCATACAAAAACACATAGATTTAAGCAATAATAACAAAGAAATATGTTTGAATTCCGTCATGGTTTTCATCATCACTATCTCCTGCAGAAGGGCATCAGGGCCGCCGAGAGGGGGGGCAGGGGGACAAAATTCCCCGGACCCAGGCCTCCAAGGGGGGCCCGGCGCCGCAGTCCCCTCCACCCGCCCCCCTCTGTCCACCACAAGGCTGGGCCCCCCTGAATTCAAATCATAGCACCTCACCTCGACCTCGCTCTGTGTGAAAAGAAGCGCAGCAGCGGCAGTCTGCAGATTGCCTCCCTTTGGGCCTTCCCTCCCTGTGTCCCGCCCTCGTCTGACGTAACTTGCGTGAGGGCGGGACAAAGGGAGGGAAGGCCTGAAGGGAGGCGATCTGCAGACTGCCGCTGCTGCACTTCTTTCACACAGAGCGAGGTCGAGGTGAGGCACTATGATTTGAATTCAGGGGGGCCCGGTGGTGGACGGAGGGGAGTGGCGACGACAGGGGGGCCCCGGGGGCAGCCTTGCCCCGGGCCCGACCCAGTCTCTGGGCGGCCCTAGAGGGCATTCCAGGTATCTATCACCCTCTCCATGAAAAAGTATTTCCTGACATTATTCCTCAGTCAGCCCCCCCCCCCTGAAATCTCAATTCATGCCCTCTAGTTCTACCACCTTCCCATCTCTGGAAAAGTTTTGGTTTGTATATTAGCACTTTTCAAATATTTGAAAGTCATATATCATCTGTATCTCCTTTGCTCCAGGGTATACATGTTCAAGTTAGCAAGTTTCTCCTCGTACGTCTTGCTATGCAAACCCTATACCATTTTCGTCGCTTTTCTCTGAAGCACTTCAAGTCTTTTTAGGTCCTTAGCAAGATACAGCCTCCAAAACTGAACACAATTCTCCAAGTGGGGCCTGACCAATGACTTGTACAGGGGCATCAACACCTCCTTTTTTCTGCTAGTTATATCCCTCTCTATGCAGACTAGCATCCATATGGCCATGGCCACCGCCTTATCGCATTGCTTCATCACGCTGAGATCCTCAGACACCATCACCTCAAGGTTCCTCTTCTGAGCTGTACTTCCCACATTTTCTTTATCCTCATCACTCTCCACATATCTATTCTCAACATCCTTCAGTCTTACAATTCCATTCCTAGTTTTTCTCCTTTCCCCAACATACCTGAAAAAGGTCTTCACTCAATGTGTAATTAAACTCTGGAATTCGTTGCCAGAGAATGTGGTAAAGGCGGTTAGCTTAGTGGGTTTAAAAAAGGTTTGGATGGCTTCCTAAAGGAAAAGTCTATAGACCATTATTAAAATGACTTGAGGAAAATCCATAGCTTATTTCTAGGATAAGCAGCATAACAAGCATTGAACTATTTTGGGATCTTGCCAGGTATTTGTGACCTGGATTGGCCAGTGTTGGAAACAGGATGCTGGGCTTGATGGACCTATGGTCTGTCCCAGTGTAGCAATACTTATATACCTCTCTTTACACCTTTAGCCATTTTTTCTTCTACCTGTGCTTTCACTAGTCGTATTTCCCTCTTCACTTCTTTGAATTTAATCCAGTAATCTTTTCCGTGATCCTCTTGTTATGATCTTCTGTTTTTCTTGAAAGAAGCCACTTTTATCCTTATTTTTTTGGCCACTTGTTTGGAGAACCACATAGGCTTCCTGTTTCTCTTGTTTTTGTTTACTTTCCTTGTATAAAAATCTGTTGACATATTTACAGTAGCTTTCAGCTTGAACCACTGCACTTCTACTTCTCCTATGCCTATCTATGCCATCAGTTCTTTCTTCAGGTATTCCTCCAATTTTACCAAAACCAGTATGTCTGAAATTCAGTACTTTGAGTTCTGTACATCGGCACTCTGTTTTTGTGGATTATTTCTTGGTCAGGGTTCCATTAGTTGAATTCAATCCTGAGCAAGCCATGTCTTCACGACTTTTGTTCCATGACAAAGGTGCACCAATCTATTGAAGATGCGTAATGTCATAAAATGTGTATGAAATTTGGGATTTTCTTTTTCAGTATATTCAAACATTTATATTATTGTATTCTTAAACATAATCCTGCTCAATCAGCCTCTAAGACTGTACCCCAAACCATGACTTTTGGTGCTTGCTTCATTGTGGGTATCTCAGCTAGTAGCACTGACTGTGCTTTGATCGGAAAATAACATATTCCCATTACTCACTTTCCACTGCTTGTATCTGTAGTAGAAAGTGATCCAATCTAATATTCATTCTAATATTCTTGGCAAATAACTTTGGCTTTTGAGCAGGCCAACACAATCTAAGTTCAGTGTTGAACAATCTTCTGCCTACTGTCCTGTTACAGGGTTTCTTTATTAGAGTACCTAGAAGTCTTGATCTGTTAACGCCTGATACCCCCTCAGGGAGAATTTTGCTGCATGTACGATTTGACCAACTCGTGGAATGAATGATAAATGGGTCACCTTCAGCTTTTATCACTCTCAAAAACATTTCAACTCATAGATGAGAATACTTCAACACTCACAGAAAGCAACTTATTTTGAGATCATCATACAGATGATTATGCATAGTTAGGGGAAAAAAAGTAAATACTTTTTAGTACATAAAATTCAGCATATACAACATAAATGCCAAATGATCTATTTTTACATGACAATAACTATCAAGATAGCTGCAGCCACCAAAACAAAAAAGCTACCCATACAAATTGAGTACAGCCCAACCAAAGCCTAAAACAAAATAAAGCCCAACAGCTGCTGAGAACTGCATGGCCACAAGGGTTTTTACCCATGACTGTAATTAAGGTGGTGGAGAAGTCAGCCCCACCACCAGAAGAGAAGCAAGAGCTGTGGGAACCCCAACCCCTTTATACTGTTCAAGGCTTCCATAGACTTCACCCCCTCACTCCCAAGAAAAATAAAATATCACAGGAAGACACAACAGTAGCATAAAACAAATCTGGTCAAGCTTTGACTTGTTTTCTATACTAGTGGAGTGGAGGAGTAGCTTAGTGGATAGTTCAAATCCCACTGCCTGCTCCTTGTGATCTTGGGCAAGTCACTTAACCCTCCACTTGCTGAGGGTCTTAATGAGGCATAAAGGAGAGCACGTCCAACTCCATTACAAAGGTCTCACTTTGTGAACTATTCCTATAAGACAGCCAGTGGATTTTGGCAAGTCCATACTGCAAGCAGGGGAGAAACTGTCTTCCCAGGAAATCTCTATTAGAAGAACTAAGAAGTGTCGCTGCCCAACTCCAGATTTACCCTGTGACGGGGAGGGGGGAGGAAGCTTCTTTTTTTCATACACACCTTTTAAATGAGAACCAAGGGAGCCTGGTTCAAACCCCACTGCAGTTCCTTGCATATCATTTAACCCTCCATTACCTGAGGTACAAACTCAGATCATAAGACCTCCAGGGAAGAGAAAAATCACCTACTGTACTTGAAGGTACACTGCTTCCATAGCGTTTGGGCTTGCAAGCAGTACAAAAAAAAAATAAAAACTTAATTTTAAATTGAGGTCCAAATTTGCACTTTGAAAACAAGTGGGGAAAGAGTGTGTGATTAAAACTGCTGAAGCACAGAAATGTAATCTGCACTGAACTATATTTTTGAGGCGCTTATTTTTTGAAACCCCTACTCTGATCTGCTCCATTTTGAAACAACTTGTTTTTTTACATCTGTTTTCCCCCATGCCAAATTTGATTCTGTCCTGTTTTCTGAGATTCTGCTCCTAGCCAGCCATTCTCAGCCTCTTACATGTATAATTTTTTCCAACTTCTGGTAGGTTGGAAAAATAAAAACACACACATCATTAGAGTTAACATCCATCCTCTTCAGTCTTACCAGATCAGTCTGATTTATGAGTAGCATGATGCAACATCAGTTAATGTAAACGGCACCCAGACTGCCAAGGACTGAGGGAAACCAACAACTAAAACTAAACACATTTACATTATCAGTCAGATAGGGATCATGAATTACTGGTGCAGCTCTAAAGGGCAGTCATGAAGTACTTGCTCATATCACAACCACACATGTTTAATTTCTAAGAACAAGCCTCTAGCACAGGCTTGTTCAACCTGTGGCCCGCGGGCCAAAATCCAGCCCACCAACTTCATTTTTTTGGCTCCCAGAAGCTCAATGGAAACACAGATTCCCTGTTTCCCTGCTGAAACTCGTCTAAACGCAAGCTTGAGCCACCTGGCACCAGAAGTTCAGTTTGATCCGGAAGTTTCAAATCTTGTGAGAAAAAGACTGGGTGAAGGATGGGGGGAGGGGGGTTACATAAGAAAAGCTGGGAGGGGGCATGAGTGTGCTCACGCATGTGCACACACGTGTCTTGACCCTCCATTATGTTATGCAATAATAAATATGCCCTCCAATAAGAAAAGGTTGGACAAGCCTGCTCTAGGAGAAGAGGGCCATTAGAGAGGATTAAGGGAAACACTACTTCTGCAGCCAGCTGACTTGATAGCACACCTCCAAAGGCTTAAGGTAGCCCTTTGTTTCTCAGATCTGATCCTTATATTACATGAACAAATATTTGTGAGCCTAGAAACTGCTCCCTAAATAACAGACACACTAGCTGAAAGCTAAATTGTGGATCAAGCACACATCTGGAGCATTCTGGCATCCCACTGCTTTGTATCCTTTGTCTCACCTGTGCAGGTGCAATTCAGACTTAATCATTTCCTTCCTCAATTGTAGGTGAGGCAGTTTACTGTAGAATACTTGGAAAGATGTTGGACTATTTGTGGAGGACAGGAGAAAGGGAAGGAGAAACAGGCAGGAAGAAGAGTCAGTGGGAAGTTTAGTTTAACCTCTTCAGAGTTTACAAGAAAAGAAGCTGGGCTGGGCTGGTGAGTCAGGTGATAAGTGCTGTGCACAGTGAAGTCCTTGACTTGATCTCTTAGTCAGGATTTCTGTTCTCCAGGTTGGCTGAGGGATGCTGCAGAACCAACACTCACAGCTCCCAAAGGGGTAAAGTATATCAAGGATTACTTAAAGGTCATATGTGGTGACCTGATTCAAGGACCATAATGGTATGTTCTGGATAGAGCCCTGGTGTATACCTCCCAGCTCGAGTTACTGCAATAACCAGAGGAGGTATGCTGGGGCAGAGATAACTGCCTAAGAAAGGGGGAGGGCAGAATCCCCAAGTAGCTGCCAATGAAGGTAGCAGAAACCAGACCTGGTTCTGTCCAATCTGAACTATATATATATATATATACAGCTAGTTCTTCACATTGTAAACCCATATTCCACAAATACATAAATATACTCTATGGGAATAACTGAATTGTGCTTCTCAATATACTGTAACAATATATAGAATAGACTATCACTTGAAACTAACCACCCCAGACTTATAAACATATAGGAAATGTATTCTGAGTATACTGCAGGTAGGACAAAATCTGTTAACAATGCTGCACCCCTTACTGCTAATAAGCATGCAGAATAGAAAAGGTTCCAAAAACTAGAGATCCCATTCAGTTTAAAAAAAGATTTAGCATTGAAAATGCAACAGGAAACTGACAGCCTACATAACAGTTATCGTATTACGAATACTTACCCAATAATAAAGTGTTGCCAAAATTCAACAAAAACGAGGTGACGTGTCCATCGGTGCACGGAGCCGATATTAACATGGCGCCATGCATCGATGGGCCCTCATGCCCGAAGCAGCGGGGAGCGAGCGAGGGGGAAAGGTCAGGACCCCGCCTCACAGGTGCTCCCCGCTGTGAGGGGCAGGATCAAAGGGGGGGGGGGGTTAAAACCCCTGGGCTGAGCTCAGACGGCCTCTTCGGGGTCCGAGCACCAGCCAGCACCCGCCCCCCCTCCCCAAATGATTATGAATTTGTATTGTGTATATTTGTCGCAGCTTTGGCGGGGTACCCAAGCCTGATGGTTTAAGCTAGACAGCTAAGATAGCTGCGCTTACGGTTGAGATCCCTTGCTGCACGGCGGGGAGCTCGGTTTACAATTGGTCAGTCTTGCTGTGACGGCAGACTGGGTCGGCTACTAAGCCGCGGGCTAATTGGCTTGGGTATACCTGGGGAATATGTTTATAAAGTTGTTTGGATTTAAAATAAAGCTGCGGCCAAGTTTTGCCATGTTTAAGAAATTACCATGTGTCTCGAGTTATTATTATACATTGTGACTAATACCCCGGGCCCAAGAGTCTCGGTTGCCTATGTTAAGACCCAGTGGACCCCTTATATGCATTAGGCCAGGGCCTGACAATTCAAGAGTGCCAATTCAGAAGGACATCAACAACTGAACCCTAGTGATTGTAAACCCTCCCTTTTTTTTAAGCTCTAGCATCACACCAAAGAGCTAGGCTCTCAGTAAATTTAACTCATGTGGTGCAGGAAATTCCAGCTGGTCTTATACTCATGTCTCATGAGACTAGTCAATGGTTCCCATACTGCCGAGCTCAAAGCCAGACTGTGCAGTGCAAACTGGGGAACTGCTGTTTCTTCTGTGGTGACCAAAGCTGCAACAGAGCAGGGAACAGGTGGCAACTGCCTAGAGATGGGTATAAAGCGAGCAACAGACAGGGTGAAAGTTGGGGTGGGAGGTGATAGAGTACTGGGGACCAGGGCTGCCGAGAGGAGGGTGCAGTGGGGGCGAGATTCCCTGGGCCCAGCGTTGACAAGGTTTCGAGGGAGCAGAAGCTTCTTCCTTCCTGCCTGCCTGCTTCTGGGTCTCTCTCTCTCTCCTGCTCCTGTGTGCCAGGACCCTGATGATTGTGTTAACACAATAACCCAGGTCCCAGCACACAGGAGCAGGAGAGAACAGACCGAGGGAGTTGAACAAGTGGGTTTATGCCTATACCAGCAGATGGCAACAGAGAAAAGAAAAACAGCCCTTACTTCACTCCCCTTACTGGGGGCTGGTGCTGCCTTCTGCTCTCCAGTATACTTATGTCAAAAACTAAGAAACCAGGTTAAGAACTGAGGACCAAATTCAGGTCCCATGAAGGAAAGGAAGGATGCAGAGGAGGGCAAACATATGCCAACTCTTAAGAACCAGCCCACCTCCCCATACAAAGCCAGGGAGATGCCCTTTACCTTGCCCTGAAAACTGGCAAGGGCAGCCACCTGGACCTTCAAAGATCCCAGTGCTAGGCCGCTATCCAGGCCCTGCCACAAAAACTTCAGAGTATCGGCGATCTGAGCCTTCCAAAGGGACAGCGACCATCCTGCACACCAGGTTTCAAAAACCCTTCAACCCCTGACATAAGAAAGGGAGGTGGAAGATTTCCAAGCACAGTGCAGTGTAGAAACCACTGCCAGAGAAAAGCCATGCCTAGAGACAGACTGTAAGCAAGAAAGAATCCAGATCTTCCATTTCCAACAGGCCTTGCTGTAGAAAGCCTCGACCCCTGGGCAACGGGAGAGGCTTGCCATCAACAGGTGCACAAGGTCTGCATACCAAGACCGGTGAGGCCAATCCAGAGCCATCAACAAGAACAGATGAGGATGGCGCACAATTCTGTGCAACAGCTGGCCTACAAATATACAGAGAATCCTCCTGTGACCAAGACTGAACGGGGGGGCATCTATCCCTTGAGAAGCTGGCTTCCTCCATTGACTGAAAAAATGGTTCGCTTTTGCATTGGCTCTGGAGGGGAAGCCCTAGTCCAGAATGAGCTGAAAGGCCCCCGGCCCTAGCTCCCACTCCCCCGAATCCAGGAAAAAATAGCTAAGGAAGTCTGCCTGCACACTGCCGTTGTCCCCAATATGAACCGCTGCAGGGCCTACAGACGTCTCTCAACTCAACAACAAACAAAATTATCAACAACCGTTGCAAAATATTACAAATCTTTATTAAATACTTTCCTTTAACATTACTGTTTATCTATTGTTATCTGAAATCCTCAATCACATCAAATGCAATCACTCATATCAAACACATTCAACTATACAAAATCACATTATTACTTACACAAATAATACATCAACCCTGAATGGTTGTACCACACATAATTCCTGAGATCTAAATAATTATATATCTGTTAAACCATTCTGCAACACTGTTATTAGTAGGAATGCGCTACTTTCCCACACCAAACATTATAACGTCTTGTAGCTTTGTTTTTATGGGGTGGGATAAGTATTGAATGTGTGTGAAGATATGTTGTTGTCTGTTGTAGATTTAATGACCCCTGAAGACACTTTAAAAAGCAAAACACAATCATGTAGGGTCTGAATGAGGCTGCCTCAATGGACAGAGGAAAGGAGAGTGATTCATTGTAAGGACACAGTGTAGTGCCTTATGAAGAAAAAATTTGTATAAAAGAATACAATGCATCTATCCTGTGATGATTATGGCCACATAATTGAAGAACATTCCATATTAGAGTGTGTTGTGGAGGATGAAGTTATATGGATCAGTTTGAGTCAGAAGTGCTTCAAACACTATATAAACTTTTTGGGGAAAACAACAACCCATAAGAGAAGAGATATATGATGTGGGACTGTTGATGCACTTGGGTGAACCATTAACATGCTCTAAAGACGTTATAATGTTTGGAGTGGGAAAGTAGCGCGTTCCTACTAATAACAGTGTTGCAGAATGGTTTAACAGATATATAATTATTTAGATCTTAGGAATTATGTATGGTACAACCATTCAGGGTTGTTGTATTATTTGTATAAGTAATAATGTGATTTTATATAGTTGAATGTGCTTGATATGAGTGATTGCGTTTGAATGTGATTGAGGATTTCAGATAACAATAGATAAACAGTAATGTTAAAGGAAAGTATTTAATAAAGATTTGTAATATTTTGCAACGGTTGTTAATAATTTTGTATGCTTTGAATACAACTATTTATTGAGAGTGAACTTAAATAAGAATTGTGTTTCAACTCAACAACAGAGACATGCTGTTTCTAGGGCCATCGCCTGACTACCGGTGCCTCCCTGCTTGTTGATACAGGCCACTACAGCGACATTGTCTGACATCATTGACTGCTTCCCCCCCCCCCCCCCCCCCCAAAGGAGCAGCAGAAATTCCACCAAAGGAAAAGAAGACAGCCCAAATTTCCAGGCTACTGATTAACCAGGTCACCTCCTACAAGAACCAGGTTCCCTGTACAACAATTTATTTTTTTTATTTGGATTTTGCTCACACCTTTTTCAGTAGTAGCTCAAGGTCAGTTACTCTGGGTATTTCTCTGTCCCAGGAGGGCTCACAATCTAAGTTTGTACCTGTGGCAATGGAGGGTTAAGTGACTTGCCCAAGATCACAAGGAGCAGCAGTGGGATTTGAACCAGCCACCTCTGGATTTCAAGACCAGTGCTATAACCACTAGGCCACTCCTCCAACCAAGGAGACACATTTTGTGGTGACAAGCACCCGCTCCAAGGGTTCTAGTGGCACCCCCTTCAGGAGGTGAACAAGACTGTCCCATCAGTCCAGACAAGGGACCCTTAAAGTCCTGG
This sequence comes from Microcaecilia unicolor, assembly GCF_901765095.1. Classification (NCBI taxonomy): domain Eukaryota; kingdom Metazoa; phylum Chordata; class Amphibia; order Gymnophiona; family Siphonopidae; genus Microcaecilia; species Microcaecilia unicolor. Next base: position 382,901,073 of record NC_044032.1, read on the forward strand.
AAAATAGGGGCCAATTGGGATAAATAGTGCCCACTGCAGAGCCCATATATACACTCTCACCCAAGGCACAAGCTCTAGCATTGCTGTCAGGGTCCCCCCAGAGCTGCAGGTAGTCCCATATCTTGGGGGCTGACAACTCGAACAACTTTCACTTTTGCACCAGAAGCTTTTTCGCTCAGTTCTCTAGGAGGAAAACCATCCCCTGAGTAGTATTAATTCCAGAACCTGAAAAGGAACCAACTGACTCTTAACCTGATTCCAGACCCAACCCAGTGCCTTCAGGAGGGAAATAACCTGTGAGGTGGCCAAGCTGGCCTTCACTTCTGAGTCAGCTCTAATCAGCCAGTTATCCAGATAGGGATGAACCTGGATGTCCTGTTGACACAAATGTACAGCTACCACCTTTGCATTGTTACCTTGGAAAAGGTGTGGAGAGCCATAGCCAAACCAAAAGGCAAGACCTGAAACTAGATGTGGTCCCCAGTACACAAAATAAAGATATCTCTTGTGATAGGCTTTGCGAGGTCTAGGGACATCAAGAGGTCGTCCAGACAAACTGAAGTGATCGCAGACCTCAGGGTTTCCATGCAAAAATGCTGGATCTACAGACAAGTATTCATTTCCTTTAGAACCAGGATGGGTAGAGAACAGCCACCTTTGTTTGGGACTGTGAAATAAATGGAATAATGTCCCAGACTCCACTCTGCAGGCAGAATAGGTTCTACTACCTCCAGCTCATGTAAAGGCTTTTGAAAAGTAAGAGTGACAGCCTGCTGCTTTAGGGCCGAGCCACATGGGGAAACCATGAAATCATCAACAATGTAGGCAGCACCCAACTGATACGAAGTGATAGGTAGCCCACTCATGGCAGAAGAGAGATAGTCTGCCCCCCACCTGAAACACCAAGGGGCCCTGCACCCTCACTGGGCAGGTCTGGCTGTGGCGGTCACAACTGGACCACAGGCTCTTTTGGAAGCACAAAAGGAACCTGACTTAGAGGATCTCCCCAAACTGGAAGCCTGGGCAACACTGTAAACAGCCCGCTTCTCTAGAGTGCCCTCTAGAGGTGGAGGAACTCTAAGCACCTTTTTGCCTCAGTTCAGGGAGAGAAAGAGAGTCCTAGTCTCCCCCATATCTTTCACCATCAGAACATAAGCGTTGCCATACCAAGTTAGACCTAATATCCTGTTTCAAACAGTGGCCAATCCAGGTCACAAGTGCCTGGCAAAATCCCCAAACAGTACAATATATTTTATGCTGCTTATCCTAGAAATAAGTAGTGGATTTTCCCTACTTAATAATGGCTTACGGACTTTTCTTTCAGGAAATTATCCAAACCTTTTTTAAACCCTGTAGGCTAACTGCTTTTACCACATTCTCTCGTAATGAATTCCAAAGTTTAGTTACATGTTGAGTAAAGAAACATTTTCTCAGGTTTGTTTTAAATTTACTACTTAGTAAATTCATTGTTTGTCTCCTAGTCCTAGTAGTTTTGGAAAGAGTAAACATGCGATTCTATTTTACCCATTCCACTCCACTCAGTATTTTATAGACTTCTATCACGTCTCTCCTCAATCATCTCTTCTCCAAGCTTAAGAACCTTAACTGGAAGCTGTCCCACCCCCGTTATCATTTTCATCACCCTTCTCTGTACCTCTTCTAATTCTGCTATCTCTTTTGAGATGCAGTGACCAGAAATGCACACAGTATTCAAAGTGCAGTTGCACCATGGAGCAATACAAGGGCATCAACATTCTCAGTTTTGAATTACACTCCTTTCCTAATAATTCCCAACATTCTATTTGCTTTCGTAGCTGCTGCTGCACACTGAACAAATGGTTTCAATGTACCATCAACTATGATACCTAAATCCTATTCCTGGGTGGTGACTCCAGCTTTTCCAGATCTTCTCCAAACAGCAAGCATCCCCTAAAGGGCAGCTAAGAAGTTTCTTTGAGGCTGCATCCACGACCCAAAGACGGAAGCATAGCCATCGCTGAACCACAACAGAGATGGCTGCCAAACAGGAAAAAAGGCAGACCAGCCATGTCCACCTTTGGGTACAACCAACACCTCTCTCTCTAACTCTTCAAGTATGAAGGCTTAGAGATGATCATCTGGCGTTTCCAACTCTGCCAGCATCATGCAGGTGAGGGTCTTGTGAAGCAGAAAATGTTTCAGGGGTCCCACAAGGCCCTGCAATAAAGAATATCCATCAGAAGGGTCTGCAGTGAGAGCCTTAAGCATCCCTAGGGCCTCTGTGACCTCGTCATTAGGACAAGACAGCTTAAGATGGAAGAGTCAGATCAAATGGGATTGCTCCTCTTATTCCCTGGGTGGAGAAGGTTCCTCACAATCCAAGTCCAAGAGAGTCTGGGGGTCTGAAAGACCCTCCCAATCCTCTGGGGACCATCCGGAACCACCAGGGATGATGGGAGACCATTATCTCCCTAATGTTGCTTGGCCCCCAGGGCAGGGCCCTGGCAGAGGACCTCCGGGCCCCGAGGGGTTCCAGTGCTAGCCAAGGGGCCAGCCTATGCCTGTAGGGCTTGCTTAACCATTTAGGTTAAAGCTCTGGAGTCAAAAGTAGCTAGGGGCACCCAAAGGACCCCCCCCCCACCACCACCACCACCACAGGCAATGAAGCAGCAGCAGGAGAAAGGACAGACAACATGGCTGCCATTTCTGCTGAGTTTGTTAGCACCACAGGTCCCGAGGCTTCAGTGCAGGAAGAAAAAGAATCAGCTCCAGTAACCTCCCATAGATCCCGCAGTCAGAAAAAGCCCATTACAGGAGGGCCAAACAGAGCTGGAGGCTTCACTAAGCTGGCCTCACAAGTGAAGCACGTGGGCTACAGTTTAGGACCCAGGAAGGAAAAGCACCTCTGCTCTCAGCCAGATGGTGGTCTGTGAACCAGTCCCTGCGAGCACTGCCTAGGCCAAAGCTCAACCTGAAAGGCTGCAGGCTGTGGACTGCACCCTGGGGAGAAAGGCCTGTTCAGAAGAAATACTGATGCACCGCTCAACCTGAACCATGTGCTGGAGGCAGAGAAATACTGGGAAAAATCATGGCTGCATCCCTATTACACTGTTATCGGAATCTTCCAATCTCTGCCTCCATTTCCTGATAGAGGAACATAAATTGTCAGGCTGAATTGGTCTAGCAGGAGAAGGAAAATACAAACAATTATAAAATACTATCATTTATGCACTTCACATATTGACACAAGCAGTAAGTGAGGGCATTTTATACCAACCCTAAATCCTAATATTTTATGAACATAACCAGGCATCTGTCTTTATAAAACACTAACCTAAGCGGCAGGCGTGGATAGTTTACACACATAGGTGTCTACTTGTCATTATACAATAGACACCACTTAGGTGCTTTAAATGGTGCTTTAACTAAGTGACCCCTTATAAAATTACCCTCCACATGCCATGTTGATTTGTTTAATGTGGTTAACCAGCAAGTAGAACCTTGGAAAAAACCTGTAGACTTTCAATTCATGCTATTACAAACAGCATATTAAAGGGTCAATTTGTCAATTCTTCAGATCTAGAACACCCCAACTTCCTCTGACACATGTCTCAGAACCCAGGAGGCGGTGTGCTTATTCTAAGAGAGCTCCCAGGGCCTGAAGGTGTAGTGGCCTGTCTGCCACAGTGGGGTTGCAACTGATGAGAGGGACTCCAGGTTAACCTTACATTCTTGAAAAAGTGGGACCAGCCTCTACCACTTCTTCAGTAGCTACAATCCAAGCTTCCTTTTCTCGGGTTATTTTTTTCCTTTACCACTTCCATCTGGATTACAAGAGCAAAAAAAACAAAAAACCTAAAATAAAACTAATTAAAAAAATAAAAATTAAAAAAAAAAGCCCGCCCTCTCCTGTGATTCTAGTTTAAACCAGTGTTGTTCTCCCTCGCTAATTACTCACATGGGGGTAGGGTGGGAATCTGGAAGCCCATCTTGTGACACAGTCCCCTCACCTCTGGACTTGAACCCTTACTTCCCTCCTGCTCTGAATAAACCCCCTTCCTCAGGCTAGTGACAGAACTAGAAGCAAGAACAGATTATCAAGAAACTTCAAACTGCCCAAAACACCGCAGCCAGACTCATATTTGGAAAAACAAAATATGAAAGTGCAAAACACCTAAGAGAGAAGTTACATTGGCTACCTCTTAAAGAACGTATCACGTTCAAGATTTGCACGATAGTTCATTAAATCATTTACGGAGACGCCCCGTCATACATGCACGACCTAGTGGACCTCCCACCCAGGAATGCCAAAAGATCTGCCCGTACTTTTCTTCAGCTACACTTCCCCAGTTGCAAGGGATTAAAATACAAACTAATACATGCGTCCAGCTTTTCTTACATGAGCTCGCAGTTGTGGAATACACTACCAAAATACTTAAAAACAATTAATGAAGTAACCAACTTTCGCAAATCGTTAAAAACCTCTCTCTTCGCTAAAGCTTACCACGAGAATCCATAACTAACCACAACATACCACCACGACTCCTTGACTATAACTGTCGCCTTTCTATAACTGTTTGATTATATTGACATGTGAACCTTGTTATTCTTATTACCTTTGTAACACCAATTGTATTTTGTATCCTGAATTTGTAAGCCACATTGAGCCTGCAAACAGGTGAGAAAATGTGGGATACAAGTGCAATAAATAATAATAATAATAGTATTCCATCCTCCAGGCTCATATACACACACTAAAAATTGCAAAGCTTCAGTTAATCAGTCAAGGATCAAGCACAATACCTACCACAGATAGTTTTCTGAGACTATGGTTAGGCACCAACTCTCTCCATTACTATGGCAGCAAAAATATGTCCAGGCATGCCCTACCTAAAAACATTTTACTTGTTCTGAACTCGAGTCACGTGAGAGAGGAGGGCTTTTTTTTTTTTAACTATAAAAAGATCAAATTTTTCACATCCGGGAGGGAGAAGTTATTAAATTATTGCAATCGATATCTAGTCATCTGCACAGTATAGAGAATGTCAATTTAGGATCCTTACTAGATATTATTTTTCCCCTAAACAAGCTTATTATGCTGGTTGTGTTTCTTCCATGAACTGTGCTAAGTATGGTCACCATGATGCCATGTTTCTCATTCTTTATGGTTTTGCCCTTCTATTAAACTTTTTTGGCATGGTTTGATTGGATACTGGGAGAAGCTGCTCCATAAGACCATTATTCTGATTATTTTTGAACAGGTAGTGTTTTGGCCCACTTGTGCGAAAGGAACGTATATTTTTATATAAGGCTAGTGTGGTAGGTAAACGTATTTTACAACATTGGACCAAAAGCGCATGTTCATCTAATTGTTGTCATTGGAGGGCTGCTTTACATAATTTTATTGCTCATAGAGACTCGGGATTCATGCCTTACTTTGAAACACAAACAGAGATTTTGGGACATTTAGGAACCTTATGTACAATCTTTGTCCTCTCAAATACGTAGTCTTATCTTGAGAACCTGGGAGGGGGGGTCTTTTACAAAGGCATGCTAAAGTTTTTAGTGCACACTAATGATTAGCAAGTGCTAAACACTACAGACACCTATAGGAATATATGGGCATCTCTAGCGTTTAGAGCACTCTTATTTTTAGCGTGCACTAAAAAGGCTAGTGCGCCTTTGTAAAACAACCCCTTGGTACTCAGTCCATTGTGGGGAGAGGGGGTTGGGTTGTTTCTCTTTTAGATGACCAAGCTCATCTTTGAGACTACTATGGGGAGCTATAAGAGCACAAGTTCTCTACAGTCTGGTGTGTTTTTTGTATCTTTGATTCAGGAGTCTTTGTTGTATATTTCTTTTCTTTGTGCAATGTTCAGACTCAGATTTTGACGTAACATACTGTTAAATGAGATTGGGGGTATTGGGTTAGGGATGGGGAAGGGTTAGGAACTGGATTTGTTCTAAAAGTAAAAACTGAACCACTGTACTATATATTTGACTGTTTATTAAATTCTTTAATAAAAAAATATTTAACAAAAAAAATATTTAACAAAAAAAAGATCACATTTTTCTTAAATTTGAGAGAAAACACAAAATTAACCTTAGTTCTGACTTTTCACCATCAATTTTCTTATACTTAGCTGGGGATATAGCATTTACACACACTATATATGTGAGGTACACAAATGTATATACAGGTGGGAAGTGGAAGGGAGAGGCAGGGTAAGGAAAAAAGACAGTAATCCCACGGTTTGGAAAATAAGTAAGATAGTGCTATAGGAAGAAATCAAAAATCTCAAAGTGAAACACACACTTCTGAACCTTTTTCTTTACATCAGATGTACACACTAATGAATTTCAATGGTCCACAGAAGACACACAAGCACTGACAAATACCTTACCTTGGAAAAATGGCCTCTATTTAAGAAACACACACACTACATACAGCAACCCAAAGAAATTCATTAAAACAAAAACAATTGTACTAGCAAAACAGTCGAGCCCACAAGGCAGAAAGCTCCAAAAGGAAGAATAATAGAACTTAATGAAGTCAGAGACAAAGCCCAGCACAGCTAAAGACTAAACGTTTTTTTAATGCCTCAATGAAGTTGTAATTTTAACACAATTACACGAAGAGTTCATACCAAGCTTTAAGAGAAACCACATGACTTTCTGCTGAGCTATCCATATGCACGATTTATACCAAATATGCCTTCACACCTTTATACCTAGACCTGCTGTCTAGAAAACAATTTGAAATACATTAAAGGAGAAATGTATTCATACCTGTTAATTTCCTTTCAATGAATCCTGCTAAACCAGTCCATACCAATGGATTGAGTCCCCTCCCAACCAGTAGACAGAGTTAGAAAATATGAACTGTACCAGTGCATGCTGGGATCCTTCAGTATTGCTATTGCCTAAGCAGTAAAGGGCCCAGAAAGAAACAGTTCCCTTTAGAGAAACTTCTGCAAAACGTTAACTTCTTACAATTCAAAAACACTAACACTAGAGAGCAAACCAACTTCCCCCAAATCTCAAGCACTACTGACCTCCAGGACAAGTCTTGGACTAGTCTAGCAGATTCAAGGAAACTAAATTAACGGGTATAAATACATTTCTCCTTCCTTTTCATTCAGCTAGAGCAATCAGTGCCAACAGGATGACCCATATCAGTCCTCCACAGGAAGGGGGAGGAAGACAAGGCCCACTGAATGGCTGCAGCACTGCTATAGGCTGCATCCCCACTGGCCAGCACATCCAGCTTGTAATGTTTTACAAATGAATACAACGATGACCATGTCTCCGCCCTGCAAATATCTTCCAGCAAAACTGCAAGAGGCCTCCACTCAGGATACCGCCTGAGCTTGTGTCAAATGAGCTAGAATCCCTTCTAGAACTGCCTTGCATCTGACTGTGTTGGGAGGGGGGAGTAAACCCCTCGCCCCCTGCCATAATATATTCAGTATATCACAGACTTTAGCTTACGTTCCACCTGCAACGCTGCCTTTGTGATGTTGCATGCAACCACCTTCTCTTACATGAGTACGCAACTGTGGAATGCATTACCTACTATCTTGAAAACCATTGAAGAAATAACCAACTTTCGAAAATCTCTGAAGACACACCTCTTCAACGAAGCTTACAAAGAGAACCCATAACTTTACTAAATCACCCCGCCAACTAGCCCAGCTACGACAGTCTAATCTCTTTACCTATCCACCTAATCCTTTTCTTCTCTCCCTAACACTTTTACATCACTAATCATATCTAATATCCTGGAATGGCAAAACCATAACAGAACTCTGTAAGCCACATTGAGCCTGCAAATAGGTGGGAAAATGTGGGATACAAATGCAATAAATAGTAATAATCATACTGTACTGTGTACTGTGCCCGAGAGACTTGCCCGGACATGCCTGTCTTGCATCTACCTAGGGCCAGATGCACTAAACTTAACGAGCCAGCAACGTGGTTTTTAAACTGGTTCTAGCAAGTTTAGCGTGCAAGTAGTAAACTGGGACATGCACAAAAGGGTTCAACAAGCCACTTTCCTGTCACGGTAGCAGCTAACGAAAATGGAATGCAAATGAGCTAATTACTATTATAATGTGAATGTGATGCACTACCATTTCCGACCCCATGCACCGTGGAAAACCTAACGGGAGGTCTGCACCTCTCATTGGGGCTGCTGTGAGCGGGACCCATGCAGAGGAGGACGCCCATCGCAAAAATGGAAAGAAGAAAAAAAAACATCCAAGTGCTCGTCAGGGACATCCTTTCAAATGCCTAACACTTGGACGTTCTTCACTGAAAAAAAAAAAAAAAAAAAAAGACATCCCTGATGAACACTTGGGACGTTTTTTTTCTTCAGATTTTGTGATGGGCGTTCTTCTCTTGGACGTGTTTTTCTTACGTGCCCGAAAACCACCGGAGAGTATCGGGGATTGGAACATGCGAGGACATCCAAATCAAAACTATTTGGACGTCCCTTTCGATTATGCCCCTCCAGGTCTCTCTCAGCCAATCATAGCGCGTTTAGCTGACAGCTAAATGTGCTGTGATTGGCTGAGAGAGACCTGGAGGGGCATAATCGGAAGGGTCGTCCAAATAGTTGTGATTTGAACGTCCTCGCACGTCCCGATCCCCGATTCTCTCCAGCGTGGTCATTTCGGGTACGTAAGAAAAACACGTCCAAGAGAAGGACACCCATCACAAAATCTGAAGGGAAAAACGTCCAAGTGCTCGTCAGGGACGTCCTTTTTTTTTCCTGAGTGAAGGACGTGTATGAAGCCGTCTTTGGCATGCGCACAGCAGCCAGCATAACGACTGGCTGCTCTGCGCATGCTCAGCTGGCCGACTGGCTTCCCCTCCTTAGGGAGGAAATCACGTGCAAATGAGCTAACAGCGAGCAGCTCATTTGCATGCGATTTCCTTCATGCATGCCCATTTTTTACCGATTCGCTAAGGGATCGGTAAGGGAAGGGCTCTTTCCATGGAGTTAGGGCATCTGACTCCTAGACTCTTGGCAATGACCCTGTCTATCCAGTGACACATCTGGCTCAATCTGAAGGCATGCAGCAACTCTGGGCAGACACTTTGCTTATTCAGCCCTTTTAAGTTGCGGTAAGCTTGCGCTAGCACTTACTAAAGCTTAGCAAAAAGGCCCCTGTGTGTGCCTCCACCACATCCATTAGATGGTTATTTCATGTATTTATCATTTATGCCAAAATATTTCCTTTTTTTTTTTTTTACACTCATGTCTAACCCCTTTTCAGCCTCATATCACCACCCTTTATTTTTAGGGCTTCACATCTCATTTAAAAAATAGCCACAACCTCCACGCATTCCTAAAGAGGGCATTTGTGAAGTTATTTCAGTCTCAAAATGTATACACCTGCTGCACAGCAAGCTGCCTTAAAAAAAAAAAAAGTTAGCAAGTAACCACCATTAAAAGGACTATCCCCAAATGCTCAAGACATACATCTGCCAATCAGCACTTGCATAAGTATATTATAAGCCCATTCACAAACGTGTACACATCTATTCTGAAAAAACTGAAGAATGGGAAAAAGAATCCAGTGTCATACATGCCAGTCCAAATTCTTTTTGGAATATCCAGAAAAGTGAGGAAAGCGTGCGGCACACAGCTCAAGTAACTCCTTCCAATTCCATTATATATGTATATGGGTGAATGTATGTCTACATTGCCTGTGGCATGTTGGGTGGGGGTTGTGTGTGTGTGTACGAATGTATAGGTGGGGGTGCGTTATGTATAAGCAGTTCCGTGTGAGGCCAGATTAGATTGTAAGCTCTTTGAGCAGGGACTGTCCTTCTATGTTAAATTGTACAGTGCTGCGTAACCCTAGTAGCACTTTAGAAATGTTAAATAGTAGTAGTAGTAGTAGTGTTTGTGGTAGATGCAGTTAGGTTTGGGTATGAGGGCAATTTGTGAGGTGGTAGGCTCATTGTGGGAGTTGCAAGGGTAGATTTTGTAGGTGGGGTAATTGGGGGGGTGAGATGTGACAGTTGCAGGGGTAATACTTGGGGTGGGGTTAGTAGATAACAGAGAGAGGCAGTTTGAAAACAGGACTTGTTCAGCTGCTACACTTCACTAAGTTTCTATGCTACAGCAGCTGAACACCTTTTCCCACAGAAATGTATTGGACTATTTTCTTTTCACCAAGGGGCTCTTTTTTTCCTCAAACCCCTAGTCAAATATTGCCATTTTTTTTAACACAATGTATCTTTAGTTTTTTTTGTTTTGTTCCCCAAATGTGCCAAGTTTCAACCCATTCTGTTAACATTTTGGAGAGCTAATCTGTTGACAGGACAGCCAAACTACCCTGCCAGCCATTCTTGATAACTTTAGTACAATTCTTTCCAACTTTTGTTGGGCTGGAAAGAATAAAGTGGCCCTTTTACAAAGGCATGGTAGGCAACCGTGTGGGTAGCGCGCTGTAAAACAGCACTATCGCATGGCGCAACACGGCGCTCTGTGGTAGTTGTGTTTGTCGCATAGCATTTTCCATGTCAGAAAATGTTTCTATCTTCTAGTATGTGGGAGGGGGGGGGGGGACGGCAAGGAGTAGGCGTGCCCGGTGGTAACTGGCCATCGCCGCATGCTGTCCGATTACCACCGGGTTGGCGCGTAAGCCCCTAACACCTGCTAAACAGGAGGCGGTAAGGGCTCAGGCAGTAAATTGCCGCACACCAATATTTTTATTAGCGCACAGCCTGCTACGTCAGTAGCCATGGCAGCTCCCATCGCGGTGCTACAGATTTGGAGATAAAACTGTCCTAAAAAGCTAAAATAATTGTTAGTGCTATGGTTGTCAATGTGATAATGAACCAGTTCGGAATGTGTAAATTGGAGGTTCTAGTTTGCAATGATTTTCGATTATTTGTATAGCCTCTAGTTGCGGGATATTCGTATAGAGAGAGTCTATATCTAATGTTACCAATGTAATATCTGTGAGGTCACCGTCAAAGTTTTCAAGTAATTGTATCATATGGCCAGAATCTCTAACATAGGATTCTATGGATGGTGTTAAGGAATGGAGGAAAAAAATCAACAAAAACAGACAAGGGCTCTAAAACTGATCCGTTGCCTGACACAATTACTCTGCTTGGGGGATCGGTTAAAGATTTGTGGATTTTGGGCAAGGTGTATAGTGTAGGTATAGTAGGATATTTAACAGGAAATCTTTTTCTTTATTAGTCAGAAAACCTCTGGATGCTGCCAAAGTGATTGTTTCATCTATGCCTTTTTGAATAGTAACTGTTGGATCTGTGTCACGTGGAGTGTAATATCGTCTGTCGTCTAACTGTTTTCTGATCTCTGTCACATATTCTGTTTTGTTTTGGATTACTATCCCCACACCTTTATCAGCGGGTTTGATCACAATTGCACAGTTTGTTGATAGCGAATAGATGGCTTCATTTTGTTCTTTAGACAGGTTGTAGAATCTTTGTTTTTTCTTTTTCTCTAAAAGAGCAACATCCCGTTGCACGCATTCCATGTATGCATAGATAAGTGGATCTTGCTGTCCTGGAGGCATCCATTTTGAGTTCTCTTGACAATGGAAACATCTGTATATGGTGTATCATTTTTTGAAAAAGTTGGAATTTGCAATTTCCTAGAAAATTTAAACAAATCTATCAGAATACTGTGCAGAAGGAATGGATCTTCAGGAGCTTAGTCGAGATCGTGTGGCAGAACCGGTGGTGGGAGGCAGGGCTGGTGGTTGGGAGGCAGGGAGAGTGCTGGGCAGACTTATACGGTCTGTGCCAGAGCCGATGGTGGGAGGCAGGGTTAGTGCTGGGCAGACTTATACGGTCTGTGCCAGAGCCGGTCGTTGGGAGGCGGGGATAGTGCTGGGCAGACTTATACGGTCTGTGCCAGAGCCGGTGGTTGGGAGGCGGGGATAGTGCTGGGCAGACTTACACCGGCCTATGCCCTGAACAGCACAGGTACAAATCAAAGTAGGGTATACACAAAAAGTAGCACATATGAGTTATCTTGTTGGGCAGACTGGATGGACCATGCAGGTCTTTTTCTGCCGTCATCTACTATGTTACTATGTTACAATTTCCATTTAAAATAATGGACATTCCTGCTGCAGTAAAAGTGGCCTCACTGCGCAGTAATCTTCACATGTCCACACTACTGCAGGCAATTTTTGAATGCCGTTTTGTAAAAGGGCCCTAAAGTACACTGTTGGTTAGCTACCAAGATAAATGGCTAGTCACCCAGTTCAGGAATTTTGCAAAATTATTTATTATTTATTAGGATTTATTTACTGCCTTTTTGAAGGAATTCACTCAAGGCGGTGTACAGTAAGAATAGATCAAACATGAGCAGTAGGCAATTAGAGCAGTAAAAATATTCAAACAACAATACAAAGTATGGCATAGTATACTGCTTGCAATGACAACAGAATATGTACTAGAACATTATAATTGGTAGTGAAGGGTAAGGCAAAGTTGTAACATATAGATGAGTAAGAAAGTAGGAAGAATTAGAAAGTAAGGTGATTGATTTGAAGAAAGTTGCACGTGAGGTCAGAGAGATGGTTAAATATTATCTCAGCTAGGGTAGGAGTGGATAAACATGGCCCACTGCGGTATGTGCAGCCCGAGTCAATCCTTGTGTGTGTGAGTGAGACTAACAAGTTAGTTACTTTTTCCGTTAAAGGCTTGGTTGAAGAGCCAAGCTTTCACCTCCTTCCTAAAGTAGAGGTAGTCTTGTGTTAAGCGGAGCCTTTCAGGCAATGCATTCCAGAGTGTGGGGGCTACTCCGGAGAAGGCTCGCATGCGGGTATCACATCGTGTAATGTCTTTTGGAGAGGGTGTAGTTAGTGAAAGTCCACGGGAGGACATTAGTGTCTAAATATAGACCAAAGTTCTGTCGCTAAAATTCCTTATTACTAGGGTCTTTGAAGAACGAAGCAGCTATCAGTATTGATAAGGCTTGTGAAATGGCATCAACAAGGTAATGACCATACATGAGGCCCTACTTCCAGGTCTATGATTACCTAGCTAAAATGATACCTTCGGATGGGTTCGTCCAGTGGGCTTCTTTATGGTAAGAAAGCCAACCTGAACCTAACAGGTCTAACAAATATGATGTTATTTGTCATACTCTACTGATGTCGAGATATCAAGTTTTTCATAATAATATACAGAGGGCTGATAAACAAACTGAATCATGAGGGCTGGACACAGTTATTAGCTGGGTAGAGAACTACTAAGAGTAGCAGTCAAGGGAGTTCACACTGGCAAAGAACGGGTGTGCTGCTTCATGGCTTAATGCTATTTATAGAGACATTGTGGAAGGACCTGAAGTGAAAATAATGATTATTGCCAATGACATAAAAATCTAACAGACAGACTAGGGAGGAGCAAAAGGAGATCTGAAAAGCCTCAAATATGGTCAAGATTCTGGAAGCTGACTTCAACGTAATAACCACCAATACATTTAGGACATCACTCGTCCATTTATTGAGAAGGTATGAACTGGCAACTGATAAAAAGAAAGCCAAGAGTGTGTTAACGGTACAAAACAAAAAAAAAAACAACCTTTTTTGCTGGTTGTATCTGGATACAGTGTGGCAACTGTAAGGTGCACCCACATACTCAGAGACAGGCAGCAAGATGGACAGTACGCAAAGGAAGGGGAAGCCTAGAGCTACAAAAGAAAGATGGAAGAGAGGGGGCAGGGGATGGAGGCAAACATCCTCTGGCCAATTTTTTACAAGGTTGTAGCTAGTCATCTCAATCAGCAGCAGACTGAGGGGTAAAAGGGGCAATCAGGGAAGTCAAAGCCGTAGGACAGATTAAATGAATTCTATGCTTTCGTCTTCACTGAGGAAGATTTGACAGAGATGCAGGTGCCAGAAATGGTATTCAAAGCTGACGAGTCAAAGAAACTGAATGAAATCTCTATAAACCTGGAGGATGTAATGGCTCAATTTCACAAATTGAAGAGTAGCAAATCGCCTGGACCGGATGAACTTGAGGAACTATTGTTAGTAATATGTAATTTATATTTATAATCAAGAGTGGTACCAGAAGATTGGAGGGTGGCAAATCTAACGCCGATTTTTAAAGAAGGTTAAAGAGGAGATCAGGGAAATTATAGACTGGTAAGCTTGACGTTGGTGCCGGGCAAAATGATGGTGACTATTATAAAGAACAAAGCATATTCAAAAGCATGGATTAATGAGACAAAGCCAACGTGGATTTAGTAAAGGGAAATCTTGCCTCACCAATCTATTACATTTCTTTGAAGAGGTGAACAAACATGTAGATAAAGGTGAGCCGATTGATATTGTGTATCTGGATTTTCAAAAGGCATTTGACAAAGTGCCTCATGAGAGACTCCAGAGGAAACTGGAGAGTCATGAGATAGAAAAACTGGTTAAAAGATAGAAAACAAAGAATAGGGTTAAATGGTCAGTATTCTCAATGGAGAAGGGTAGATGGTGGTGTTCCCCAGGGTCTGTGCTGGGACTGCTGCTTTTTAACATATTTATAAATGATCTAAAGATGGGAGTAACTAGTGAGGTAATTAAATTTGCTGACAACACAAAGCTATTCAAAGTTGTTAAATCGCAAGAGGATTGTGAAAAATTACAAGAGGACCTTATGAGACTGGGTATCCAAATGTCAGATAGCGTATAATGTGAGCAAGTGGAAAGAGATGCATGTGGGAAAGAGGAACCCAAATTTTAGGTATGCAATGCAAGGTTCCACATTAGAAGTCACAGACCAGAAAAGGGATATAGGCGTTGTCGTTGATATGTTGAAACCTCCTGCTCAGTGTGCGGCAGCAGCTAAGAAAGCAAATAGAATGTTAGGTATTATTAGGAAAGGAATGGAAAACAAAAATGAGGACGTTATAATGGCTTTGAATTGCTCCATGGTACGACTGCACCTCAAATATTGTGTTCAATTCTGGTCACTGCATCTTAAAAAATATATAGTGGAATTAGAAAAGGTATAAAGAAGGGCGATGAAAATGATAAAGGGAATGGGACAACTTCCCTATGAGGAAAGGCTGAAGCTGCTAGGGCTGTTCAGCTTGGAGAAAAGACAGCTGTGGGGAGATATGATAGATGTCTATAAAATAATGAGAGGAGTGGGAAGGGTAAACGTGAATCGCTGGTTTACTCTTTCCAAAAATACTAGGACTAGGGGACACGCGATGAAGCTACAAAGTAGTAAATTTAATACGAATCGGAGAAAATTTTTCTTCACTCAACATGTAATTAAACTCTGGAATTCGTTGCCAGATAATGTAGTAAAAGCAGTTAGCTTAGCGGGGTTTAAAAAAAGGTTTGGATGGCTTCCTAAAGGAAAGGTCCACAGACCATTATTAAAATGGGCTTGGGGGAAACCCACTGCTTATTTCTAGGATATGCAGAATAAAATGTATTGTACTTTTTGGGGGGATCTTGCCAGGTACTTGGGACCTGGATTGGCCACTGTTAGAAACAGGATGCTGGGCTTGATGGACCTTTAGTCTGTCCCAGTATGGCAATACTTATGTACTTATTCTGCATTGTGCAGATCTCCCCCACAGCACAGAATTATGCTTTCCTCCACAGAAAAATAAATTTGTGGCAAAAGCTGGGTAGAATAAAGAGGGTACACCACAAAACCAACAGACAGTGGCAAGAGCCTGGAGGAAGAAGAGCAGCCAATCCTGTGGAAGATAAAAGCATATTTGGCTCAGGGAGAACAAGGAAGTAGCCCAGCTGCAGTGGAATCCAAGGAAAGTGTGTGGGGGGAAGGGAAATGGGACTTGATATACCGCCTTTCTGAGGTTTTTTGCAACTACATTCAAAGCAGTTTACATATATTCAGGTACTTATTTTGTACCAGGAGGGTTAAGTGACCTGCCCAGAGTCACAAGGAGCTGCAGTGGGAATCGAACTCAGTTCCCCAGGATCAAAGAGTTCACTGCACTAACCACTAGGCTACTCCTCCACCAGATCTGATTCTGCAGCCCATGAGGACTGACATCCATGAACCAGCAGTATTTCAAAGAAAATATACCGCCTTTATGTGGTTTTTTGCAACTACATTCAAAGTGGTTTACCTATTATATACAGGTACTTATTTGTACCTGGGGCAATGGAGGGTTAAGTGACTTGCCCAGGAGGGACACTTGAATAGCTGCAGCACTTACAAAAGTCTTTTCTGGGTGAAGCTCTACACCCAGAGATTCTTACCAGTTTCAGCAAAAAAAGGGGTAAAAAGAACACAGTTAAGTGATAGTGCCAACAGCACCAGGATACAGAATGGAGGTGATATGATCTTCAAGTGCTGATCTGACAAAGGTATAGAACTATCATCCTGCAGCCAGTATCCCATGGATGGTGAAATTGTTACAATTTTCAGCTAATGAACAACTGAAAATCATATAGAGACATTTAGGGCCCTGTTTACTAAGCCACATTATAGGCGAATTAGCATTTTTAACGCGCGTTAACCATGTATGCACGTTAATAGTGTATGCTGTGTTACATTGTGGGGAGTGTCAGATTTGTCCTCAGACTACAGTTTTGCAAGAATGGATCCACAATGTAACACAGCAAACCTACAAACTGAGGCACACCACTACATGTCTATCTTCGTTTGTGGTGTACATAATAGAATGTCCCTGTCACTTATATTGTGTAGGACGTATTATTAGGAGGATAAAAATTTGACTGATGGACCATAAAAGTCGGCTTGCAACAAAATCTGTAACTGCTCCACTTGTTGTTCACTGCTTATAATTCAATCATAAGTTTATTGATTTACCAAGTTCCAGAATCCCCCGCTGGCTCTGATCGGGGCTTAATGTTAGCCCGACAGGAACAGTGGTGGATTTATACATTACAGACCATTAGCCCCAAAAGTTTGAATGAGAATATAGAGTGGAATACTATCATTTGAATAAGAAACAACTGTAATCTGGGGAAGTCAGTAAGAAGATATGTCAGTTGAAGAAATAAAGTCGGTACCAAACAATCTTTATATTCTGTAGTGACATCATGTCCGGTCGGAAGCTGTAAGATGAGCGCCTATATAAGCTTATTGGGACCCTACATGGTCCGTGTTTCGGCTCAAAAAGCCTTCATCAGGGGTCTAAAAACATAAAACAAAAATATTTAGAAGCATCTATACATTTTTTCTCACTCATACGTTGTTTCCTATGCGATGTTAAGTCAAGTTTTTGTCAAATGTTGAGGGTTCTGGTGTTCAGACACAGACCGCTATTTTATCATTTGCCAATAATCCTGCAAGTATAGCGTAGCACGGACCGTACGCTTATTTTACACCAGTTTTATCTTTTATATATGAGGGTTCATCTACATGTTTTATTTTATCTTCCTCTCCGTTTTATTTTCTTTTTTACAGAGGGACTTCTAACTTTTTTGGGAGGGTTTATATATATATATATATATATTTTTTTTTTAACTATATTTTTACCTTTTAATTTGATCTCTACAACTGATGAGGTTCACGTATCCTAATATATATATATTTTTTTCATATGCATAGCAGTTTATGCGCTCCTTGATCTGAGAGATTAAGCGGCCAATCAGTATATGTCAAGCCGTTGGTATGTAAATTTGTGAGACCATTTATAAACACTATTGTTTTTATCTGTGTGAGCTCAATATATACATTTATATATACAATTATGTATAAGGCTATATATATATATATATATATATATATATATATATACACACACACACTTGCTTACATGTAATTTCATTATATTTTTATATACTTTTATTCATTTATCTATATTTTTATTTTTCCATATTTGTTATATATATATATATACACATTAGTGAACGAGAGTGTATATATGTATATTATATTGTATTTTATAATATAGTAATACATTTTTTACTTTACTACATGTCCTGTCAAATGTTATGATTTTTATCTGTATTATGATGGATTTGTATATTTTGAAACAGTTTTTTTAATATTTTGTATTTTATGTTCATTCATATATGTCACGTCTTTTGATCTATATACGTGGTACAATCTATATGAGAAACTATTATTTTTATGCTTCTAAATATTTTTGTTTTATGTTTTTAGACCCAAAACATGGACCGTGTAGGGTCCCAATAAACTTTATTTTGGTGCTTTTTCTACTGTGTCATTTGGACTGGTCTCATTGGATTTGGCGTTTTTCCTCGTTTGTTTTTTCCCTCTTGGTTTGCTTGTGGAAGTATTGGACCTCTTTTTGTTTGGTTCACCTATATAAGCTACAATAGCGAACAATAGGAGTGTCTTGCAGCCTGTTGAATAAAGAAAGACGGCGCGGATGACAGCTTTAACCAGAGTCCCTGAAGAAAGAAGGTTGAAACTCGCGATGTCGGGCATTTCCAGGGGAAGGTGGTCGAATGTTTTCATACACTTCTGCCCCTTGATCCAGCAAAGTCAGCACGAATGTGGATATTAAGATAAGTGACGTTTTCATGAATAATCATGTGATTCCAAGGACTGAAGTTATGTTAAAGTTAGTTGGGGACCTTTTTAGTAGGAGTTGGTATAGAATAGATATCACTAAAAGATATTTACAAAGATATACACAAAAAACAGAGTAACCCAATGAACAAAGTACTATACCACCGGGCAACAGTTAATCTGAGTGCCAGAGTGTGTGGGGAAGTCTGAGGGTACTCTTATACACACAAAAAATCTTTATTTAAAGAAAAGAACTAGTACATTGTTTATTCATGAATAATAACAAATAACATTTATGGTAGCAGTGATCCTGGTTTTAATGATGGTTTTAGATCAAAACATATTACAGAAACACTGTTACTTGTTTTTATAACCAAGATTAGACATTTTTTGAGTCAGGGGCTACAGGCAGTGTTATTACAGTTTGATATTATCAGCTGCTTTTGATGCAATAAATCATACCATATTTTTGTCTAAGTTATCAGAAATCAGATTGTCAGGAGCAGTGTTGATGTGATTCAAGAAAGTCTTAAGGAACAGGTCATATAGTGTTAAAGAGAATATGGAGAAATCAGCTTATTAGAAAATCCTGGTTGTGGAGTGCTTGAGGGATCACTGTTTAACATTTACCTTTGGGTAATCTTTTCCTTGAGGAAAGAGACACTTTATTACCGGATGCAGATATCATCTTATTTTTTGCCCCATGAGGGGGTCTTCGGTCAGTTTTTTGAGTTCTATTAAATATTACATTTCCTACATTGATAACTGGGCAACAAGGCACTATCTGTGCTTGAATAAACAAAAGACGAAGTCACTTTGGTTTGGGACAATATTCCAAATAGTTTTGTTGTCTTAGCTTCTGGCAAAAGCTTGAAAATTGAGGGTGCTTCTAGGGTATTGGGAGTTATTTTAGATTCCATTCTTACATTTGAAAAATAGGTTGCTGCTTTAAGAGATTTTATTTGTTCTTAATTTAAGATAATTGCATGCGATTAGGTCCTCTTTACGGAAAGAAGACGTTAGAATTTTGGCACAGGCTACGCTTCTTCCCCAACTGAATTATTGCAACTCTTTATACTCTCAGCTCGTTTACAATTGCAGTATACAGAAGCCAGATTGATTTCTGGTTTGGGTCAGTTTGATAGCGTCTCACCTGTTTTGAAGGAGCTACATTGGTTACCAATCATACAGCATATTAAACTTTAAAATGAAATCATTTCCTTTTCAGAGGAACGTCAATGAAACACAATGCCTTTGGTCCTGAAAACACAAATTTATACACATTTTAGGAAGTTGCTTAAGACCCATTTATATGATGGTTATTCCTGTGTTTGTACTGAGTTTTTGGGTTTTGTAACCTCCTCTTTTGTCTAGATAATTCTTTTTTTGTAGACCGCTGTGAATCCAATTTTTGGACAGCAGTCAGTATATAGAATAGAATCAGAGGGACAATGTTTAAGGGCTACTTGTTCTCTTACAAATAAAACCACCACATTTATACTGTGCAGTGCCTTAGACTGTGGGCTGCCAGTCTCTGCAGGGACTCTGCCAGCAGCAGAACTGTCACCCTTTGACAGTTCTGTGAAAAGCTGCAGCAGGTTATCTGTCTTCATTTCCTACCAGCTGTACTTAAACAGCTATTGTCCCTCCCCAGACTCTCTTAAGACAGAGTATAACCTGTGGATGGGAAAATAGTGATGCCTGTGCAAAGAGGCCAGAGGCTGAAGCGTTTTTTCAATTCTGACCTCAATGCTGAAAACAGCAGAACTAACAAGCAATTGTAGTAAGATTTCACTTCATGGTAAAAAGAACTTGAGACATAATGTAGGTCTCATACTACCACACTGGAAGGAGAAGCCTGGAAGTCACAAAAACTCATATGCTACACCTGAAGTATGTGCGTGCATGTGTGAGGGAGAGGACAGGGGGAGAGCCAGCAACATTTTGGGCACACTGGCCAATCTAAAACACACCTCCTGCATTAATACACTTATTCTACTCCAACAGAAAGCTAGAGGAAAAAGACTTTCCACAACATATTAGGAAAATGTTGGAAAGCAAACCCAGAGTTTTATGCATGGATACACAAACATCACTGAAGCCAGGGGTATCCAAGGGAAAGAAGGGGCATAAGTGGCACATAATCCTAATGACAAGCAGGATTAAAAAGGGACTGATCCCAGGCATCATCAGGGATAAGGAGATGGCTATTCAAGGTTGTTAAAACACGTGTAGACTGTGAAATGTTGCAGTAAGACCTTAGGAAATTGGAAGACTGGGCGTCCAAATGGTAGATGAAATTTAATGTGAACAAATGCAAGGTGATGCACATTGGAGAGAATAATACGAATCATAGTTACCTGATGCTAGGGTCCACCATGGGGGTCAGCGCTCAAGAAAAAGATCTGGGTGTCGTCATAAATAATACGCTGAAATCTTCTGCTCAGTGTGTGGCAGCGACCAAAACAGCAAACAGGATGCTAGGAATCATTAGGAAAGGGGTGGTGAATAAGACCGAAAATATTATAATGCCATTGTATCGTTCCAAGGTGCATTCACACCTTGAGTTTTCGTTCAGTTCTGGTCACCGTATCTCAAAAAAGATATAGCAGAATTAAAAAAGTTTCCAGGAAGAGCGACTAAAATGATAAAAGGGATGGAACTCTTCTCGTATGAGGAAAGGCTAAAGAGGTTAGGGCTCTTCAGTTTGGAAAAGAGACAGATGAGGGGAGATATGATTGAAGTCTACAAAATCCTAAGTGGTGTAGAATGAGTAGAAGTAAATCAATTTTTTACTTATTCCAAAAGTACAAAGACTATAGCACACTCAAGGAAGTTACATGGAAATACTTTTACAACAAATAGGAGGAAATATTTTCTCACTCAACGAATAGTTAAGCTCTAGAACTCTTTGCCAGAGGAGATGGTAACAGCGGATAGCATATCTGGGTTTAAGAAAGATTTGGACAAATTCCTGGAGGAAAAGTCCATAGTCTGCTATTGAGACAGACATGGGGAAGCAACTGCTTGTAGCATGAAATGTTGCTGCTAATTGGGTTTCTTCCAGGTAGTTGTGACCTGGCTTGGCCACTGTTTAGAAAACAGGATACAGGGCTAGATGGACCATTGGTCTAACCCAGTATGGCTACTCTTATGGTATATACAGGCACCGATGAGATCCAAAAAATAAAACCAAACCCAGCACCAGAGGGCAATGAGCAAATGCAGTAACAAGTGCAGAAAGAGCAGACCCAGGCATCAGGGATGACAACCAACAGAAGCAACAAAAGATGAATAGAACCAAGAAAGAAAACCCAGCATCAGTTCTCCTCTCCCCCAAACCAGAAATCTGAGAGGAATGTCCCGCCTTCCGTCTGCATGGCCTTGGGGCTCCAGATCTAGACCCATCAGCTCTCTCCTTATGTCTCTTCTTCAGAGCCTGAGCAGCAGCAGATCATCCTGCTAGTATTTGTGCCTACAGAGAATGAAAAGCTGTACAGCTGCCAGCTAGGTCTGTGCTTCACTCAGCACGTAGAACCCAGATACCACTCACTGACACACCCCTCATTGGGTACTTCAACATGGCTCCCATACTTAGAATTTCATATCCGGCTGCTCTTACCACCTCTCCCATGCCATTAACATGTATGTACGGAACACCACCAGATTCAGTTCAGTGGAACTGAATTATGAGACACAAGGCAGCAGAAAACAAAATCTGCTATCAAGTATCCAGCATTGGGCTGGTGCTCTGGATGAGAGGGGGGGGGGGAGTGGTTAACAGTGGACAGCAGAAGAGAAAACAGGGCCATAGATAAATAATGGAGAAAAGAGACTATACTATCAGAGTGATGGTAATTATTACTGTCTAGCATGTGGGAGCCATGTCTTGAGCAGCCTGACTCCAGCGTTCCCACTGACGTCCCATGGGCTGGGCCTTACAAACCCTCTGTAGCACATCTTTTTTGCTGATTTTTTTTTCTAAAAGAATACCAACCCACGAAGACTCCATTTTCCTCATCAATGTGTTTCACTGTCAAGCACAGCATTCTAGCGCTCGATTTCTGAGAAGCAACTGAAACTAGGAGTGGCCTAGTGGTTAGGGTGGTGGACTTTGGTCCTGGGGAACTGAGGAACTGAGTTTGATTCCCGGCACAGGCAGCTCCTTGTGACTCTGGGCAAGTCACTTAACCCTCCATTGCCCGCCGCATTGAGCCTGCCATGAGTGGGAAAGTGCAGGGTACAAATGTAACAAAAAAAAACAACTTATAATGAGTGTCTCCTATTTAGCACCTGCTACTCAAATTTACATAAACCACAGCCTGCTCCTACTCTGATGATTTTCATCAGACCTCGCCCCCCTCCCTTCCCCTTTTACAGGCATCAAACTGACACATGGAAAACACTCAAAAATGGTATTTCTTTTAAAACCAGGGTAGTGTGGTCCCAGCAGTTACTCAAAACAAATGACGTGAAGCCAACAATTTGTCAAGTTGATGAGACTCCATGTGATATTAGCTGCACTAAACAAACCCTAACAACATTTGATATACTGCCTTTTGTCAATCACTGATTTCTGCAGCTGTGCTTATAGTTTCTACTACCGCTATGACTTGATGTCAAGCTGCGAGTGCTTATTGTGAGACTGTTCCATAGATAATGAATCTTATCCAACATCCCAGAATACTGCTTTCTGATACACTCAGGATACTGAAAAAATAAAAATAAAAACAACCCACCTCACTTCAAACAAAAATAATCTATATATGTAAAAACTTTTGTCCCCGGTATACAAATTCTTCACTGGTTTTCACAACAGCTTAGGAAGCATTTTACAATGTTTATTTGGAGGAGGGGCATCTTTAAAAGACATTTAGGCAGGTAAATGAACCCAACTGAGATTTGCCCTCCTCTTTATGGCTTAAAGTACATGTGTGCTTCCACAATGCAGTACCTTCAGGTGAGTTCAAGTGAAGGCACATTCCTAGGAGTGTTTCAGGTCAAGGAGCGGAACAGAATGTGTACAGCTGGTCACCTGTACAAAAGAATCACATTGCTGATTTCACTTTAAAAACAGATGGCAATTCACAGAGGATACTAGTATGTTTGTGCATTTAAAACAGCCTACTCAAAAACTGCCCCTTAATACAAAAAGCAGCAATAGTAGAAATGTTAAACATATGTCCTTAACATTTACTCCCAATTTTAGCTCATACAACAATCAAGACCTTATGACTACTAAGGACATGTAAGATTAAGTGAAGAGAAAGAGCTGGAATTGCTCTATTTGTGCATGAATGCAGTAAGTCATGATCCAAAAGGCCAAAAGGCATATCTCTATGGTGTATTTACTTATACAGTGCTGTGGAAGTCTACAAGCCCTTAGGAAGATCTGTATTTTTGTTCAAATTTATAGCCAAAACATTACTTTTAATTCTAATCTAATCCCTGCTACGAAAAAAGAAAAAAAAACACTGAACAAAACTAAAGGATATATTTTAATTTATTCATCAAAAAGACTGTGTGAAAAAATGTGTGCCCGTGGAGCATCAATTACTGTAAATGTTCCTGTAGCTATTAAGAATGTGTATTTGTTTGAAATATTTTTTTTTAATCCTAAATTTTATCTCCTCTCCCACCCACCCCGACCCCCATCATCAACAACAGGCCACACTATTGACAACAAGAAAATTATGCCTTATCTGGTAATTTTCTTTCCTTTAATCAAAACAGATAAATTCAGAAACTAGTGGGTTGCGTCCATCTACCAGCAGGTGGCGAGAGATCACAGACTTTAAACCAGTGATATAGGACAGATAGCTCTTCAGAAAGTCAGTATGTCGAATACTAAAGCAGTGACCTGAGCAATCAACTACAGGGTAGCACCTTGTCATTCACCAGTTTGTCGTCAGCTTTCCTTTGTTCCATGCACAGAACCGAAATCCGGTTATTGTGGTCCAATGCCGAAGAAAATCACCATCAGATCCAGCAGCCTTTGCAGTATTTTCCTTTTTTTTTTTGTAAACTTTGACTTCACAGAAAATACATGAAGAACATGAAAAGAAACCTCGGTAACAATACAGCAGAGAGGGGGGGGGGGGGGTGCTGGATTCATCTGCTGTGACTAAAGGAAAGAAAATTACCAGGTAAGGCATAATTTTCCCTTCCTTTGCATCAGCAGCAGATGAATTCATTAACTAGTAGGATGTAGCAAAGCAGTCCCTAAAAAGGAGCGAGGGGGAATCCGATCACCCAGCAGAAAGAACCACCGCACCAAACCGTGAACCCCGGCAAGCCGCCACATCCAAGCCATAATGCCTGGTGAAAGAGTGAAGAGAGTTCCAAGTGGCTGTCCGACAGATATTGTCTAGGGAGAACATTCTCGACTCCATCCAGGAAGGCCCACGGTGCAGGTAAAATACGTTCACAATGCTCCCAGAGCCTGGTGACCCACCAGCACGTACTTTGAGGCCACCGCCTCCTGAATTCAGTGTACCAGGTTCGCCTTGGAAACTGCAAGGCCCCTCTGGCGCCCCGCTAGCAGGACAAACAAATGGTCTCCTGCAGATAGTGCAACAGAAACCGTTGATGTCCAAACACCACCGGGCTGCAAGCCCTCTGCTGCAAATGACGGGAGAAACAGTGGCTGATTCAAGTGGAACGCCTATAGCACCTTTGGTAAGAAGGACAGAACCATCCGGATGTAACCCCCAAAGTCTGAAAACTGGAAAAAAGGGTCACAACATGACAAAGCCTGCAACTCCAACACTCAATGCGCCGAGGACATGGGGACAAGAAACATTGCCTTAACGGTCAAGTCCTTCAATGACAACTTCTTCAAAGGCTCTAAAGAAGACTGATGCATGCCTCTCAGAAACAAATTAAGGTTCCATTTCAGACACGGAGGCTGTAAAGGTGGTTTATGTTGATTAACCGCCTTCAAAAAATGCAACACATCCAGATGCAGGGCCAGAGAAGAACTCTCAACGCGACTTCTAAAGCAAGTCAGAACCACCACCTAGAACTGAAGCGAATTACATGCCAGTCCTTTCTGCAGCCTCCCCTGCAAAAACGTCAGGATCCATGACAAGGAGGCTGCCAGTGGTGACACTTCCTGTGCAGAGCACCACAACTCAAATGTGCGCCAGACCCACGCATAAGCTGAAGCAGTGGAACACTTGCGGGCCTGCAGAAGGGTGGCGATACCTTCTGAATAACCTTTCCGTCTCAACTGCGACCTCTCAAGAGCCATGCCATATGACCAAAGTGGGAGGGTTCCTCCATGGTGACGGGCCACTGACAAAGGATATCCAGAACCAGGAACAGTTCGTCTACGAGCAAACAAATGAGATCCGCATACCATGGTGTCTGGGCCAGTCCGAGGTCACATGAATTACCAGACCCCAGTGGCAGAGGATGCAATGAAGAACCCCCCTGACCAAAGGCCACGGTGGGAAGACACAGAGCAGATCCTCCGTTGGCCAGGGCTGCAGCAGCACGGCCAGGCCTTCAAAACCTGCTGAAAAATGAGCCACCTTGGAATTGTTCCAAGTCGCCATCAGATCAATGAACAGAATGCCTCACTGTTCCATGATGGAGCAAACCTCCGTTAGGGACAGCTCTCACTCCACTGGGTCCAGCAAAATTCTGCTGAGAAAATCTGCTTGCACACTGAGGCGGCCTACAATGTGAACTGTGGACAGGAGCTGAAGATGGTGCTCCGCCCACGCTGCTAGCGTGACACTGTGCGTGCCCACCCCGGCGACTGATGTACGCAACCGCCATTGTGTTGTCAGAGAGCAACTGGACTGGCTTGCCCTGCACCAATACCCAGAAAGCCTTTGTCACCAGCTCGAAGTGCCAAGCAATTGATGGGTCACTGTGCCACCATCTTGGTCCACTGGCCCTGAGCACTGCTTTGCAGACAATTTACACCCCAGCCCACCAGACTGGCATCTGTCACAACCAGAATCCATTGCGGGGCCGCCACTTCTGCAAGTTGCCATCCTGGAGCCACCACCGTATACTGTGCCTAGCCTGTGGAGTCCAACGGAGGCACAACTAATAGTCCTGCAAAACCGGTGACCACTGACTCAAAAGTGCTGAAGCAGCTGCATGTGTGCTCTCAACCACATGGAGCCCAGCACCTGCATGTAATCCAACATCTGTAAACACGGATTCTGGATTCTTGAATCCTGACTGGCTGGGCATGTCCCAAGAACTGGGTTGAGAATTCCTGGTCTAAGAATGTTGCAAAATGACACAGTGGTCTTTGATGGTATCCACTGCATCTCTGACTTTCTCCCAAACAGGTTGTCTTTGGTAGGAGTGCCAGATAATTTTTCTATGGATGGCCTCTCTCTAAGCTCTTATGCTATTAACTATGCCAGCCTCGGTGCAGCAGTAGCCAAAGCAGAGATTCTGAAGTGGTATCAAAAGTGTCACAAGAAGAAATCAGTTAAGTATTCATGAGCATCAGCAAGGTTTGGCTTTAACTCCAATTTGTTTTTGTGAGAATTGCCCTAGTTAGTCAATCTTCTGCAGCAAAATATAGATTCTTGGGTTTTAAGCATGCAGTCAAGATATCGCCAAAGGTTTTTCTCCATCCTGCTGAGAAGCTATATATGAGAAAGCAAGGGGTCTCCTACAGACAACCTACCGCTTTGAGCCAATGCAACAGAGCCTGCTCCACCTCTAGAGAAGAGTCAGAGGTTTAACACCAAATATTTCCTCATCCTTAGCCTAGTGGACTGTGACTCAATTTGGGCATCAACCTTTTCCTCCAACAGGAAAAGTTAAAAAATGAACACCCTACCTAGCATTCTCTCTTATTTAACCAAAAAGAGGACTGGCTGTGTTTGTTAGATCTCAAGAATGCTTACTCTATACCACAGAGAACAGTAACTTGAAGGACCAAGCTTCCAATTCACTGATGCTAGCCCAAACCAAAATTTCTACCTTAATGGCTGAAAGCACAAGTATTAAACAAGACTGCTCAAACAGGAGGCTCAGAACACTCAAAAGCTATATCTAAACTCCAAAGCCTCAATACCTTGGGCTTCTGATTTTTTTTTTGCTCCTCTACCATGTCTCTAGATAGTACATTTAGCCGGGCTACAACTTTTGGGAAATACACCCCTTGATAAGATGTTCTACGAATAGACAAACTCATAGCACCTTGCTGTCCCTTGCCTCCAATTAAGAAAGTTCTTGAATTCTTTCTCAATAACTTTCCTTATAAGCAGGGCTTTGTTTGAGGGAGTACTTGGAGGTACTGAATATATTCACCTTTTCCATTGTCTGCTAAAACTGACCCATGGTCCCCAAGTTTTAATGAAAGAGCTCAGACTCTACATACTAATTCTGCCTTGTCATAGATTCTGTGACTGGTTGCAGGGGGCCTGGCTATTGTGGGGTAAGTCCCTCAGTGATCAGCCCATCCCTGAAGGGTGGCCCAGCACTTGAGTACCGGCACCTTTTTCGCTAGAAAAAAAATGCACGGCTTATAATAAAACTTGTATAGGAATCAATGAGTGCCCAAGTCCAGTTAAGGAATGGCTGTAGCAGTTTCATCTAAATCATCAATCCTGAGGTGAGGGGCGAAGACATATCAGAGGACTATTCAGTGCCTCTAAGGTCAGAACTAAAAAGGGAGGATTCAGTATGGCAAGGCTGTCACTCATTTTAATGGGGTACATTTGTATTTTACTTCTTTATTATTTTTTTTAATAGTGTTAGATATTACGCAAGCCTCCAGTTAATTTGGCCTTTCCACTTCCTCCTGTAGGTCCACCCTCCTGTGTTCTCCTCCCCAAGAATCCTCCCTTAAACCTCCCTTCCCTCTGCACCCTCTTTCCTACCTCCTTCCCCAAGCATCACCTCCCCTGACTTTAGCCTCATTACTTTTCCCTGCTTCTTAAACCTCCATTCCCCATTCTCAGCAGCTGCCTCTCCCCATCCTTACCTTGGGCCTCCATGTAGCTAACGCTACTGCTGCTGCTCCACTGACCTCAGTGCATAGGAGCCGACTCTGTGGGTGCTGTGGGTGCTTGAGCACCCCCAATATTGAGAAAATTCCTTGTATGTGTCCAAGGAAGGGTTATTTCCACTGGGCTTAGCACCCCCAATAATTTTGAAAAGTTGGCTCCTATGCCTCAGTGTAATCCTGAAGTCCTGATCCTCGAGCACCCATGTACTGCCTTCAATCCTAACCTACTACTACTTTATGCCAATAGTGTAAGCTAGTTAAACACAAACAACAAAAACTCAGGGAGGTCCTGCATTTTGATCTCTGGTATTTCAAGATCAGCACACAAGAATTGCTTACCACAAGTTTTTATTTATTTACCACCTTTATGAAGAGATTCACCCAAGGCACTGTTAACAGCATAACAATAGTAAAATGACCAAATATAAACATAACTATAATAAATGAGGTAAACTTGAAAACAGCAGATTGAAGCCTTATAGGACTACCATGAAACAGTATCAAAAATATACATTTAACAGCACAGAAATTCAAATACCAGAGATATAATACAATGTTAACACAATATTGATACACCTAATAAACATGTATTAAAAATTTCAACTAGCATAGATATGATGCTAATGCTTTTACAAAACACAACTTACCATATAGTTGAGAGACTAAGAGCAGATATATAGATGGGGACAAGTGGTACAGAGTCAGTTGGGATAAACAAATGGTTGGCTAATCTAAAGGCAAGTTCTTTGTACAGTTAACCAAAATATAAGGAACTGATCTTTATGTGTAGCAAGCAAGTCCAGGTGTATAGTCAGTCACCCTATGTATTAAAGGCTTGGGAGAACAGCCAGGCTTTCACCTGTTTACTAGAGTAGAGGTAGTCTCTCTGCTGCTGCTGCTTTATGCCTATAATGCAACCTTAAAACTTTGTGGCAGACACTTCTTGAGTGCTGATCTAGTATGCAAGATCAAAACACAGGAAGAGCCTCCCCACCCCCATAAGTTTTTAACATTCTTGTGTTGCTGGCATAAAGCAGTGGCAAAGCCAATCCCCAGTGCCTCTCCTTGCTCTGAAACTCCTGCAGAGCAGAGAAAGGGCCAAAAAAAAGGGTTTGTTTCCTTTTTTTTTTATACATATCCTATCAGGAAGCAGCTTTCTGAAAAGGAAAAAATACCTTGCAGTGCACTTAAGACCCCGTACCATATCTCACTTCAGGTAAATCATCTGTAGTTATTCTAGAATATCTTGGACCAACACTGTTTAAAAGCTCACCCAGATCCACTCCGTCCAAAACTTCATCTTTACATCAAGAATTGCCAATTTTAGAAATCAGAAGTCTGGTTCCACTTAAACCTCCAGACCTCTTCAGAAACTATGACTCTAATCCTGTCTGTCTCCATTCTCCAAGAAGGCAGAGTGGCAGAACGCTCTGAACAGTTCATCCTTTGATGAGTATATTTGGAAATCCAGTGACCAACTCAGAATTCCTACGTTCAACCAGACAAGATGCCTCTGAGCCTATAATCTCTTGACCCTAAAGAAACTTGAGAATGTTTTTTCTGTCTTACTGTGGGGAAAACAAAAGGTACAATCCAAAAGACAACCTCTACAGAAGTCTAGAGCACTCAAGGGCTTTCCTCATTGTTCTAAAATCTTGAGGAGAAATTTTACATTAATTGTTACATTCAATACACATTTATTTCTGATGCTGAATTTTAAAGCTAGAAAAAGGGAGACACACCCCTATACACAAGCCCCAAAAAAACTAAGTAGGGATGTCAAACAGCCTTCCAAAATAAATCCAAGAAGAGACTCCAAAGGTAAACACAAGAGTCTACCTTTATTGGAACATCAAGTTAAACTAGGACGCAACACGGAGCTGTGTTTCAGCATGAAATGTCTAACTCAGGAGCCAAAGCTTCTTGGTCACTCTTCTGTAAAATTATTGCTGGTAATGCAATAAAAATGCTAGTAGTTATTACAGCAAGAAAAAGCAACAAAAACAGATCCTGCTTCCACTGGTTCCCTCCAAAGCAGTGGCATAGCTAAGTGGTGCCAAGGGGGCCTGCCCCCCCCCAATTTCCTCCGGGCCCCTGGTTTTGCTGGCGGGGGTCCCCAACCCCTGCTAGCTGAAGCCTTGTCCAGCGCCGGTCTCCGGCACCACCACGTTGCCTGCCCCGCTCTCTCTTCCCCCTCATGTCCTGCACGCTCCTTTGAGCATGCTCAGTTTCACTTAAAGGACGTGAGGAGGAAGAGAGAGCAGGGCAGGAAACACAGCGGCGCTTCAGAAGGCTTCAGTTGGAGGGGGTTGCAGACCCCCGCCAGCCAAGGTGTTTGCTGCAGCAGTGGGTGGGGAGTGGCAGGGCAGCAGACTAAAATGTGCCCCCCCCCCCCCCACCACCTAGGGCTCTGGCTCCCTCCCACCGCAAGGTCTGGCTATGCCCCTGCTCCAAAGACCCTGTGCAGAGCTCAATTTCCCCCACAGTCTTTACAGTGTCCCTAGCCTAATGGTTAGTGCAGCAGGCTTTGATCCTGATGACCTGGGTTTGATTCCCACTGCAGCTCCTTGTGACCTAAGGCAAGTCACTTAACCCTCCATTGACCCAGGTATAAAAACTTAGATTGTGAGCTCTCTAGGGACAGACAAAGTACCTGCATATAATGTGTACAGCTCTGCGTACATCTAGTAGTGCTACAGAAATGATTATTAGTAGTAGATCTTTCTTGATATAATTAATACCTGCTAGCATTTTCAGTGCATTACCAGCAATAATTTTAGAGAAGAGTGACCAAGAAGCTTTGATTCATGAGACAGACATTTCATGTCGAAACACAGCTCTCTTGGATTTGTTTTGGAAGGCTGTTTGACATCCCTACTTTGGCATTTTTGGACTTTTAAAGCTATTCACATAATGGCAGCAGGTAGCATCTCTGTAATGTTAATTGTGTATGAGTTGGCTTAACAGTATGGTTTTGTTTATGAATACATTTGTGATTCTAAATATCAGAGAAGTTAGGAAAGTCATTACTCATGGAGGAGTTTTCAGCAGTTGCGCCAACATTGTGTCATACGCTATCTCAGGATATTCAAGTAAATTATTGATCCTACTATTTTTCAAAAGTAAAGACAATTTTCCCATTTCATTTTAGATGAATTTATTTTGTATTCTTAGGTTGGGTTTTTATTGTATTAAAAGAATAGCTATGTTATTGCCCTTTTTTTTTCGTGCCAATCATTTACATTAGTTTGCCATGTTACAACTCACAAACTAGAACTTTTACAGTTATTCCCTTCCCCCTCTCGCCCTAAACCCATCCACATATTTAAGCTTCAACAGCTAGCTGTTAAATATCTCACTCCTGAGCAGGGACAAAAGAGATGCTAAATCTTTTCTCCAAACTCTCTCGAGCCGTAAGTGTCAAACTTTCTATTTGCATCACATGTATCTACATTCTCCACATTTCAAACTCAGGAGGGTGTTTCAATCCTATGGATTATAATACACCACCAGACAAGCACTTTGTCCATTTTTTTTATTGTGCTTCTATATCTGGTTCTTTTGACTGATTTACTTATTTCTATTTTGATATATTTATGTTTTTCTGTAACCTGCTGATAACTTAATAGATTATATATAAGAGTCTTCAAATAAATCCGGTGGAGATATGAAAATGTGCAGAAAAGTGTTTGATAGTCTTTAAGCATTTGAGTTATGCAAATAAGAGGACTGTGTTCTTAAAATACAAAAGAAAAAAAAAATTGATACAAAATTATAAAACAAATTAAAAAGTTTGCATAGTACCACCTTTATTCTGGACATCAAGGTGGTTGGGGGTTCAAGTCAGTGATTATACGCAGTCACGGAAGCTTAAAAAGTCCTGAGATAAATTTGAGGACATGAGCGAGTTAACACTATGAGACTGTTCCCCTTTTACTGAATGCATAGTCCGTAGTGGTATATAAAAACTGTTATTTTGAGTGTATATGTTGAGGTGCTTAGTATTGTGGCTAGTGCTTGCTCTCATTCAGCCCTTGCTCACCTGGCTGGTAGCTGTGCAGGAAGCAATACATGATGCTAAAGTTGCACTTGCCATGGCAGTTATGGATTTCGCACAGATGCAAACTGCGACCATTTTGAATCTGGCTTCCTCCAAATCACAAAAAATATTTCTTCACTCAGTGTATAATTAAACTCTGGAATCTGTTGCCCAAGAATGTGGTAAAAGCAGTTAGCCTAGCAGGGTTTAAAAATGGCTTTGGGACTTAACCCTGGGGCTGAGAGCCTTGCCTCGGTTTTTATCAAAAAAAGGAAAAGGCTTCCTTCCTGCCTAGCCAGTCCAAAACGACGGGTACTGGGCTGGGGCTCTCAACCTAAAGACAGTGAAGAATGCTTTGTACCCTTGTTAGCTCTTTCCTTGACCTTTTAAAAATGGAGGTGCTTGGCTGAAGGGCCCCCTCCCCCACCTAACTCAATGATTTCTTCAAAAATAGCATCAGTTGAAGTATAGTTTCAGGACAGGTGCATAGATAGCGAATGCTACATACCTGTAGAAGGTATTCTCCGAGGACAGCAGGCTGATTGTTCTCACTGATGGGTGACGTCCACGGCAGCCCCTCCAATCGGAAACTTCACTAGCAAAGTCCTTTGCTAGCCCTCGCGCGCCCGCGCGCACCGCGCATGCGCGGCCGTCTTCCCGCCCGAAACCGGCTCGAGCCGGCCAGTCCAGTATGTAGCAAGACAATACACTTCAAGGGAAGACACAACTCCAAAGGGGAGGCGGGCGGGTTTGTGAGAACAATCAGCCTGCTGTCCTCGGAGAATACCTTCTACAGGTATGTAGCATTCGCTTTCTCCGAGGACAAGCAGGCTGCTTGTTCTCACTGATGGGGTATCCCTAGCCCCCAGGCTCACTCAAAACAACAACATTGGTCAATTGGGCCTCGCAACGGCGAGGACATAACTGAGATTGACCTAAAAAATTTACCAACTAACTGAGAGTGTAGCCTGGAACAGAACAAACAGGGCCCTCGGGGGGTGGAGTTGGATCCTAAAGCCCAAACAGGTTCTGAAGAACTGACTGCCCGAACCGACTGTCACGTCGGGTATCCTGCTGCAGGCAGTAATGAGATGTGAATGTGTGGACAGATGACCACGTCGCAGCTTTGCAAATTTCCTCCATGGTGGCTGACTTCAAGTGGGCTACCGACGCTGCCATGGCTCTAACATTATGAGCCGTGACATGACCCTCAAGAGCCAGCCCAGCCTGGGCGTAAGTGAAGGAAATGCAATCTGCTAGCCAATTGGATATGGTGCGTTTCCCTACAGCCACTCCCCTCTTGTTGGGATCAAAGAAACAAACAATTGGGCGGACTGTCTGTGGGGCTGTGTCCGCTCCAGATAGAAGGCCAATGCTCTCTTGCAGTCCAATGTGTGCAGCTGACGTTCAGCAGGGCAGGAATGAGGACGGGGAAAGAATGTTGGCAAGACAATTGACTGGTTCAGATGGAACTCCGACACAACCTTTGGCAGGAACTTAGGGTGAGTGCGGAGGACTACTCTGTTGTGATGAAATTTGGTGTAAGGGGCCTGGGCTACCAGGGCCTGAAGCTCACTGACTCTACGAGCCGAGGTAACTGCCACCAAGAAAATGACCTTCCAGGTCAAGTACTTCGGATGGCAGGAATTCAGTGGCTCGAAAGGAGGTTTCATCAGCTGGGTGAGAACGACATTGAGATCCCATGACACTGTAGGAGGCTTGACAGGGGGCTTTGACAAAAGCAAACCTCTCATGAAGCGAACAACTAAAGGCTGTCCTGAGATCGGCTTACCTTCCACTTGGTAATGGTATGCACTGATTGCACTAAGGTGAACCCTTACGGAGTTGGTCTTCAGACCAGACTCAGACAAGTGGAGAAGGTATTCAAGCAGGGTCTGTGTAGGACAAGAGCGAGGATCTAGGGCCTTGCTGTCACACCAGACGGCAAACCTCCTCCAATGAAAGAAGTAACTTCTCTTAGTGGAGTCTTTCCTGGAAGCAAGCAAGATGCGGGAGACACCCTCTGGCAGACCCAAAGAGGCAAAGTCTACGCCCTCAACATCCAGGCCGTGAGAGCCAGGGACTGGAGGTTGGGATGCAGCAGAGCCCCTTCGTCCTGCGTGATGAGGGTCGGAAAACACTCCAATCTCCACGGTTCTTCGGAGGATAACTCCAGAAGAAGAGGGAACCAGATCTGACGCGGCCAAAAGGGAGCAATCAGAATCATGGTGCCTCGGTCTTGCTTGAGTTTCAACAAAGTCTTCCCCACCAGAGGAATGGGAGGATAAGCATACAGCAGACCTTCCCCCCAATCCAGGAGGAAGGCATCCGACGCCAGTCTGCCGTGGGCCTGAAGCCTGGAACAGAACTGAGGGACCTTGTGGTTCACTTGAGATGCGAAGAGATCCACCAGGGGGGTGCCCCACGCCTGGAAGATCTGTCGCACCACACGGGAATTGAGCGACCACTCGTGAGGTTGCATAATCCTGCTCAACCTGTCGGCCAGACTGTTGTTTACGCCTGCCAGATATGTGGCTTGGAGCACCATGCCTTGACGGCGAGCCCAGAGCCACATGCTGACGGCTTCCTGACACAGGGGGCGAGATCCGGTGCCCCCCTGCTTGTTGACATAGTACATGGCAACCTGATTGTCTGTCTGAATTTGGATAATTTGGTGGGACAGCCGATCTCTGAAAGCCTTCAGAGCGTTCCAGATCGCTCGCAACTCCAGAAGATTGATCTGTAGATCGCTTTCTTGGAGGGACCACCTTCCTTGGGTGTGAAGCCCATCGACATGAGCTCCCCATCCCAGGAGAGACGCATCCGTGGTCAGCACTTTTTGAGGCTGAGGAATTTGGAAGGGACGTCCCAGAGTCAAATTGGAGCAAATCGTCCACCAATACAGGGATTCGAGAAAACTCGTGGACAGGTGGATCACGTCCTCTAGACCCCCGGCGGCCTGATACCACTGGGAGGCTAGGGTCCATTGAGCAGATCTCATGTGAAGGCGGGCCATGGGAGTCACATGAACTGTGGAAGCCATGTGGCCCAGCAATCTCAACATCTGCCGAGCTGTGATCTGCTGGGACGCTCGCACCCGCGAGACGAGGGACAACAAGTTGTTGGCCCTCGCCTCTGGGAGATAGGCGCGAGCCGTCCGAGAATCCAGCAGGGCTCCGATGAATTCGAGTTTCTGCACTGGGAGAAGATGGGACTTTGGGTAATTTATCACAAACCCCAGTAGCTCCAGGAGGCGAATAGTCATCTGCATGGACTGCAGGGCTCCTGCCTCGGATGTGTTCTTCACCAGCCAATCGTCGAGATATGGGAACACGTGCACCCCCAGCCTGCGAAGCGCCGCTGCTACCACAGCTAGGCACTTTGTGAACACCCTGGGCGCAGAGGCGAGCCCAAAGGGTAGCACACAGTACTGGAAGTGGCGTGCGCCCAGCTGAAATCGCAGATACTGTCTGTGAGCTGGCAGTATCGGGATGTGTGTGTAGGCATCCTTCAAGTCCAGAGAGCATAGCCAATCGTTTTGCTGAATCATGGGGAGAAGGGTGCCCAGGGAAAGCATCCTGAACTTTTCTTTTACGAGATATTTGTTCAGGGCCCTTAGGTCTAGGATGGGACGCATCCCCCCTGTTTTCTTTTCCACAAGGAAGTACCTGGAATAGAACCCCAGCCCTTCTTGCCCGGATGGCACGGGCTCGACCGCATTGGCGCTGAGAAGGGCGGAGAGTTCCTCTGCAAGTACCTGCTTGTGCTGGAAGCTGTAGGACTGAGCTCCCGGTGGACAATTTGGAGGTTGAGAGGCCAAATTGAGGGTGTATCCTTGCCGGACTATTTGGAGAACCCACTGATCGGAGGTTATAAGAGGCCACCTTTGGTGAAAAGCTTTCAACCTCCCTCCGACAGGCAGGTCGCCCGGCACTGACACTTGGATGTCGGCTATGCTCTGCTGGAGCCAGTCAAAAGCTCGCCCCTTGCTTTTGCTGGGGAGCCGCGGGGCCTTGCTGATTCGCACGCTGCTGACGAGAGCGAGCGCGCTGGGGCTTAGCCTGGGCCGCAGGCTGTCGGAAGGAGGATTGTACCTACGCTTGCCAGAAGTATAGGGAACAGTCTTCCTTCCCCCGAAAAATCGTCTACCTGTAGAGGTAGAAGCTGAAGGCTGCCGGCGGGCGAACTTGTCGAATGCGGTGTCCCGCTGGTGGAGAGACTCTACCACCTGCTCGACTTTTTCGCCAAAAATGTTATCCGCACGGCAAGGCAAGTCCGTAATCCGCTGCTGGACTCTATTCTCCAGGTCGGCGGCACGCAGCCATGAGAGCCTGCGCATCACCACACCTTGAGCAGCGGCCCTGGACGCAACATCAAAAGTGTCATAAACTCCTCTGGCCAGGAATTTTCTGCACGCCTTCAGCTGCCTGACCACCTCCTGAAAAGGCTTGGCTTGCTCAGGGGGAAGAGCATCAACCAAGCCCGCCAACTGCCGCACATTATTCCGCATGTGTATGCTCGTGTAGAGCTGGTAAGACTGGATCTTGGACACGAGCATAGAGGAATGGTAGGCCTTCCTCCCAAAGGAGTCTAAGGTTCTAGCGTCCTTGCCCGGGGGCGCCGAAGCATGTTCCCTAGAACTCTTAGCCTTCTTTAGGGCCAAATCCACAACTCCAGAGTCATGAGGCAACTGAGTGCGCATCAGCTCTGGGTCCCCATGGATCCGGTACTGGGACTCGATCTTCTTGGGAATGTGGGGGTTAGTTAATGGTTTGGTCCAGTTCGCAAGCAATGTCTTCTTCAGGACATGGTGCAAGGGAACAGTGGACGCTTCCTTAGGTGGAGAAGGATAGTCCAGGAGCTCAAACATTTCAGCCCTGGGCTCGTCCTCCACAACCACCGGGAAGGGG
This sequence comes from Microcaecilia unicolor, assembly GCF_901765095.1. Lineage (NCBI taxonomy): Eukaryota > Metazoa > Chordata > Amphibia > Gymnophiona > Siphonopidae > Microcaecilia > Microcaecilia unicolor. Next base: position 382,938,478 of record NC_044032.1, read on the forward strand.
ATGGCCGTAGACATCTCCCGGACAAAGGAGGCAAAAGACAGACTCTCGGGAGGAGAAAGCTGTCTCTCAGGAGAGGGAGTGGGATCAGACGGAAGACCCCCAGACTCCTCGTCAGAGAAATATCTGGGATCTTCCTCTTCCTCCCACGAGGCCTCACCCTCGGTGTCAGACACAAGTTCACGGACCTGTGTCTGCAACCTCGCCCTGCTCGACTCCGTGGAACCCCGTCCACGATGGGGGCGTCGAGAGGTAGACTCCCTCGCCCGCGTCGGCGAAGCTCCCTCCGCCGACGTAGTCGGGGAGCCTTCCTGGGAGGTGGCCGCGGTCGGTACCGCACGGCTGGTACCGACGTCGGGGACCTCAACCTGGGCGATGGGCCAGCCGGCGCCACGCTCGACGGTACCGGTGGCGCAAGCACCGCCGGTACCGGAGGGGTAGGGCGCAACAGCTCTCCCAGAATCTCTGGGAGAACGGGCCCGGAGGCTCTGTTTTAGAGCGGCTGCAGAGAAAGGCTGAGAGGTCGATGCAGGCGTCGACGTCAGTACCTGTTCCGGGCGTGGAGGCTGTTCCGGGCTGTCCAGAGCGGAGCGCATCGACACCTCCTGAACAGAGGGTGAGCGGTCCTCTCGGTGCCGATGCCTGCTGGGTGCCGAATCCCTCGGCGACCCAGAGCTCTCGGTTGCCGACACGGGGAGGAGACCGGTGTCGATGCTTCTTCGATTTCTTCCGAAGCATGTCACCGGAGCTCCCCGGCACCGACGAGGAGGACGTCGAATCCACCCGTCGCTTCCTCGGGGCCGAGACCGCAAGAAGGTCGATCTCGGGGGGGCTGTACCGCAGGAGCCCTCAGGGTAGGCGGAGACCCACCCGAGGGCTCACCGCCACCAGCAGGGGAATGGACAGCCCTCACCTGCACTCCACCCGATGCACCACCGTCCGACGACATCAGCAGACGAGGTCCTGGTACCACCGACGTCGATGCAGCTATCCGATGTCTCGGCGCCGATGCAGAGGCCCGATGCCTCGATGCACTCGATGCAGGGGCGGCCGAGGAAGATGGTCTGGACGCTGACGACGTCGATGCACTCGAAGATCCCGGTGCCGATGCCGACGAAGAGCCCGAGAACAACACGTTCCACTGGGCTAGTCTCGCTACCTGAGTCCGCCTTTGAAGCAGGGAACACAGACTGCAGTTCTGAGGGCGGTGCTCGGCCCCCAGACACTGAAGACACGACGAGTGTCGATCAGTGAGCGAGATAACCCGGGCGCACTGGGTGCACTTCTTGAAGCCGCTGGAAGGCTTCGATGTCATGGGCGGAAAAATCACGCCGGCGAAATCAAAAGCCGAAATGGCGAAATTTGAAGCACCAAATTTAGAGGGAGAAAAAATCTCGACCGAGGCCGAAAAAAGGCCTACCCCGACGACGAAAGAAAACTTACCGGGGCAAAAAAGCTGGAAGTACGGGGAGGATTTACACGAACCCGGCGGGGGGTTTCCGGAGCACTTCCCGACTAGGACAAAGCTTTCCCGAAGGAAAAAAAACACGTTCAAACAAATTGGACGCGCGAGGTCGACTTTCCGGGGCTCGACACGGCGAAAACACGACCGTACCGAGTGCGGACAAAAGAAGACTGGCCGGCTCGAGCCGGTTTCGGGCGGGAAGACGGCCGCGCATGCGCGGTGCGCGCGGGCGCGCGAGGGCTAGCAAAGGACTTTGCTAGTGAAGTTTCCGATTGGAGGGGCTGCCGTGGACGTCACCCATCAGTGAGAACAAGCAGCCTGCTTGTCCTCGGAGAACATTTGGTATCCAGCTAAATAAAAATCCATTCACCCCTTTCCCTAGTCTCTTCATTCAACTTTCCTGCAAGAGAACAACAATATTGTCTCTAGCTTATTCTCTCTCCCTTCCTTCACCCCAATGCAACAGTCTAGCTTAGAAACCACCACTTTAGCTTGAGAAAGCCCATAAATATTGCCTAATAATTACAAGATTTGTGTTTTTGAGCTATGGTGGGAACTGAATACTCAAGTTTTCAGCTCTATTGCTGTCCAGTTATGTCTCTCATGACTGCATGACTGCTCACTAAATTTCAATACCTAACTGAATTGTTTTAGCTGTAACACAGGTTTCATTAAAAATGTGAAATACAGACCAAAATGCATAATTTGATTCTGGGAAAGATATTCATGATAATTATGGAAGGAGACAGCTAAGCAACTTGAAAGGCAGGAAGGAAAACAAAAAACAAACAACAAAAAAAAAACAAATCATGGAAGTGGCCACAACAATAGATTCTGTCAAAAACCAGCCTCATTGGCTTCTACAACCATGTGAGCAGATCTATAAATATGAGATGCCAGGAACATATGAAATGTGGATTAACACAGTAAGTTATGAAAAGTTTGCTGCACAAGGCAAACAAAGACATAAGTGGTGAGTTCTATGTCTCTGGATTAAGCTAGAAGGTAGTCTCCAGAAACCAGCAATTCACAGAACCAATTCTAAACTAACAGAGAAATCAGCAGTGAACCTCAAGGGTCTTTGCTAATTTAGGAGCATATTTACTAAGGTGTGGTAAGCAGTTAGTGTGGGTTTTCGTGTACGTAACCATTATTGCTAGCCCACCCAGTGGTGTGCTGGAGCCGACTCGCACCGGCTCGCAAGAGCCGGTTGTTAAATTTTCTTCCGGCTTGCGAGCCGGTTGTTGAAAATAGCAAGCCGGCTCTGGCTCTCCACCCTCCCTCCCTCCGGATCCGCCTCACCGCCCACTTGTTTTTTAAATTCTTCGCTTCCAGCGCCGAGTTGCCGACTGTCCTGAGTCCTCCCTTGCCGATTTGCGCTTTAAAGATGGCTGCTGAGACTTCCAGAGGCGGTCTCGCGAGACTTCAGCTGAAGTCTCGGCGGCCATTTTGAAGCGCGAATCGGCAAGGGAGGACTCAGGACAATCGGCGACTCGGCGCTGGAAGCGAAGAATTTAAAAAACAAGCGGGCGGTGAGGGACCGGATCGGGAGGGAGGGAGGAGAAGAAGAATTCACAAAACAACTCGGGAGGGGGTGGCAGGGGGGAAAAGAGTCGCTGCTGGGCATGGGTGGATGGAGGGGGTCGCGGGACATGGGTGCATGCAGGGCAGGGGAGAGGAGGGTACACTGCTGGACATGGGTGCATGCAGGGCAGGGGAGAGGAGGGTACACTGCTGGACATGGGTGCATGCAGGGCAGGGGAAAGGAGGGTCACTGCTGCACATGGGTGCATGCAGGGGAGAGGAGGGTCACTGCTAGACATCTGGGTGCATGCAGGGCAGGGCAGAGGAGGGTCGCTGGGTATGGGTGCATGCAGGGCAGGGGAGAGGAGGGTCACTGCTGGACATGGGTGCATGCAGGGCAGGGGAGAGGAGGGGAGAGAGAAGAAATGCTGGACATGGATGGAGGGGAGAGAAGAGTGAGGAAGGAGATGAGATGAGGGAAAAGGAAGAGAGGAGAAAAACTGCACATGGATGAAGAAAATAGGCAGAAGCTGAGGACCAGAAATGAAGAAGAAAGGAGGAAAGAAATAAATGGAAAGGAAGCCCTGGAAACGGAGTTAAGAGGACAGATAGCAGCAGAATCGGATACTGGGCCAGCATGATCAGAAAAACAGTCACCAGACAACAAAGGTAGAAAAAAAAATCATTTTATTTTCATTATAGTGTTTGGAATATGTTCACTTTGAGAATCAGGTGCTCAACATTAAAAGTTTATATTTATTTACTTATTTATGGCATTTTATCCCACATTAAACATGAATTAGATTGGAACCTGGGATCATTTAATTTTTTTTCCTGGAGAAAGTAATGCATTGCCCCCCTCCCCCGCTATAGCCAGCTCTGCAATTTTTGGGGGGCGCAGAGGTGGACGGGGGAGGGCGCAGTGGTGGATGGGGGGGGACGCAGTGGTGGATGGGGGGGGGGGGGGCGCTGAGGTGGACCAGGGAGAGAGCCTGTTGTTAAAAATTTACCAGCACACCACTGAGCCCACCTAACACCTAGCATGCATTAAACAGCTTGTGCGGTAAGACCCTATTACTTATTAGTCTTGCCCTTTGAGCCCCTGAAGTGTGCCACCTTGAAGGACCTGACTTTGAAAGTGTTTTTTCTAGTGGCTGTTTGCTTCACCAGGAAGGTCTCAGTCACAGGCCTTGTACTGTAAAAGAATTTACATCTGCAGTCTATATTTTGCAGTATAGAGGTGAAAACGTGAGGGGGACACTCTCTGCGATTAACCGCACGATCAAAACGTTTACTCGCAAAAGCACAAGGAGTGGAGGAGTGGCCTAGTGGTTAGGGTGGTGGACTTTGGTACTGAGGAACTGAGTTTGATTCCCACTTCAGGCACAGGCAGCTCCTTGTGACTCTGGGCAAGTCACTTAACCCTCCATTGCCCCAGGTACAAATAAATACCTGTATACAATATGTAAGCCGCATTGAGCCTGCCATGAGTGGGAAAGCGTGGGGTACAAATGTAACAAAAATAAAATTAAAAACAAAACAAAACAGGTGTCTCTTTGCCCTTGCCATTAACCAGTTGGGCCATTAACCAAAGCCAGCAGACTGCTAGGAATCCCCCCCCCCCCCCCTAGCTAGTAGAAGAGGCTAGTGCCATAGCAATGTCTGAAAAGGCCCAAACCAAAGCATTCCCAACAGCGGGGCAAAAGCCTCCAGAGCTTAGCGCACCCCTCACAGCTCCAGAGGGCCAATGCGCCTCTACTGGAAACCAAGAGCCGTGCCAGGGGACCCCTGTAAAGGCCCCCCCCCCCAGCCCAAGAAACTGTCAACCATAGACGCCACTTCCCAAGGCAGGAGCGGGGACGGCCTCCCTAGGGTCAACGACTGGTGAAGCCACAACCACCTCAGGTCTGGCTGACCGCCAGGGGCAAAGAAGCCAGAGGCTGCAACCCTCTGAAATCGGAGACCAGGAGCTGAACAGGGCCCTATAAAAATTGGCCGCATCCGACGGTAAGGTACCGCTTTCAGGGCCGCTGTCACAGAACCAAGGAGCTGCACAAAATCCCAGGCTGGAAGCTGGGAACGAAGCAGAAGCAAAGAATCCAGTGCGCTAACTTAAAGCACCGTCCCTCTGTGAGAAACACTCAAGCTCACGGGGAATCGAAAACACCTAGATGCTCCAAGTTGGTGTGCTGGCGCCAGCTGCCCCCACTGAAACTGAACACCCAAACCAGAAAAGAAAAAACAAAACAGGAGGCGAACCATTGTTGAAGGAGCCTCTACACAGGCTTGGAAAGAGGAGGCTCGGATTAGCCAGCTCTCCAAGTGCAGGAGGAAACAAAACCCCCATCTCCGCAGAAAGACCGCTACACGCACGACCTAGGAAAAGGTCCCCGGGCCCGTGAGGAGACCAAATGGTCGGGACCAGAATTGGAAAAGAACTGCAGAAGCAGTCCCAAGAGGGGAAGGTAATTACACCTCCTTGGTCTCAAGAGCTGAGACAACTCTCTGAACGGATGGGAGCACAGCCCTCAGGGTCACCATCCGAAAACGGACACCAGTGGATCCCTAGAGATCCCAATTGGGTTGCACTGCTCCCATCTTCCTGGGAACCTCAAAATAGGAGGAGAACTGACCAGACCGCACTCGGTGGGAGGGATGGGAACAATGGCCCGAAGGGCCAGCAGCACCTCAACTGAGCTTCTGCTCTGAGCTGCCAGAGGCCCCCCGACAAGCAGACTAAGAAGAGAGGAGCTACCGGAGGGGAGAACTCCAACTGGAAGACATCACCCAGAATAACCAGCGCCAAAGCTGAGGAAAAGGTAGACCACACGTCCCGAAAGGCCTAATGTCCCCTGTAGGCCCGGAGGGACCATCCGGCAAGGCTATATTGGGATTGCCAGGAGACAGCAGCCACTCACTCTGAGTGCCCTGCCGGCTCTCCGTCCCCCGGAAGGAAGATTGCTGGGCCCAAAACTGAGCCCTCTGGCCAAAGGTCTGACGACCAGACTAACACAAGGAGCTGTCATGAAACAGGGCACCTGCTGAGTCCACAAGGCAAGCAGAGGAACAAGGAACGTCTTCTGGAGGACGCTGGGGCCCGCTCACCCAGCTCCTGAACCAAATTGCTGAGGTCATTCCCAAAAAGAAATGTGTCTCAAAAGTGTAACCTGACCACGCAAGCCTTTGAAGTGGCAACGGCCACCCACACCCGCAGCCAGAACTGACGCCTCACGGAGAGTGTCAAAGACATGCTTGTGGCTGAAAAACTGACATACACAGTGGCCATCAGACAGGCTAAGCCCACCTCCATCCAGGCAGCCCGGGACTGCCCCAGGAAAAAGGACTGCTAATGTCACTGCAAACAGGCCTGTGCCACCAAAGGGCTACAAATAGAAGCCTGCAGCTCCAAAGCAGTCACCTCAAGGTGTGCTGGAAATCCCGTTTCGGCTTCCTATCTAGCAGATCCCTCAAGGCAAGGCCGCCAACCACCGGGAGGGTAGTACTCTAGGTGACTGCAGACACAGAGTCCAACTTAGGTAAGAGAACATCTCCCTTCTGGCACCAGAGAAAAAGTATGGGCCACGGTCCTCCCAACCTGTAGGCCTGTGTCAGACGCACTCCACCTTGCGGCAAGCAGGACCCGAATGTCCAGGTGAATGGAGAAATACCCTGGATGGTCCCCTGAGGCTCTTCAGAAGGCTAGCCGCCTGACTACCTTCCGGAAACTCCCCAAGGGAGCACTGCAAGTGCCTCTGAAATCAGGGGGACGCCTCCTATCAGCCCAACTGCAGCAAAATCTGAGACTAAGTCTCCACGGGGCAGCAGTCGCGATCCTCTGGGAACAGGCAAGGAGATCCCCATCTCCTCTCTCTCCCTGGAGCTGCCAGGCCTGCTGGAAAAAAGGCTCCTAGCACCAGCCCAAGGCCCGGTGGAGCAGACGAAGGGTTGGCCCTGACCCAGGGCCTCCCCCGAAGGGACCCCCACCTACACAGCTGCCTGCACAGGGGCTTCGTTTCTGCTGAAAAAAAAACCCAAAATGGCCACCATTCCCACCTCCTTCTGAGGCGAAGCACCAAGGCCCTGCACCGGGGACAAGAGCCAAAAGAAACGAGCTGCTGTTACCGAGCGCGCCCTGCATATGCAAGTCCCGAATCAGCTCCTCTACTTGGGAACCGGACAGCACACCGTGCAGTGGCCCAAGGAGGAACACTGCAAGACGGGCAGCAGGTCACACACTAAGCGGGGCTTGCCATGACCAGAGACTGCCGCTGCGCGGGAAAACATGTGGCGCACCGCGCTACACAGCCACTTTTTTTTTTTTTTAACCGAAGCACAGCACAAACAAGCAAAAAAATGTCCCTTTTTTTTTTTTATTTTTTTACATTCAGGTAGATTAGGCAGTTTTCTGTCTTCGGAGGAATCACAGTCTGTCTGTATCTGCCAAAGACCTCAAGGAGCAGTTGTGAGATTTCAACCAGGCTCCCCTGGTTCTCACTCCACTGATCTAATCATTAACCTGCCCCTCCACTTCCTCCATGTTTTTTTTTTTTTGTAGCACCAACACACAGTGCTCCCATCGATGTCCCAAGGCCTGAAGCACAGCAGAAAGGACCCACCACCCTGGGTCCACGCTACCCGGGGACAGAGTCACCGCCCCTTTCAGAGCAGGGCACGGCAGCAGCACCGGCCTGCCAGACTCATTGTGTTGCCTGCGACTCCTCATCTTCTGAGCAGACTGGTTGCTGAGCAGGCTCTCACACAGAGGGAAAACAGGGAAAAGGCGCAGAACACCCCACCAGGGGGAAGGCACAACAGGGACCCAGCACCACCAGGTATGTCTGCTCAACTGGGAACCAGTTGACCACCTGGACCAGGAGCAAGGCCTCAGAACCAGAGACAGAGGAAGTCTGTCCATCCACCTGCTGGAGATAAAAGATACTGGGGAGCTGAGCTGCTAGCAGGGAGCTATGTAGTGGTGCTCAGTTCTGTATTTTCTAGCTCCACCTGCTGGTCGATGGACATAACTACCCACTCATCCTGGAATAGTGGGAATGAACGTAATGGAAGTCACGGTTTCAGCCCCTGCCCGAAGATAATCCACTCCCAACAGACTTAGGCCTATCCTCGTGGAGCCATGGGACCTTAGTCTCCCCTAAACTGCGGACTAGCTTGTACAATTCCTCCCCAAACAATAAGGAACCCCTGAAGGGAAACTTACTATGCTTATACTTAGAGGCCGCATCCGCAGACCAACCTCAAAGCCAGAGGGACCGTCTAGCCGCTACACTCAATGCAATAGACTTGGCTGAAGCTCGCAGCAAGTCATTCAAAGCATCTGCCAAAAAGGCCGAGACTATTTCAAGCTTGACCACTTCTGAATCTATGGCTGCCAGATCATCCGAAGATCTATCCAGGACTCTCTCCAACCAACGAAAACAAGCCCTGGCGACTAGGGATCCACAGACAGCCGCCTGAACTGCTAAGGCTGACACATCGAAATTACTCTTCAAAACAGTTTCCATACGGCAATCCTGGAAATCTTTAAGGGCTGTACCAGAATCTACTGGTACCGTATTGCGCTTGGTGACCTTTGATACCATCACATCCACTACGGGAAGCTTCAAAAGGGATTTATCAGCTTCCGGGACCAGATAGCGGTGAACTATAGCTTTAGCGGGCCTAAAAGCCAAATCAGGGAAATCCCACTAAGCCTGGATCACATCCCTGATATCCTGATGCATAGGAAAACTCCTACCTGGCTTACGGACCCACTTAATTAGGAGATCCACCTTGCACTGTTGAGCCTCAAGAACTTCTTCCTCCTCAAAACAGAGAGTAGAGGAAACCAGAAAAATTAATTCCTGCAGATCCTCCTTGTGAAAGATCCGAGGAATCCTCCCCAGGAACAAAGGGTTCAGCTCCAGTCACCCTGACCAGAACCCTCCTCCTCGTGATCGTCCTGCAAAAAATCCTACCCGTCCAAGGAGGGCATTTCCAAATCTGGGTCAAGATCAAGTTCTATATTCAGATCCCAGGACTCTCTGGACCTTTTCGCTGACATCAGCTGCCCATCAGAGGGTCTTTTTCTAGAAGACACCTGGGGAGGATTAGATTTGTGCAACAAAAATGCCTTGTACATCTGGAGAACAAATTCCGGCAGGAACCCCCCAGATGGACATGCAGGACAGGGAGACCCACTCTCCAAGGGAGCATGCTGAGCAGATAAAGGCAGGGAGACAGAAGCTTCTACCGAATCAGCAAAGTAGCTAAAATGGCGGCGGATCCCGCCAAAACCAGGACCGCCGACTTCTCCATAGGAGCTGTCAAATCTAGCCCCCGCTAACGGAACCAATGCCAGAGGGGCTGAGGACCCTCCCTCCGAGGGACTCTTCATCGCGGTGCAATATTTGCAGCAGCCACTCATGCCCATGCAGCAACACTGACATACTGTGCAGCGTCGGAGTCTTTCAGCCATGCTGTCCGAAAAAAGAATGGCAGTACGGAACCTTTTTTTTTTTCTATACACTGAAGGAAATAGAGAGAGAGAGCAGCCGCCGGGTGAAACTGCAGCAAAGATATCAGCTTAAACACACTGCAGAAAGCTGTGAACCCGTGGTTTGTTTGTTTGTTTGTTTTTTCAAATACTGGCTGCCTCTCCCAGTCTAGCTGCTCTTCCCCCAAAGAGTCCTAGGCAAACCACCACAGCAAGAGACATTGGAAATGGAAGGATGGGGGGGAGGAACCCGGCCACCCAGGTGTAGCACCCCCGAGGCTGCAAGAGATCCCCACGGACCTCAGCCTTACAGAAGCAGGTTAGTCAAACACCAAATGCACAGAAGGGAAACGTAAATAATTAGAAATCACTGGAAAACCACTGAAATTTCACAAAAAGTCACAAGAAATAAAGAGAAAGATAGAGAGACTGAAGGGCTCACCAGCTTCCACCTGCTGGAGACGAGATAACTGGATCTTTCTCTGTCAGGCAAGGGCTCTTATTGGCTCTCCCTGAAGAGTCAGATTTCGCAGTCTCCACCTGCTAGAAGGCATGCACAACCCATCAGTCTCAATCTGGGTTGGTCCATAGGAACGCTAAGGAATAACATTTAAAATCACCAAACCAGCATAAAACATTATTGTCGGTGTTTCAGCTATAAACCGAACACCCGGGAGAGATGAGCTTCAAATTGGACAAGGTGTCACGCACCAAATTGGAGGAAAGAAGAAGAGGGTAGGAAAGTGCTTAGGTTGCAGTAAATGAAGGCAGCGTATAAGAACTTGAAGATGCTTTCTCTATTTTCTACCTATTCTTCATGTTTGTGGAGTCAAATATTTGGATTTCTCTTCTCAGTAACTGTTATCTGATAGTTTGTTTAAAGTACACCAATATGGCAGCAGCTCGGGAGAGACAGCTTCAGCTTTTTGATGTTATGCCGTCTCCTGTTGTTAAACTTCTTTGCTCATGACACACCAAGCCAGTCAGGCATTCAGGATACCCACAATGAATATGAATGAGATCTGCATACAATGCAAGTAGTGAATGCAAATTTATCATGCATATTCATTATTGGTATCCTGAAAGTCTGACTGGCTAGGTGTGTCATGAGCACTGGGTTGAGAACCATAAGACTCATTACTTTTCAGTATCACACCCTTCAAACCCATTTTTTGTTTATGGCTTGCCGCAACCAGTCTAAATTCCACAACTCAGCAACTCTCCCCCCTCACCACCCCATCTCCCTTCCATTCAAACACTTATGCTGGCATCTGCCTGCAGCTGAAGCTAAGAGTTAATTCACTATCCTCATGTATTTACAGCCTGTCTGTATCTCCTCTTACACCTTTCATTAATTCTCCACATTTCTCCTTAGAATGCAACTTTCCTACTGCCCTTCAGCTCAATATTATTTGTGTTACATTTCTGCTTTCCTTAAATACAGTTCAATTTAAAATAGTTTACAAAGAACAAGTATAATAATTAGCAAATACATTAAGCTCCATTTTCACACATCACCTGTAACCTTTCTAAGTTATCTCCCCTTCTTATTTACTCTGCTACCACAATCAATATTGGAGTGGAGGGGTGGCCTAATGGTTAGTGTAGTAGCCTGAGAACCAGAACTGGGTTCAATTCCCACTGCAGCTCCTTATGACCATGGGCAAGTCACTTAACTCTCCATTGCCCCAGGTACAAAATAAGTGCCTGTATATAATACGTAAACTGCTTTGATTTTAACCACAGGAAGATAGTATATCAAATCCCATTCCCCCTCCACAAGTTCAAAGACATAACAAAAACCCCACTTCCCTTCTGCCTATTCCCCCTCAACCATGCCATGTATGATCCTAAACTTGTCTGCACATGAAATCAGCTTATGCTACTTGGGTGCCAATGGATAACTGCTGCCAGAAATGTAGTACAAACACTTAAGCCTTGGTATTCACTCCTAGATCTTAAGGGCTGTTAATAGACAGGTTTTTAGGATATCCTTAATATTCATGACAGATCTGCATGGTTACTACTACCTCCATTGGTAGGTAAATCTCTCATGGGCCCATGATCAGAGCCTCCAAGTGCGTGAAACAACGCGCTAGCGGGCTCTGAACACAACTAGCATGCAAATGCATGCTAAACCTATTCATCCCCAATGATCAGCGACCAGCGCACCAAAGATTGGTGCACTGGACGCGGCAAATCCTACGCCAGCTTGGAGTTGGCGTTAAGGTTTGCAGACCATTGGGGAGGAATGGTGAGCCCTGTCCAGCATGCATTTGCATGCTAGCAGGCCCCCATTACGCCCAATGCAGCTGCAGCCCCAATGCAGAAACCCTGACCCAACCAACCCCTCCCCCAACAACAATTATCTCTGATCATAGGGGCAGTAAAGCCCCACGCTGTTCCAGCGCTGTTTTTAGATCACTGTCTGGAACAGCGCGGGGCTTTTGATCATCTGCCCATCACTGCATATTCATTAGGGTTATCTGGAAAATCGGACCTGCTGGTGGCCCTCATGGACTGGGAGTGGAGACCATCAATATACAATTACGCAGGGTAATATCATACACAGCTTGTTTGCCAAGATTTGTTTTAAAAAAGAATTATTTTTTAAACACAATAGATTAGCTGTCACAATTTGTAAATGTTACTAAGGTTCAAAATATTTGTGCATCCTGGTATACAGATGTCATCTAAATCAATCTATACACACACAGTTCTGAGGATTCCAGGGTCAGCCACAACATGGTGTTGGGCCTCGTACGTACTTCCACCCCCTTGCTGTGGGTCTGGGAAGTATCCCAATGGGGGCACAGGTTTATTTTGGAAGTATGAGCCCCTTAGCTATTTTTGAACTACACAGTGGGGCTGAGATTGGTCAATCTCAAAAGAAAGGAGCAAGAGTCTGGCAAAAGGGGCAGAAGATTGCAGCAGCAGCAGCAGCAAAATGCTACGCTCAATGGTGCTGTCAGCCTTGGCATAATACAATATGCAGCAGAAACCCGCACAGCAAGAAGAAATAGGACAGAAGTGAGCAGTCGCAACACCCCCCCCCCCCCCCCCCCCCCCCCCCCCCCCCCCCCGCCCTGCAGTGCACACACTAGCAGGAGCTTCAGAGACAGATGTTCTGTACTGGATGAAGATAAAAATGGTTTAGCTGTGGGGTTCCAGAAGATCAAGGCAAAAGCTAAGAATAAGAAAGGGCAGGCGGGGTTAAAAAAAAGAAAAAAAAAAGGAAAGGACAGTAGGAAGAGACTCAGGACGCCTCTGGCAAACTAGCAAGTGAAATATGGCTGCATCAGGAAACCAAATGCTACACAAAGGGATGGAGGTGGGAGAGAGTTAAGAGGAGATATTTCTATGGATGCCTGGAGATAATTCAGGAAAGGGAAGCTGGTGGCTATGGTGCAGGCTGTTAGCCCAGATGACCAATAAGGGTCATGTAGCAGGCACTGAGGGCATTGCAGTGAGTACATAGGGGAGTTCCTTCATGGCTCTCTTGGTTTGGGACAGGCATTCACAAAGCAGATGTAAGACGACTGTGAAGTGTGTTGGCAATTCAATACAGCCACCTGTTTCCCAACTGCAAGGCCTGTCATGCATGTGGTATGTGTAGAGCTGGTCATAGAGTAATTAAATACACCATGAAAAAGGACAGTGTAGATCTACAACTGGAGTCAGCACCAGGGACAAGCAAAGAGAGATGATTCAGCAAAACCCTCTCAATACTAGTATGATGGAGGACTGGTCAAGATGATAATCCTAACCACAGGGTGGAACAGTTAAGGGACAGGTTTATGTTGGTTTTTATGAGTAGGCCACAACAATGTCAGAACCAGAATGCACAAAACTCCATAGACCATCAGCACCCGGCTGTCTCCCGTAGTTAAACTTTGGCCGGTCCGATTTTAACTGGCCACGATGATATTCAACACTGGCCACTGAAAGTGAGATCAGCCAAAGTTATTCTAGCTATTGTGGTGGCCAAATATGGCTGCCAAACTTGGCCAGACGGGTTTTAAAAATCGGGGTAGCCAGCTATCTTTAAGCCGCTATCAGACGATATTCAGTGTCGGATAGCCACTTAAGTGCCGTTTTAGTGGCCTTTTTGTTTTTAAAAACGGGATGTTTGTATTTATGCATAGAGATTGTCTTCCTCTATGTATTTGTTACATACATCATTCTAATGATATAGATTTTATCTTAATAGTATGTTTTTCCTAATTGGATTGATATTAATTTAATTGAGTAGATGTTTACGTGTTTTATATTTTGATTTGACCATGTCATTTTACTTGTTTATATGGTATGTATTTTATATGTTATATCTTTTAGACTCCTGATGCAGGCTATTCAGCCAAAACACAACTCATGTCGACTCTTGAATGTGTATGAATAAAGTCTTTTCTCTACTGACATTGTCTAGCTTTTTTTATTCTGTCACCTTCACTGTGTGGTGTGCGACAGTGAACTGGTTAGGAATATCATCTTCTAGAAATTGTTTCCATCGTGGTAGCATTGACAGTGTAGGGAGAAAGGTTGCTGAATAGAGGTTTTATAATGCTGTGACAACCTTGGGATATTACAGCAATTAACAGGAAGGTGGATAGGTATGGGAGGGTATCATATATTGAGAGTATTTGTGCTGACATTTGCAACGTCATGTGTCTCCACTTGCAAAGCATGTGCCAAGAATGGAGAATCAACAGTGGGCTCACTTGTTTCAAGTGGTATAGAAATTACTAAATAAATATTTCTTCTACTGGCTGGCACCACAAGCACAAATCTATGGGACTTTTGGAGTACTCGAGTACTGGAATGGATCTGGGTATTCTTGGCACCTGTAACATGAGCATCAAATGTTAGAGGCAGGAGTATAGTATCATTTTGAGATACTAAGGATAAATCAGGGGCTGATGACAGGAGAATGCACCATGCAGTATACTGAGGGAGGAGAAGTTGACAATATCATCTGTAAGAACATCTCTGTCTGGGTTCTATTTATGAAGCCGAATGGGTAGGAAAAGAATTTGCAGTGCAGAGGATTTGATAGGAGGAAAGAGGGGGATGGATGTTTGCTGTTTGTCCATCCCTCACAAAGTTTTGAAGGTGCAGAAAGAGTTGCTGCAGGAAGTCTGCAGGTGAAGTTATTTTAAAAGTGTTTATTTTGGGGGTGTTTTGTTTTGTTGAAAGCATTATAAGTAGGGGTTTGGATGAAAGTATGGGTAGGTAGCAAGAGAATGTGGAAATAGGGAATACTGATGAAGCCTGAGTAACCAAGCATCCATGTTTATAGGCCCTATATGATTCATAAGAAAGGAGTGTACATCATTTGTATGAACTGGACTCTATGTTAGGTTCTGACTCTTCAGATGGGGCAGACAAGTCTCAGAAATTTGAGACTTTTTCAGGCAGATCTGTTGTGTAAATAAATGAGATTCAGACAAATAATTGGCTCTGGAAGTCTGCTTCCATAACTGGCGTATTGGCCTTGGGAAGGTAGTTGTCTGTTTTGAGCTGTGCCAGGTAGGAGCAGACAGAGGGTGTTTCCTTTCATGTCTGTTCAGGATGGGGTTTGCCCATGCCTGCCTTTGTTCTTTACTGCGATTTACATGTCCCTTAATCATTAAGGGTTTCTGTTCTTAAGACAGGATTTCTACATTTTGAATGACATGAATTTTGCTTCCCCATGCTACTTTGTTAAGGGTTTTTTTTTTAATACTGGAGTTGATTTTTTTTCCCCCTTGTCTTTTTATGTTGTATGCTGCTTCCCAGTTCTACCTGTTGAGACAGGTATGAGTGGCCATCTTATTAAATTCCTGTGCGAGCTGCGTTTTTAACAGATCACCCATCCTGTTTAGTGCTCAACTATAGAGTAAGATATATATAATACATATACCTATTTCACACAGGACTGTTTCAGTACCCCCCCCCCCCCCCAAAAAAAAAAAAAAAAAAAACTATCATGAAATAAAGCAGCTTTTACCTAGCAAAGTCTCTCTCTCTCTCTGATGCAAAGTCCATGAAATCTTTACTCCTATCTCACCCTTGTCCATACTGACCCTTCTATTTACAGGTCTTTGATTTCATAGTGCTTCAGTTAATAGGAGACAGCTGCATGAGTGCTGTATGCCTGTGTGCTTGCATGTGTATCAATCTCTATGTATGTAGATCTATGTGATTTGATCCTGTAAGAAGTTTGCTTTTGCTGAGTATAATGTTATACCAAAGGGCTGTCTTCAGGTCTGTGGTTAGGGACAACCCTTTATTCTTCTACTTGGCATTTTGGTATTTGGTCTAATGCCATTCCACCTGCATCTCTTTGGAAGAGACAGCTCACATACCAGAGTTTTGTGGGGGGTGGGGGGTTGTTGTTTTTTTACATGTTCCTCCCCACCTCCTCTTACATTCTGTTGCTAGAAGAGGGGCTCGATCATTGAGTGGTTTCTTGAGTAGTGCTGGCTATCTCCTGCCTTTTGCACCTGCATGCTACGTACGGCACTGTCTCAGTCTGCAAGCCTGCACAGCACCTGCATTTTTGCACAAAGTGCACCTTGCACCTGCATCTTCACTGTTTGGGACCATGGCAGAAGTAGTATGTGCATGTGTATACTGGATATAGAATTATGGGAACCAGTCTACATAAACATTTTAAACCTGGTCCCAAAACTTATTGTGTCTGACAAATAAAGGGAAAGTTCCTGCAGGTTATTTAGAGGAATGTCACTGGATAACTCAAGATGCAGCTAAATAATTCCCTGGCCAAGGCACCTTTGACTTACATAAAATCATGCACTTTAGGGGTATGCTAGAATTAAACTGGTAGACTAAGTAATCAAAATACAATGAAATAAATAAATATGTAATAAAGTGAGGTGCTGAGGGAAAAGTCCATTGAACATTATTAATTTTTTTTTTTTTTTTTTTTTGGGGGGGGGGTTGCCAGGTTCTTGAAGCCTGGATTGGCCGCTGTCGGAGACAAGATGCTGGGCTTGATGGACCCTTGGTCTTTTCCCAGTATGGCGGTGCTTATGTACTTAGTGTTAATCCATGCAAAGGAGAAACAACCAACATACTTCAAAAAAGTGAGATGCCACCACCTGATAAACCAAATGTATCCAGGACACTCAAACAAGCATCACTGAACAAGTTAGAAATCTTTCAGAGAAATAGATAAATTTACCCTTTGCTGACAGTTTTCTTAAATCCTGCTAAATCAGTCCAGATTGACTGATTATCTCCCACTATCAGCAGATGAAGGCTAGAATGTTCCTGACGTACTACCTGTTTTTTAGTATGCTAAAGGCAAAGCTAAGAATTAAAGGAACCTATGTACACATGGAATCCATTATCAGCCATGGAACCCCCTACAGAACCCAGATTATTAAAAAGAAAGTTATGTATAATGAAGAAAGAGCAGCCTTAGGCTAAGGACTACATGTGGGTCCTGGACTGGTCTAGCAGAAGCCAAGGAAACCATCAAGTAAAGTTAAGTTTCCCCTTCTTTATCATCCTGTTAGACCAGTCCAGACTGACAGGATGTATCAAAGCTTTATGCCACTGAGCAGAAAACAAGGCATCTGCAACACAGCTCTGCTCTGGCCAATCATTAATCTTGTAATGCTTCACAAAGGAAAGCAGAAAGGACCAAGTCACTGCTCTACAGCTATCCTCTGGGCTGTAGGGAGGAGAAGCCTAATGGTTAGTGAAATGGGTTTTGATCCTGGCAACCTGGGTTCAATTCCCACTGCAGCTCCTTCTGACCATGGGCATGTCACTTAACCCTCAATTGCCCCAGATACAAAAAACTTAGATTGTATACCCTCTAGGGACAGAGAAAGTACCTGCATATAATGTGTACAGCACTATGTATGTCTATAGTAATGCTATAGAAATGATTAGTAGTAGTAGTAGTACTGGTAATGGGCTGACTGCCCAAGCTTCCACCCAGGAAGTTGCCTGAATACTAGCCGAGTGAGCTCTCAAGCTTGTAGGATCTCTTACCTACTGAAGAGGTAAGATTCTCCTATCACCTCCTTAATCTAGCAATCAAAGACTTTGAAGCTGCTTCCCCTTTGCATAGCCTTTGAAAAATAAAAAATAAAAAAAAAAACCAACTCTGACTCATGAAAGAAATTAGTGATTTCCAGGTAGCACAAGAGGTCCCTATGGACTTCCAGATCATGAAGAGTTCAGGCGGCACCTGTTTTGTCTGAGAATGCTGGAAGCAAGCCCACCTGATTTAGATGAGAGGACCATTACCTTTGGAAGAAACAGGTACTGCCCTGATAGAACATCTGAAAAATAAAAATCAGATAGAACATATGAAAAAAAAAAATCAGGATCCCTGCAAGAAAAGGCTTACAATTCAGATACACATCTGGCCAAATAGCTACTAAAAAGACCACCTTCAACGACAAATCCTTCAGTGAAGTATGCAACTGAGATCCCAAGAGACCACGATCCCTTCAAATGGGGCAGAATCTGACAATTGCTTGCATAAAACGATCCATATCCATCTGTATAGCCAGAGCCTGTCAATCACATATCCAACCCAAGGAGGTAGCCAATTAAGAGCTAGGTCCTGCTCAAGACCTTATTGCAAAAAGGTTATGATAAAAGGACAGGTCCCATATGCCCCAGAGATAGCTCCTACTCTATGCACTAGCGTTCACAGGCCCACTGAATGTGGACATACGCCAGAGGTGTGGAAAATAAGATCAGCCAGCAGCAAAGTTGTGACAAGAGGGCTAGTAGCTCGCCACATCAGGTGTCACCTCTCTAGGGGTAGGCTGTAAGCCAAAAGGGATCCAGATCCTCCATGAGCACCAGCTCCTGTCGCAGGAACATGGGTCCTCTTGGAAGCAGATCTGGAGACCCTGCCAAAAAATCAAACCAGGATCACAAGAAACAGATCTGGGGACCCTGCCAAAAAAATCAAAACCAAGATCACAAGAAATAGATGTTTTGTCACCTTCTGAAAGTCTGCCGAATTAAAAGCTACGGGGGGGGGGAACGACATAAATAAATTCCACTTCTAGCCAGGCCTGGAGAAAAACATCAATCCCCACTCTTTCCTGTGGCTAAAGAGGTGCAGGCACTTTGTTGTTTCTGTCTCATAGCATTCAGTAAGAATGCAAAGTCCCCAGCTATCCACTAGTCTGAGGGACCCACTCCCCCAGATCCAAGATGCACCTGCTAAGAAAGCCTGCTTTATGACCTCCTAATCCTGCTGCATGAGCCACTGAAATTGCTACCACTCAACATTCCGCCCAGGGTCGAACCAAGCCAACCTCCGAGGCCACCACTGCACTCCTGGTCCCGCCTTCCTTGTTGAGGTAAGCCACAGTTGTCTCACTGTCTGATTGTAGAAGCTGCCAGAAGTGTGGCGTGTAAAGCAAATGTTTCTGGCCTCCAGACTTACAAATATTTCATGAGGCCTCCTGCGGACACTAATGCCCCTGGACAACCTGATCTTGACTGTGGGCCTCCAGTCCCCTAGACATGCTTTGATGGTGAGCACCACCCAATCTAGAGTGCCCAGGGGAACTCTAGTAGGGGAAATTGTTTGGGGAGTTACACTGTGCCAAACAGATCTTCAAACTCCTGATGAACGGGAGCCGGACTTCAAATTGCTGGGACTTGGGGAACCACTGAAATACGAGCACCTGTGAAGGGGCCTCATGTGAGCTCTCAGCCAGGGAACTACTGAGATTTGTTGCCATGAAACCCTGGCGTTGCAAACAGTCCCAAGCCTGAGGAGGCACTTTCTGCGCACAGAATGACCTTCTCTGATCCTGGAGGTTGTGCACCCACTCCTGGGTTTAAAACACCATACTGCACTTGGTATTGAAAAGAATCCCAAGATATTCTAACCTCTGAGAGAATACCAGATGACTCTTGGCATAGTTCACCAGCCAAGGTGCTTGAGCAACTGGACCACTTAAGAGATCATCAGCCTTAAATCTGTCTCAGAATCAGCCCAGATAAGACAATCCACTCAAGTACAAATGAGCTCGAACAGCCTACTATGACCATGATTACCTTGGGAAAAAAAAACCTTGGGGCTTTGCCACCCAAATATGCCCAAAACAGGAAGTGCTGACCCAGAACACAGACGTACAGAAAGCATTTTTGTGTTTTTAGCTCTGATGGAAATAGAGGTCTAGAGACATCAAACTCCCCTGGTCTGCCTTTCAAGACCAAGCACAAGGTTTCCAAAGGTGCAGAACTGAAAGGAAGGCATTGAACCCTTTCAAATCTAGAAGAGACCAGAAGGAAACTCCCCCCCCCCCCCCCCTTTCATGGGCACCACAAAAATAGGAACATGCCATTATTCCATATCCTGGCATGGAAAAGGCTTCATCACCTCTCACTGGAGAAATTGTTGCAATGTGAACTCTTATTGCTCATGCCTTGAAGGGAAATACGCAGGGATACACCATAAAGGCATCTAAAACTGGCTCTGCAAATTCCAAGGCTCACCCCTGATGGACTTCCTCTAAGGACCCTCCTTGTGTAACAAGGGGAGGCGACATCGCCCCCAAAACTCCCTAAAGGGGGCCTGTGAGCAGTGTTCCCTCTAAGCTGTGCAGGAGTTCTCCACCTATATTTCTGCCAGTGGGGGGGTGCTGTGCCAGTAACACATTTTCAGTAGTAAGGAACAGGCATGCTCTGTAGGACTTAAAGGAATCTCCCTGCCCCTAGAGATTTGCAAACATATTGACGCACCAACCCCCACTGGCAGGAATACAGTTGGAGGTCGCCTGTACAGCTTAGAGGGAATATTGCCTGCAAGTTCTCACTCAATACCTTTGGAGGCAGAAGGCCTATACCTCGCCCTCCAAACCCCTTGAAAGAGCAACCCCTTCTGGCCCTGAGTTGCTGAACCAGTGAAAGTCTTCCTATTCTGCCAGTACCAAGCCCAGTCTTTGGAGAAGGCCCTGACTCCCAGACCCCAAGATCCAGATTTTGTCAGGACATGCTGTGGGCAAATCTCACCAAGATCCTTAATGTTTTCAAGTCCTCTCGAGACAAGTGACCAAAAAAGACTAGTTTATTCAAGTGCGACTTGAACACCACATCTATCGATCAATGCTACAGCCACAACAATCTACATGCCACCAAGAATGTAGATTGATACAAAATCATTCACTGGACCAGAAAAGAAAAAAAAGAGGCGGAGGCATGGCACTAATCCATAGATCCCACTTCACTACCGAAACAGTAGCTGAGTCCATAACATCCCAACTTGAAATCGCCTCAATCAGAATCCACAATACAACCTTGCTTGACCACCTAAACTGTGTCTTGTTTTATAGACCACCAGGTAACAGGAAAGAATGCCAATCACACTTCATGGATTTCATATCAAACACCTGCGTAACTAACTCCGATTTACTAGTACTAGGTGACATCAACTTTCACCTAGAAAACCCTAACTCCACCAATGCATGAGATTGCAAGGAATTCCTCCAACTATGGGGCCTCAATTAGCAACATACGCAAGCAACCCATGTCAAAGGGCACACACTTGACTTTATCACACACAAATTGTCCATAGATCAGAACCTAATACTAGCAGATACTAAATGGCCAGACACACCATGGTCAGACCATTACAAATTAAATCTATCTTTACAATGGCAAAAAAAGGGTTCATACCTAACACAAGAACATACAACCTACACCACGAGAGGACAAATAGACTTGGAAACATTCTGGTAACAGATTTACAATAATGAATGGACAGCGCAAACGGACTCGATATACTATCTCCTAGATTGGGATAAAAGATGCAGAAGCATATTAGACGAAATAGCACCATTATAAACAAGAACCTCACTTAGACATAATTCAATAGCATGGTTCAAAGAAGAACTGAAAAAACTAAAAACACAAACTAGGAAACTTGAACGAGCATGGAAAAAAATAAAAGATGTACACACGCTCAACGCATGAAAATTAACTCAACGAAAATACAAATTTGCAATAAGACAAACCAAAAGATCATATTACAAAACCAATATAGGGCCAGACTACAAAGACACGAACAAATTATGTTTAAATCTCTTTATTATTATACATTTTATACAAGCATATCACTTGCAAAAGAAAATTCCACTATGGTAATAATTCTAAGGGAAATTATCTGTACACAGATTAAATAATTCTATAGTTTCATATAAGTCCACTACCAGAGTCCAATAGTCCTATAAAGGAGAGAAAGGAAAATAATCTTTACATCAAATTGAGTTTCAGACAGGTTTCTATTCGGTTTTTTCTTATATAAGAGCTCTTCTAGCTGTTATAAAGGAGGACAATTGGTCAGGATCAAAATATACATATTTCACTGACTGGTAGGAAATTAAACATTTGCATGGGTATTTAAGATAAAATGTTGCTCCCATTTGGAGTACCTCCTGTTTCATTTGCAAAACATTTTTCCGTCGCCTCTGCGTTTCCCTCACTAGATCTGGAAAAACACGAGTTTGCAAACCACGAAAAGTTTTATCTTTCTTCTGAAATAATTTTTTTTAAATACAGATCTTGTCAGAGGGTAACGCTACTGTAGCCAACAAAGTAGTAGCTGTTATTTGCTCTGTATCTGACATTTGGAGCAAAGCTGAAACATCAAGTGGTTGATCATTTTGAATATTATTCCTTTGTTGATTGTCCAAAACCCTCACAGGAATATAAAAGACCTGTGAAAAGGGTGGTATATCTTTATCTTCTATTTCTAATATTTCTTTAAAGTAATTTGAACAAACTATATCAACTCGTGAACAAATTACTAGACACCACAGTAGTTACCACAACCAACACAGACACCCCATCTGCAGACAACCATGCCAAATTGTAAACCTACGCAATACGTTACCACAGAACACCACCGACTTCGAAAAATTCATTGAGTGTCTGGACCTAATCCCCAGTGAATACCCAGCAGACCGAACCTGGCCAAATTTTGCTCTCCTCACCGATGAAATTGTCACCCAAGCGATCAATAAGTTCGCCAAGACTCACTGTAAACTGGACACCTGCCCCAGCCACCTAATAAAATCCGCCCCTCAACGCTTCATAGCAGACCTCACAGCTCACCTAAACTACATGCTGCAATAAGGACTCTCTTCCCTAAGGAAAAAGGCAACATTCTACTCACCCCAATACCTAAAGATACAAAGAAAAAAGCAAACGAAATCACCAACTACCTCCCGGTAGCATCTATCCCTCTGGTAGTCAAACTGGCGGAAAGCATGGTAAGCAAGCAACTTACCGACTACTTAAATTCTCAATACTACATGACTCACAATCAGGATTTCGCTCCAACCACCGCACCGAAACAGTGCTAATTACTCTCCTAACTAAATTCAAACAAGAAATTGCAACTGGCAAAAGCATATTTCTCCTACAATTCGCCATGGTAAACCATAAAATACTATTAAACATACTAGAATACTTCAGGATTGGTGGAAGTGTACTTGGATCAAGGGTTTCCTAACCACAAGAACATACCAAATATCATCAAATTCGAACATATCATCACAATGGAAAACAGAATGTGGAGTACCCCAAGGATCACCACTATCACTGACCCTTTTCAACCTAATGATGACCTCATTATTCAAATCCTTATCCGAGGCCTCAACCCTTACATATACGCAGATGATGTCACAATATACATCCCTTACAAACACGATCTAACATAAATCACCAACGAAATCAAACTCACTCAGCCTGCAAATCATGAACTCATGGGCGGATGCATTTCAACTAAAACTTAATACAGAAAAAACACACTGTCTCATCCCAATATAACACGAACAAACCCACCAATATAAACACCCCAGATTACACCCTTCCTGTTTCAGACAGCCTGTAAATTCTCGGAGTTATAATCGACCAAAACCTCATGCTAGAAAGCCAAATGAAAACTACAACAAAGAAAATGTTCCACTCAATGTGGAAACTCAAACGAGTAAAACCTTTCTTCCCGAGGGAAATATTCCGCAACTTGGTACAATCCATGTACCAAGTCACCTAGACTACTGCAATGGAATCTATGCGGGATGCAAAGAACAAATCATAAATAAATTCCAAACTGCTGAAAACACCGCAGCTAGACTTATATTTGGAAAAATGAGATTTGAAAGCGCCAAACCCCTACGAGAAAAACTGCATTGGCTCCCAATCAAAGAACGTATTGCATTCAAAATCTGCACTCTGGTTCATAAAATTATCTACAGTGAGGCCCCAGGATACATGGCAGACCTCATAAACCTACCAACCAGAAACACAAAAGATCAACACGTACATACATAAATCTCCACCACCCAAGCTGCAAAGGACTCAAATACAAATCAACCTATGCATCCAGCTTCTCCTATATAAGCACGCAACTATGGAACGCATTACCAAAAGTCGTGAAAACAATGCATGACCCATCAAACTTCCGGAAATCATTAAAAACTAACTTGTTCAAAAAGGCATACCCCTAATGATCCAACGCCTGACCCTGCAACACAACGAAACCAATACTCAACTGGACATAACTGAACTCTTCCTCCTTGATTCCCTAATGTGTCTGTCACAAGTGATCTTTGCCACAATTATCACTCTGTATTTATCATACCAGAATTGGCAATCGCCATCACGGTACTATGTAAGCCACGTTGAGCCTGCAAATAGGTGGGAAAATGTGGGATACAAATGCAACAAATAAATAAATGTGCAGAAGCTCATGAAAGGCATCCACAAAAAGGTCATTCTGGATTCCAGCCAAGCTATCCCTGGTTCAGCACACCAGTTCTACTGCACAATTAATGGGGGAAAAAAAATCGCAGCCATATAGTAAGCAATGAGTATAATGCAGCAATAAGCTACAGTTCATTGTGATTCCTCTCAGTGCCTGAGCAGGCTCTCCCAGTGTATCCCAGGATGCAGTACACAGGGCCAGGCACTAACGGCAGCGCCAGAGGCAGGATCAAGCAGGCATTACTCCCACCTCATTTATGGTACAGGGTCTGGGGCATGGAGCTCACTAAACACCATTTTGGGGGGTTTTGTTTTGGGGTTTTTTTTTTAACTCAGGTCGGGGGGAAGGGAGGGAGGAGTGCTACTAGACACCAGGTATTTTATTTTCAGGAGTGAGGTCAGGAAGAAGAGGGGCCACTGAACTATCAGGGAGGAAAAAAAGGAGGAGGGGCCACTAGACTACAAGGTAAAATTAGTTCTCACCTGATAATTGTCTTTCCATTAGTCCGGACAGATCAATCCAGACACTTGTGGGATATGTCCCTCTGCCAGCAGGTGGAGATACAGAGAACTTCTGAGGTTCACTATACATGGTCATATGCAGCCACCTTAATCTCAGTATTGTCGGTACCCAAGCAGTGTAGATGAGTAGAAAATAACATACCAACATTTCCTGCCTCCATACAACTCATGTATGTCCTTCAACCGCTACCGCGGGAGGTCAAAGCATGCAGCTCAGAGCTATGAGACCCCTTCAACCCGGGTCAAGCAACCAATCAACCGCAAACTTCATACGTAGAAACTGAAACTTAACAACTGGAAACAGAAAATATGCTGAGATAAAAACATAGGGCGGACCTCTGGACTGAACTGTTGAAAGAAAATTATCAGGCAAGGACTAATTTTACCTTCCATAGCGTCCCACAGATCAATCCAGAGACTTGTGGGATGTACCCAAGCACTCCTCAAGTAGGGTGGGACACTGTCACTCCAGAAGCCAGGACAGAAGCTCCAAATGCAGCATCCCCACGCGCCGCCACATGCAGCCGATAATGCTTACAGAAGATATGCACCGAAGACCAAGTCGCCAATCAGCAGATTTCATTCAAGGAGATCAAGTTGGACTCGGCGGCTGAAGTCGCCTGTGCCCTAGTGGAATGCGCTCTCACCCGCAAAGGAGGAGCCTTCCCCATAGAGAGGTGCACTGAAGAAATTGCCTCCCTCAGCCAACGGGCAACCATGGCCTTTGAGACCAGATCCCCTTTCCTGGGACCTACAAACAGAACGAAAAGGTGATCAGACCGGCAGAAGTCATTAGTGACCTCCAGGTACCGAAGAAGAACTCACCGCACATCCAGGCACTGAAAGCCCAAAATTTTGTCAGATAATCCTCCCTCCTAAACGACGGGAGAAAGACCAGCTGATTTAAATGAAAACTTGAGACAACCTTAGGCAGAAAAGATGGAACCGTCCGAATAGAAACCCTCACTTCTGTGAAGCGAAGAAAGGGATCCCTGCAGGACAAGGCCTGCAGGTCAGACACCCATCTAGCCGAAGTGATGGCCACCAAAAATATTGTCTTCAATATAAGGTCTTTCAAGGACAAACGATCCAAAGACTCAAAAGGTGGACATTGGAACGCATGCAATACCAAATTAAGGCTCCAGGCAGGGACAGCGCGGCGGGCACAGGTGGTTCACACCCCACAGGAAGCATACAATGTCCAGATGGGACGCCAGTGAAGAACCCTTGAGGCGCCCTCGAAAACAGGCCAAGGCCATCATCTGAACCTTCAGCAAGCTCAGGGAGAGAGACTTATCAAGACCATCCTGCAAAACGTCAGGATGGATGACACAGAGGCCGAGTGCGCAGACAGGCCCACAACCGAGCACCAGGACTCAAACATCCACAAGACGTGCGCATATGCCGTTGAAGTGCCTGCAGCATGGTGGTAATCACTCAGTCCAGGTAACCCTTCTTCCTTAATTGCACCCTCTCAAGAGCCAAGCCGTAAAACCAAAGGGGGAGGGATCCTCCATTGCGACTGGCCCCTGCAACAGTAGACTGCGGCGAGCTGGCAGCCACAAAGGACTGTCAACCTGCAGGCAGATCAGGTCTGCGTACCAGGAGCTTCTGGACCAATCCAGGGTCACCAGAATAACCTGTCCTGGATGCTGTGCAATATGCCCTACAATCCACCCCACCACGGGCCACGGAGGGAACACGTGGGGGGGGGGGAAGCGGTGAGAATGGGACCTGATATACCACCTTTTTGTGGTTTTTGCAACTATATTTAAATCAGTTTACATAGTATATGCAGGTACTTATTTGTACCTGGGGCAACGGAGGGTTACGTGACTTGCTAAGAGTCACAAGTGGGAATCAAACTCAGTTCCCCAGGATCAAAGTCCGCCGCACTAACTGCTAGGCTACTCCAACACTCGAGCAACAGTGGCCAGGGCTGCAAGTGCATCAATGCCCTGCGAACCGGGTTCCCTGCCCCTGCTGAAGAACCGGAGCACCTTTCTGTTGTTTTCCCAGGCCATGAGATCCATCGCTAGAAACCCTCAACGCTCCATGATCTGAGCAAATGCCTGACTCAAAAGTTCCCATTCCCCTGGGTCCAAGTGTATTGTGATCGATAAAGTCTGTCTCCACATTCAAAGATCCTGCAACGTGCACCGCCGAGAGGAGGATCAGGTGCCACTCCACCCAGAAACAGCGCCGCGATGCCTCCTTCGCAAGAGGAGAGTTCTTGGAGCCCCCCTGCCTGTTGACATACGCCACAGCTGTAGCGTTGTCCGAAAGGACACACACTGGTCAACCCTGAATCAAAAGCCAAAATTCCTGAAGCACCATCCGGATTGCCCACATTTGAGACCAGATCCCCTTTCCTGGGACCTACAAACAGAACGAAAAGGTGATCAGACCAGTTGATTGTCCAAAATGACTCCACCGGGGACCAAATCCCCTGAGCCATCTGGCTTAGGCAATGGGCTCCCCAGTCCGACAGGCTTGCATCTGAAGTCACTCAGTCTGGGGTCGCCAGGGGAGATTCTCCAGTCGGAGCCACCAACGCGTCGCGAGTCATGCCTGGGACAACCAGGAGAGGCGGATCAAGTAATCCTCCAACAGCTGAGAACACCGGCTGAGCAGTGACATCTGGAGAGGTCTCATATGACTCCTGGCCCACGGTACCAAGTCCAACATGGCCACCATGGAGCCCAAGACCTGCATGTAATCCCACATCCTGGTGGCCGCAATCTGCAAAAGGCCCTCCAACTGGGAATAGAGTTGCAGTCATCGAGCCTCCGGGAGGGACACTGTCCCTGCTCGAGTGTCGAAAAGAACCTCCAAGTACTCCAGAGAATGCGAGGGGGACATGTGGCTCTTAGGCAGATTGACTACCCCAAGGAACGCAGAAGATTGGCCACCCTCTCCGTCGCCTGCGCACTCTCCTCGTAGGACGATGCCTGAATCAACCAGTCATCCAGGTATGAATGGCCCTGTACTCTCTCCTTCTGGAGGAAGGCCGCAGTCACAGCCATGACCTAGGAAAAGATTCTGGGCACAGTCGCCAGACCGAAAGGCAAGGCCCGGAATTGAAAATGCTGACCCAGCACTGCAAACCGGAGAAAGTGCTGGTGAGGTGGCCAAATAGGGATGTACAAATAGGCCTCCTTGAAGTTGAGAGAGGTCAGAAAACTCCCCTGGCTGAACTGCTGCAATGACCAAACGCAGGGTTTCCATCCAAAAATGATGGACTCGCAGTGCCCTGTTCACACCCTTTAAATTGAGGACAGGGTGGGAAGACACACTCTTCTTGGGCACCACGAAGTAAATGGAGTACTGGCCGAGTCCGTGTTATGATAGCAGCACTGATGACACTGCTCCAAGGCAGTCCAAGGCCGCGAGAGTCTCCCAGACTGCCGCCACCTCGGTAGCAGCCTTGCAAGGTGACTCCACGAAAAAATCTGACAGAGGTTGGGATAATTCGATTTTTGTATCTGTCCCAGATAACCTCCAAGACCCATTCGTCTGAAGTAACCCTGGCCCATTCCCCCAGAAGGACAGCCATCCCCCAATTATTGACAGGGGATGGACTAGGGCCCCATCACTGGGACCTTAGGGAAGGGGTTGCCAGAGAGGAGAGGCCGTCTGTGCGCTCCTCCCTTCAAAAAGGCTGCTGTTTTTTGCTGGAAACAAGGCTTCAGAAAAGAGGCAGAACGTCCTGGCCAATAATGCTTCGCTTCTCGAAAACGGGAACAGGACAAAACCCAACTGAAAACTAGATTTAGGCTTATCCTTGGGGCAAATGCCGCCCCTTACAGTCTCCCGGGTCTTTAACAATGTTATCTAGGTCCTCTCCAAAAAGCAGTTTGCCTCTAAAAGGTAAGCGCAACAGGTGAGATTTGGAAGCCGTATCAGCCGCCCAATGTCTTAGGCACAGCCAACGGCGAGCCATAACCGCCAATGCAACCTCCTTAGCCAAAGCTCAGAGAAGGTCGTAAAACAGGTCCACCAGATATGCAAGGCCCGACTCCAGGGTCAGCAAGCAGCTAACCAGCTCATCCGCCAAAGATTGCTGCACCCAAGAAAGGCAAACCCGGGCCGCATTCGACCCGCAAACCAGCACCTGGAGACATAAGGCCGCCACCTCAAAAGACATTTTAAGGGACGTTTCCAACTTCCAGTCCTGGGGATTTTTAAGGGCCGTTCTGCCCTCCACTGGCAAAGTGGTCTTTTTAGTGACCGCCGTAATTAAGGAATCCACTGTGGGAAGACATAAGGAGTCCAGTTCCCCTAGCGGCAGAACCAGGGCACCTTGGGTGTCAGGGCAAATAGCATTAACCTGAAGACCTATCGGCCTCTTGAGCAAAAATGCTTTGTGCTTCAATAGCACAAACTCCGGGGAAAAAGGGTGTCCTCGACTCCCACCCCGTCAGCAACCCCCAGAGAAGCAGGATCAGGCGGCCCCAATGCAGGAGCCACCTCTGCCAGCGCATTGCCCCATGGCCATACAAGAGGGGGTAGACAAAATGGCGCCTGCTGCCAGGCACACAGATGAAAGGTCGGAGGTGCCGAACAAAACCTACAGCGAAACAGGCTCCTCCGTCAGCGTGTCTGCAACCGCCACCAAACATGGAGAAGACGATGGCGCCCACCGAAGGGCGCGAAGTGGAAAGGCTGGAGACACCCGCCAAAACCAGCTCTGATGCCCCTGCACATTCTCCAGACTCCCGCACCTTGCTGTCCGCCAGAAGACGGGCTTTGAAGGAACCCCACATGCACGCAGCACAAGATCGTGATGCTGCCCTCTGGCTCCCACACCGGGAGAAGTGCTTGGCGGTTTCTGACAGCGCCAACATGACTGAGTGCTTGACCCAGCAGGTACTGATCCCCCTCCCACACGCTGCAATCGACAGCCGCGCTCCGAACTTTTAGGTTGCTTTTTTTTTTTTTTAAGGACTCACCAGCTTACCAGCACTGCTTCTCCTTTTTTTTGTTGGTTGGAGGCAGGAGAAGCAAAGTCAGCACACAATCCAGGCAAGTACCAGGGGGACAGACAAGGGGAGGTAAGGGAGGAACCTGGCACCACCAGGTGTACCCTTCTCCATAGAAGGGAGACCTCGACCCCAAAGAAGACTCGACTCAGCCCTGGGAGATGGATCAGGAGCCTAATCAATACAGAGCTGCAGAGTTATGACCCTCCACTTGCTAGACAGAGAGAATACTAAGGTTAAGGTGGCTACACATGACCATATATAGTGAACCTCAGTTCTCTCTATCTCCACCTGCTGGCAGAGGGACTTAACCCACAAGTCTCTGGATTGATCTGTGGAACATTATGGAAAGGACTACTGCAGAAAGCTATATGGGGCACGGTGGTTGGGTTGGGAGAAAGAGAGGGAGGGGCCTCCAGACACCCATTCCTCTCAACCAACCCTTCTATGCTGTTCCAGACCTGGCACAAAAGTTTCTTGTGCGTGCAAGTGTCAAAAACTTTGTTTTATTTGTCATGGCCACAGAAGTGGTAATGTCTGCATTACCATTCATTTTGATACAGTATTCAGTTGTGGTTTCTGTGTGAGTTAACAGTCAAGCTGAAATCTTTTCTGCATTGCTCAGCTAGTAGTTTTCGCTTTAAACCCACAGTAACCGCATGGTTAGCATCACGGTAGTTTTCTGTATCAGCCCCAGAATATGGAAAGTTCCTGGCTGAACCAACTATTACACTATTATGTCATCAGAATCTTCAAAGTCTCTGCCTCCATCTGCTAACAGGGGGAGATAACCCATCAGTCTTAACTGGTCTAGCAGGATAGTGTGATAAATTAATTACTGACTGGGCAGTACCTCAGACCGTTGGCCCCCTCTACCTTCAGCTCCTCCTATTCTAAGAAAAGTAGAAGAGGTAGGCTGACAAGGCCTCTGGGGATCTTACAAAATTTTACTGGGCATTTGTCCTCCTGTGATTGTGCCTTTTAAAACTGTCTCATTAGGACAGTGATGGCGAACCTTTCAGAGACCGAGTGCCCAAACAGCAACCCAAAATCTAATTATTTATCGCAAAGTGGAGGAGTGGCCTAGTGGTTAGGGTGGTGGACTTTGGTCCTGGGGAACTGAGGAACTGAGTTCGATTCCCACTTCAGGCACAGGCAGCTCCTTGTGACTCTGGGCAAGTCACTTAACCCTCCATTGCCCCATGTAAGCCACATTGAGCCTGCCATGAGTGGGAAAGCACGGGGTACAAATGTAACAAAAAAAAAAAAAAGTGCCGGTACTCATTATGGGTGGGGTCACCACCTATGACTCCACCCCTATGATAGTCTCACCCCTTACACCAGCCATGGCGCATATAAACAGACATCATTGAATATATTATAATAGTATAGGAGAAAAAAAATAACATGATTTTCTTTCATTATAAATCATTTCTATAAGCTGTTACAGCTCCAGTATACCCAGTGCAAATAAGACAGCTTCCTTTCCATTTATTTCTTTACTTTCCTCCTTTCTTCTTCATTTCTTGCCTCCATTTATTTCTTTACATTCCTCCTTTCTTCTTCATTTCTTGCCCTCCATCCATGTCCAGCAACCCTCCTCTCCCCTCCAGCCACAAATGTCCAGCCACCCTCCTCTCCCCCCTGCCCTCCCAGCACCCAGCATCAGCCCTCCCAGCACCAGGCCTCCCTCCCTCCTTGCACCCAGCATCAGGCCTCCCACCCAGCACCCAGCTGCACCCAGAACCAGGCCTCCCTCCCACCCAGCAGCACCCAGCATCAGGCCTCCCTCCCTCCCACCCAGCACGCAGCAGCAGCAGCCAGCATCAGGCCTCCCTCCCACCCAGCAGCCAGCAGCACCCAGCACCAGGCCTACCTCCCTCTCAACCCAGCACCAGGCCTACCTCCCGCCCCCCCCCCCCTCCAACCAATGAGGGCGGGACCACAGCTTGAGAGACAGAAGGCGCGCCGAGTGAAGAACACGCTTTTCGTTGCCGCTGCCACTGCCAACGCCGCCTTAACCCGGTACGCTTTTTAAATTTCAGAGGAGGAGGGGGGCCCTGGTGCTGGGAGGGAGGACGGGTGAGCGGCCTGATGCTTGTTTGGTTGGAAGAGGGAGGTAGCAAGGGCGGGCGGCCTGGTGCTTGGTGGGAGGGAGGAAGGCCGGCTTGGTACTCGGAGGGAGGGAGAGTGGGCGGACCAGCGACGGCTCTGCGTGCCCTCTCTGGCACGCGTGCCATAGGTTCGCCATCACTGAACTAGGACATATTTCTGAAACATGCTTGCTTTCATTCTTTCTTCCCCGCTAGTCCTTTTGCCTTTAATGTCTTCCACCACCACCCCACCCTTCTGACCTGTATACTACCTTAAGCTTATATTTTACCATTGTAAATTTCTGCTCAATGGATACAGAGAAGTCTCTCTGAAACAGACTGTTTTACTATCAATAGCTGCAAAAAAAAAAAAAAAAATCTGACCTCCAGCAGTGTTGTTATTTCAATTATGTTTGTAAGCTATTTCATGTCTCTTATCTTGACTGTGAATGAGTTTTAAAGAAAAAAAATTATCTTATCAGAGACAGTTATGCCATGGTTAAAAAGCTTTGTTTCTGGGGAATGTTGATATTTTGATGAAAACTAAATGCTGGAAATTGATAGCAGCCCCAATAACTCAAGTTTTCCCTCAACATCTAGAGCAGAGGTTCTCAACCCAGTCCTTGGGACACACCAAGCCAGTCTGGTTTAAGATATCTACAATGAATATGCAAGACATAGATTTGCATACAATAGAGGCCAGTGCACTCAAATTTATCTCATGCATATTCATTGTGGATATCCTGAAATTCTGACTGGTTTGGTGTGTCCTCAGGACTGGATTAAGAAATCCTGATCTAGAGAGACACCATATATACAAGAGCCAGCCTATTAAGTACTTATACAGGAATGTTTAGCAAGTTAGAACCTTTGAAAAATAAGAATTCTAGTGGCAGGCGCAATTTTTACAAGAGTTGTTACCTGTGAAGGTTAAAATTATGACCTCCTTTCCATAAGAGCGTATTAAATAGAAATAATTTAAGGGACATGCAGTTGTTTCTATTCACCTTAATGATTGAACTGAGTAAATTACATCAACAAATCTACATATGAAATATAGAAAAACCATGCTGAGACAAATCAAGGTATTCACTACCCTCAAACCCGTTTTGGCATGTGCATTAAATTATAAGTTTGCAACATTTACATCTCAGGAACACACATGAATTGTTATGTGCACAACAATAGGAGTAGGTCCTGGTGCAACTCAGGTGGGGCACTGAAGTCTTTACTTGGAAGGAGAATAAAAAGAAGAAATATAATGAATGTTTGTTCTGCTGTAAATCAGAATAAGCCAAATTTATAATTTGTCCTTAACATACTTGCAAAAAATTGAAAGAAATATAATTAAATGCAGTGTTCCCATTATGGGTATATATTGTTTTATTAACTAAACTGTATTGCCTTTCCCTGAGACTGTAAATTCTCTGTGTGAATAAAGAACAGCACAGTTCCACCACGTAGGGGCTCGTTTTCAAAGCACTAAGTTCCACAGGTTATTATGTAACTTTGTAAGTCTAAGTGCTTTGAAAATAAAATTGACATTCAGTTATTTGCAATATGTAAGTGCTGTCTACGGAAGTGCATAATCCTAAGGATAAATTTATTTTGAATTTCAATTTAAACCTCATTTCATATTCAAGTTTCTAGATTTTGATGTTCCTATTTCCCCAGAGAAGAGATCCCGTGTTCCCGGGATTTAGAAATAACAAGAAAGGCACAGAAGGCTTCTATTGCTGTTAACCTAGGGATTGTGTAAATGCCTTTTCTGCAGATATTGTAGCTTATGATAGGAAAGCATGATATTTTTTTTAATAGAAACATTATGAGTACCAGAGAATCCACTGCCATTTTTTATGCAATAGTGAAATGATTGCTTAGGATAAAATGATAAACATAAACTAAGAGTTCAGAGACCTATGTCTAGTTATAAATTAGTCAAAACAAAATTGTCATGAACTGCTATCCTTACAGTGACACCATACAAAAGCAGTAAAACAGAACGCCTGTTTATTTTTTGCAGATATTCTGTTTGAATTTTAATAAATGTGCACGATACGTAGGGATTAAGCAATCCCTAGTTGTTTGGCTTGTGTTCACTGAAACTTTACATTCCATTTTAAACCACCACTCCAGTATGGTTCTCCCCAATGAAATCAATCTGGTGCCTTTGCAGCTGGACAAGGTTGTGCTCTCACAATGCAACCATTGAAAATAATTACCTCCCACAGGTTTACTCAACCTAAGTTGTAGAATTAATTGCACTCGCTAGACCCTAGAGCTTGTGCTCTAGTAAGGCGGAAATCAGTTACTTTTAGAAACCTTGAGAATGACTTTGTTCAAATGAAAAGCTGCTTTTATGAATGTGTTCTGATTATAGTGCATATGTTTATTGGATCAGCTGAAGCTTAATAATGGGCCAAAGCGGATTCAGCTACAGGAGTAAGAAATTGCTGAGAAGCCTTTATCCCTCTTTTTAGGATATCATTGACTATTAAGCATAGGTGTATCTACTTTACGGTCAAATCATAAAGGTCATTTGCAAATTCAGCAAAGTTTTCATTGCCCATACTTCCTTCAAATCTTTGCCCCGGGTGAGAGAAACAGTGGGATCTCAAAGAATAAACTGGCTAAAAATTGAAAAGAATGGACAAAGCCGTCATAAAATATGTCCCTCTCCCTCTTGAAAACTCACCTTGCCAACATACATTTAACTGATGATACCGTTTTGAATTATTATAGGGCATTGATGAACATTACCTGAGCATGAAAGGCCTTAACACAGTGCCTTAACCCAGGAACCTGAGGAAGAGTGCCACCCATTACAATCAGGGGACTGGGTGAACATGAAATTACATTAGCACAAGTCATCATTGGAGCCATGCTGGAAAGAACCCTACCAGGTGCTAACCACCAATACTGTACTTAAGTGCCAAGGCTCTCTCAACATGGATCCACACATTGTATAGCAAGAAAACCACCACCGCTCAGGATCTCCAGACATTAGATGCTATCACAAATTGAGCTTCACTGCCATCCCCTTCAGCCAGCAAGGGAGGGGTGTTGGTTCTCCAATAGGGTCTGGATACAAATATCCACCCAAGTCTAACAATTCTGAAGAAATGCTTGACCATGCTAACCAGAGAAAATTGCTACCAAACTTTATCAGACTGATCAGTGGAGTCTCTGAAGTTGGGTCGGGGTTCTAGATGCCAAGATCTGATATGGGGTGCTAACGATCTTTGCTGTTTTTAATAGGTGCGTATTTTGTTATAATACCTAGTATGAATTGTGAGACTGAAAGATGCTGCGAACCGCTATGTAGATAATGATGAAGAAATTATGCAAATTTGCTGAACAGATACTTTTGTTCTGTTTTCACAGAAGAAAATCCTGGAGAAGGACCACGACTGACTAGCAAAAGTACATATGAGAATGGAGTGGATATAGCACCGTTCACGGAAGAGAGTGTGTATGAACAACTTGAAAATCTAAAGGTGGACAAAGCCATGGAATAGGATGGGATCCACCCCAGGATACTGAGGGAGCTCAGAGAGGTTCTGGCGGGTCCTCTTAAAGATTTGTTTAATAAATCCTTGGAGACGGGAGAGGTTCCGTGGGAGAAGAGCGGATGTTGTCCCTCTTCACAAAAGTAGTGTTAGGGAAGAAACTGGAAACTACAGGCCGGTAAGCCTCACCGGTTATTGGAAAAGTAATGGAAGCAATGCTGAAGGAAAGGATAGAGAATTTCCTGGAAGCCAATAAGTTGAAAGATCCAAGACAACAAACGTAAATCAAGCCAAATGAAATCTAATTGAATTCTTTGACTGGGTGACCGGAGAACTGAATCAGGGACATGCTATAGACGTAATCTGCTTAGATTTCAGCAAAGCTTTTGACACGGTTCCCCATAGGAGGCTCTTGAATAAACTTGACAGGCTGAAGATAGGACCTGACGTGGTGAACTGGATTAGGAACTGGTTGACGGACAGACGTCAGAGGGTGGTGGTTAATGGAATTCGCTCGGATGAGGGAAAGGTGAGTAGTGGAGCGCCTCAGGGATCGGTGCTGGGGCCAATCCTGTTCAATATATTTGTGAGTGACATTGCCGAAGGGTTAGAAGGTAAAGTTTGCCTTTTTGCAGATGATACTAAGATTTATAACAGAGTGGACACCCAGGAGGGAGTGGAAAACATAAAAAAGGATCTGCAGAAGCTAGAAGAATGGTCTAAGGTTTGGCAAATAAAATTCAATGCGAAGAAATTCAAAGTGATGCACTTAGGGAGTAGAAATCCACGGGAGACGCATGTGTTAGGCGGTGAGAGTCTGATATGTACAGACGGGGAGATGGATCTTGGGGTGATAGTATCTGAGGATCTGAAAGTGATGAAACAGTATGACAAGGCGGTGGCCATCGCCAGAAGGTTGCTAGGCTGTATAGACAGAGGTGTGACCAGCAGAAGAAAGGAGGTGTTGATGCCCCTGTACAGGTCATTGGTGAGGCCCCACCTGGAGTATTGTGTTCAGTTTTGGAGACCGTATCTTGCAAAGGATGTAAAAAGAATTGAAGCGGTGCAAAGAAAAGCTACAAAAATGGTATGGGATTTGTGTTACAAGACGTATGAGGAGAGACTTGCTGACCTGAACATGTATACCCTGGAGGAAAGGAGAAACAGGGGTGATATGATACAGACGTTCAAATATTGAAAGGTATTAATCTGCAAACGAACCTTTTCCGATGACGGGAAAGCGGTAGAACTAGAGGACATGAAATGACACTGAAGGAGGGCAGACTCAAGAAAAATGTCAGGAAGTATTTTTTTCACGGAGAGAGTGGTGGATACTTGGAATGCCCTCCCACGGGAGGCGGTGGAGATGAAAACGGTAACGGAATTCAAAAATGTGTGGGATAAACATAAAGGAATCTTGTTCAGAAGGAATGGATCCTCAGAAGCTTAGCGGAGATTGGGTGGCAGAGCCAGTGGTCAGAGGCGGAGCTAGTGGTTGGGAGGTTGGGCTAATGCTGGGCAGACTTCTATGGTCTGTACCCTGAAAATGGCAGATACAAATCAAGGTCAGGTATACACATAAAGTAGCACATATGAGTTTATCTTGATGGGCAGACTGGATGGACCATACAGGTCTTTCTCTGCCATCATCTACTATGTTACTATGAATTGTTAAAACTGCTACCAAACATGTAAAATTCCATAAATAAAAACAAAGGACTAGATTCAAAAAATGGCACCCAAATTGGGGTGAACAAAAAAAATCTATGTGGAGTGCTAAACGGCACTCCAAGATGCACACCATTTATAGAATAGCGCTTACAGCTGATTTCCACGCCAAATTTTGGGTGTGAGGATTTACAGATCCCGGGTATTCAGTAACACTGCAAGAATCTTTAGTGAACCTTCCTGACCCGCCCATGCCCCTCGCTGGCCTTGCCCCCTTTCTGAGCTCCACACGGACCCTTATAAATAGTGCTTAGCAAGATCCACAAGCAAATTCAAATTGCTGCCAATTAACACCAATAATTACCACCCATTAGCGCTGACTGGCTAGTTAGCCAATTTAGTTCTAAGTGCATCTCATAATAGCATGCAATTTATAGAGTCTGGGGGAAAATGTACACTATGCATTAGTTTCTTTATACGCCTCCCACTTGAAGCTCAGACCCGTTCATATTGGCTCCTAGCCTCTTTCTGGGGTCCATTCCCTCTTCTCCTTTTGCCTAAGGTAATAGGATCCAATACAGTACATCAGCAAGAGAAGAATCTTTGATGAAGACTTCCTGTGTTGATGAACGCAATACTGATATAAGCAAGAAAGGGAAAGCCTCTTTAACAGGCTCATAAAAACAAAAGAACGTAAGTAGTGGCATACTGGGACAGACTGAAGGTTCATCAAGCCAAGCATCTTGTTTCCAACAGTGGCCAAACCAGATTACAAATACCTGACAAGATCCCAAAACAGTACAATACATTTTATGCTGCTTATCCTAGAAATAAGCAGTGGATTTTCCCCAAGTCCATTTTAATAATGGCTTATGGACTTTTCTTTTAGGAACCTATCCAAACCTTTTTTTAAATCTCACTAACTGCTTTTACTGCATTCTCTGGCAATGAATTCCAGAGTTTAATTACATGTTGAGTGAAGAAATATTACTACTGTCACTCAGGGACTGCGGTTGCTGGGCAAAGGAGTAGGGATCTTAAGGACACTGCCCAGAACAAGGAGACATGGTATTCTCCAGCCTCTACATTGGCCAAAGACATTACTATTACCAGTGGAGAACAATTTTAACCGATCCCCTTGTTTTGCCATAAGCACTGCCAAGCAGTATGCCACTTGTGCTGCCGCTGATACACCAGCATATATTTAACACTCTTGGAATGGTAGACTCTTTTAGACATTAAAATGTTGTACAGGAGGATAAAGAAGATTATTATGACTCTTAAAATTAAATGTTAATCGAGAAAAAAAAAAACAAAAGTATATCATACAAGTAGTCTGACCTTAAACCATGTAGTGATTTGAATACCAGACAAAAACCTTATAAATAATTCTAACTTTTCCTGGTAACCATAAGAACATAAGAATAACCACACTCGGTCAGACCAATGGTCCATCTATCCCAGTATTCTATTTCCAACATATCTATTACTACAAAAAAAATCATTTTAGCAGCAGTATTTTGAAGTAGCTGCAATCTATCCAATTGTTTCTTTGGTAACCCAATATAAACCAAATTACAGTAGTCCAGATGAAACAATATGAAAGACTGCACCAAAAGTGCTTATCATAAAAATAAAGATCGAATCATTCTTAGATGCCTCAGTTTAAAAAATACCTTTGTCATTAAGTTGTTAATTTGGGGTTCAAAGGACAATGTAGAGTCAAAAAGGATACCCAAAACTCGCGATATTTGCACAATCGGAATTGACTGTGATTGGCCCAGTGGAATTGCAGATTGAATTGAATGCAAGGAATTACTAAACCATAAGATTTTTGTTTTATCAGTATTCAGCTTCCTCTAGTGGCCCAGGTCTTAATGATGGATGTACAGGAAGAAATCACAGAATAAGTCAGATCAAAATAAGTACAACTGATAACTGCAGATATTGTGCTGGGCTCCAACAGTCCAAAAGGGAGGAATGAAGCAGCCTGCTTAACTGAGCATCCATGTTTATAGGCCCTATATGGCTAATCAAATAAGAAATGTATATACCGATAGAAAGTTTTTGCCCCCTTTTTGATTTCCCCTATTTTTGCATATATTATGTCACACTGAATGGTTTCTGATGTTTAAACAAAATATAATTCCTAACAAATGGATCCTGAGTAAACACATAACTCAGTTTTTAAGTTGTGTCATTTATTTAAAGAACAGAGCTATCCAACATCTATATCACCTGTGTGAAAAAGTAACTGCTCCCTTAATTATTCAACCAATTGACCAAATTTAATTGCTAATTACATTCAGGCTAAACCTCAACTACACAGTATACTGAGCCTTACCATGAGAGTGAAGTAGTCACCACAAGAATGCTATGCCACAATGAAAGGGAATTCCAGAATAAATGAGAACAAAAAAAGTTGTTGAAATATCAGCCTGGAAAGGCTTACAAAAGCCATTTTTAAAGTTCTGAGACTTCACCAAACCACAGGAAGAGCCATTATCTCCAAATGGAAAAGGCTTGGAACAGTGATGATTCTTCCAGAATTGGCCAGCCTATCAGAATTACTCCAAGGAAGCAGAAACTCATCTGAGAAGTCCAAAAAAAAAATCCCAGAAGAGCATCCGAAGAACCACAGGACTCTCTAACCTCAGCTAAGGTCAGTGGTTCATGACTCCATAAGGGAAAAATAGGATTCATAGGAGTAGGATGGCAGAAACCGCTGCTGTCCAAGAGTTACGTCAATGCTCACCTCACATTTGCAAAACCACACCTGGATGATCCTCAAGCCTTTTGAGATAATAATGTTCTGTGGATAGACAAGTCAAAAGTAGAACTCTTTGGAAACACAGGTCCCATTAAACAAAGAAAACAAACATAGAACTATGATGACTGATAAACTCCAAATGGCCCATCCAGTCTGCCCATCCTCCGTAACCTTTAACTCCTTTTAAAATTTGGCACAGTCCTCGACTCCACTGCCTCCACCACCCTTTCTGTGAAATAATACTTTCTTAGATTACTCCTAAGCCTGTTCCCTCTTAACTTCATTGTACACCCCCTTGTTCCAGAGCTTTCCTTCAGTTGAAAAAGGCTCACTTCCTGTACGTTAATGCCCTTGAGATATTTAAACGTCTCTATCATATCTTCTCTCTCCCTCCTCTCTTCAAGAGTACATGTTGAGGTTCAAAAGTCTGTCCCTATATTTTTTGTGTTCAAGACCACTTACGAATTTTGTAGCCGCCCTCTAGACCAACTCCATCCTGTTTATATATCTTTCTGCAGGTGCGGTCTCCAGAATTGCACACAGTACTCCAAATGGGACCTCAACAGAGACTTATACAAGGGCACCATCACCTCTTTCTTCCTGCTGCTCATCCCTCTCCTTATGCACCTAAGCATCCTTCTAGCTTTAACCGTAGCTTTTTCTACCTGTTTGGCCACTTTAAGGTCATCAGACGCAATCAATCCCCAAATCACGCTCTTCCTTCGTACACAGAAGCACTTCACCCCCTATACTGTACCGTTACCTCAGATTTTTGTGACCCAAGCGCATGACCCTGCATTTTTTAGCATTTAATCTTAGTTGCCAAATATCAGACCATTCCTCAAGCTTTGCTATGTCCTTCCTCATGTCAACCACACCACCCTCCAGGTTGTCCACACTACTACAAAATCTGGTATCATCCGCAAAGAGACAAACCTTATCAGACAGCCCTTCCGCAATATCACTCACACAGATGTTAAAAAGAGCTGGCTCTAGGACTGATCTCTGCGGTACTCCACCAATGATTAACATCCTTATCTTCAGAGCAAGCTCCATTTACCACTACCCTCTCTCTGCTTCTGTTCAACCAATTTTTAACCCAGTCAGTTACTCTAGGTCTCATACAGAGGGAACTCAGTTTATTTATGAGTCGCCTATGCGGAACCATGTCAAAGGCCTTGCTTAAATCCTAATACACCACATCAACAGCCCCTCCAACGTCCAACTGTTTGGTCACCCAGTTGAAAAAAAATCAATCAGATTCGTCCGACACGACCTACCCCTAGTGAAGCCATGCTGCCTCGGGTACTACATTCCATTCAATTCGAGAAACCTCACAATTGTCTGCTTTAGAAGTTTTTCCATTAATTTACTTACCACCAAGGTCAGACTGACAGGTCTTTAATTCTCAATTACTTTCACTCTTGTGCAAAGGGACCACATCCACCCTTCTCCAGTCCTCCAGGACCACACCAGACTCTAAGAAAGCATTGAAGAGGTCAGTCAGTGGAGCCGCCAAAACTTCTCTGAGTTCCTTTAGCACCCTCGGATGCACCCCAACAGGCCCCATCGCTTTGTCTACTTTTAATTTAGGTAGCTCCTCACGAACGGGTCTTGGTCTATCATACATCCATCTCTTTTTGCATTTTTTCTGTGGTCCTACCCCTAGCCTTTTATCTATGAACACAGAACAGAAATAATTCTTAAGCAGTTCAGCTTTATCCTTATCAGCTTCCACGTATTCTTCCCCCTCTGCTATTTTGGCATTTCCTCCTGTTGCTTACATATCTGAAAAACGTCTTATCCCCCAAAATTACCATATTAGCTATCTTTTCTTCCATTTGCCTCTTCATTTTCCAGACAGCTTTTCCAGCTTCTCTTAGCTTATCCAGGTATTCTCACCTGTCTTCTTCTTTCTGAGTCATCTTATATCGTATGAAGGTTAACCTCCTTTCCCTTAGCTTTTTGGCTATTATGTTCAAGAACCAAAGCGGCCTACCTTTCCTCTTTCCTTTATGCAATTTATTAACATTTAGTTGCCTTTAAAATAGCTCCTTTCAGTCTTGTCCACTGTTGTTCTACTTCCTTCAGCTGTTCCAATGCTGCTAACTGTTCCTTGAGAAATTCCCCAACTCGGCAAAGTTAGCTCTTTTGAAATCCAGGACCTTCAATCTCAAATAAGCTCTCTCCTCTGTCTTAATATTGAACCACACCATTCGGTGAACGCTAGATGCCAAATTGTCTCCCACCGTGACCTCAGAAACATTCTCTCCATTTGTAAACACCAGGTCCAGTTCCGTTACCCACTGCTGAAACAATTCTTCCTGTAGGGAATCCCTTTGCTTCTGGACGACCCCGCAGCAGAAATGCCCTAATCAACATCCGGCCTATTAAAATCACCAATCAGTACTACTTCCCCTTTCCTAGCAATCTTGTGAATGACTTCAATTAAGTCTCTGTTCATTTCTTCTGATTGTGAAGGTGACCTGTATATTACTCCGATGTAAATACATTTTCCTTTCCATCTTTGCAGTTTAACCCACAGCGCTTCTTCCGTACCCCGTGTGTCCTGCAGTTCTGTCACTTTAATATTATTCTTAGCATATAACGCCACTCCTCCATCCTTTTTTTCCTACCGACTTTCCTTCATTACAGCCAGGTATAGCTATATCCCAGTCATGGTTCTCTGTGAACCACATCTCATTGACCGCCACTAAATCCAAATCTGCATCAATCATTGTAGCCGCTAGATCTAGAAGTTTGTTTCCCATACTGCAGGCATTGGTATACAAGGTTCTCCAGGTGTTACTCTTTTTTTTCCGATTCTATAGGAGCATTCGATGTCCTACCTTCCTGATGGTTATTTATGGCTTTGGGGCCTTTATTACCCATCCCCTGCAAGTTTAGTTTAAAGCCCTCCTTAGTGTTTTAGCCAGTCTGTTGCTGAAGACACTCCATCCCTTCCTTGCGAGATGGACACCATCATCGTTCAGTAGCTCTTGGAAGATCATACCATGGTCTAGGAAACCAAAGCGCTCAGGCCAGACCCATCCACTCAGCCACACATTTAGCTCCAGGATGCAAGCTTCTCTCATTTGGTCTTTACCTTCAACAGGAAGGATAGATGAGAACACCGCCTGTGCACTGTTAGTCTGGTCGTGAGCCCTTGAGCCTAGGCCGAATACAGCTTTTAGGCTAAGGCCTAGGATGGACCGAACAGGTACTATACACTACCCCAGCTACCAAGCCCTCCACACACACACACAACCAACTTGCACTTCCAGAAAGGGAAAGATAGGACATTCAGGCAGGCCTCACGGTCTATCAGGAACCCACTTGCTCAGAATACAGTCATACGGGCCTCTTGGCCTAACCGAACCGACTCAAACCCAGAGAAGGGAGAAAGGAAAAATGAGGGGTCCCCACGGGGACTAGAGCACCAACACACTAAGTGCTCCCTAAGGACACAAGGGAAAAGGAACTAAGAGAGGTAACTATAGGAAACAAGTCAGGCTGTACCCCACAACGCACAAAGGAAAAGAGGGACTGTGGGAATATGGATAGAGAGAGCAGAGACCCCCAGAAGACAGCGGAGGAAAAGTCAGCAAAAAATAGAGTGCAGGGCCTGACATGCACCCCCCGCTCAGAAAGAGTAGTACACAGCAAATAGAGAGGGTAGTGACAGCAAAAAGAACTAAAACAGTCACAAGGGAAAGACTGCTCCAAACACACAGCTGCCAGAGGCAGGGAAATACTGCAGTCAAAGGGTTAACCAGGCTCTGAACACACAGCTGCCAGACGCAGGAAT
The DNA here is from genome assembly GCF_901765095.1 of Microcaecilia unicolor. Lineage (NCBI taxonomy): Eukaryota > Metazoa > Chordata > Amphibia > Gymnophiona > Siphonopidae > Microcaecilia > Microcaecilia unicolor. Next base: position 382,982,063 of record NC_044032.1, read on the forward strand.
ACTGCAGTCAAGGGTTAATGTAAGCACAGGGAAAGAACAAACAAATAAACAACCCCCACGGAAAGAAACAAAGGTCCTGAGTCTGCCACAAAGACATATACGAGCTCATCACAAAGCACCACAGTCAAACAGAGGAAATCCCAGGTGTAGTGTAGAGGGGTTGTAGGGAAGGGTAAGGTTAAGTAGATCAGACTTACATCAGCTCAGCCCAGATATGCAATAATAGGGGACATCAGAAAGGAGTCAACATTTTTCACATCATTGTATCATGCGTATGGATGAACTGGACTCTATATTAGGTTCTGACCTCTAGGGTAGAGAAGAGAGCAGTCTCAGAATACTGGGAAACCTTCTCTGAAGCAGATCTTCTTTGTAATTAATAAAAGCGATTTACACAAAGAACGGCCTCTGGGAGTTTGCTTTCACAATGCAGGTGCATACTCTTCTGATCTAGTTTAGGCTTAAGAGATGAACGATCGCACTCCGTAGATGCTCACCAAGTTTTACTTTGGTGCAATTTTGAGGAATGTCTTCCCTAAGATAGGAAGAGTCAAGGCTTATTGCACCCATTCCTTTAGGATAGGCACCGCCACAAGCACAGCAGCAGTAGGAAATGGAGAGCAAAAAAACCATTTCAACATTTAGGTAAATGGCAATCGGACATCTCTTGCAGGACAGAGAGACCTGAAAATGGTGTGGGCATGGAGAATCAAACTTGTTCATTTTATCTGCAGGGTACACCAGGGAGGAAGGATGGACAGGGTTTCACAAGGCAGATGGTGTGTACTTTTCTTACACCAAACTCTAGGGGCCCCATTTACTAAGCCACGCTAAAGGTGCATTAGCGCTCACCGTGTAGATGCCCATATTCCTATGGGCGTCTACACAGCGCATGCTAATTTTTAGCACACGCTAAAAACACTAGTGCACCTTAGTGAACAGGGCCCTAGGAGCACACTGGGTTTTGTTTAAGACCACAATGTTTTGGTGAGACAGCAAGAGCCACCTCTGTTTTCTTCCACAGACAAGCAACATGTCTAATAGCAATTTATAAAGTTAGTATTAAGGGAAGTGCAACACAAACTGTGTGTAGGCATCCTGCTTAGTTAAGGATAACCTCCAAAGTTGTAGCTGAAATTGTGGAGTTTGAATGCTGTGATAGAGTTACTGTCCAGATGCCAGGGAGGGAGGTACACCTGGGGGAATGGAAGGGGACCCTGATGAATATGACATTGGTATTGTATAAGAGGTTATTGGCCAAATTAACTGTGGCCACTGGAATTCCAATGTGTATTTTATGGTTTGTGCATTGTGTATAGATATTTGGGGGGGGGGTGAGGGGAGAGGAAACAATGGGGAGGAGTCGCCCTTGCCTATGTTATAACACTGAAGAGTATGATTTACAACAGGCTTGTCCAAGTTCAGTCCTTCAGGGCTGCAAACAGGCTAGGTTTTCAGTACATCCCTAATTAATCTGCATAAGAAAGATCTGCACTCCCAGCACTGTATGCAGATCTCTCTCATACATATTTATTGTCTCTAATATTAATTGTTGATATGATTAACTTACTATATTACTAAAATGCTTATACATACAAAATACTTTATAGTTTATTGCACACATATACAGTTAAAAATTGCACTCTCAAAACCAACATACATACATAAAACACCCCTGAAAATTTCTGAGACTTTACGTCTACTATTCTTGATGCGGACATATATATCAATCCTATTATTGATTGCTATTACCCAGCTCAAGAGTAAGTTAAGTATCTCTGAGGTAATAAAACCTTATTACATTTGTATATAACCACCTCCCAGAACAAAGAGATTGACTACAGCATAAGCTACCCTATAAAGTTCTTTGTAGCTGTAATTTATTACAACACAAAAGTTGGGCAAGACATATAAAAAACATTTGAGAAGCACTGCCGATTGCGATACTGCAGGTGTAGTATATATATATATTTTTTTTGTTACATTTGTACCCCGCGCTTTCCCACTCATGGCAGGCTCAATGCGGCTTACATGGGGCAAAGGAGAGTTAAGTGACTTGCTGTGAAATGACCCTGCAATCTTTGGTATATGGGAAAAACCATTCGTACAGTCAAATTCCATATGGCTCAACATTAAAGTAATATACAATTGCAGAAGGTTGAAGCCCCATTAATATCTCACTGGTTGGAGAAGAACCATTCTATTAGTAAACTACAATTTGTGGTGCTTATATATTGATTTATAGTTTTACTTAAATTTCCAGAGCCAGACTAACCAAGCTGCACTAAAACATACAAAAGCATTACAAAACACTTGAAATACAAGCAAACCAGCCAACAATTAGCACCCACAAGCACAATATACAACCTCCTAATAAACATTCATTCACATAACCCTAAAAACTAGAAAAACCCTTGGACACCACCTGTAAATCATAACAACTAAACACACTTAAATAAAATTCTCTGTCCATACAAAATGGAAAAACCTATCAGAATTACACTAAAGCAATACCCGATACATTCATCAAGTGGTCAAGGGTCTCTTCATGGGAGCCAAGCCTAAGACAGAACTGTAAATGTGCTTCACACCTACTCATGAAATATAAAGCCAAAGAGAAAAATAAATCCTTATTTTTAGTCAGGACTTTATTTAATCTTCACATGTTGATTTGCTCTGGCCTCTTCCTATATTTGTCTTGATTTAATGTAGAATATTTTGCAGGCCACAATGTAAAAATATCAGAATGTACACTGCATTGCAATAAAGGGCATGCTACTCAAAAACAGTGTCAGTTTCCCTCTGCACCTCTTTTATACACAAGCTGCCCAACAAAAAAAGCCACACAGAAACTGACTTATTTTTGGTACTACAGAATATGGAAGGCTGAGATAGGGACGCAACAGGAGTTGGTTATTTCAAGACCACCTGTTTTGTCAACTTTTTTTTAATGGGGGGAGGAAGGAAAATACACACACATACACACACCTGTTGACAGCTAAATTCTCTATTCGTCAGGGCCTACTGCTAACCCATAAGCCAGATGAAAAGCCAAATACAAAGAAAAAATACATAAGTGTTGCTATACTGGGACAGACCGAAGGTCCATCAAGCCCAGAAACTTGTTCCCAACAGCTGCCAATCCAGGTTACAAGTACTTGGCAAGATCCCAAAAGAGTACAATAAATTTTATGCTGCTTATCCTAGAAATAAGCAATAGATTTTTCCCAAGTACATCTTAATAATGGTTTATGGGCTTTTCTTATGGGTCATTATCTCTGATATAATAAAGACTGTTGGACTCACGTCTCCAGTGGTGAATCGTCTATTAGTCTCTACTTTTGCCTTCTCTGCTTTTCTTTAAGGAAGCTATCCAAACCTTTTATAAAACCCAGCAAAGCTAACTGCTTTTACCACATTCTCTGGCAAGGAATTCCAGAGTTTAATTACACATTGAGTGAAGAAATACTTTCTCTGATTTGTTTTAAATTTACAACTTTGTAGCTTCGTTGCTCACCTTAACACCAGTAAATATTTTCATAACTATCACTTAGATAACACACACAAAAAAAAGAATAAATAATCTCCAGTAGTGTAGGATCTACCTACCTTAATATAAGCATCATCTATTTTAGAATCTGTACCCAAACAGCAACACAGCCCTTTTGACTAAGGCCTTCAGTGGCTTATCTATAAGCAAGAAGCAAAACTCCTTTAAACAAAACTAAAGAGCACGGAGGCAGCAAATCTCCCTAAAACCAAACGTTCTCTCTCCTCCTGTTGCCCCCTCAACTCCTCAGAAGCATCTGTATTCTAACCTTTTTGCACTCGCGGATCAGCAAATTAGCTAAGAAACTCTTTGTGGACCGAATTACCTCCTGCCTCCTACTATCTACCCCCTCGCTACTCAACTTAAAAAAAATTAAATTCCTGAGCTGCAGGGGAACCCAAATCCCTCAAGTTGAAGACCTCTCCCCAATGGTGCCAAAAATGCTGCTCTCCACTTTAGCAGTCTGCGGCAGGTCCTTGAGCTGCCAACACCAGCATGTGCTTAAAACTGAGCATGCATAGATGCTGGTGTTGGCAGCTCAGGGAGCTGTCGCAGATTGCCGAGGTGGAGAGCAACATTTTTGGCACCATCAGAAGAAGATCTTCAGGTAGAGGGGCTTGCGCTCACCACCTGCTACCTCAAAAATTAGCTTGTTTTGCACAGAATGACAAAAAAATTTGTGGACCGGCAGTTACAAAATGCTGTTCTAAACTACTCTTCCAAGACAATTATGCAAGTTCTCTGTTTACCCATATTTCAATGGGGGACTTCCCTCTGTCTGCCTGCTTTACTTGCCTAACTTATACATATTTGCCTGTTAAAAACCCCATTCCCCCCCCCCCCCCCAATCAACTCAACTTATTCAGAACACTTGATGAAATTTGACAGAGTTACACCATGTTTGACAGCATTACATTGGCTACCTATACACACAAGGATTATGGTTCCCAAACTTTTTTGGTCTGCGGCACCCTTAGTGTCCAGGTGCTCATTCCAAAGGTATTCTGGGGGGAAATGTTTTCATGGGGGGTACGCTTTTAATCACCCATGCACAGAAAGAGCTGCCTAGAACTCACTGCTATCTGCTTGTTCAGCTGCTGCTGTAGCCCAGTGCTAGTAGCTCACTACCTCTGCTGTGCTCCATTGGTCTGCCTCCTGCTCCAGATTATCATGTTAGCTCTGCCGCGCTACAAGTCAGGTTCTACTTTCTGTGACAGGAAGGACCCAACCCGTGGACAGCAGCACAGTACAAGTTAATATGTTAACATGCAATAACCTGGGTCCAGGCACAAAAGAGGAGAACAATCAGCGTGCACTTATTATACATCTTCCTTAACAGCACCCCTGAGTTTGCCATAGAGCACAGTTTTAAATACCTCTGTTTCTTTAATATCACAACCCCCGGTTCTAGAGGTGTTCATTTCTTTTTAATACATTTTCTTTTCATCATAGTCACATCAGGGACTCAATGCCAAAGTTGGACTATTCTAGGCTGGAGTACTTATGGCAACAAGATTTAAAGATAACAATAACAGCGGTACAACTTAAGTCATATATTCTATCGATTCGACGCAAGTCTGCATGAGCACTCCACTGGGAACAGCAGTATAAGTTTGTTCTCAGACTATACATATCCCCGAGAAGGGCATTTTATATGGGACTCTCTCCTTGGGGGTCATGCCTGAAATGTGGATCCAGTGGTGCGACATTAGGACATATGTTCTGGTCCTGCAAAGGAATACTTTGGATTTTGGAAAGAACTTGTGCGTTACACGTCCAGCTTGAGGAGGAGAAGGTGGAATTGTGATGCCAAACTCCTCTTTGGGCAGCTAAAGTTGGGGCGCCCAACTCCTAATGGATTTACAACTTTTGTTAATAAGACTATTGTGGTGGCTCAGAAGGTTAATTTGACAGAGTGGCTGACATATAAATATCCATCACTGCAACAGTGGCGCATACATATGATATATTTAATGTGTATTGAACGTATGAGTTGCTGACATGAACACTAGAGCTGGAGAGGATTTGCAATGGACATGGAGCCCCTTTTGGAATACTCGTTCGCCTGCTGCCAGGAGCCACTTGTTGAACTTATAGAGCCCTAATCACGGATTTGTGGACTGGGGAAGGGAGGGGTGGATAGAGTTTAGAATCTGGGATGGGGGGGAGAGAAGGGGGGATTTAGGGTGAATGCAGAGGGAAGGTCTGGCGAAATGGATGTTTCTGAAAGATGGCCTTAATGTTTTCAGTGTGACTGCTGAGTAATGACTTATATTACATAATAGTGATGGGGGGGGGGGGGGTAAAAACTTAATATTTGATGACAGATGCTATATTGTATAAGTTCCAGATTTGTGAGAATGTCTATCTTGAGTTGTTATCAATAAAAAGTATTGAAACATACATTATTTTCTTTTGATAGTTTCTTTTTGGAACTCTTTGCCCCTCTCTGAAAGATTAGAGATTGGGTTCTTATTTCACAAGAAACTGAAAACTTTTTTATTTGAAAATCAATTATCTCCTGGTTGGCGATTTATTTAATAGGCAGTTGGTCAATGTTGTATTGGAACTTGTGTATTTTGTAAATCACGTTGAACCTAGATGGAGATATAGAAGTATACATTATTGGCATATGCACAGACATTTTCTAGAGAAGGTAAAATGGTAAAACTAGAGGACATGAATTGAGGTTGCAGGGTTGATAGGAATAATGTCAGAAAATTATTTTTCACGGAAAGGGTGGTTGATGCCTGGAATGCCTTCCCAAGGGAGGTGCTGGGAAAAAATCTGTGGCATAATTCAAAATGGCATGGGATGAATACAGAGGATCTCTAGTTACAAAATGAATGGGTATAAAAAAAACAAGATTTAAATGGTTGCATGTGTTTGCATATCAAGTGGTGCTTAGATGGCAACTCTGGCTGTATCAACTAGGTGCTGGGCTGGCTTCTTCGGGCTGAGTGCTGTATATAGCAATCCGGTTTAGAATGGGTTGGAGAGAACGTCAACATAAACTCCAGTAATTTGGAATATGAGGACAGTGCCAGGAAGACTTTTACGGTCTGTGTCCCGTAAATGAGAAGACAGATTTGGACAGGTTTGACAGTAACTCCGGTAGTTGGAACATAAGGACAGAGCCAGGCGAACGTCTACAGTCTATGTCCCAGAAGCAACAAAGAAAGACCAAGATCAAATATACAATATCATGTTCACTGTTGATTTAATCTAGAATTGAGAATGAAAGTGACTGTTGGGCAGACTGAATGGACCATTCAGGTCTTAATCTTACTATGTTACATGTTTTTCTAATGGGATCAATTGTTTGGCTGAAAAATAACTCTCTTTCCTCTCACTTTGAGAGAAAGGAAAAGGTGGGACAAGGAGAACCGCCCCCCCCTCTTTTTTCTTCCACAGAGTTTCTATTCTATGCCAGTGCCCTAACCCCTATGGGAAACCAACTAAAATAGTAATCACGTTCCTTTCAACAGTTTGTAAACACATCAGAAAAGGGAAATAGCACATGAACTCAAAAATTTTAAGTGCTATTCAAGGCAATCCCAGTATCATCCTTTAAAAAAACACAGACGCGTAGAGGCATTAATTTACAAAATTTAGAAGAACGTCGTAACATCCTGAATCTACGGGGTCTTACCAAAAGACTGCAACAGCAGTGTCAAAGAAACAGATGGCTGCAAACAAGCTTTTTTTCTGAAGAAAGGCACCAGCAACAGTTGGCATACTGAGGAAGCGCGTCTAACATATATCTCAATGCACAAGGTTTTTGTTTTTTTTAATCTACACAAAACTTTTTTTAATCAAAACCACGAGTTAAAAATACCTTAGTTTTTTTAAGCCTTCCATCAACAAATAAACATCGGGGTCTAATCACAGGTCTAAAGAAACAAAGCGAGGGATGCGTGAGCAAGATTAAGCCCGACGAAGAGATAAACAAAATAACTACAGGACAAGATCTCGGCAAACCTAAAGTTAGCTGAGAAGGAGAGTGAAAACAACACAGAGATAACCAAGTCACACGCATTCGCCTGCCCTCACACTCTTACACACCGAGCACCCCTCCCCCTCCCCCGTGGTCTGCCATCTCTCCCCTCTATCTTCGGCTCTCCCCGCTCCAGTGCATCTCCCCCCCACTCTCCTCCCACCCGCGCTCCGGCGCCTCCCCGTTAATCTCAAACTTCACCTCTCCTACCTTCAAATTCATACGTGAGGTTGCCCGCCGCCGTCCTCGCCGATTTCCTCCTCCGCCGCCCCGCCCCCTCTGACGTAACTTCTCTCTCCCTCTGCCGCGTTCCGCCCTGCCGGAAACAGGAAGAGGCGGGACTCTGGGCAAGGAGAAAGTGGCGTCGGGGAGGGCGGGACGCTGGAGTAGGAAAGCTTCTGGTGATTTCAAAAGAAAGATACATTGGAGGGTGATAGTCGAGGGCGGGGACTTTGCGACGAGTGAAGGAGAGATACTGGACTACGGGCTGCCAGTACACAAGCTTGGCTGTGAGAGAAAGGGAGAAATATCGGTCGTGGGCTTGTATGAGGTGTTTGAGTGCCTGCTTCTTCCGGTTTTGGTCTCACGTTGATGCTTTTGCCCTCAATTCCCTGCCATGAGTTGTCCTGGACTTGCCTGGAGGAAGTGCGCAGAACCTATCCTTAGAAATCTCTAGAGAGAGTTGCTCGTCCCGAGCCGCGCAGCTTCTGGCCTGTCTGTAGACTTCTGCATTGCACTTAAGTTTAAGCACGCATGTATGGATTTGCACATGTGCTTTCCCACACGTACCGCCTTGGAATCTGTAAATGCAAGACCTTTTTATGCCCTGTAGCTTTGTTTTACTGTTGTTGCAATTTTGAAAAAAGGATTTTTCCTTTTAACTACTTTAAATATAATTTCCTAAAGTAGTGGTTTCCAAACCTGGTCCCGGAGGCACCCCAGCCAGTCAGGATATCCACAACGAATATTTATGAGAGAGAATCTGTCTCATGAATAATTGTGGATATCATGAAAATCTGACTGGCTGGGGTGCCTCCAGGACCAAGTTTGGAAACCACTGTCCTAAAGCATTTTTGTTGTGCGAGTCATGTGGAAACAGCTTTTATAAAATTGTGTAGATTTATTTTCTGTATACTTTTAAGAGGTTTGCCTATAGGTATTCCTGAGGTCTGCATTTGGGTGGAACTGTTGTATATCAGTTTACTTTGTTTTATAAAATAGATATGTGCCCTTGTAAGAGTTCTTGCACATAGTTGCACTTTCCTTTCATCAAGTGTAACTTTGTGTGTGAGCATTTGTGTACTGCTGGGGATTAGTGTAGGAGCCTCTTGGATAAAGGCAATTATATGTGTAACCTGCCTTTATAAAACAGAAAGTGTGGGTTGACGTGAGTTAGATTTCTAAATTAGGCCTCTGTTGTAAAATTACTTCTATATGTATTAACTCTTATTGGCCTGATGTGTGTTGCCAAATTATCTTGATGTGTAAAAGTTGTTTCTCCATCATTGATGAGAGAGGAACTCCTTGTATTTAACAACTGCCCTAGTGTAGAGAGTGATGTGCCATGGTAAACTAGGCAAAGTCCCTCAAATAGAACATTTGTGCATTTAATTTAGGTGAGATGTCTCTGAACCTTAAATATTTGAACACAGGTGAATTTAAATCTGATTTTTTTTTCAAGTAAATGTTCCTTATTGTCCAGTTAGACTAGGGGTGTGCAACCTGCAGCTTGACAGTGAATTTTATGTGGCCTGCAACTACATCTCCGCTTTACCTTCCAGTCCCATGAGATTGAAGAAAAGTACCTGGCTTAGCCCAATACTGGCAATTAACTTTAGTGACTTCAGTGTGGAGAAGCCTTGGTCCCTATGTGCATGAAGGCCCTCTGGTCCTATACCCACAACGTATTCTGTACAAGTTGCATATGTGTCAGTGGGCGTGGGACCAGCAGGGCCTTCGTTCACAAGAGCCCCAAGGCTCCTCTGTACTGAAGTTAATCACCGGTATAGGGCAGGGTCAGAATAATCAAAGTTAAACAATCTTTAGTAGAGAGGTGTGGTAGCCGTGTTAGTCCACTTTTAAAGGTAATCAATAGAAATAAAACATGGAAAAGAAAATAAGATGATACCTTTTTTTATTGGACATAACTTAATACATTTCTTGATTAGCTTTCAAAGGTTGCCCCTCTTCGTCAGATCTGAAATAAGCTTATTTACAATCTGATGAAGAAGGGCAACCTTCGAAAGCTAATCAAGAAATGTATTAAAGTTATGTCCGATAAAAAAGGTATCATCTTATTTTCTTTTCCATGTTGTTTTTATTTTTTTCTATTGATTTACCCTTAAAGTTAAACAACACACCATCCAGCTGAAGCAGCTGTTCCACCAGTGTTATTCTGTAAGGAGCCCACCCACCAAATGCTTTATTGTCTAGACCCAGGGGGAACTCCACATTATCCAAGATCAGTAAAAGTCAATGCATGCAGGGTCCAGATCCCAACTGATAAGCAATTCCTTCGACGTGAACCAGAGCAGTTTCAATAAAATGCTGATCTTAACCACCACAGGCAAATTAGCCAGGCCTGCATGAAGGAGGTAATTCAAGTGCCGCCAATTGAAATAAATATAGACAAGTACTCCTGTCCATGCCTGTCCTGGTATCCGTTTACATGGGCTATATTTCTCCTGTCTCCAATCTCTCCTCTTCCATCCAGCACAGACCCCTTTAGGGTTATCCTCCTTTCGCAAGTGCACCTCACTGGGTCACACGCTGGCCTTGAGCAGATGCTTGTCTTCTCCAAGTCCCACTCCTGGATACGACTCCCTAATCCCACCAGAGCTCTTACTCCTTCTGCAGTTATTGTGAGTCTGGCAATACTGCTTCTTAATTTCTGCCCAATTGTAAGTGGCATTCATGTATTCCCATTCTTCCTGGTCATTTGGCATGGACTTGCAGGCTACCAGAGATCACTAGATACCCTCAGAGGCAAAGCCAAGGACATCTTCCTGCTCAAAATCTACTCTTTTATTATCCCTTAACTCCACTTCCCTTCCACTTCTCCTCACCACTCTTTCCTCTGCACTTTGTTTCATAAACACTTCCATGAGTTGGGCTCCCTCCCACCCAGGGATCTCCCAGTCACTCCCCTCAGTGACTCTACACAGGCACTTACTCTCTTCAGTAATCCCAATTTAACAGATTACACTTTCCTTCTCCTGTCCCCCATAGCATCCCCTCAATCTCTCCATCTCCTCCCCTCAGTCAGCATCTCCCCTTCACCTTCTTTTTCCCTTCCCTCCTCCCCATAGCAAGGGTCAGTATTTTCCCTCTCTTTCACACTTCATATACAGACTCCCATTGTCTCTTCCCTTATCTCTATTTTCCCCTCCTCTCTGTCCAGCATTTCTCCTTCTGTCCTCCCCCAGTGGTCCATCACCTCTTCTTCTCTGCTGTCCTTCACCCATTCCCATGGTCTGTCATCTCTCTTTGCTGTCCCCTCCACAACCATTCTGCATCTCCCCCAACATACCTTTAAAACTTGTCTTCTCTTGTAGAAGTTCCTGGAAGCAATAACCGGTCAAGTGCCGCTGAAAATTAGTAGATAGCCCCAAACAGGGAATTTAACCGGCCAGGAGCTATTTCTGGCTAGTTAAATTGCTTTGAATATTGACCCCTTTGTTTTTATCCAGGCTACCCCATAAAAGGAGGAACGGGACAAAGGGGGCCACTTGCCAAGATTTATAAGGCTTGCACATTATCGAACTGGGATAAACCGAGACATGAAAGGCAATGCTATAATCTAAGCATCCACATTTATGCACCCCTTGCACACATAAATGTTTGAAATACCAGCACTCGCGTAAAAAGTGTCAATAAGACACCTATTTGCTATTGTGCTGTTCTGCCACCATTACATGGGGCAGCTAATTCTGTCTGTGTGTAATAGATTATAGGGCTCATTTTCAAAGCACTTAGACTTACAAAGTTCTGTGATTAGCCTTTATGAACACCTATGTTCTGCTCTCAGTGCCTTTTGGATATTTGTAAGCATGCTGGGAAGAGCAGTTCCCCCCTCTCTCCGCTTTGCTCTCCTGAGGTAAAAAAAAAATAAGGAAAGACATGGCAACCTGTTTTGAGCTGTGCCTAGGTTATAGATCCTGCATGTAGAGAGCTTGAATTCTCCATGCTGAGGCGGTAAACTGCTGCTTGTTTTTCCTCTCAGAGTTAGTAATCCATAGTGATTTTTGCAGCTGCTGCTACTATGGTTACTGTAGAGGCTGCAGATTATTTCATATTACCAGCCGCTGAGTTACGGATCAAGAAAGGGATCTGGGTGTCGTCGTCGATGATACGCTGAAACCTTCTGCTCAGTGTGCTGCTGCGGCTAGGAAAGCGAATAGAATGTTGGGTGTTATTAGGAAGGGTATGGAGTCCAGGTGTGCGGATGTTATAATGCCGTTGTATCGCTCCATGGTGCGACCGCACCTGGAGTATTGTGTTCAGTACTGGTCTCCGTATCTCAAAAAAGATATAGTAGAATTGGAAAAGGTACAGCGAAGGGCGACGAAAATGATAGTGGGGATGGGACGACTTTCCTATGAAGAGAGGCTGAGAAGGCTAGGGCTTTTCAGCTTGGAGAAGAGACGGCTGAGGGGAGATATGATAGAAGTGTATAAAATAATGAGTGGAATGGATCGGGTGGATGTGAAGCGACTGTTCACGCTATCCAAAAATACTAGGACTAGAGGGCATGAGTTGAAGCTACAGTGTGTAAATTTAAAACGAATCGGAGAAAATTTTTCTTCACCCAACGTGTAATTAGACTCTGGAATTCGTTGCCGGAGAACGTGGTACGGGCGGTTAGCTTGACGGAGTTTAAAAAGGGGTTAGATAGATTCCTAAAGGACAAGTCCATAGACCGCTATTAAATGGACTTGGAAAAATTCCGCATTTTTAGGTATAACTTGTCTGGAATGTTTTTACGTTTGGGGAGCGTGCCAGGTGCCCTTGACCTGGATTGGCCACTGTCGGTGACAGGATGCTGGGCTAGATGGACCTTTGGTCTTTCCCAGTATGGCACTACTTATGTACTTATGTACTTATGATAGTTCTTCTCTGGGAGAGGGGATAATCAAAGGCACAGACTCACTCTGCATGTGCAGAATCTGACTCAATGTAACTAAGTGACTGATTTGTTTATCTTATCAACTATATTAAATGAAGAATTGGATTAAGGATTGGAATCTTGTGAACCAAACCACTTACCTGACAGTGTAGACTGGGGGTCTCGTGTAAAACACTGTTTGCTGAACTGTGAGCTGAATCCTTAAGGTACTGCATTCTGAAATACAAGCCAAATCCAGACCTCTGAACAGATCAGGTTCTGTGTTTTTTTAGGCCTCCTTGGCTTCTACGTCATCTTAATAGGTCCCTTTCTCTCAGGGTGAAATGGTTCCACTTCCAGAACACTGTTCTGGGTTACCCCAGACAAGTTCAGGGGGTTCAGTTCTTACCCCCACCCCCACCCCACACACACACACTTTTCCAGGATCTGAGAGCCACTGGGTCCAATGTTATGTATCTACAGTTCCTCTTGTGATAGTAATCTACTCCACTGCCTTTCAGGACTGGGCTAGTTCCTCCCACCTCTTGCTTAGTCTCTATGCTCGGACTACTACCACCCCAGCAAGGTCCCAGGAGTTTACCCTGAGTGTGAAAGAAGGGACTAAACCCAAATGGTCTTCCTATACTTGGCTACTACTACTACTTAACATTTCTAAAGCGCTGCTAGGGTTACGCAGCGCTGTACAATTTAACATAGAAAAACAATTCCTGCTCAAAGAGCAGATACCTTCTCTACTCCAGAAAATCTAGTTACCAGTGACTGGATGTATACCCTGTCATGTACCTCCCTCCTTCCTGGCCTTCACTCTTCTGGTAGTCACCTTTCTGGGACAGGAAATCAGTATTGGTATGTACTTCCCTTGCTCTATGCTAGACTCCAAATCATAAATGTTGAAGGGCCAAATACCCTCAGGTAAGTCTGGCATTGTTATTCATTTGGTCTAGCCATTTCAAAGGGGTGTGATCGGGAATTTATACACAGTGTCTCCCCAGAAGTTAATAGGTGGAGCCTTCACTGCCCATTTCACTACAGAACGCACACCTCTGAGGCATCACACCTCAGGTGTTGTGCTGAAGGGGTCCATTGTGTGATGTCAGCCAAAACAAACAATGCTAGGAATTATTAGGAAAGGGTCTGGTAAATAAGGCCAAGAATACTATAATGCCTCTGCATCACTCCATGATGCAACCTCACCTTGAGTACTGTGTTCAGTTCTGGTCACTCTATCTCAAAAAAGATATAGCGGAATCAGAAAAGGTTCAAAGAAGAGCAACCAAAATGATGAAGGGGCTGGAACTCCTCTCATATAAGGAAAGGCTAAAGAGGTTAGGGCTCTCCAGCTTGGAAAAGAGACAGCCGAGGGGAGATATAATTGAGGTCTACAAAATCCTGAGGTGTAGAACGAGTAGAAGTTAATTGATTTTTTACTCTTTCAAAAAGTACAAAGACCAGGGGATACCCGATTAAGTTATAAAATAGGAGAAAATATTTTTTTCACTCGGCAAATAATTACACTCTGGAACTCGTTGCTGGAGAATGTGATAACAGCAGTTAGTGTATCTGAGTTTTAAAAAGGTTTGGACAAGTTTCTTGAGGAAAAAGGGGCTTCTATAAGTAGTAGTAGTAGTTACAAAGATAAAATGCAAAAAGTATAAATGGAAGTAAAGATTAGGATTTAAATGTCCCTGATACAATTATATAGGATGATAAACTGAACAGAAGTCAGATGGAATAACACACACCCCATACGGGCAAAGCCACCTAAAGAGCCCAGAACGATCACAGACTTTACAATAAAAGGTATACAACTTTAGTCTGTTGGTATTGGGTTGTCTCTTCACATAAGCAGCTGGCACAGAAGGCAAATGGTGATAATCTTCATGGTTATGTGATGTAGAGTGATGATGTTCTTAATGAGTGCTGTCCCATGCCTTTTGCAGGTGCATCTTTATACAAGTTCTTATCAGAAGTGACTTTCCACTGATGATGATATCATGACAGGTGATTGTTCCGTGCCCTATAGTTATGGTAGACCACAAGTATATATTTGATGTAATCTAGATATTCCTCCCCCACCCCCCCAAAGCCATCTGAGGTTGCATAAACTTATCCAAGATTATCTGCATACCTCCAAACTGGGCCAGATGTTTCACTGGATAGACAGTGTCAGGGTCACAGTCAGGAGTCTTTCTTAGTTGCTTGGCAAATGCAAGTCTTTGTGGCACAGTGCAAAAGCAGAAGAAAGCAGATTGATACAAGACATCCATCATAAATAATACACATTTAGTTCTGGATTGTGTGATATCTTGCATTGCTCTGTGCCCTACTGTTTGTTTTTTTGGTGGTGGATATCTTGTATTGATGTGCTTTCATTCTGGGTTTTGTGGATCATCTGCCTTGCTGATTTCTGGCAGAAAAAGAGAAACAACCAGCAAAGTGAAGGAACCTTTGATCCCTACGTGAGTCAATCAAGCAAAGGAAGGAGTAGGGTAGGCTTGCTCTTTTCAAACAACAAGTGAGACGTATGCACAGTTATAGGTTTTTATTGAAAAACACCAAGCGACTCAACACAGCTGCTTTGTTTTGGCGCCTAAGTGCCTGCCTCATGAGTCTATAAAACTTGTAAGAACTAGTGCGAACATACAATAAATACTGAGACAATAAAATCAAATATAAAATATAAATGTAGCTAAACATAATAAAAACTTATAAATATATTACCAAGACATAACATATAAAAATATTGTACTTTGATTAAATTAGAATAAAATAAAGAACAGTAAAAATTACAGGATGGATTTGCATGCATGAAGGAATAATGTATGGAAGAGTGGCCTAGTGGTTAGGGTGGTGGACAGTGGTGTATCAAGGGGGGGTCCACCCCGGGTGCACGCCGCTCGGGGGTGCCGCGGCGCGCGCCTGTGGGCTCCAGATTACTTCCTGTTCCGGGGCAGAGGGAGCTGCAGCGAACAAGTGAAGTTAGCGAAGTTGGAGTCCACAGGCGCGCGCCGTGGCACCCCCCAGCGGCGTGCACCCAGGGCGGACCCCCCACCCTTGATACACCACTGTCCACCACCCTAACCACTAGGCCACTCTTCCATACATTATTCCTTCATGCATGCAAATCCATCCTGTAATTTTTACTGTTCTTTATTTTATTCTAATTTAATCAAAGTACAATATTTTTATATGTTATGTCTTGGTAATATATTTATAAGTTTTTATTATGTTTAGCTACATTTATATTTTATATTTGATTTTATTGTCTCAGTATTTATTGTATGTTCGCACTAGTTCTTACAAGTTTTATAGACTCATGAGGCAGGCACTTAGGCACAAAAAAAGTTTTGTGTAGATTAAAAAACAAAAACCTTGTGCGTTGAGATATGTTAGACGCGCTTCCTCAGTATGCCAACTGTTGCTGGTGCCTTTCTTCAGAAAAAAAGCTTGTTTGCAGCCATCTGTTTCTTTGACACTGCTGTTACAGCCTTTTGGTAAGACCCCGTAGATTCAGGATGTTACGACGTTCTTCTAAATTTTGTAAATTAATGCCTCTACGCGTCTGTGTTTTTTTTTTTTTAAAGGATGATACTGGGATTGCCTTGAATAGCACTTAAAAGTTTTGAGTTCATGTGCTATTTCCCTTTTCTGATGTGTTTACAAACTGTTGAAAGGAACGTGATTACTATTTTAGTTGGTTTCCCATAGGGGTTAGGGCACTGGCACAGAATAGAAACTCTGTGGAAGAAAAAAGAGGGGGAGGCGGTTCTCCTTGTCCCACCTTTTCCTTTCTCTCAAAGTGAGAGGAAAGAGTTATTTTTCAGCGGCGTGTACCCAGGGGGGCGGTGTCATATCGCCGGGGGGCGCGCTGCACATGGTGGGGGGGGGGCGCATCAGCGATCCGTTCCGGGTGCCATCCAGGCTAGGAACGCCACTGGTGGTGGACTTTGGTCCTGGGGAACTGAGGAACTGAGTTCAATTCGCACTTCAGGCACAGGCAGCTCCTTGTGACTCTGGGCAAGTCACTTCACCCTCCACTGCCCCAGGTTCAAATAAGTGCCTGTATACAATATGTAAGCCGCATTGAGCCTGCCATGAGTGGGAAAGCATGGGGTACAAATGTAACAAAATAAAAAAACAATTTTGATACAAATAAAAAGATTTAAAGTTTCATAAGCCTACAATGAGAACCTACAGCCCCATTAATCCACTTCACCAACCTATTCAGTTATGAAAACTCACCTTCTATAAATACCCTAATAAATCCCTTCTCTTCCCTTAATTAATCTCTACACAATACTAACAATACTTTATACACTGGAAAAACCAGGTTAATAATACTATGTAAGCCACTTTGAGCCTGCAAATAGGTGGGATACAAATGCAATAAATAAATAATAATAATTTTGAAGAAGCAGCAGCGAGGTCAGCAGCTGCAGGCAGGAAAGAATAGGGTTCTTTCCTTCCCCGAAGAGACCACCATCGTGCATTATGGTACATTCGAGGAGGACACTCTGGCCTGATGCAGAGTGGGAGGGGAGGTGGGTGGAGGGAGGGAGGGAAGGGGCTGTAAATGTGGATGGAGTGTGGGTGCATGGAAGGGGGCTGGAAAAAAATTGGTGATGATGAGGACGTACATGGAGAGGGGAAGGGAAAAGGAAATGCAGCACATGGATAGAAGGGGATGGACAGAAGAGGGGGACATGCTGCTCATGGATGGGAGGGAAGGGAAAGGAAACGACATGTTGCTTGGGGGGGGGGGGTCAAGGTGACTATACAGCAGTGTGCAGTGCAACAGGGTTGCATTTTAGATTTTTTGTGTCCTCTTTTTTTGGCTCTGCAAGTATGGTACCCTAGGCCAGGACCCCTGAAAAAATGCCTCACATTGGCCTTTAATCTCCAGTTGAGGATGGAAGTAAGTGATGGAGCCTGGGGCGGGGCTGGTTAGGCGCTGCATAACATACTCTATTCTGTGCCCTCCCAGTGCCATTAATCTAAGCACTCTTAGGCTTCAGCCACCCCCAGGGATGGAGGAGTTTGCTTCCTGACTTTGCACTCTAACCAAGAGCAAGGAGGTGCAGTTCTGCTCTGTTCAGTGCTTGAGAGTCATTCACAGAAGAAAGAGAAACCTGCACTACTGTAACCTTGGTAAATAGTGGGAGCAGCGGCAGCCCAGTATCCTCAGTAACAAGCAAGGAAGTTTAATAGGAGAAGAAGTGACATCAGAACGCTGAAACCAATTAGGTCAGTCTATAAGTGTCCCCTTCCCAGCACAGCTGTCATCCCCATTCATTCAAAACAAAGCAAGCAAACCTATGAGCTGCTGCATCCACCTTGTAATTCTTTATTGTTGGTAGCATTTTTATTTAATCTCACTTACATTTTCAAACATTCCAGCTTGTGCAGCATACAGATGTACACAGAGGAAGTATAATAACGGAATAACTTTTCATAGGTAGAGTAGTAATTTGTTATAAATCTTAATCAGTGGTCAGTTGGAGGGTCTGGTTACAGGGACACCCTAGAAAGTGTTATATTCTTGCAGATATTTTTATTTCTCCTGGTAATGGGCCACTAAAACAGACATCATGTTATGAGAATCAGGTGCTCAACATTCAGAGTTTCTATCTATTTATTTATTTATGACATTCATATCCCACATTTAACATATATTAGGTTGAAACGAGGTTTTGAAAGTTTTTTTTTCCTGTGCCTAGGTCAAAAGAGAGAGATGGTTTGTGGGAACTTGCACCTTCTGTGTTGAAGAATGCAGTGGCATATTATAAAAATGCACTTAATATTGTTTATTACTATTTATTACCGGTTGATATACAGCAGAAGTTAACCAAGTCAACTTCATGCTTTGTAATATAATTTTAATAGCATTTTCTCAGTTATTACTCAAATACAAATAAAACTATAATGTTAATTATACGACTGTGTCTGCCTCTTATGGTAGTTAGGATAACCTGGCCCTGGAGTTACCCAAGGCAGTCAGGTTTGTCTGGATATTAACAATGAATATTAATGAGAGAGATTTGCATACAGTGGAGGTAGTGCTTGTTATGAAATGCTTTGAGTCCTACTGATCATCTATTGTGTTATTTTGGTGGGTGGAAACGTGGGGCTTATAGGGAGAGAGGGGAGTATGGGAGGGGAAGGGTTCTTGGGGTATGTTCTCTGTAAAAGTTTTTATTGTGCCATGTTGGATAGTTTACTGTTGTTGTTTTGTTTTTCTTGTTCTGTATGAAGCTTATCAACCAACATGTTTTGCTTTTAATAAAGATGATTAAAACATAAAAAATATGTTTTGGATGTTACTGAATTATATTGTTCGGTCTCACTGTATTTCCAGTTTTGGCACAGTATAAGCCATCACAAGAACAAAATATAAGAAAACCAATGGACTGCATTAGGGGCTTATAGCCCAATTAGTAATGTTTGAACAAATCAGAGATCTGTTTGACAGAAAATATTTTTATTATTTTGACTTATAAACCACTTGTCCCTGAAACATGCTCAAACAACAGAATAATCCATTTGTGTATCTCAAAGGTAAACGTCTACAAAACAGATGAAGATGTGATTCCATCTGCACCAATGAAAGGAGAGTTTAATTTTACTTCCATTTAATTTCAATATATTCCATCATCGTTATAACACCAGGCTTCCCAAGGCAGGTTACAACAACATTTAAGATACACCAATCAGGAAACAGGATATCCTCACTGAAATTTGTCCATCTGTGTATTTATTTAGTGTAGAAAAATGAGCACAAAATACAGAGTTTAAAATTGCTGTCTCTACCAGCTATAATAATTTTAAGCTGTTTTAGTGATATTAAATTGTTATTTCGTGTTATTTATATCTACATATGGGAAGCTTTCAAATAAAGCCTGCAAAAAGGTGGGAAAATGTGGGATACAAATGTAACTACTACTAATACTACTTAACATTTCTAGAGCGCTACTAGGGTTACGCAGCGCTGTTCAAATTAACAAAGAAGGACGGTCCCTGCTCAAAGGAGCTTACAATCTAAAGGACGAAATGTCAAGTTGGGGCAGTCTAGATTTCCTGATACAAATGTAACAAATAAATAAATAAAATAAATTAAAAAGCTGTCCAATAAGTAAAAAAACAACAACAACAACAACAACTTTTGTCATCCATCTTTGAAGTCGCTGCCTATCCAACTGAAACAGCTTACACTTGTTACAGATGGACCAACAATAAAAAACGACAATGTGGATGCAGCAGCTCATAGGTTTGCTTGCTTTGTTTTGAGTGAACGGGGATGACGGCTGCTCTGGGAAGGGGAAAATTAGACCGTCCTAATTGGCTTCCTTGCTTACAGCGAACTAGATAGGTTCACTTCCACTCCTGTTTATTAAACCTCCTTGGTAACAAGGAGGTTGCTCAGTAACAGCGCGGCGGGCGGACTACTAGTGTCACTGGTTCCAGTTTCCTGTCGGTTTAATTTTCGCGGTGCTCCTCAATATGGCGCTGTCGGCGGCTCGGGCTGTTGCTCGCTTTTTGCGCACAGGTCAGAACCCCCCCTCCCCCTTCTCCTGCGTTTTTTCGTTATATGAATTAGAGGCTGTGAGTGGAGAAAGCGTATCAGTCCAGGCTCTGGTGGGCCGCTGCTGCTGGAAGGCTCGGTGTAGAAACTAAAGTCAGCGAGTAGCGGAATGGGGGGGGGGGGGGGGGGGGGGTTAGAGGGGTTTTAGGCGCCTCTATGAACCTTCACCCTTGTGCCCCTCCTTTAATTTGTAGGTTCCTAGGCCCTCCCTGTAAGTTACAGTTTGCTAATTAAACTCAACCTTTAAATACTTGAAAGGTACTAAGAAACAGCTTGTCCAGAGAGGGGGAAGCGATAAAATTAGAGGACATAAATTGAGGTTGCAGGGTGGTAGACTTAGGACTAATATCAGGAAATTCTTTTTCACAGAGAGGGTGGTTGATGCCTGGAATACCTTCCCAAGTGAGGTGGTTGAGACACAAATGGTGACAGAATTCAAAAAGGCGTGGGATGAACACAGAGGCTCTCTAAAAACAAAAAAGTGGCTGTATGTGTGTTGATGTGTCTAGTGACGCTTAGAGGGCGAGTCTGGCTGCGAAGAACTAAGACCAGTGCCGGGGCAGACTTGTACAGTCTGTGTCCCGTATATGGCAGTTCGGTTTAGGATGGGTTTCAACAGCAACTCAAGTAGCTGGAATGTGAGGACTGTAGGGGATTATATATATGTTTTTGTAAGAGGCCAATTTCCTACCTATGTACTCGCTTATGTCTAGGGGGCGTGGCCTCTGCCCAACATTAGCTGCATGGAAAATAACGGACAGACCAATGGAATATATTAGTTTATTTATACAGCGTTATATACAAAAATATAGAAAACTCTTATCAGCTTATAGCATTAGCAATTCCTGATTGCATGCACAATGGTACCAAAAATATAGAATAACTATGATTATCCTATTGGCTAAATCTGTAATGACAGATAAACACAATACCAAGATCTTAATGATTACCACACAAATCTTATACTAGGCTAACAGCAACTAAAGATCATAAATCCTGACGTCACACATCTGATGGGTCCGAGCCCAGACTAATTACCTAACCCAGCCTGAAGGAAGTAAACTATGATCTCACCGTCCCGGTTTCCAGATCAGATTCCTTCCAATGCCTCAGCCGAAGGTCTCAGCGAGGTCACACAAGCTCAGGTGATGCACTTGTCTTGATCAGCCACAGATGATACAGACGCAGTATAGATCCTTTAGACAGCTGTAACCTGGGGAAAAGCTTTGCCAGGTATTATCAGTAAGTCTCTTAGGTAAAGTCAGGTGCTTGCAGAAATGCAAGTGTTATCTTCTTCTTTGCTTCTGTTCTTCTTCTTAGTTCTTCTCTCTTCTCTCTCCTCTCAGGAACTAGTCCTTCTGTTCCCGCTTCTCAGATCAATCCCTTTTCTGGGAGCCAATCAGAAATAATTCCCCCATGTACTCCCAGCATCTGTATGAAGCTTCCTTTGTCCGTCTTATCTCGTAAGCTCTCTCCCTGGGACAGGCATTCTCCCCCGATGCAGAGTGACCTTGGAGGTGGTGCAGGCTTCAGTAAATCTCTTACAAGCTGAAATGCTGCCTTCTGCACAGTGGGTAGCCAGACATATAGGTGAAAGGTTGCAGCGTCCATTTTGTCTGTAAAGGTGCTCTCATATGCACACAGGGTGGGTGAGATCACAGCAAATACTCCTACAGATTCCCCCCCTTGGAGATGGAAATTACTACAAAGGAGTAAAGGCCTTCTCCAACCTAACTACAAAAATAAGCCAGACAGTTCAGTCAGGATTCAGGTACAAACTTCATGGTCAAAACTACAAAAGTTTCAAAGTAAATCTTAACTAATGCAAACTAACACTCTTCAAAACAGTTCAATTAAGCAAAATAATGTTCACAAGGAAATCACAAATGCTAATACAGCAAAATACTGAATAATAGAACCCGCATGTGCAGTTAGGCAAAAAGTCTTAACACATGAAATTAATCAAACAAATCATGAACCATAATCACATAGATCATGAAAATCACATCATGCAAAGCAAAGCATATTAGTACATAAAAGTGAAAACGGAATAAATTGTTGGCAAAACTCTGGTTAGAGGTAATTACATAAAGTCTTGCAATCTCATTGCCGTAGGTGACAAAGTGTTTACGCGATAGCGTAAATGACGAAGGTCTCTCCAAAACACTACAGCACACAGGAGCATGATGACCCACGAGATGGTCAAAAGTGGGATGACAACGTGAGTGGACATGTGGAACTGGATGACATCAGATGAACGACGTTTGTAATCTGCAACCTCGAGAGTCTCATGGTCAATAGATAATTCAACAGTGTGAGAGTCTTTGGACTGTAAAAATGGTATAAGGTCCATAGCAAAGTCAATAGGATGTCCACGAAATACATCAAGCACTTCCAATTCAGAAACAACCGGGTCTGTGTCAAGATAAAACAGGGAAACTCCTCCGACATGGGCAACAGCATACTTGGGTACAGCGATCACACACACATTGCAAGGAAGAGTGTAACGGTTGATTACATCATGCTTCTGAAAGGTGACAGTAAGTTCAGTACTAGGTGTGCTAACTAACCATACCGTATCCAGTACTGCTACAGTGGTATCAGAAAAATCGTCATATTTGATACGGTAACCTTACACTTCTCTTGGACATTCTCTGTGGACAATCCACAAAGAGCTTCTGTTGTGTCTTTCAGGAACGGTTTACCAGGGCATAGCCAATTAACATCTTTAGTTTTGTGGCAAAGGTCTAAGTTAGGGACCAAATAATGTTGCGGAGCATCCTGTTGGTAAGCAACATACTTAGGTGTATCAACATTAAGGTACAAATTCTCATGCCAGGTACCTACATTTACAACTTGTTTAAGCTGGTATACATTCTCAGGCATAATAAATGGCAAATTAAGGATGAAGGCAATTTCCATACGCTCCATATCCAAATAAAGGGGAAGGGCAGTACCTAAATGAAATGCAATTTGAATTTGAACCGGTTCAATAGACAAACGGGTAACTTTGGCAAAGGCATCTTTAACAACCTCAGATGGTATTAGGTACGTAGGTATCTGTCCCTGCATTAGCTTACTAACACTAGTATCTACTTCCCTAAATAAATCCTGAATAAGGTCCTTAACAGGTTGTATAAACACACGGTCTTCATTCATGGTACCTTTAATTGTCAACAAATCAGCTGTGTTAGCACTAATTTTATGTGTATGTAAATTCACAAGAGTGACCGTATCAGCAATAGTTTTACCCTGGGCAACAAGTTGGCTCTGTTGGACTACCAACTTGGTCTCAATGGCTTTCAAGTCTGCTTGGATGGCATGTATATTGGCCTGCAGCTTTTGGACAGAAACTACGTTGGCAACAGACATGGAAATACCAAAAAGTGAACCAATGGCAGAAAAAATCAAACCACCGGCCATACCAAGAAAACGCTTAGATCTGGACCTGGAATTATAAGGTTGCATAGGTTGTACCATGACTTTGTCCAGTTGATGCAAAATGTTCTTCACTTGTGCACGGGCATTTTGCATATAATTGTGAAACCAGGCATGGGTAGCAGCAGGCAGAGATAAGTTACTCATATTGAAATGTTTCAGTAGTACATGCATTGGGTCAAGGGACACAACTACTTTCTGTGGAACAATCTGGGACTGGGTAATCAGGAAGCCAGGGGTATCTTGCAGAACAACTCCAGACATGGGACCAGGTTCGATCATCTTGGACCACGATCCCAGCAGCACGGAGATCAGGAACACGATCATCAGGGTTCTTTTCTGCATCTGCAAGGTACAAAGAAAACAGACTATGCTGTTGGGGTGTTAGTACAGTTCGTTTCATCAACACATACGTCTGGAATCAAATGACTGGGATGACGTGGTCTCAACTGATTGATGTGGACCCATTTAAGGGTGTCTTCACCGTTAGTATTTTTCTTGAGGCAAATTTGGTAAGCCACAGGTGAAGCTTTATCCACTATTGGGAATGGACCACGCCAACTAGGCAGAAACTTCCTTTCTTTAACCTTGTTTCTGGCAAAATTGAAGTAGAATACCTTGTCGCCAATTTGGTATTCTTTAGAGGTAGTCCCTTGATCATAATAGGCTTTTCTACCTCTAGCGCTACTTTCCAAGTTTTTCTGAGCAAAGGCAAAGGCACTTTGCAAATGCTTACGCAAATGGGTGACATATTCGTGAGTGGAGGTAGCACTGGACAAGTTCACATCATTAGTCCTGTACAACAAATGAATTGGTAATGTCATTTCCCTACCTGTCATCATCTCAAAAGGAGACACTCCGGTGGAACGGTGGGGTGTGGAACGAATCGCCATAAGGACCAATGGTAAAACAATGTCCCAATTCTTACCTGAGGATGACACATACTTCTTCAGAATGGTCACGATGGTGCGATTAGCTCTTTCCACCTGGTCTTTCACCATAGCGTCAAACTCTGAGAAAGGCTGGTTGGTTGGAATTTCCACCTGCTCTTCAATGTCCTCCTGCAAGGTTGAGGTTTCCACAGAATTCACCCTTCGAGGCTTCTGAGGTACAGACATTTCCCTGGACAGAAACAAGAAGTCATCTTCCACCTGTACCTGAGCACACGTCGCATCATAGGGCCAAACAAACTCGAGAGATATGAGGCCCCTGGGAGAGGTAAACCAACTGTCAGTCGTCTCCCCCCCCTGGCAGGTGTCCCAAGAAGAAGGCAGCCTGCCAAGGATAGGCAAACTTACCTCGACATCATGGAAAGACTGGCCAACCAGAAAGCCAAAAGAATCTCCAGCAGATAGCTCAACTTCAGCAGACTGTGGATTGGTGACCAACAGGTATAAGGTGGTACCGGTGATCTCCAAACATGGCAGAACACCAATTGCCAATCCAAGGTCTCGAAAGTGGGCATGTGGGTTAAAGAACACTACATCATCCAGCAGACGTTGTCCTTGAGCGAGGCGAAGCTTGAGGGAAAAATCCCGAACTCTTCCTGGAATGGTTACATCCTTGTCACAGACTACCTCACAGACCTGGGGAATGGTCTGTCCAGACTTCAAACAAACAGCCGTAGGTTCAAGTTCCACTGGGTTGTTCTGCATTCTACTCCACAGGACAAGATTCACCAGGTCCACATAAACTCCCAGTCGTGCAAGGCAATCTGACCCCAAACATAAGGGTTCTCTCAAGCCCCGGACAATAGAGAAGTGGTGAGTGAATGTCTTCTTTCCCACAGTCAAGGGAAGGCCACATATTCCGTCAAGCGGCTTGGAGCCTTGTCCCGGTACCTGTACCGAAGTAGAGGAACATCTGCTGAAGGGAAGTTGTACAGACTTACGAATTTGGCTGTACAACGAGTCACTGATGTAGGAGAGATCACTAGTGAACAGTAAAGTAGCTTGAAGCAATTGGGTGTTAGCCACTTGAACTGGTATGGTGAATTCATCACCTTTCTGGGTGATGACAGTCACCTTGCAAGGATGAGCAAAATCAGGAGCAGAGAGAGGAGATGAGATTTCAAGTGATGCGGGAGACACAGTATCTGTTAAGTCATCCGTCTTGGCTGAGTCCTGTGAAACAATCTCTAGTTGGTCCGCTTGTTGCACCAGCTCTTCATGCTTCTGACCCCCTTTTGGTGCATCTGTCAAAGGAGGCTCCCGCATGGGCGGATCCGCGGAACACCGGAGATCAGTCCGCAGGGGAGTGTCCTGTAGCTCCACAGAGTTGGCATCACTGACTGTACGCCAGTATCTCCCTCGCACATATTTAAGGGGTCGAGTGACTTTAGACCAGATCGTTTCCTCGTCATAATCCAAAACAGGCCGAAATCTCTTCAAAAGGTCATTTCCAATCAGAAATTCTTCACCCTCACTGGTAGTGATGATGGCTGGGTGCCTGACGGTCATCTGTCCAAGCTGTAAAGATAGCCAAACCTGTCCCACAGTTCCAATACTTTGATTGCCATAGGCCACCAGTGACAAGTCGCACGGTGTGACATGTAGCACATCCTGACCCCCCCCTAGAGATGCCTCTAGTTTCTGAAACAGGCCCTGGGTGACCAAAGTCACCTCTGAGGCTGTATCCAGGAGACCTTCACAGGAAAGTACTTGTTGAATCAACAACTCCACGGTATATCTGTAACCTTTAGATATAAGCTTACCTAGAAAATACCTGACTTCCTGGGATGAGTCTTTTGAAAGAGGCCCTTCCGGGTTCGAGGGCTGAGACGCAGCATGGTTCACGGGGGACTCCTCACTGATGGGCGACAACGCATCCACGTGGACAGTGGGGACGCTTGCGGTAACAGGTTTGGTGGACACGTCTAGTCATGCTTGTTCTTCTTCCGAAGAGGATGGCTGTTCCACCTCAACAGATTTAACACTAAGCCCCGGAGGGGTCGGCGGTCTAGAAGACTGGTCCTTCTGCTTCTGGAATTTGACCTTCTTATGAGATGGAGGTGTCTTAGGTACATTGCTAGACTCCGCGATTGAACATCTTGCCATCAATTGGTCCAGCTGAGCTTGCATAGCGCGGATCTTCTCTGCATTCCACTTCTTTTGATTAAACCGCTTCTTTTTAGGGTGTTGCTGTCCCTCCTGTGCAATAGGGGGCGCTGCATCCCGCGGCAGGGCCTGAGAGCCCGGCGGCGTAGTTGGTCTCGGCGCTTTGTTTTCCAGAGAAAGCGTGGAAGTGACCGCACAAACAGCGGGTGTTATTACCCTGTTGCGACTCTTGGATGTCGGTTTAGGAGTCTCGGCGTTTGGCTTGGCGCGGCAGATTTCAAAAATTCCTTCAGCCTGCTTTAGAAGGCTGGAATAGGGTTCTGCGTTTTTTCCTGCCAAGGGAATCTTTATCGGATCAGGCAGACCCTGTATAAAAAGTTCCCTGAAATCACCAAATTCAAGATCTTTAGAGTCAGGCGGGACCCCCCCCTGATAATATGCATGCTTCAAGCGATGGGCCCACTCCCGCGGACTCTCCTCCGGCTTACAACTAATAGTATACGCTGCACGCTTAGCTTCCAGAGAGTTGGCAAAGAGACCGTAGCGCTTCGCTAAGGCTTGCTCCACTGACCGTAAATCAGGGTTATCAGACATGATCAAATCTAGAACTTCATGGCACTCGGTACTAAAGGTCCATTTGAGGAGGGCTCTGATATCATTCTCAGAAGAGACGTGCATGGTTTGCAGGAGTTCATGCACTGCCTTAAGATGGGTTTCTATGGATACCAAGGCAGACTCTTTAAAAGGCGCTATTACGGTGCGTAGCATCTTTATAACATATGCCTGCCTCTCCATAGACATTCCTTTCTGGGGTTCCGGCTTGACATGCCGCTGATCACTACCAGGTGTAGAGAACCTCGGGGCAGGTGCGTTGCTAAAACTGGGTGGATCTGCCGAAGGCTGAGGCCCTGAGCTAGGCACCTGTCCAAGTGAGCTGATGATTTCAGCCGGCAGTCCCTGGGCCCGTGCCCCCAATGGGTGTGGCACTGTCTCGGGTCTGCTGCTTCGTTCACCAGCCACTATGGGGCTGAATTGTACAGAGGGGCGGGAAAGAGCCGGAGCCATGCCCCCAGTGGGTGTGTTTAACTCGGGTCCCTCCCGGCTCACGTAACGGTTCATTTCGGGAGCTGGGCTTGGGTGACCCACAGCAAAACTGTCGGGGAACTCTAAGGTATACGGTACTTCTTCCTGAGCCATTTGCGTAAGCTCTTGCTGCATTGTGGAAATCTTTACAGTGCACTCATCTAATGCTTTAGACAATGAATCTCTGTCCTTCACTGTACATTCTAATTGTAGTGAGACTGTGTCCTGCTTTTCTTTTAACACCGCCAACTCTAGCTTGGCTGCGTGCCAATCTTGAAACACAGACATAGATTGTTCTTGAGTGGCCACTAGCTCCCTGCGCAACTCACTCTGAACACCTTCTGAGACCTGTTTTAGCTCCCGATTTAATGTCCGCAACTTATCTGTTTCCCTAATCTGGTTGTGTAATGCATCAGTCAAACGAGAAAATTTCTCCTGCAACGAATCAAAAGACTCGAGGTACTGGGCAATTTCTTGCTTTAATGTGGAATTAAGTGCTTCACAATCAGTTAGGTCACACTGCAAAGTTTTACACTTATCGTACAGTGTCTGGCACTCCGTACAAATCTCTTCAGAGGAGTCAGGTGGGGCGGGGCTTACATTGGTCCCTGCTAAAGCAGATCTGGCAGTGTCTAAATCAACTCGTAATGCAGCTAACTCACTGTCTCGCTCCTGGACAGTTTCCCTAGTCTGGGACAAATCTAACTGCAACTCTGCTATGCGATCTGTTAGAGGTACAGATATCTGTCTTATCTCATTCATCAAAGAGTCCTTGACTGCCAAAAGAGACACGCCCAGTTCACAAAGCATCCATTGTGACAAATGCTGTTTCTCTTTTATAATTGTATTTAAAACCGTAGCATATGCTTCTGAGCTATTCGGTGACCTGCTACCAAATAAAGCACGTACAGACTCTATTGTAGGAGGAGCTGGTTTCGCCTTACTCTGAGAGAGCGGCAGTAATATCTTAAGCACGCCCCTCTCCTGTTCACTCAGAAGAATTTCAGGCAATGTGCCAACAGTGCCGGTCGCCATGTTAAAGACTAAACACACCCTGTTCCTTCCTTACAGAGTTAGAGAAACCGTTCTTCTCTTTTTGGAGCTCAGAGTAATAAATCTGTCAACCAATTGCAGCAATAAAACACAGCTGTATAAACAAAAGTCTGCCGTCAGCTAGGGCGGAACTGCAGTTCGTGCAGAGAGAAACAGAAAGTCAAACCAGCTTTCTGAAAACACTCAGAAAAAGTTTTAAATTCTGCTGGTCCTGCACTACCGTCCCGGACGAGAGCCCCAATTTGTAGGGGATTATATATATGTTTTTGTAAGAGGCCAATTTCCTACCTATGTACTCGCTTATGTCTAGGGGGCGTGGCCTCTGCCCAACATTAGCTGCATGGAAAATAACGGACAGACCAATGGAATATATTAGTTTATTTATACAGCGTTATATACAAAAATATAGAAAACTCTTATCAGCTTATAGCATTAGCAATTCCTGATTGCATGCACAATGGTACCAAAAATATAGAATAACTATGATTATCCTATTGGCTAAATCTGTAATGACAGATAAACACAATACCAAGATCTTAATGATTACCACACAAATCTTATACTAGGCTAACAGCAACTAAAGATCATAAATCCTGACGTCACACATCTGATGGGTCCGAGCCCAGACTAATTACCTAACCCAGCCTGAAGGAAGTAAACTATGATCTCACCGTCCCGGTTTCCAGATCAGATTCCTTCCAATGCCTCAGCCGAAGGTCTCAGCGAGGTCACACAAGCTCAGGTGATGCACTTGTCTTGATCAGCCACAGATGATACAGACGCAGTATAGATCCTTTAGACAGCTGTAACCTGGGGAAAAGCTTTGCCAGGTATTATCAGTAAGTCTCTTAGGTAAAGTCAGGTGCTTGCAGAAATGCAAGTGTTATCTTCTTCTTTGCTTCTGTTCTTCTTCTTAGTTCTTCTCTCTTCTCTCTCCTCTCAGGAACTAGTCCTTCTGTTCCCGCTTCTCAGATCAATCCCTTTTCTGGGAGCCAATCAGAAATAATTCCCCCATGTACTCCCAGCATCTGTATGAAGCTTCCTTTGTCCGTCTTATCTCGTAAGCTCTCTCCCTGGGACAGGCATTCTCCCCCGATGCAGAGTGACCTTGGAGGTGGTGCAGGCTTCAGTAAATCTCTTACAAGCTGAAATGCTGCCTTCTGCACAGTGGGTAGCCAGACATATAGGTGAAAGGTTGCAGCGTCCATTTTGTCTGTAAAGGTGCTCTCATATGCACACAGGGTGGGTGAGATCACAGCAAATACTCCTACAGGACAATGCTGGGCAGACTTTTACCGTTTGCGTCCTTCAAATGATAAGACGGATTCAGATAGGCTGGAGTGGGCTTTGATGGCAACTCCAGTAGTTGGAACGTAAGGACAGTGCTGGGCAGACTTCTATGGTCTTATCTCTCAAAAATTCCAATCTACGAATGAGATAAACATATGGAAGTAGTACGGATATCGGAAGTGGAACTTCGTTGTATACAAATGTAAAGACTGAGTTTGTCAGCTACATTTAAACTGATGTGGATTCATCTCTATGCAATTTCTGGATGTCTGATAAAAGGAATTAACAGCGGATGGACAGAATCTTAATGTGGATATAAGATTTAAGAGACGATGTGTTAACTATTTGGACATCTGTCTGAGCTGTTCAAATAAGATCAGCTATTAAGAAGGTGGAAATAGCTGTAGAAATTAATGTAACTGGGAATCTCTTGATTCATTGGGTATGCCAGTGAATATGTTATGCGGAGTTCCATCTGAGATGGTATCCTGATATGGTGTGAATAAATAATGGAAAAATGCATATAATGTATTATGTGTAATGTATAAATGTATTATGTTGTGTCATTAAAAGAATTGAAAGGTCACACAGAGTATAGTATAGTCAAAAATTCCAAAGAGAGACAGTGATCAAGTATTTTATATCACATTCATTGTTGGTTTAATCATCAATTCATAATGTGTGACTGTTGGTAGACTGAATGATCGTCCAGATCTTCATCTGCCGTCATTTATTATGTTGCTATGTAACCTAATGCCACCTCTCTCAACAGCTGGGAAAACATATTATATTTAACATTATTAAACAATGAGTTATATGTTTAACAAGCTCAGTTTCCAAAAGCTATTTACAGGGGCAAACAGCTGTTTGAAAATATTCCTCATGCATGCAGTCCTTGTGGATTAATTTAAGTTTGAGCTTATACAGCCACCAGGACCGTTGTTTTTTCTGTTTTAAGATTATCGGACTTCCCAGGTTTTGGGGGATTGTCCCTAACTCCAGACCTGTTCCTGACTCCGTTCTCATTGCAGCCATCTGCCCCTGATTCTAGTAATGGGGACAACAGTTCCATATTTTACTTCAGCTTTTCCCTGCCCACCTTCGCCCACAAAGTCTAGCATCTCCTGGAGTTCTGCCCCACTCTTAAACCTCCCCTTGCATCTCCTTTCCATTTGTCCTGGTGTCAGCATGAAAAACGGCACCACACCATGGATCCTCTGTTCATGCACACTGGCGTTCTCTGCTGGGTCCTGCTCCCTCTGATGCATGCTTTCCTTGCCATGGGGGCAAAACCCAGTAGAGACTTCAGCACACATAAGCAGAGACTCTGTATTGTGTCATTGTGCCTTTCAGGCTGGCAGGAGAGGAAATAGGAAGGAGCTGTGAAGGGAGGTTTGAGGAGAGAGAAGGGAAGAAAGATGCTGGGCCCAAAGGGAGGAGGGAGGAAGAAAGAGGTACAGGTGCTGGACTGGGTCAGAGGGAAGTGGAATGAGAGAGAGAACGTTCTGGACTGGAAGGGGAATGGTGGAGGTGCTGGACTTGAAGGTGAGTGGAGAGGAGAGAGAAGTTGCTGGTCGTCTGGAGAGGAGAAGAGAGTGATTGTGTCAGGAGGGAGAATTGTAAAAAGGAACACGAGTACCCATAGAAGGAATAGACAACATGTGGGAAAAATACTGGAGAAAGAAGAGAAGTGGAAGAACTCAACTCACAAGAGAGAGAAAGAATGGGAAGTAGAGCACAAAGAACAGAAGTATCAAGAGAAAGGAGTAGAAACATAGTGAAAGAAGGAGAAACATAGAGAAAGAAGAAAACGTATTCAGATATTCACTGGCGAGGGAAGAGACAGAGTTGAAACTTAAAGGAACATGGAAGACAGCAGAGAGAAAAACAAAAGGTACAGATGAGACTAGAGTGAGAAAAGAGATGCTAAACTTTCAAACAACTATTGTTTACTTCTAGCACCACATAGCTAGCAGTGAGTTTGAACTGCATGGTTCTCTGTCTTACGTGAATAATGTGGGATTTGGGGCAACCCATACACACTGAGAATTATGTGATACAGATATTAAACAGAATAACTGCTATGGAGGTATACCAGCAGCAAGTCTGAGGAAAAGTTTGGAGGAGGTCCACATTTAGGGTTGTTGGGGACCACCATTGGCTCCCAGGCCTTGCAGTGAAGAACACGGGCCTAATATATGCCCAATAGTTAAGCCAGTGCAGGGCGGGGGCTGGTTTGAAAGCTTTCTGAACAGCAGCGTAAACTGAAACCACTCTCTTCTTCCAGCTGGGAACTGGAACCAGGCCACAGATTTCCCCCGAGTGAATGGTAGATCTCTGGGTGTCCCAAGCAGACACTATGCTCCCCCTGCTGCCAAGTAAGTCTCTTCTCTGCACCACTGTTATTGGGAGAGGGTGTTCTCCCTTTCCTTTTGACGTTTAAAGAAAGTGCATGCTTTGTATTTCTCTGTGACCTAGCTTTTTCCTTTGAGTGTCATTTATTATTAGTACCAATTCAGGTACATAGTACTTTTGTCAAAAAATGTAAAGGTAGTGAAGAGTGAAAGACAGGGCCAGTGGAAACATATTAGCCACAATAGGCTAGCCTGCAGGTATTGAGATGAGCACTAGTATTATGTTTGAGAGATCAAGGCTGTACCCAGTGATATGCACAAACTAGAGCAGTGTTTCCCAAACCTGGTCCTGGAGGCACTCCAGCCAGCCAAGTTTTGGGATATCCACAATGAATATTCATGACAGATGTTTGCATGCACTACCTGCAATGCATACAAATCTCTGTCATGAATATTCATGCCCCTGGCCAGAGAGAGCCCTAAGCCTCCTGGAAGCAGAAGAAGGCACGTCCTGGTAGGGTCCTCGCCCAAATTTCTGCCTTGGGCCCAAGCCATGTCTAACACCATCTCTGGCAGGATACATATTTAAAATTTGACATTTTCTAATCACAAAATAGAAAAAAATATTTTTTCTACCATTGTTGTGTGGTCATTTTATTTTTCAAATCATGTTGGTCCCAAGCTTTGGTTTCTGTTTCCCCTCTTGTCTTCTCTTAACTCACTCGCCAGGGTCTTCTGCCTATTTGACATTTCTTATTCCGAGCTCACCATCCATCTCTGTGTACCAATCTTTCCCTATGTTCAGCATCTCTTTTCTCTATGTCCCCTATACTTCCCTAGCCAGCATTTCTTCCTCAGCATTCATCATCACCACTCTATATTCCCCATCCCCTCCTCTTTGTCCCTTTGCCCACCCCAAGTCCAACATCTCCCTTCTGTGTTCCTATTCTCCCCCATGTCTAGCATCTTTCCTCTGTGTCCATATACCCTCTCCCATGTCTAACATTGCCCCTCTGTGTCCATATACAAGCCACATAAGGCACCTCCCCTTTCCATAGCGTCCCACAGATCAATCCAGAGATTTGTTGGTTATGTCCCTCTACCAGCAGGTGGAGATAGAGAGAACTTCAGAGGTTTACTATATGTGGTCATGTGCAGCCACCTTTACTTCAGTATTCTCTCTATCTAGCAGGTAGATGGTCATAACGGTGCAGCTCTGGATTGATTGGCTCCTGGTCTGGTCCCCTGTTGGGATCTGTTGGGATGTTATTAACGCTGGCAATGAAGTATTCCCTGGTTCCATTATTGGACTGAGGCTCCAATTAGAGCAGCCTTCGCCTTCAGTAGCACAAGGATCTCTTAGCTCAAAACCCTATTCTCATAGGAAGATTTGTTTCCCTTTAGTGTTACAGCTTACCTGTATTGAGAGGTGTAAATTAAGATGAAAAGGTTACTCAGAAAAAGTCATTTCTACCTTCAAGTTAGGAAGCGTTCTACTTCAGTAGCTTATGTTAGAGTATGGAGAGTTTTTGAAGATAAAATGGAAATAGATCTTTCTGAATACTATCTTCTTTCAGAAAGGTCTTAAGAAGGGATTAGTTCCTTCTTCCGTAAAGATCCAAGTTGTGGCACTAGCTGGTTTCAGGGGACGTTTGCAGCACCTCCTCCTCAGCCACTCACCCAGAGGATGTTAATTTCTTCAAAGGAGTTAATCATCGCCATATATTGTTACTAGCCGTTGAGCCCCTAAAAACGGGCTGGTATTGGGGTTTTCCTTCCTTCCCCCTCCCTCCCCGTGAGGTCGCCACCGCTACCGTTCCCCCCCCCCCCCCCGGAGTCGCCGCCATCCCTCCACCCGGCCCGGGCCCTCTTTCTCTCTTCGCTACTAAACTTACACATCCATTCGCCGGAACGCAGCACGCACATCAGCTGAGCTGTCGTCGGTCCTTCCTTCTCTGCCTGTGTCCCGCCCTCCTGTGACGTAACGTGAGCGAGGGCGGGACACAGGCAGGGAAGGAAGGCCGACGGCAGCTCAGCTGATGTGCGTGCTGCGTTCCGGCGAATGGATGTGTAAGTTTAGTAGCGGAGAGAGGGCCGGGTGTGGGGGGGGTAACGGTAGCGGCGACCTCGGGCGGGTGAGGGGGGAGCGGTATCAACCTCGGCGGCGCAGTTTCCCTCTCTGTCCCGCCCTCGTCATCACGTATTGACGCGGGGGCGGGACAGAGAGGGAAGTCTCTACTGCGCATTTGCGAGTGAGTCGGTCACTCGCCGTTTATATGTTTGATGGGCTGTTTGCCCACCATGGAATCTTAATTCGTTCTCAAGTCATTACAGTGTATTCCTTATGAACCTCTTAAGAAGCTTACCTTAAGAGTAGCTCTGGCTATTATGTCTGCCAGAAGACTTTTGGCACTTTCTTGTAGGGATCCTTTTCTTCGTTTTACTAAAGCCAGAGTTTCTATTCAGACAGTCCCTTCCTTCCTTTCCATTTCATCTAAATCCAGCTTTCCTTCTTTGCAATGAATTCTGATAGCACAGATATACTAATTTAATTAAAAGTATTTCTTTATTTTTAGTAGATGTGTCCCTTGTTGCAATGATGATATTCTATATTTATTCAATATTAATGATTATTTTATGTATTGCAAAGTATTGATTTACTCTGTTAAGCTGCAAGGAACAACAGGACAAAACCACAATATGTACAACATACTAGAAGACAGGAGGTGGCCAGGAGGAAGACAGAACAACTAGGAGATATCACCAAAGGGATTTTTATTGTGGAAATGACCCACATGGCTGACTTCCAGTATAAATGTCTGCATCATGGTCCCACAATTTCCAAAGAGATGAGTAACAAAGGCTACTCAGCACTGTGCTTACTTTCCACCTTCAAATAGTTTGTGTTCAGCTATAATTTAAATATTCTTCCTTTGTCGTCTGATAGATGCAAACAACATCAGGGAATATCATTTAAATATGGCAGTGGGGTTCTGAGCATGTCTTTCTCCTGCCCAACAGTGCTTTGCAATATATAATCAATAATCCCTTTAAGTGTTTGGAAGCTGCTTCTTTGAGCAGTAATTGAAACTGTAAATGGAGAATATTTGAATTATAGCTGAATATGAACTGTTTGAAGGTCTTTGGAAATTATGGGACTCCTGATGCAGGCATTTATGCCGAAACCTGACCATGTTGGATCATTTCCATAATAAAGATTATTTTGATGATATATCCTGGTTGGCCACCTCTGCTCTTCTGGGGGCCCTTTTTTACAAAGGTGTGTAGGCGCCTATGTGCATCCAACGTGCATCAAATTGGCACTACCACCCAGCTACCGCGTGCCCCGGGCAGTAATTCCATTTTTGACATGCGCCCAAAATACGCGATAGAAAGTATTTCTATTTTCTACTGCATGGCGCTTACCCGGCGGTAATAAGTTTATGCGCACTGGCCGCTTACTGCCCGGTTAGCGCATGAGATCTTACCACTAAGTCAATGGGTGGCAGTAAGGTCTCAGCCCAAAAATGGATGTGTGCTGATTTTAATTTTGCTGCACATCCATTTTCTGGCACAAAAAATACCCTTTTTTCAGATGCGCTGAGCAAATGGATCTGTGCGCATCCAAAACACGTGCATACTAGAAAGTTGCACGGGGACAGAAATCTAATCCGTCCCCGCAGGGAATCTAACCTATCTCCGCCGCAAGTAATCTCCTCCATCCCAGCCCACCAAGCCCTTGCTGTGCTGCAGACACCTTGACCCCTCCCCCCCCCCCCCCCCCCCCCCACCACCACCAAGAAAGCCAGATTCTATAAGCAGTAAAAATACTAATAGTATTTTCTTCTGTGCAGATGTACAGATCAGCACAGGACCCAAAGCAGTCCAAATTCCAAAACAAGTAAAGTCAGAAACAACACAGTTTATACCTAATTGTTCAACCACCCTTAGGATTCACCTTTAAGATTAAAAAGCAAAACCATGTACATGTAAGGACTGGATAAATGAATTAAAACAAAGTTTAAAGCAAATGCCCTTAGTATGTAATACTTGATGCAGTATTCACATAGTAAGCAGCCTGAGGTAACAGATTTATTTTCTACTGAACATAATTAACGTTGTATGAACTTGGCAGCAAATAGTGTTGTGAACTGGACAATGTTGCCACATTTAGACTGATGCTGGACAAAACTTCTGCATAAAGGAAGCCCTTCTCTAATTATTCAGTACCTTTCTGTGAAAAAATAGTAACAAAAAAGGCAAGTGCATTTTTATAACATACCATTGCAATTCATAAAACAAAAGGAACAAATTCCCACATGCTATCTTTTTCTTTTAATGTAGGCACAGGGAAAAAAAGATTTTAAATGCTCCCAGGTTTCAACTTAATGTTTAATATGGGATATAAATGTTACAAATAAGTAAATTGATAAATAGAAACTCTGAATGGTGAGCACCTGATTTTCAAAACATATCATCTGTTTTAGTGGCCCTTTACCAGGAGAAAAAAAATCTCTGCATGAATATAACAAGTGCTAAGGTGTCCCTATAATCAGCCCCTCCAACTAACATACTGATTACGATCTATAACAAATTACCTATGAAAAGTTATTCCGTCATTATACTTCCTCTGTGTATATCCATATGCTGCAGAAGGCGTCGTGTTTAAAAATATAAGGGTGATTAAATAAAAGTGCCACCAACAAAGAATGACAATGTGGATTCAGCAGCTCATAGGATCACTTGCTTTGTTTTGAGTGTACGGTGGCACGAGGAAAGAGAAACACTCACCCTTTTACCTCCCTTTCCACCCTGGATGCCCTCCCGGGACATAGCTCAAGGCAGCCTGGTGGTCTAATGGCTTCTTCGGTGCAGGAAAGATTCCCACTCTTTCCTGCCCGTTACCGCGGCGCTGATCCTCTCCTCTGTGCTTTTTTAACATGGCTGACAAGACTTCAGTGGCGGCCTCGCAAGACTTCAGTGGAAGTCTCGTGAGGCCACCGCTACGAGTCTCGGCAGCCATGTTAAAAGAGCACAGAGGAGAGGATCAGCGCCGTGATAACGAGCAGGAAAGAGTAGGAATCTTTCCTGCCCCAAAGAAACCACTAGACCACCTGGGTACCTTGAGGTATATGACTGGAGGGCACCCTGCGCTTGGGAGAGGGAAATCACTTCTGCAGGGATCCCGCAGGATCTAGATCCATTCCCACGGGATCCGCTATCCCCGTTCAGCTCTCTAGCATATACACCAGCGCAGGCACTTTTAGGCACACCGTAGTAAAAGGACCCACCCCCTGGTATGCAAGGTGTAAGCTGAAATATGGCCATGACATGTTTTATTAATTTTATGCTGCTCTAAGTTTGTTGTTAAAAATGTTTTTGACTTTGGTGATGGTTTCCCACTATTCCTTTTCTTCTGTTGGCTGTAAATCCTTTGCTACCCTGGACTTCTTTGTTTCTGGCATTTTCATTTCTCGACTCTGCATTTGTGTCAGGAGCACTGAGCAGCCCCAAATGTTTGTGGACAGAAGGTCTGCAGTTGGCATTGAGGGACTCCAGCTTTTTCATTGTGCCTTTGTTTTTCAAAGGGCTACAAAAAAGCCATGGGTTATAAAAAAGACATCGGCTACAAAAAAGACATCAACGGAGGCGAAGAAGCAGCAGCGAGGGCCTTCTCAGGAAGAAAGGGAAAAGTTGATGAGTGACACCAGCCAACCTAAACCTTTTGGACTGACAGCATGGGAGCCTGTGGATGATGTGTATCTGGTCCGGTACTATCCAAAGCCCATCTATGAAATTGAGACTGCTATTGAAATGCTGAAACAGTTTCAGCAACTGGACTTCACTGATCCTAGTCAGGTGGTGCATGTTGAGTTGAGACTTGATATGACAATGGAGAAGGTAAGAGGAATTTTTCTAATGATGAATTTGCCTAATAGAAGTTTTGTCCTTCAAATGCATGAATGACCAAATTCAGGATTTGGGAAAATTTGATAGCAATAAAACACTTGGCAGTTTTTCCTGAATACAAAATAATAAAATCCTGTGTTAAAGTCAAACAAACCATGAATTGGTCTTCCTGGATATCTGAGGAAAAGCGAATAATCCCTTTTCACTTAGGGCTTTAAGATGGGGCACCTTTTTGAAATTGCATAGAATATTACCAGTTACATTATAATATGTGTTATCCCTTTTTAACTTAAGTTTCCATAAAGCTACAAAGAAAAGAAAAAATATTCATCAGGCAATAGAGTGTGTTTACAGGAAAGTATGCAAAAACAAAACAATCCAAACAGGTAAACTATACAGAAACATGACTGTAAAAACAATTGAAAAGTGTGAAGGAGTGCAGAATCAAAGAAACTTCAGAGTTACAGTGCACTCAAACAACATAGCATACAATTTAATTAACCCTTAGGGGAGTAAATTATCAATGTGGTCTGCTGTTATGGTGTATATTTTACTGTTAATTTCTGTTATTAGTAACTAGGTCTCATTGTATTTGCAACTGTGCTAAAATAGCACATTAGTGGTAGTAAAATAACTTGTCTTAATAGTAGCCCCTTAATCCACTACCGACAGAGTTTGGAGATAAATGCTGTAAAGTTGGAGATTTTTGCACTTCCTCCTCTTGTGCACATATTAATTCCTGCAATTGTGTAGGATTCCAAAACGCATAGTTTTCCCCTGGGAACCCATCAAGACATTTTCTAGAGAACTTCAACAAGAAAGTAATCTCCAGAACCAAAGTTCTAGGTGTGAACTTGAGAAATTTCATCCTGGGTTCCTGTCAAAACATCAAGAAAAACCTATATAGGTAAACTATGAAAGGGTGTAGTCTGTTCTCTAAAATATGCTGGTAAGACCAACGCCTTATCAATCAATGCCATGAAGATAGCCGCTAAGGTTCCCCTCATGGAAGATTCCTGGATAGGGGTCTCCAATGGTAGTCATCATGTTAAGATCTTGATTTGATCCTGCAATAACCCCCTGAATATTCTTCACTGGTTTTGTTACTATATATTAGGCACATAGTATGACTTAAGAATAATAGGGATGGATGTAGGATCAAAATGTAGAACATGAAGAAAATCCATCTAGTGGAGTCTGTGTAGTTGGTCTATTTGCATCACCAACATATCTGTGGAGGGCTTTAATTGAGTATTTAAGATGACTTCTCCTGTTTGCCCTAAATATTTCTCTTCTATTTTTAAAGGATGATTTCTTTTTTTTTTTTTTTGTCAGATGTCTCATGAATATTCATTTTTTGCAACTATTGCAGCATGGCAAAATCCAAACACTTGCCAGTATTTGCCTTCCAATGAATTAGGGTGAACTGAGCCACTTTGGTATAGAAAGCCACACTTTAGTGTAAAGGATTTATCTGGTTGTAAATTATTACTTGCCGACTAACCATGCTCTGGAGAGACATCAGGTGATGGGCTTGCTGTCAGTGGCTGAGCCTTTTCTTTTTCTTCTTCAGTGAGGTAGAAGTTCCACTCTACTTTCTATATATTAATACACCTGGGAACCTACTATGTACTGCTGGGTTGGTATCCAGGTATCAGAGAAAAAGCAGAGGAGAAAGGGGGAAAAAAACCCAGTTGAAGTCACATGGCCTATTTTTCTCAGTTTTCAGTTAATACAACTGAAACAAAGTTGTGTTTTCCTAAAAGAGTTCAACTTTTAAGAAATGAAAAACCAGTGCAGGAGGTTTCTCTGACTGACATGAAACATGAATTTGGTTCTTCACACTGTCGCTAGGTTTTGGACAGTGGTTTTACCCACAATGAGTATGTGTGTGTGTGTGTATGGCCTATCCAGCTTGCCCACATGAAAAGTCAGAGAAACCTCCTGCACTGGTTTTTCATTTCTTAAAAGTTGAACTCTTTTAGGAAAACACAACTTTGTTTCAGTTGTATTAACTGAAAACTGAGAAAAATAGGCCATGTGACTTCAATTGTGGATATCCTGCAAACCTGACTGCTGGGTGTGTCCATTCCAGAAGGCAGTGTTGCCTGGTGGGAGCTAGGTAGCAATGAAGAAGCAGCAACAGAAGCAGCTTAGAGACAGCAATATGTAGCTCATTAACACACACTGCAGTACATTACTCTGATTCTAAAAACTGATCAGACTGCAGAAAGGTCAAAGGCAGTGAAACAGGTTTGTTAGCAGCTGTGCATCAGGAACTGGCCTGTTATATAACTACCTATTTTTTTCTTCTTTATTGCCTTCAGAAAAAATTGGATCCATTTATCAGTACCATGCATCTACCCTATCCATTAATATCAGAAACAAACAAAGTATTGGTTTTCACTGAGGTACGTGTGCCTTCCTGGTCCTTTCTAAGTAATCCTTCATTTGTAAATTCAAGAATTCTCTCCTGAAAGAACTGAAAACTTCCCTTTATATAGCTTCACCCTAATTTGGGTTTGTAAATATTTCCATTCTAAGAAAAATATTGCAATAGATTTTTCTATGTAAATTTTGTAGTGCTAATGTCAATAACACAGATTAGAAATTTTGTTGAGAGGGGTGTCATGTGTTAATGTTTTGATTGACAGAATGCAAAAGAAGCAAAAGTTGCAGAAGACAATGGAGCTGCTTTTGTTGGAGGTGCTGAGCTGATTAAAAAGGTACCATTTTTATTCTGTCACACTTTAAAAGATTCAGAATAATCTGAAAAAGAAAGTCAGCTAGAATTCTTTGCATTAGTCATTAATATTTAACCCTGGATATTAGCGTGAGAGTTTGCATTCCATCTAAATGGGTTCCCATGTATATATTAACACTTAAATGCATAAGAGTACACTTACCTATGAAGGTGCCAGCAGGGCACCTAAGCACTGTTCTGTAAGGGCACATCTAACTTAGGGTGTAAATGAAAGGGGGCGTATACTAGAGCCTAACTGAAACCAAGATCTTTGGTTTCTGCCAAAACAGAATCTGCCACTGAAATTGGCCAAAAACAAAACTGGCCCTGCCTCCAGTCAGCCCCTCTTCCCTCGCCCATCCGACCAAAAAGAGCCCCCCTCCTGGACCCATCTGCCAGCAGCAGCCCCCTTCCTGAACCCCCACTCCCCAGGTAGTGTGGGCTAGTGGGAGTGATCACCACTCGCTCCTGCCCACACCTGCTCCTGCCTCAAAATTGCTTTCGGGACTTCCATTGGCAATCTTGCGAGACTGCCACTGGAGAGCAGCCATTTTAGGATTGGAAGTGGTATGGGCAGAAACCATCCTCATTTTTGAATGAACCCTTTCCGCATGTGTGTTAAAATTAAACCACACCTCTGGTGATCTCTGGATGTTAGATGTTTACCCACTTTAATATCAGAAATAGTCTCTCCTCATTTTTAAGCACCAGGTCCATCCCACTTGGGTTCTATTACCAGCTGCTAGAACAGTTCTCCCTGTAGGGAATCCAGAATCCCTTACTTCTAGATGATCTTGCAACAGGGATGCTTCAATCAAACATTCGACATATTAAAATCGTATGTCAAAGCCTGAGAGAGTGGAGAGGAGAGGGGAGTTCTGCACATGTAGTGGACACGTCTGAAGATTTTGAATTTTGGGAAGAAAGTTATAAGAGAAATGAGGGAATTAAAGGTAGATCTAGATTGAGTGCTTATTGGGAGTTGGGCTGCAAAAATTTCTGAACTGGCAAAGGAGATTATTGAAGACGGATTTAGTAGTGGCTAAATGCGAAATAGCAGTGTCTTAGAAGGCAAGAGATGCCCTCACTTTGAATGAATGGAAATCCAGGCTGGTGTTGATAGGGCAAATGGGAAAACTCAGACACACACAACAGGTATGAATGGGGGATTGCTTCTGCCTTGACCCCACTAGACCCTAGGGATTTGTAAAGGTAGGCTTGGGGGGGGGGGGGTGACTTTGGGAGTGAGTTCAAGTGTAGTAGAAGCCCAACTTTTATTGCATCATAGTAACTATCCGTCTTACAGTTAATGGACCTGATATTCAGATCAAGGTAGGTAGCCGGGGCTGCCTTTTACGGTTAGTGCTGAGCCCAGATATTCAATGCCGGGGCGTTTCCACTGACAGGTATTAAATATCCGGTTTATTTTTGGCCACTAAGAACATAGCCGGCCAAGTTGATATTCCACACTAGCCGGCTAAGTTCATAGCGGCCAAAGATAGAACTGCTATTAACGCTTCCAGATTTGGCCATAAATCTTAGCTGGCAATGCGCTGAAAATTGTTGGATAGCCGGTTATATTGTGCGATATAACTGGCAATCCGCTAAGTCCTAACCGGCAATATTCAGTGGGAGATAGCTGGCTATCTCCCGCTGAAAATCGCTAGATAGCAGTCTAAGTACTATTTAACTGGCCAGGTGCCATTCCTGGCTGGTTAAATGGTTTTGAATATCGAACGGAATGAGTTTGACTATAGGTGCAGAAAAGGAGAAACCTTTTTGAAACCAGAGCTCTGTGAGTACGTTT
The DNA here is from genome assembly GCF_901765095.1 of Microcaecilia unicolor. Taxonomy (NCBI): domain Eukaryota; kingdom Metazoa; phylum Chordata; class Amphibia; order Gymnophiona; family Siphonopidae; genus Microcaecilia; species Microcaecilia unicolor. The sequence continues at coordinate 383,025,048 of NC_044032.1, forward strand.
AAAAAACTTTTTCCATGTGGAAATCATGTTTTAAGTATGGTAAATGGCTGTTAGAAAATTGCACAGCTGAATATGTGTGTACACATTTTCTGGAGTATAGGTTAGGTGGAGTTATAAAATATGTGAGTATATGCAGACAAACCTTTTGGAGCAGGTGTAAATATGTGAACAAACGGGGTCATTTCATATGAGCCTGAGAACTTAATCTAGATTCATAATCTAGATGGTTTTTAGACTTTTCACATAGGCACCCTGTTTAAAAATAATTACTTTTCATGTGGGCAAGCTGGATAGGCCATACTGTTTTTATGCGCCATCATTTTCTGTGTTTCTGTTTTATCTTTGATAATTAATGCTTGGGGATTAAGTGTTCCTGGTATATGAGCTAGGAATTTTCAATTTACTGTACTAGAGATGAGTAATTTTACCTGGATCACATCAGATAATACTATGATCTGTTAATATTTGTTTTGCTTTGGTGTTTATTATATTTTGTCTTTTTCCAGTGTTCACAACATTTTTATTGATGACAAATATAAGAAAACTCGTCCAGTGCAGTTGCTATAAAATGAATAAAGTGTCAAAGCTTATACAAAAACAGCAATGGAAAATTCTTTCATCAGTTATTTTACAGATTTTATCCCCCTCCCGCCCTCCTACTTATAGCCCTCCCTTACCCTCGATATGTATTGTACAGAAATATATTATTTATTCAATATACAGATCACTTTGTTTTAACCCTTCCTAACAGCACTGCCCCATAAACCCTACATAATACATGAAAACCTTTTACCACAAAACATCTATAATCATAAATCACTCCCCCACCACCAAACTCATCCAACCAAAACAATTTAAAAAAATTACCATGGAAACAGCAGAGAAGGCTTGTGTTCTTATAACCCATTCAATGTTTGGGAATCACTGGTATAATTTGTAATATGTAGAGCCATTTCTACAAGATGAACATCTAGAATAATACTAGGTATCTCAATATGCAGGGGGGTAAACTAGTCCAATTGTAAAAGAGGTACTTTAGAAAAGTCATCAAAGGCTTATTGTTGACCTCGTGTAACTAATCCAATGTTTTTGGTAATTGGAGTCGAGGAGTGGCCTAATGGTTAATGCAGTGTGGGTTGTGAACCTAGGGAGCCAGGTTTTGATTTCTGCTGCTGCCTGACAGTCAGCAGTGGGTTGAGATCTTCCCTCTGCAGCTCCATGTGACCCCTTGGGCAAGTCACTTAGCCCTCTATTGCCACAGGTATAATATTTAACTTAGATGGTGAGCCCATTAGGGACAGTGCAAAGTACCTGTAATAGAAATTGTAAGCCGCATAGTCACCTCAGGGATCACTTGCGGTATATCAAGTGCTGAAAATAAATAAATAGATCCCCCCCTCCCCTGAGAAAACCAACATTTCCATTCCCCCCAACCATCCCTTAATATTCAGGAACCCAAGTCCATCCTTTACCATATTTGTCTTCAGTCTAGAAATGCCAAAATGCCAAGGTAGTCATGTCTCCCCCCCCCCCCCCCCCCCCCCCCAAAAAAAAAAAATGTTTTTTAAAAGACCAACATTCAGAATTTGCTTGAGCCCTAGGGGATAATAGTCTTCTCATATGTCCAAAAAATATTTACAGTGTTTACATGGGCTATATTTTGTCATTTTATGTAATATTCTGCTTTACTTTTTTGTAAACTTCTTTACATGTTTGTCCAGGAGAGTGGTATGTTTATTTTATTTATAACATTTTATATTTAGATACATTTTCTGACCTGAGGAAGGGGGTGTTAGCTTCTGAAACTAGTCAATAAATGTTCAAAGACATGGGAAGCAACTGCTTGTTCTGGGATTTGTAGTATGGAGTGTTGCCACGATTTGGGTTTCTGTCAGGAACTTGTGACCTAGCTTGGCTACTGTTTGGAAAACAGGATACTGGGCTAGATGGACCATTAATCTGACCCAGTATGGCTACTCTTATGTTCTTATGTAAAGTTAGTCCATGAAAAATATATCATCTTCAAGATTTTGCTTTTATTTATTAACCATTATTTTTGTGTAAGTGAATGAAGACATATTTTTGGACCATTTTTGTGATTTCCAGATTTTGAATGAAGAGATCCAAGCAGACTTCTATGTAGCTGTTCCAGAGATTCTGCCTAAGCTGGATCCGTTGAAGAACAAATTGAGAAACAAATTTCCAAAGAGTAAAAGAGGTAGGCATGTCTTGGTTTCATCAGATGCGTACTTCTCTGTGGCTCGCAAGTGGTGCTACATGTAATATGATGCAGTCATCTATCTGTACTAAATAGAAAAGTACATTCTTTACATATCATCATGTTTTGATGGTTACAGTGGAACCATACAGCATACCTTATTATTCTTTTGGTGTTCAAATGAAAGTTGGAAAGAAAGGAGGTGCGTAAAGGAATCTGGTGAATTACTTCAAAATTCTTTAGAATGGGGAGGTAGAAAGGTGGAATGTGTGAGAGAGGAAGTGTGTGTGTGTGTGTGGGGGGGGTGCTACATTTATCTCTACAGCTAGCCATGAGCTAGTAAAACAATTTTTTGAAGAGGGTAATAAAGTGAGTAGATTGTTAACAAATTGAAGATAAGGGCTAGAGAGCCAGGGATCAAGCAGGGGATATGTACATAAGAACATAAGTATTGCCATTCTAGGACAGACCGAAGGTCCATCAAGCCCAGCATCCTGTTTCCAACAGTGGCTAATCCAGGTCACAAGTACCTAGCAAGATCCCAAAAAAGTACAATATATTTTATGATATTTATCCTAGAAAAAAGCAGAAGATTTTCCTCAAGACCATTTTAATAATGGTCTATGGACTTTTCCTTTAGGAAGCCATCCAAACCTTTTTTTAACCCCACTAAGCTAACCGCTTTTACTATATTCTCTGGCAACGAATTCCAGAGTTTAATTACAAGTTGTATGAAGAAATATTTTCTCCGATTTGTTTTAAATTTACTATTTTGTAACTTCATTGCATGCCCCCTAGTCCTAGTATTTTTGGAAAGAGTAAACAAGCGATTCACTTCTACCGCGGTATTTTCAATTTAGCGAGGGACAAGACAGGGCTGTCCCCTGTCTCCTCTCCTGTTTGTGTTATCCTTAGAACCGCTGTTGCAAGTGTTGAATGCCTCCCCTTCAATCACAAGTAAAGAAATACATAATTATTTTATTAAAGCACTAGCCTATGCAGACGACTTAACAGTAGTCCTCACCACCCCTCAGAAGACTATGGAGATGTTTGGCACCTTTTCAGCTTTTCTTTGAGTTATGAAAAATCCAAAGCACTTCTCCTGATGCCTCACATAAAACAAAACTGGCAAGGTCATTTTCCACTCTCACGGGAAGATACAAAGCTGAGATACAGTATCTAGGCATATTACTACCTGTGGATTTATGTACTCTTTACAAGTTTAATATCCCCTTGTTAGAAGATTCAAAACCTAAGCTTCACCAGTGGCAAGAATTGCCTCTGAGCATATGGGAACGTATTCACCTTTTCAACATGTTACTCAGCACCGTGATGGCTTTGTTTTCCAGCAATTGCTTTTTTTTTTTTTTTTTAAAGGTTCATGAGGAAAAGATTTTAAATAAATTGCTTCAAAAATATCTATGGAAAGGCAAAAACCTAATGCAAGCTCCTAAGGCACACGGGGGGATGGGGCTCCTTAATGTGCGTTATCTGGTGGCTGCTAGCGCAATGCAGCATATCAGTGACTGGTACAGAGGTACAGAACAATTTTCTCTCACTCCACTAGAAACATTTTTGGTGCCAGGTGTCCACTTTAGCCATATTTTACATACATCTAATAATTATTGCCTATCACAATGTCCCACTACCCCATCCTTAAGACAAGTAGGGAGGTGTGATGGTGGGTGTGTAGGAGATCACATTTTTCAGCAAAAGTAACCCCATATCTCTCCATACAGGATAATCCGGCAATGGCGTATTTAACTAGCTGGGCTCGTAAGGGTATACAATATATAATGCATGTTGTTGATGATGAGGGACGTATTAAACCTTTTACTGATTTCGCTATTAAGATGGCTGTTTTGGAAGATCTCATTTGGCTTTACATTGTAATTGTCCTGTTTCTTCACTTCTGTGGAATAATAAAAAGAGTTAAACATAGTAATTAGGGAAAACTGGAACTGCTACACAACATATGCTTCCATATTAAAAAAAAGTGATCTTTAAATTAGAGGCTGACTGAATTTCGGTTTCAGTTATGGTGCTGAAACCGGTCCAATGTCCTTTTTCGGCCCAGTTTTAGTTTCAGCAGAAAGGTTATTTTAATATATGGCTATATTTTCAGTTTCAGCCAAAAATAACTGGGGGAGGTAATATTCAGCCAACAGTGGTCAGCTTTTTTTAAATGCTGACAGCTATGGGCAGAATTACCCCACATACTCAGTGCCAGCCCATGTCCGGACACTGGCACTGAATGTCAGGGGCTAATTTGGGGCTGGCTGCCAGAGCTTATAAGGATCCTTGCTGCTTCCTTTCCTCCTCCCCCCAGTCCATGACATTCCGGGGGAAGTTGGGAGGTTTTAATTGTCATGGGCTGTGGGGAGGGGGAAGGGAAGTAGAAGGGCCAGGAGGGGGCTCTCGGGGTTCCAGACACCTTTTTAATAGTCATGTGGGTCCTGACCAATGTTCAGTACCAGGGCGCACATGTTCAGGGCCCACATAGCTAAGCAGCCAAAATTAGGACAACTTTTGAGCTGTTCTAATTTCAGTCACTTAGTCCCAGCACTGAATATTGCCAGCGCCTGCATAACTGACTTCTCCCCAGTTCTGCCCCCTGTACTACCTCTGACCTAACCACTTTTTGGGGGGCCAGTCAGAGCCAATATTCAGCAGCACTTCCCAGTTAAGTGCCGCTGAATATCAATGGTTGGGTGGCCTGTGATTTAATTGGGCAGAAGCCTCTTCTGCCTGCTTAAATCACTTTGAATATTAGCTGGTGTATGTTTTTGGTGAAAGCTGAAAATTTGTGTTTTGCCCAATTTTGTATACCTCCCCCCCCCCCCCCCCTCCCCAGCCTATCCTACAAGCCATTGTGGTCTAGGGCTATAGCTGGGGCAGGTACAGTCCCCAGTCACTCTTGCCCATGTGTTGGTTCTGCTTTCAAAATAACTGCTGTGACCTCTAGTGGCAGTCTCATAATATATAATTACTAGGCCGCTATAACTGACTGAGCAGAGCAGTGTACAATCTAATTAGAAAAAGAAAAGAACTCCATTTAGATTAGGAACGCAAACTGATCACACAAGCAAAGCAGTCGCACAAGGGGCTGAAAGGAGAGAAGAGGGGAAGGAAAAGAAACTGTCACAATGTGGGTGGGGAGAGGACCCTAACTGGCCGCCTCAATCAAACTGCACCTTCACCAAATGCCTATTTAAAAACCATGTCTTAAGCTCCACTTTGAAACACTTGAAAACAAGATTACTATGAATAGAGGAGGGGAAGGCTATTACAGATGAAAGGGGAAAGAAAAAAAAAAAAGCACTCCATCTGGTTGATTCAAAGAATGCAACCTTAGGACCAGAAAGCACCAGATGGTAATTGTTCAGGGATCGAAGAACCCTAATGCATGTGTAGGGAATGGTAAGGTTGGATAAATAACCAAGGGCACCTGTTCTGAAAGACTTGAAAGTCAGGACTGCAACTTTGTAAATGATCTGCTGTTCTACTGGTAACCACTGCTGTTTCAGTAATGGGGTTGTGTGATCTGTACGACATATGTGACAAAGCAACCTAATAGCAGTGTTTTGATGGGTTTGTAACTTCCTTAGTGCAATACGTAGTAAACCAGCATAAGCTATGTTGCAGTAGTCTAAATGGGATGTAAAAAAAAAATGAGAGGAGAAGTGCATGAAAGATATGATCCAAGAGATGACAGATAGCACATAGCTGGCAAAATACGAGAAAACTAATCTTGAATAGATGTGAGATCTGGGGCAAAAAAAGAAAGAGGTGCCGTGCCGAGGATGATTCCTAGGTAATGGAAGCTGGTCACCGGTTTAATCAATCTTCCAAAAAGGGAGAGAGGGAGGAAGGTAGGGATAGGTTTCCAAAGAACCAGCAGGCAAGAGTTTTGTCCTTATTAAGTACCAGCTTATGTTTAGATAGCCAGTCAGCAATGGAATCAAGGCATGCCTGTAGAGGAGCAATAGAAGGAGAAAAGGGTTTGTTGGATATAAGAAAAGAATGTCATTGGCATAGAAATAGACTGAAATCCCTGAAGACTGGATGTCGGCCGCTAAAGGACTTTAGAAATAAGTTGAAGGGAGGAAGTATTAGCCCTTGAGGGACAGCGCAAAGCAGTTCCCTCTTCTCTGAAATCAAGTTGGACATAATGACTTGGAAAGAGCGGTGGGATTAAAAAAAAAAAGAAGTAAACCACGAGAGGACAATGCCAGATATTCCAAGGGAAGATAGGTGAGAAAGGAACAGAGAGTGAATCGAACCCACTAGGCTACTCCACTCCACTACTTGAATCCTTTCATCTTGATTCAGGAATGGTTTGTTGGAAGATGAGTGACTGATGACATTAATTATGCCACATTTCTATATGTTTGTCTCTCTGGCTATCACTAAAGTGCTGGGTATATTTTCAGCTGGTGGCAGAAAGTGTACATAATGCCAAGTTGGTGGACACTGCTGTGAAATTAATGTGTTTACAAGAGAAACTTGGCTGAGATTATTATTATTTTATTTTGTGTTGATCCTTATGCATTTTTTCAGGTGTATCTCCCGCAGTAAAAGGCTGACCAACTAACTCCTCTAGCTTTCACCTGCTTTTTAATCTTGTTCTTTTTCTTCTGATAGGTTCTGTGAACACTGACATACCCAAAATGCTGAAACTATTCAAAAATGGATACCAATACCAGATAGCGGATGAACGTTTTGTTCGCACAGAAATAGCAACGGTGAGTTGTACAACATGTGTTGCTTTATGCTTCTTTTTCAAAAAAATGTTATATTAGTGGTGTAGTGAATACTTCACCTACATTTGTATTTAATTTTTGGATTTTTCTCACACCTTTTTCAGTAGCAGCTCAAGGTGAGTTACATTCGGGTAAACTGGGGTATGTTTGCTGATGTTGAGTAGGCATGTAGCCTTGGCTTCACTGTTTATCTTTTTCTTTGGAATACAACCTCTTGAAACAAGATATAAGGTAATAACCCACACTCTCTCCAATATTTCTTTAGGTATTTTTGTTTGTTCTTGAACCTCACAGTCAGTGCCTTGCTTACCTGACAGTGACTGCTGTAGTTTTTCCCCCCTCCAATGATATGTTTAATGGGAGGAGGTTTTTTTTTTCTCTTCCCATGTTCAGAAAGTTATAACTTAACCACTTTTCAGATTTTGTGAATACCCTTCATTTTTTGCCAGAATATTCAAGTATTTTTTTTCTGCCTTAAGAAAATAACCTACACGCAATCAGCATACATACACTCTATATAAATTCTACTGCTGTTATAAATAAAAGGAGGAAAAAGCTTCAATACCAGACAGGAGCTCCTTTTGTTGGGAACCACCTTAATGGGAGTCCTGTCTACTCATCACAGGCTCAAAAACAGCAGTAGAATTTATATAGAGTATATGTATGCTGATTGCGTGTATGTTAATTAATACTCTAATAGCTCGCAATTTATATAGATTAAGAAAATAACCAACATGGGAAGCAATACAGCATTTGACTGGTAGGAATTTTGCCAAGCCAGTCTCCTTGAGAAGAAATCCAGGAAACCGAATCCTACCAACATAGGCAGCTGGTGACTCAGCTGTTTGGGGAGACTGTAGTGGGGATGGGACAGAGTTAGTTGAATTTAAAATCCTTGGGAAAGTGGCTTAGCCAGAACTTATTTTTTGGAACAGCCCAAAGATTAACATAGCACTAACATAGTAAATGTTGGTATATAAAGACCTACACAGTCCATCCAGTTCGCCCATCAAGATGGCCAGAGTTGAATCTGGCCAGGTTCCACTATTTCATGAGTAAATACTGGTATACTTTATGTCCATCTCTCTCTGCCAGTTTTGGGGCACAGACCATAGAAGTCTGCCTGGCACCTATCCTACTTCCCAACTACTGACTGGACCACTCCAGCCTTGATCCTGATCTGTTTTTGCCATTTACGGGACCCAGGTTGTAGAAGTCTGCCCAGCATTGGTCTTACTTCCCAATCTCTGAAGCTGCCATCAAAGCTTACTCCAGTTATGTGGTCATTTAAGTTTTGCTTTAATTGGATTCCATCCTTTTCCATATAGTGTTCCTCTGTGTTTATACCATGCATTCTTGAGTTCTGTCACCATTTGTCTTCATAACATTTCACAGAAGGGCATTTCAGGTGTTCACCACCCATAAAGGTCTGAATCATACTAGTTATATTCCTAGGGGTCCTTTTTCTTTTTATTTTATTTATTTATGATAGTTTTCATATCTTTACAAGTCAAACACTTGTGTACAGAAACACAGTTAGAATATTATTAACAAAGAATTTTACAAAAAATAAAGGCAATTAAATCATTAACTTTCTTAGACCACTTTAGTGGGGGGGGGGGGGTGATTATAGAATAAAGGAGTAAATTAGGAAAAAAAGAAAAACATTTTAAATCAAGGCAGTGAATAGAGACTCTGCTTTTACATTATCTAATATTACTTAAGTCTTTTCAAATCTAGAAAAAAATTGTTCTGGTTCATAAAATATATACTTTGAGTCTCCAAGTCTTATCATGCATTTACACAGGTAAGCCAGGAAAAAAGTAGCTCCAAGATCAAGCACTTGTTGTTTCATTTCTAAGAATATCTTTCTTCTCTCTTGGGTAACTCTGGTAACGTCTGGATAAATCCAACTTTTTTCGCCCCCGAACAGGTCTTTAGAATGTTTAAAGTATAATCTCAAGATATTGTTGAGATCCTGTTCAAGTATAAAGGAGACCAATAATGTAGCTCTTTCAGATGCTTTATCAATCAATTGTTCCAGAATTGCTGAAATATTATTTAAATCCATATTATCAATTTCAGTTCTACGTTCTCTGTCATTCTTACCAGGCCTTTTAGGAAGGTAAATATTCTTGTATTTGCTTAATATCTTTTTGCATCACATTAACACGGGATGTTAGATCTTCTTTCACAGCTTCTACTGTTTTAACCATTTCCTCAAACTTAAGAGATAATGGGGAGGAAGTGATGTCATCGGAGAACATGGCAGCTTAAACGCCGTGCTCCCGAGAACCCACAGCGTTTTCCTGCAGTCCCCCGGCTCACAGCAAGTAACCCTAACCAGATCAGCAAGTTGGAGGCACCTGGCACGTGAGGGATTGGGAGAAGTGATGCAAAACTGAGCAGAGCCCGTCAATCTCAATTCGCGTTCGAGAATGGCGCGTTCTTGGCTCCAGGAGATCCGCACGGACTTGAAAGCAGTCTGATCAGACTTGGCCGCCTTGGGAGCTGATCTGAGGGGCGAGATCACAGAACTGGGCCGCAGAGTAGAGAAAGCCAAAGGCCGGCTCGATGACCACTCGGAAGCACTGGGATCTATAGATCGGCAGATCACTGATGTACGGATTGTCCAGCAACTAATGTCCGACAAACTGGAGGATCTGGAAAATCGGAGTAGACATAATAACCTCCGGTTTCGCAGCCTTACTGAGACCCCAACGTATCAGGATAGTCGGTGGTCCAACGAGTGGTCAGCTCTCTGCTATCAGCATCAGAGTCACCTATTGTGCCAGAAAAAGTAATTTTGGAAAGAGCTTATCGAGCTCTGGGGCCAACTAGGCAGAATCTCTCTAAAGACATTATAGCATGCTTTCAGGATTTCAAGTTACAGGAATGAGTAGTAACAGCAGCACGACAAGCGAGTGGCTTTAAATGGGACTCCTGTGGAAATATATCAGGATCTGGCGGCAGCCACTCTGAAGTGCCGGGCTGACCTGAAACCTGTTACAGCTAGTCTACGGGACCTGGGCATTCGTTATAGGTGGAGGCACCCGTTTATGCTGGTTTTTTACAAAGATGGAAAACAGCACCAGCTTAAATCAGTTTCAGAGGCACACGAGGTCCTTCCGGTGGGAGAGCTGGCAGCAACACCATCAACATCTGGAGTGTCTCGATCGGACACAGGCTTGAGGACACATCCGAAATGGCAATGAGTGGGGCACAAGCACCTGCAGCGCCAGCAGTTGGCTGGCCGCCTAACTTGAAGCTGGTCTGGGAGTTTATAATGTGCCTAGGTTCCTTCTGTGGTGATTGGGATGGGTCACTCTTAGGGGATCAGCTCTGAGCTGTGATGGCTGTTGCTTTGTTTATGGGTGTTGAGAGTTGGGTTTGTTTGATGTTAAATTGGGATGTTTGATAGAGTCGGAGGACATAGTGAATTGCCATGTTTGAATTAAGGGCAGTTGAAGGGGGGTTCAGTATAAATGGCAGCATAATCGGTTGGGGTTAAGAGGGTCACATTCCTTCCCTTAAACACCTATTTGGATATGGAAGAGGTGCTATGGATACATGGAAGTGGGTTGGGGAGGGAATTTATTAGGGGAAGAGAAGGGTCTCTTTAGGCAGGAGGGGAGGGTGAGGAGGGGTTTGGAGGGGGGGAGAAGGGGAGGGCAAGGCTAGTGGTTAGCAGAGGAATGGGGGTGGAGGGCCCATAAACAGTAGGGGTAGGAGTATAATATTGTTAGGATGTCGGACATAAAGTTAATGCTCTTGAATGTCAGGGGTTTGAATGTATATATGAAGCGCCAGCTGCTATTTCGGGAACTGGTTCGCTTGAGGGTGGGCATTGCCTTAATTCAAGAGACGCATTTAAAGTCACAATATGAATATTTGTGTAAGCATCGTAATTATCCTCATATGTACTCTGCATCTAACCGTGCGGGGGGTAAGGCCAGGGGGGTTCTGATTGCATTCAACGACTCCCGCCCATGGGATGTCTCAAAAATCATCCGAGATAAGGGGGGACAATTTTATACTAGTAGTTTGTAAAGTGGGGACACACAAATACACTATAGTAAATGTATATGGACCTAACGCGGACCATAGCGAATTCTTTCACCAATTAGATCAGTTAATACTTACACATGGGGAGGGGGCATTGTTATTTGGGGAGGGACTTTAATCTCACACTTAACCCTTGGTTATACAATTCAACCTTAACAGTACAATATCCCCAACAGAGTCGCTTACTGCTTCATGCATTTCTAGCTGAGTTCTTTGAAGACCATCCTGGTGTGAAGCCCTGCCCAACGCATCCAGGATACACTGGGTCGGGCTGGGCGTCGCCATTTTGCAGGCAGCGTCGAAGGAAGAGGAGGGAGGCAGGCTTCCTCCCTTCTCCAACTCAAGGATGGGGGTGGTGGGGGTAGGGGGAGTGACACTGGACCAACAGGGACCCCTTGGTAATGCTAGGGGGTTTGGGGGGGGCTGGAGACCCACCGGACCTCCAGCCCCCCTGTTACTAGGGGGGGGGGGTCAGTCACCCACTGGACCACCAGGGACCTTTTAGAAATGCTGAGGGGAGTTAAGGGGGGCTGGAGACCCACCAGATCTCCAGTCCTCCTTGAACCTGGGGGGGGGGGGTTATCGGGGGGGGGGACCGGACCTCCAGCCTCCTGTTGCTGGGGGGGGGGGGGTTGCTTCATTGGGGGGAATGGGGGCCTGCTAGCATGCAAATGCATGCTGGACAGGGCTCACCATTCCTCCCCAATGGTCTGCAAACCCTAACGACAACTTGGAGCTGGCGTAGGGTTTGCCACGGCCAGCAACCCAATCTTTGGCGCTGCTCGTTGATCATTGGGGATGAATAGGTTTAGCATGCATTTGCATGCTATTTGATCTGAGAGCCCTGTTTTGCATGCATTTCCATGCTACTTGCGTTCAGAGCCCGCAAGCGCATTGTTTCACGCACTCGGGGATTCTGATCATGGGGCATTAGCAAACGCAGGTGCTCGTTTGGCGCTAACAGCCTCTAGCGCTGGCGTTTGCTTCTGATCATCCCCCTGAGAAGAAGAACTATTTCCAGAGGGCATATGAAAGTCACAGAGACAAGGTGTCCTGGCTTGAAGAAATTAATATGGAATTAGAGAGGATTTGGGGTGGTACAGAAGAGGGGCAAAGATGGAGGGAGGAAAAGGAGAGGTTGCATGTGGAGAGGACAGGCTATGAGGATTTGGGAGGAGAGAGAGAGAGGGATGATGTAATTGAGGGGATCCTAGGAGACTTTGAGAACCCAGGCCTCTTAATACTATTGGGTGCAGAGTGAGTTGTCAATGTTGGGGGTGGGGGGGGAAGATGGAAAATTGTTTAAAAACTTGGGTGACTGTTTGTACCATGTTCATGATTGTTTTTACACTGCTATTTGGTTTAATGTTGGACAGTACTTTTCTTTTCCTTGTAATTTGGTCATTGTAACTAATAGAGAAAGTTGTTTTGTTTTTGTTCTAATTAGCTGAAAATTTGAATGGCTACTTTTCACTTTTAAAAACTTGGTGGCATTTTATTGTTTTGTTTTTTTTCAGCTGGATATGCCTAGCAAACATATAATTGCAAATGTGGATGCTGTAATTAAAGATGTCTGCACACACAGACCACTGAGCTATGGTAAGTACGGGAGAGCGACTGACATCCATTGTAAAGTGTACTACAGGGGGCACTGGGACTTGTTTTCAGATACACCACTGATAGTAATTACTTATACATTACATAGTGTATCAAATAGAACATTATAAATCCCCCTTATATGTGACCCAGAGGTTGGTAGCAAGTTGTAGACTAACAGAGAGGGGTCCTTTTACTAAGGCCCACTAATGATAAGATGCCCATCGTCAGCGATAAGATGTCTATTATATTCCTATGGGCGTCTTATCATTTAGCGCATGCTAATCATTAACACACGCCTTAGTAAATGGACCCTAGAGAGTTATTAAGACATAGGCTATCAAATACAAGAATTCACCTTTGATAGGTAAAAGCAAATTCACCACCCTTTTCATGAAACGTATATTCTTAGATTAGTCCTGAGTTGTTTCCATTTCACTCTCATTCTTTGCCACCCTATTCCAGAGCTTCCTTTAGAGACTCACCTGCTGTGCATTTGTCACAGAGGTATCCAAATTTCTCTATTATATCTCACCTCTCCCGCTTTTCTTCCAACGTATACATATTGAGATCTTTAAGTCTGTCCCGTATGCTTTTTATTTTAATTTCTGTTTATTGAGAGACATTAAATTGAATCACAGCATATCAGAGAAATAGTACTACTACTACTCAACAAATGGCATCTAACACTTCGTGCCATATTGAACTAAAGAATGAATAACTCTTTCTCATTAACAACAGTCTCTACAAATTGCAGGAGATGCGCTCCCAGTTTTATCCCCTCCCAAATTCCCCCCCCCCCCCAAAAAAAAAAAAAAAACCTCCCTCCCCTCATAGGTATGATTCACATTCTATTGTATACAGCTGTAAATTGCACAAATGGTCTTACATGTTCATGAGATATCCCCTCCCCGCTGGGGTCAGCGTCTGCCAAAATGGTGTCCAAACTCGGAAAAGGGCTGATTCCGTGAATTTTGAGTCAGACTCTGCCACTCTCCACTCAAACTTCATGTATGTGATCATTTTACTACGCCATTGTTGAGTTGTAGGGCTTTTAGAAGAGATCCACTCGTTCAAAATTAGAGACTTAGCTATTATTGTCGATCTATGCATAAACCCTTTATAGCCCACCGGGATGGGAGTGATCAATGTGGGGTGTCCAAACAATAGAAGTGGGTCGTGTCTCCATTTAGTGTGCCACATTGCCGAAATATAGTTTAAAAGTCTTGACCAAAAGGTGACAATTTGTGGGCAGGACAAGAACATGTGTCCCAGAGTGCCGCCCGGGGACATGCACTTGGGGCAGGCCCCGTCCGGGGATACTCCCACTTAAAATGCCCGCCGTGGCGACATATGCACCCGCAGTGCGAACTTATAGTCCAGCTCCTGGAACGCCACCATCTTTGAAGTGCTCTTGATCCTAAGAACAAAGACCTGAAACACTGACCCTATCTACGGTAACCTCCAGTTCTCCACTCCAGGCTCCAGCCAAGGCCGTGTAATTAGGTTCTTGTACAGAGTCTCTGATATGTCTATGATGCATCCTCAGAGAGACCTTAACTTGTGACGGAAGAGAAAAGGCCGATGACAACTCTTCTTGTACGTCTTCTGTTAGCGACTCCCAGGGTAACCCAAGCACATAATGCTTCAGCTGAAGGTAGTGAAAATGGTCAGAGGAAGATAGCAAAAATTGAATCTGCAGTTCCTCAAATGACCAGATCTGGCCCTCTTCCGTCAAGACTTGAGTTAAATATTGTAGACCATGCCTTTTCCATCTGGCAAAAGCTGGATAAATGTTTCCTGGTGGGAATTTTGGATTGCCGCATATCGCCAAAAATGGGGTCATTCTTGCTGAAAATCTGTGGTGGCGGCAAATCCACTTCCATGTTGCTTTTGCTGTAGGGAAAATGTGCGAATTAGCCAGTGCATTCGGGAGTGGGCCACCTCCAACATGCAGAAGACAGCTAAAATGTATATCTTGAGTAAGCGCTGTTTCTATGCTTGTAGCGGAAAAGTCTGATCTTGATCGACACCAATCAGAGATATGATGCATGCTACTTGCAATAGTGAGGTAACGGATGCTCAGAAGGCCCAACCCTCCATGCTCCACTGGGACATACAAGGTCTTAATAGGGAGACGAGCCCTTTTCCCACTCCATAAAAAGTATTGTAGATGTTTATCCAGCTTCTTCTCATCCACCAGTCTGAGGAAGAGTGGCAGTGTCTGAAAAATGTACAACCACTTTGGCACAAGCAAGATATTGTACAATGCTATCCTACCCAGCAATGACAGAGGATAATCTTTCCACAGTCTTAATTTATGACATGTCATTTCCATCAAAGGTGTTACATTGTCATGATACAACCTCGTCAGATCCTGGGTGATATATGTACCTAAATATTTGATTTTACTCCCTGCCCATGCCAAAAGCATATCCATCTGACCCAGACCCTCCTCTATAGGGTATACATTAAAACCAATTGATTTATGCACATTTAGCGTGAAACCTGAGATTTTTCCAAATGACTGGATTAAATCTAGCAGCTTTCCTAGAGTGGCTTGTGGTTGGGTAGTAATTATCAGAAGATCATCTGCGAAGGACAGAGCTTTAATTTGTTCACCCCCTACCCTTATTCCTGGAATCTCTGCAGAGTGTTTAATGGCCCTCAAAAGGGGTTCTATAATTAGGATGAAAAGTGAGGGTGGAAGAGGGCACCCCTACCCCTGTCTGGTGCCCTTTTGTATTTGAAACGACTGTGATTGAGCCCCATTGATTAAAACTGATGCTTCAGGCCGGAAGTATAAAGCTCGTATGGCCCTCATAATCCACCCGCCAAGACCCGTATATGTTAACACATTAAATACATATTCCCACTCTATCTTATCGAATGCTTTTTCAGCATCTAGGGAATACATACAAGTGGGAATTTGCTGTTGACTAAATGCCATAGCTAAGAGTAATTGTCTGACATTTCCTGCTGCTGTCTAGTTTTGACGAAGCCAACCTGTTCCTTCCCAATTAGTCTAGGTAAAATATTGGACAATCAGTTTGGCCAGGATCTTGAGATCTACGTTTATTAATGAGATGGGTCTATAAGAATTCGCCTGGTTCTCCGGTCTGCCCGGTTTGTGTATTAGTATTATGTATGCCATATTGAAGTGTTGCAGGAATTTGCCCTCCCTTGTAGTTTGCTCATAAAACTCGTAAATACAGGGGTAAAAGGATACTGGTAACGTCTTATAAAACTCCCCTGAGTATCCATTGGGACCAGGTGCCGAACCCACAGGTAAGGTTTTAATTGCCACTTGTATTTCTTTAAGCGTTAGGGGGAGGTCCAGTTCTCCCTGTTCCTGCTCTGTCAATGATGGCTGCTTTACTTGTGTTAAAAACTGATTAATCACTTCTGAGCCTGAGATTTGAGATGGCTTATATAGAGAACTAAAAAAATTCTGAAGTATCTCAGCCATCTTCTCACTCTTGTTGTGGAGTTTCCCTCTAGGATCTCTAAGAGAGACAATTGGCTTCTGTGCCCCCGCCTTCACCAGCCTCGTCAAGAACGCCCCTGTTCTGTCCCCATACCGTTGAAACTTTTATATTTTTGGTATGCTAATGAGCGGCAAGCCAGATGGTGTAATAAGAAGTTAAGGACCACCTGGACTGTGTGGAGCTGCTCCCTTGTGGTCATGGAGGGGTGCTGAATATACTGCGATTTGGCTCTTTTAAGGTCTTTTTCTAGCTTTAGTATTGCAGATGCAAGTTTTTTTTTTATAGGCAGAGACATAGGCTATAATCTCACCTCGCAACACGGCCTTAGCCGTTGCCCAAAACAGGCCTGGTTGGTCCCTATGTTGGTCGTTGTTTTTAGCGTAATCTTCCCACTTCTGCGCCAGATACAATTGAAATTCTTTGTCTGAGTAAAGATAGGCAGGGAACCTCCACCTTCTCGCCTGTTGAAAAAAGCTGGGAGTCTCCAAGTCTATCCACACAATTGAGTGGTCCGAGACCTCCTCCGGAACAATCTCCACATTCAGGACCCAAGGGAAAGTTGTGCGGGAAACTAGGATATAGTCAAGTCGAGAAAGGGTCCCATGCATGCGTGATACATGAGTGTAATCTTGTTCCACCGGATGAAGGCTACGCCATGCATCTACCAAATTGAGAGTCTGCATAAAGTGTGGGAGTGCATGAGATCTCCCCCCCCCCCCCCCTTGTGCAGAGCCTGGGTTGGAACAGTCTTGTTGTGGATGCGACACTAGGTTAAAGTCTCCCATGACCACAAGTGGAGCCGATTGATAGGGCACACACAATCGGGTTAATTTAGCAAGAAATTTGGGATCATAAGAGTTTGGCCCATATAAACCCAGAATCATAAGCTCTCATGCGCCCACAGTCGTATCAAAATGTAGCGGCCTCCCGGGTCCACTTCAACCACTTTGCCGCTAACCCTTTTCGAATTAATATGGCCACCCCTCCCTTACAGTCACCTGAGGAACACGAGTGAACTACTACTACTACTTAACATTTCTAAAGCACTACTAGGGTTACGCAGCGCTGTACAATTTAACATAGAGGGACAGTCCCTGCTCAAAGAGCTTACAATCTAAAAGACAAGTGAACAGTCAGTCTGATAGGGGCAGTCAAATTGGGGCAGTCTGGATTTCCTGAACGGTAAGAGTTGGGTGCCGAACGCAGCATTGAAGAGATGGGCTTTAAGCAAAGACTTGAAGATGGGCAGGGAGGGGGCTTAGCGTAAGGGCTCAGGAAGGTTGTTCCAAGCATAGGGTGAGGCGAGGCAGAATGAGCGGAGCCTGGAGTTGGCGGTGGTGGAGAAGGGTACTGAGAGGAGGGATTTGTCCTGTGAACAGAGGTTTCGGGCGGGAACGTAAGGGGAGATGAGGGTAGAGAGGTAGTGAGGGGCAGCAGACTGAGTGCATTTGTAGGTAAGAAGGAGAAGCTTGAATTGAATGCGGTATCTGATTGGAAGCCAGTGAAGTGACCTGAGGAGAGGGGTGATATGTGTATATCGGTTCTGGCGGAATATAAGACGTGCAGCAGAGTTCTGAACAGATTGAAGGGGGGATAGATGGCTAAGTGGGAGGCCGGTGAGGAGTAAGTTGCAGTAGTCAAGGCGAGAGGTAATGAGAGCGTGGACGAGAGTTCGGGTGGTGTGTTCAGAGAGGAAAGGGCGAATTTTGCTGATGTTAAAGAGGAAGAAGTGATAGGTCTTGGCTATCTGCTGGATATGCGCAGAGAAGGAGAGGGAGGAGTCAAAGATGACTCCGAGGTTGCGGGCAGATGAGACCTGGAGGATTGAGGGTGTTATCAACTGAGATAGAGAGTGGAGGAAGAGGAGAAGTGGGTTTTGGTGGAAAGACGATGAGCTCGGTCTTGGACATGTTCAGTTTCCAGTGGCGGTTGGACATCTAGGCAGCAATGTCGGATAAGCAGGCTGATACCTTTGCCTGGGTCTCCGCGGTGATGTCTGGTGTGGGGAGATACAGCTGCATGTCATCAGCATAGAGATGATACTGGAAACCATGAGATGAGATCAGGGAGCCCAGGGAAGAGGTGTAGATTGAGAAGAGAAGGGGTCCAAGGACAGATCCCTGGGAAACACCAATAGATAGCGGGATGGGGGTGGAGGAAGATCCGTGAGAGTGAACTCTGAAGGTGCGGTGGGAGAGATAGGAGGAGAACCAGGAGAGGACAGAGCCCTGGAACCCAAATGAGGACAGTGTGGCAAGAAGTAAATCATGATTGACAGTGTCAAAAGCGGCAGATAGAACGAGGAGGATGAGGATGGAGTAGTGGCCTCTGGATTTGGCAAGGAACAGGTCATTACAGACTTTAGAGAGTGCTGTTTCTGTCTAGTGTAGAGGGCGAAAACCGGATTGAAGTGGATCGAGGATGGCATGAGAGGAGAGAAAATCAAGGCAGCGGCTGTGAACGGCACGCTCAAGTATTTTGGAGAGGAAGGGTAGGAGGGAGATGGGGCGGTAGTTGGAGGGACAGGTAGGGTCAAGTGATGGTTTTTTGAGGAGAGGTGTGACTACGGCGTGCTTGAAGGTGTCAGGGACAGTTGCAGTGGAGAGAGAGAGGTTGAGGATATGACAGATGGAGGGTGTGACAGTATGAGAGATGATGTTAAGTAAATTGGTGGGGATGGGATCAGAAGAGCAGGTGGTGCATTTCGAGGAGGAAAGAAGGCGAGCGGTTTCCTCCTCGGTGATGTCAGGAAAGGAGGAGAAAGAGGCCTGGGTTGGTTGGTTGAGGGAGAGGGTTGAAGGGTGAAGAGGAGGAGATGGCTTGGTAGTGAACTCAAGGTTGATCTTTTGCACCTCTCCCACCCACTGACGCCTTAACTTTACATGTTCCTCCGCTGAGAACCAGGTTTCCTGCAAGCAGCCTATGTCCGTTCTATGAATATTTAGGGCTGCTAGAATTTTCGCTCATTTGATCGGGGTGGAGATACCTCCTACATTTCATGTAGTGAATCGTAGTGACTTAACTTTTATGTTTGTGTAGGTTATCGTGCGCAGATAGTGGGGGGTCAATGCCGGTCCGCAGAACCTCCTCTACTGTTTCCCTGTTCCATGTTTGTGTAAGGCAACACCACGTGTGCGTTGTAGGAAAGCCTAGCCAACTTTATGTGAAGTGCAAAATTCTTGTTCCTCAACCTATCTGCCCCCCCCTTCCCCCACCCACTCCCCTTCCCTGTCCTACTCCCTTAACCAAAATGTAACTACACTCTAACCAACTTTATCTGCTATTGAGATCAATGATGGTGGCCTCCCCTCCCCCCTCTGCCTAACGCCTGAAAACAATGCAATCCCAATAGGGAAACTGCAATTTAGCATACAGTGCCAACATATATACTCACTCCTCCATATAATAAAGTCACTTATCACCTCAACTTTTACTTTAGCTGTTGTTGTCTTTGATCCTCACGGTGGGGGAGCCTTTGTTAAGTCCGCTGGAACCTCATGTGGATCTCTGTAGGTCTGCCACTTCTCCTGATAGAATATTTTCAAAGTTGCAGGGTAAACTAAGGCAAATCTGTGTTTGGAGTGCGCCAAAGCTTTACACACAGGCCCAAATGCCTGACGTCGTTCTTGCAGCGATGCGGAGAAGTCCTGAAATATTTTAATTGGTGTCCCTTCAAAAGTTAATGAATCCCTCTTCTGCCGCATCCCTCTCAAAATTTCCACTTTGTGGATGCAATTATGCACTTTAACCATAATTATTCTTGGTCGCTGTTTTGGGTCTGTCTTGCATCCCACCCGATGAGCTCTCTCAAGGCACAGTGGCTCTATGCTATCCGATAGTGCGAACTCCGATTTTAGCCATTTTTCTAGTACCTCGGATAGATGCTGTTCTGGGGTGGATGCCGGGAATCCAACAATCCGTAAATTGTCCCGCCTTGACCGGTTTTCCAATTCATCCACTAATTGAGACTGTTTCTGCACCAGCTCAGTTAGCTCCTTCATCCACGCTGCCATCCCCGCCTCCTCATCTTCCACCGTCGACATCCGTTGTTCTAGCTCACCGGTTCGCTTTGTGGTGTCTGCCAGGAGTGATTCGAGGGAGGTAAGCTGGCTAGAGAGCTGTTGTAGTTGGGGGCTCCATTGCGGACTTCACTGCTGTTGTTAACTGCATAAGCTGCGTTTCAGTGAATTCCATGACATTTTTCTCTGGTGCGGGGCTCGCGGCCATTTTGTTGTCGAGGGGTCGGGACTTCTCGATCTCCTTCTTTCCACTTTTTGGAGGCATACTCGATTCTTTACGGGTGACAAACTGGTCCATAAAGTACCCGCTGTCTCTCCCCACCCGTGAAATGGTGATTGGGCACCGTGGCAATCTGTGCTGGGCGCGAGTGGGAGGGCAAGGCCTTAGAGAAGAGCTATCTCGCGTCCGCTCCCCTCAGCTCATCACGTGATCGCGCCTATCCTGTATGCTTTATGACAAAGATCACTGTGTCCTCTGGTCTAACTCATAAGAATAGCCATACTGGGTCAGACCAGTTATTCATCTAGCCCAGTATTCTGCTTCCAATGGTGGTCAATTCAGGTCACAAGTGCTTGACAGAATCCCAAATATTAGCAAGATTCATACTACTGATCTCAGGGACAAGCAGTGGCTTTCCCCATGTCTGTCTCAATAGTAGACTATGGGCTTTTCCTCCAGGAACTTGTCCAGATTTTTTTTTTAAATCCAAATACACTAACCGCTGATTCCACATCCTCTGGCAACGAGTTCCCGAGCTTAAATATTCGTTGAGTGAAAAAATATTTCCTCCTGTTCATTTTATGTTTCAACAATTTTTATTGATGATGTTACAAACAACTTTTATTCAGCAGTCAACAAATTCAGCTTACATCCGCATATCTCATGACTAACAGAACAAAGCTTACAATGAAGAGTTTGAGCTACTTATTTACAACCCAAACTTTTACTGACTTCTGCTCAGTCTGTGTTGATGCACCAGTCCTCAATTTTACTCGGAACTTCTTCCATTTATTTTTGGCTGGAGAAAGGAAATTTTATCTCCCCTGAATAACTCTCCTCATGCACTGAGATTGGAGCTGGATCCTTATTTACATCTATCCTTCCTCTGGGACATTAAAGAAAAATAATGTGGAACACCCCACTCAGTGAACAGCTTAATCAAGTGTTTTAAAAAAAAAAAAGTGGAGGAAAAAAGCTTCGGAGTCTCCACCCAGCAAGTCCAACTAAGCAGACTGTAAGGCTTGAGCTCGGCATGCCATCATATAGCTTCAAAAAAACTCCACTCCTACGTATGTATTCAATTTCAAATCTCCAAATGTACTCTGTGAATTGCTGTCTACTTTGTGTGTCCACTATAACTTAGGTCAATGTACTGTATGCTACTAGCGGAATTCTTATATCAACCAGTAGTCTGTAGAATGCAAGTAATAAGTCTATCGAGAAGGTGTCACCCCAAAACCACTTAGCTCGGTATTATCGCTCTAGTGTTTCTCTCCAGACGGCACTCTCCACTTCGTAACCCGACAGGGAGCCCCCGTTTCACTGGTGCTGCGTCAGGGGTTTCCAAAATTTTCCACGCAAAATTACATCCATACTTGTTCCACTCCGTTTCCTGCTCAAAGCTCCTAGCATCCTGTTTGCTTTTATGTCCACCACCGCACACATGGATTCCACGCTGCTATTTGTTTCATGTGGAGTGTTTTCAATTTCTTTAACATATTGGGCAGTCCCCTCTCCAATTTGATCCTCTCATTGTAGTACAATTTGTAACCTGTTAACACAGTGTCCCATTGATTGTCCTCTTTTCACCAAGTCTCTGAGATGCCTATTATACCTATCTCATCGTTTAGTGCTATATGCTGTAACTCTTCCATCTTATTTTTTCAGGCTTCTAGCATTTGTATACAGACACTTCAGATTGTGTTTTTTCCTTAGATCTACAAGCTGCTTAGAAGTTGAAGGGGGTAATGTGCATCCTTTATCCTGCTGTCTCATTAAGCACAACTGGCTTACTTCTCGACTGGGATTCCCTAAATGTCCTTGGAGAATATTCCACACCGAGCCATGCACTTCTGGGTGGCTGTAAGCTCCCCTCCCCCCATTCTAGTTTAAAAGCAGCTCTATCTCCTTTTTAAAAGTTAACAACACAGTAATCACTGCTAAACAGTGCAAGTTGGTTAGACTCAGTCCACCATGGCCAACTTAAACTTTATAGAAACGTGTGAAATGTTTGTTTCTTAAGTTGACTGACTGCAATGAAATGTGATACTACATACAACTTTGAAGAGATCTGGGGGCCCTTTGCCACTTGGACCACTAGAGCCCACAATGTTATTAGCAATGCATAGGTCAGACCAGTGCATTTTTTCTAGCAAACAAAAGGTGTCGGTACTCATAAGTACATAAGTAATGCCACACTGGGAAAAGACCAAGGGTCCATCGAGCCCAGTATCCTGTCCATGACAGCGGCCAATCCAGGCCAAGGGCACCTGGCGAGCTTCCCAAACGTACATACATTCTATACATGTTATACTCAAATGCCAGGCTGCCCCTCAGGGGTGGGATGATCACTGAGGTACCCACCCCACAATAGCCAGGTCCCCTGCAACCAGTCACGGAATCTATGACAAGGCAGAATTGGTGTCTGGGGCCTGAGTTCTTTCATTAAAACTTGAGGGACCATGGGTCAATTTTAGCAGACAATGGAAAAGGTGCCAGTACTCGGTATCCCCTCAAAAAAAGCCCTGGGTCAGACCTTCCAATATCAAGGTTAGTTTTGTCACAGCTGTGTGTGTGTGTGTGTAGGGTCATTCTGTTGCAATGTTTATATGAATACTGTTGTTACTGTGGGATTTATACTGAAAACATTTTGTATTAAAATGACCAGGTAGCACAGCAGTAGTTGAGTAAGAGTACAAGGCAGCTCTTTCTTCATAGGAGATTAAAGGTACACCCCTATAAAAAATATTTCCCAGAATACCTTTTGGGTGGCGCTGCCATGAAACACAGTGTGGACACAAAGGGTGCTTGCAAACCGGAAAAGTTTGGGAACCACTGTCCTATATTGATGGAGGATATTTTGCCAAGCACATATACATAGAACAGTTGTATCCAGCTTGCGTCTTTGCAATGCAACTTTGCCCAGAAATACTGAATGTCCAGAACTGTACAGAAATAAATGCTAATAGTTACAGGCCATGCAGGACATTAGACCTGTGTTCATGAGATGAAAAACTGTAAAGAATTCCCATGTTTGATTGATTGATTTATGTATTCTTGTATCCCACTGTTATCCAAAAACAGGTTTCAGTTCAAAGTGGTTTATAATTTACATTCTGGTTGAGAGTTACAGTGATGGTGTATAGTTTGCATTCTGATTGAAACTTACTCTGATGGTTTACAAATTAGGAAGTAGAAAGGACCTCAATAGCTTGTTTAGTCAGTTGTATAATTTTTTTGTATAAGTAGGTTTTCAGTTCTTTTCTGAACTAAAGATACTTGGATATGTTTCTTGTGATCTTTGGTATTGAGTTCCACCATTTGGAACCCAGGTATCCAAATCCAGCCATGTATATAGATTTGTAAGTTATGCTTTTGCAGTTGGGTAGGTGCAGAAGTAGGTAGCCTCTGGTTTCTGGGCTTGTGTTTCTTGGATATAGTTCGATCATATCTAGCATATATTCTGGAGACATACCAAATAATATTTTGTAAATCATGGTACTAGCTTTGAAGTATATTAATCTTGCCTTGATTGGCAGCCAGTGTAGTGTTTCGAGCAGTGGGGTAACTCTTTTTATTTCGACTTTTTGAATATTAGCCTTGCTGCTGTGTTTTGGATAGTTTCCAGCGATTCCAGTGTATTTTCCTTGCAACCCACTGCATTGCAGTAGTCTAGTTGTGATAATATTGTCGATTGCACTGTTATCCGGAATGATTGTCTAGGGAAGTAGTCTCTGATTCTTCTCAGTTTCCATAGCGTTCTGAAGCATTTTGTTGTTACTGCTGATATTTGACTGTCTAGTGATAGATGTTTGTCAATAATAATTCCCAGTATTTTTAGCTGCATTTTGATTTGGTATGTTTGATGGTTGATTAAGTTTTGGTGAGGTGTGAGTTTGTGTGTGCTTGATAAAACCAAGGGTTTGTCACTATTCAGTTTGAGTTTGAATGTTGCTGCCCAGTTTTCCATAAGGTCCAGACCTGTTTTAATGTTTGTCCAGGTCAGCATGATGGAATCATTTATTCATTTTTGAATTTGTAAGTTAAGTTTAACATTTCTGATGAGAGCTAATTGTAACTTTAAAAAGAGAGATTTGAATTGAATTTTACAAAATCAGATTCATACACTGTAGAATTTGTTTTCCACTTGGCATTCTACAGCAAGTAACCTATCCCTCCACCATTAATTATCGCTTTTCTTCTGAATACTCACAGTAATGTATGTAAATGCAGTCACCAAAGTCAAACCATAATCTGATTATATATAATTAACAAATGTATTTTTTTCTTCCAGGCCCTTTTATTAATCGCAGCCTTATCTGGAGTCTAACGAGTGAAGCCTTGAATTTCAAGTTTGAGCATTTTCTTCCCCAGCCAGAAGAAGAAATAAAGCCAGAAGATTCCAATTAATGTACAAATGTTAAAGGACAGTGGACTAAAAGTTTTATTATCAATTTTTTATTACAGGAGCTATTGATATTGTATGGCACTTCTCAGATACATTTTTATGTTGAAATCTCATCTGCTTTGTAAATTAGCATAGTTATTCAATGCTTTTCTGCAACAGAGTACATTTGATGAAGTTGTGTTTTCTTAAGAGACCATTTTTATTGGCTTCAAAAAATAATTTATAAAAAGTTGAATAATCACGTCATTAAAAATTCATTGAGACCAGAAGCTGCTGTTATATAATCTCTTCAATCCCCCCAAAATATACCCATTGGCAGGAGAAAATATTAAACACTAACATAAAACTCATTCCTACCTAAAGTGTAAGATGGGATCCTCAGACAAAGGAGCTCAAGAAGAATCACCAGACAGCACAGCTAATGCTCCTGATTGTCAGTCATAGGACCATCTTCAAAGCTTGTGCAAGGTCCATGCCACTGCCAAATTTATAGTGATCAATAAAATACACATAACTTTTAAGGTGTCCAAAGGCTTGTTTTGGGTTTTTTTGCACTGTTGACATCACTGCTGTGATTTTAAAAGCAATTTCTATGTAAAATTTTTCAATTCAATTATAGACTCTTAGCGATAGAATTGCTTTATGTTTACTTTCTTTTATTGATTTTCAATACAAAGGTAAAACAAGAGCTCACAACCTTGAGACAAGCAAAATTTTACAATACAAGGTAAAACAGGAGCTCACAATCATGAAACAGGAAACATTTTCAAAATTAGGATAAAGAAGGGAGGAAAAAAAAAGGAGGGTATGCAACAGAGCATGAAACATGCATAAGCCATAAGATACACCAAGTTTAGCAATCATCACTTTACATTGTTAAAATAAGATACAAGTGGAAGCCATTTTTCCCCATGCAAGGCAAAACAAAATGATTTCTTAGCAAGGTATGTTTCACATTTATAAGTTTGAAACAAATTCCACCATTCTTGGTAAGTGACTTGATATAAGGACTTCCAATGCGAAAAGATTACTTTCAAAGCTAAAGACATCATGGTGTTAACAAGGATACATTAATTGGATTTTAGCATGCTTTTAAAGCATTGATCTTTTAAGTATTACAAATTTAAAAGTTATTGGGCTAGGAAAGTGGAAAATGTCTACCAGTAATGACCAAATTTCTTTCCAATAATTTTGAATACACACACAGTTAAATATAAGGTGCTTAATATGCCTATTTGAGATTGGCAGGACCAACATAAGTTGGAGTTAGAGGGATCAACAACATGCAACTTATGAGGCGTCCACAAAGATCTATGCATAAAGAAGTACAAAGATTGTATCATTGAAGAAGAGTTAGAACATCTAAAGAGGGAATTCCATAACCGCTCCCATAGTTTATCTGAAATAGGCTGCTGAATGTCTTCCTCCCAACATTTATGTAAACCTGTACATTTAGTTGAGGATTTACTTAATAAATATTTATAAGTGTGGGAAGCAGCGTGGCCAGTATGCTGAAGCCTCAAGTTGAAATCAATAAGCTCTGGGGTTTGAGACATTAGCTGAATTTGTAAATTACTTTTTTTAAAACATGGAGCTAATCTGTAGCCATTGATAAAATTGAGAATCTGATAATAAAAATTCAGCTTTCAAATCTGAGAGAGATTTCCATGTCTGGCTACTCAAATGTATCAAATCTTTAAGGGCCCATATTCTTATACATTGCCACTGAGACCAAGAAACTTGTTTTTTTTATCATTTTTAAAGTTGGGGTTATTCCATATAGGCACAAATGTCGTAACAGACCAAGGAATGTCCAAAGGTTTTTCCAAAGATGATAATTTATGGGTAGTGTTGATGATCGGGTTGGAGATAATATTTTTAGGAAGGCGCATGCCAATTGGGAGTGCAATAGCGGGTCGATGATGGATTGTTCAAAGATTAGCCATCTGGGGAGTGAAACAGCATTAAAAGGAGCAATCCATTCCATACCCTGGCGCACAATGAAAGCTTTATGGTATAGTAGGAGGTCAGGGAATCTAACTCCACCTTGCATTTTTGACAGCTTTAGTTTGCTTAGAGAGATTCTGGGTACTTTAAGATTCCATAAAAAATTTGAGAGTAATTTTTCCAGCCGCCTATAAAAGGTACAAAGGAAAAGAAGGGGAATCATACTCAAAGCATATGAGATCTTAGGAACTATCATCATCTTGATGGTATCTAGCCTTCCCCACCAAGTAAGATTTAATGGGGACCACGCTGTTAAAGAGGACTCAACTTGTGCAAGTATTTTGTCAGAGTTAATTTTAATAGTGGTAACAAGATCTCTGTCAAAGAAGACACCAAGATATTTAATAGAGGAAATTACCCATT
The DNA here is from genome assembly GCF_901765095.1 of Microcaecilia unicolor. Taxonomy (NCBI): domain Eukaryota; kingdom Metazoa; phylum Chordata; class Amphibia; order Gymnophiona; family Siphonopidae; genus Microcaecilia; species Microcaecilia unicolor. Next base: position 383,052,195 of record NC_044032.1, read on the forward strand.
TAAGAGGCAACCCTTGAATAGAAAAAGGAATACAAATGTCATTCAAAGGCATCAGCTCTGTTTTATCCCAATTTATTTTAATACCTGAAATTTTTGAAAACCTAGAGATTAGGTTAATGAGGGCTTTCAAAGATGATTGAGGACTGGTGAGGTATAGCAGGATGTCATCTGCATATGCTGAGAGTTTAATCTCCCCCTTATCCAAAGAAATACCAGTAATATCTTTTGATTTACGAATTGCCACTAGAAGAGGTTCAAGAGCCAGATTAAATAACAAGGGAGAGACAGGACAGCCTTGCCTGGTGTCTCTATGCAAAGCAAATGAATTAGAAAATTCTCCGTTAGCTACTATACGCACTGAAGGCAAGGAGTATAACAGCTGAATGAAGGATTTAGGGAAACCAAACTGCTCAAGAACATCAAACAAATATTTCCATTCTACCCGGTCAAAGGCCTTCTCCGGATCAAGGGAAACAGATAGTATGGGATAACATGACACAGTAATCTGGTATTATCAGCACCACATCTGGATTTAATGAAACCAGCCTGATCCCTGTGTATAAGTGAATAAACAATGCTTTCAATTCTGCAGCACAAAAGCTTTGCATAAATTTTATAGTCAGTATTTAAAAGCGAGATTGGTCTGTAATTTTGTACAAGAGTACAGTCTCTATTGGGTTTAGGCAGCACTATAGTGTTAGCATCCAAGAAGTGGCCTGAAGAAGAAGACTCAAGCAAAGCTTGAAAATAGGACAGCAGATGAACTGATACAGAAGATGAAAAGGGCTTGTAAAATTCCGCTAGCAAACCATCCGGACCTGGTGCTTTGCCTAGAGGCAGCTTTGTCATGAGAAATAGGTTTTTTAAGTTGGCTGATACAGTGCTCTGAGATGCGTGGTAAGTGCAATGCTGAGAGAAAGCTGGAGATTTCAGAGTCCTGAGCTGTAGATTCTGAGGAGTACAGTGACATAAAAAAGGATTAAAAAGCCTCGAGAATTTGAGAACAGGAGGTTAAAGAGGATCCTGTAGATGATTGAACAACCGCTATCCTCTGTTTTGTTCTCTTGCCCTTGAGATAGGTTGCAAGCAGTTTACCAGCTTTGTTTGCTTCTGAATAGTATATAGTACTTTGTTTAAAAGTAATCACATTAGAGATACTTGACAGCAGAGAATTATATTGCATTTTAAATGACCTAAGCTTTTGAAGAGTAGATTTGGATGAAGAAGTATAAAGAGTTGCCTCAAGCTGGTGTATTTCCTTTTCCAGATTAGAGATTTTAGCATTATTAACCTTGCGAAGATGAGATGAGTAGCTAATTATTTCACCTCTCAGCCAGGATTTAAACGCCTCCCAAACTGATACAAAAGAGGGTACAGAGTCCTTGTTATTGTCAAAAAATTCAGTAGACTTTTGAGAAATGTGCTGGAGAAACAGAGTATTCAATAGTAGAGTGGCATTGAGTCTCCAGGGAGAATAATTGGATTTATTAGGGGACCAGTTGAAGTCACACGATATTGCTGCATGGTCAGAGATCGATATTTCATGATTTTTTGCAGTAGACAATATAGGAGTCAAATCCTTGGTGCCCAAAAAATAATCTATTCTGGAATATGTACAATGAGGGGTTGAGAAAAAAAGAATAGTCTCTAGATGTCGGATAGAGTAGTCTCCAGAGATCAGACCATCCATTGGATTGCATGAGATTATTTAATGTGCTCCTGACTTTGTTTAGCAGGCCTGCAATTTGAAGATCTATCCAGATAAGGGTCTATTGGGAAGTTGAAATCATCACCTATTATACCGTTGCGAGTGAGTGCACTTAGGCCAGATGTATTGACATTGTGGAAGAAATTTGGATCATCAGTGTTTGGAGCATAAACATTGATTAATATTATGGGATTGTCCTCTAGGATTCCTTCTAGCTGAGACCATCTGCCTTCATTGTCGTTGCTATGAGAGATTAACTGGAAAGACAATGACTTTTTGAGAAGAATAATAACACCATTTTTCCGACCTTTTGCAGGGTTAAAAAAAAACATTTATCAAACCATTTACCCAAACGTTTAGAGCTCTCTTGTGCATCAAGATGAGTTTCCTGCAAAAAACAGATATCCACTTTTTTATTCCTCAGATATAATATAAGCTTTTTTCATTTTAATGGGATTGGAAATTCCCTTTACATTAAGGGAAAGTATTCGCAGATTCATCACAAAAATAATGGAATATGAAATCAGCTATGCCACGCTGTACTAAAAAGCAAATGCATGAGAGGAATATACTACTACTACAAATCATTTAGGAAATAACAAGCAAGAATAAGATCCTCCAACAAAAAAAAGGACAAAAGGTGAGGTTCCACGGAGCACAAGTACTTAGGACAAGAAAATATACTCCATTGAGGAGAAAAGAGAATAAAAATAAGATAATCCATTCCGGGGCACATGAGCCCAGTACAGACACTCGGAAGAGCTTTAGCCAGCAATGTAATACAATAACGGCAAAAAGAAAAAAAAATCACATAGCAGCCATAAGTACAAGATGTGTGAAAAGGAGAGAAGCTGCAATCAAATTCAGCTATTAGAGGTCAGATTGCAGAACAAGATTCACTTTCAAGAAAATTCTGTAAGTCAGCAGGGTCAATGTAGTGCTAAGTGCTGTTTTGAAAAGTTACACGCATAGTTGCAGGGTAGAGAAGACTATGCTGAGCTCCCATAGCCTTCAACTGAGGACACATTGAAAAAAACAACTTTCGTTTTTTAGCAGTGTCTTTAGAGAAATCAGGAACCAGCAGGAGTTTCGTTCCTCCATGAAACACAGGGGATTTAGATCTGACAGCCTTCAGGACTGACATCACTTGATCATGACGCAGAAATTTAACAATGATTGGGCACGAGTAGTTTTTCCCAGGGATAGGCCACAGTGAAATACGGTGAGCACGTTCTATATCAATAATAGTCAGTTGGAAGTGCCACAATATTTATGAAGAGGGTTTTTAAAAATTGAATCGTGTCCTTTCCCTCAGATTGCTCAGGGAGCCCAAGAAGCCGGATATTATTCCTTCTCAGATGATTAGAGAGATCTTCTATCTCCCTCTGCATCAGCTCAATTTTATTCAATTTACGTGACGTTTTCAGCTGAAGCGCGTCGTGGACAGACATGCGGTCTTCGAGGAATTCAATTTGGGCATTGAACTGAACGAGCTGAGTAGAAATCACAGCTAATTCTGACTTGATTTCAGCAGTAGAGGTGAGATTTTGCTGCATCAAGACTCACAGGGCTTTGATATCACGGCGAGAGACTTCGTTCTTCCAAGGGGTAATGGCGTCTGAAGGGCCTTTTCAGGAACAGAAACAGCATCCAATTTGTTCCGTTTGGAGACTGGATGTAGAGGGTAAGAGCTATCATTCCTATTAGTTTTTGACACCATCATTACAGGCATCAAAAACGCTGGCTACTACAGGTCTTTTAATACTGAGGCTGGCGGGAGAGATAGCCCTACGCATCCATGCCAGTTAAGGTCACGTGACCACCCCAGAATTGCTTTATGCTCAATGTGAATTATAAGTTAAATGAAACTTACCTGCAATGGGTTTGCTAAAAAATGCTTGTTCATATAAATACTTCTGGAACAGCTTTTTAATCTGATGCAGAGCCCAAATTTCTTTTTGAACTGCATCAGGAGTCAGCACTCTGGTGCAACCTGTGCCTTGAACTGCTGCAAGAAAAACAGTACCTAAGTAAATTAAAATTCTCCTGTGACCCTTCAAACCACAACACAACTTCCTATCACCTTCAGATTAGCACAGCAATAGTACTGGCATTATTATTACACTATACTATGTTCTAATTTAGATAGTGTGATGATGTCCAAAAGCTAGACAATAACTTTATTGATCTAGTATGGACCACAGACTGTTCCAGTACTGTAAGATCACTGTCTCAAAATGTGTGACCAAAAAGCAAAGCAAAACACAATGTTCCTTAGCATCAGCAGCAGATGAATCCAGAGACTTGTGGATTGTGACCATCTACCAGCAGGTAGAGAGAAAGAGTGTTGAACCGTCTTATAAGACGGAATGCTTCTTGGTCATTCAGTAGATATGGTGGGTTTTGGTACTTCATACTCTTCAACCTACTCATGTAAAAGGCCACTGTCTTGATTTTTTTTAGCTTCTCATAACTTTGTTTTTTCATATGTCTGTTGTAAATTGATCATCAATCCCCTGGTCAGACCATTTTATTTTTGATTTTATACTCTTAAAGCTTTTGCTGGTTGATCACTTCTTATTACAGTGTTTAAAAGAAGAAAGATCAAGTCAAATAATTTCCGACATAGTGTCTCATCAGCTTGATTTTGATTTTTCTGACCCAGTTCAAGGCACCGGTCTCATGACCACCTTTGTTGAGTAGAGTGGAAAACAGCTATGAAATCATATAAATCATCCATTCATAAAGCAAAAAAAATTTACTTTTCCTTACTTGTAGAAGATGCATCTTCTTCTTCTAAACATCTTTTTGGTTTATTTAGGACTTAGTGCCACGTATTTCATCAAATGTTGATGAAGAATGCTTTCCATCTTCCTCTTGGCCACTTATTTTCAGGATAAAATATGAAAGATTAGTTCCACCAGATCTATAGCCACTAGTTGATCTTTCTATTTCTGCTTCTGAGACTTTTTTAGCCGTTCCTGCTGATAGCTATTGGAATACCTTTTCTTTGGTTTAGTGATAGGTTAAGGGTTTTTTGTTTAAGCTTAAGCTTTCTGCTTCTTCTTGTTTACTAGATAGTTGTCCTCCTTACCTTATGAAACTTCTACCACCAACAATTATGTTTCTTGTAAATTATTACATCAGGGTCTTTTTTCCCGTTGAACTAGGAGGAATTATTCTTACCCCTATTTTTAGAAAGCTTAATTTAGATCCCATGCTTCCACTTAATTTTAGACTGGTGGCCAGTATTCCATTGGTGGCTGAACAATTAGGGCCCTGTTTACTAAGGCACGTTAGCATTTTTAGCCGCTAACACTAGAGACATCCATATATTCCTATGGGTGTCTCTAGTGTTAGCGTGGGCTAGTTTTTAGTGCGGCTTAGTAAACAGGGCCCTTAGACTCTATAGTGGCCTGTCAATTAACTTCTTATTTGGACAAACATAGCTTTTAAGTTCATTACTATTCGGATTCCAATCTTTCCATAGTACAGAATTAGTTCTACTCTCTTGTTTCAGAGGTACAGCTCTTATTTTACTTCAATTCAATCTTACTGCTGCATTTGATACAGTAGATTATGATATTCTTATTTTTAAGCTGAATTCTATCGGTATTGAGCTACTTAATGTAGTGGATAAGACTGTACCAAATGGTCTTTGATGGTCAGAAAACCTCTTAAACCAAATGTTAACTTTGCTTAAGGATTTATGGAGTTTGGATTAACTACCTGTTGCAGAGTTCAGTAATGTATGCATAAAAAATAACTCCTTGATGTGGCAAGTATTCCTTGAGAGAGACTTTCTTTTCTCTGTTTTGTTGTATTTCTGTTTATGTATTTATTTATTTATTTATTTATTTATTTATTTTGCTTCATTTGTATCCCACATTTTCCCACCTATTTGCAGGCTCAATGTGACTTACATTATGTTGCACTGGCATCATCAATAACAGAGTAAGAGATTCAGCATATTGTTACAGTTAATGTACAATAATATCAGGTAAATATTAATTTTAAAAGTGGACTAACACAACTACCACACCACTTTACTTAGGATAAAAGTGAAAGGGGGTAAACTCAGAAGGATTTAAGATAGTAGAAGGGGTTGTGAAGCTGGGCACAGAACAAGTCTATACTGCCGCTGACCTCCCCACTACTGCTGTTTCTTGAAAATGGCTGCTGACACTTCATGGAAGTCTTGCGAGGCCACCGTTTGAAGTCTCAGCAGTCATTTTCAAGAAGCAGCGGGGAGAGCAGCAGCAGCAGGCAGGAAAGAGTGAGGTTCTTTCCTGCCCTGAAGAGGCCACTAGACCACCAGGGTTGCAAGTTAGGCCGAGGAGGGGACAAGCTGCTCATGAATGGAAGGGAGAAAAGGGGGCAAGCAGCACATGGATAGGACAAGCTGCTCGTGGATGGGAAGGAAAGGAGAGGAGAGGGGGACATGCTGTACAAGGAGGGAAGGGAAAAGAGGGAAATGCAGCACATGGATAGAAGGGGATGGAGAAGGAGAGGGGGACATGCTATTCATGGATGTTTGCTTTTTTTGGAAATGTACATCTTTTTAAATTTTGCATTTAGACTACAGAAGAAAATGCATTTCTGTTACTTTTTCCAGTACTGGCTTTCATGGGGGGGGGGGGGGGGGGTCAAGGTGATTGTGCAGCGGGGGCAGGGCAGCATTTTATTTTTTGTTCTCTTTTTTTTTATCTCCGCAAATGTGGCAACCATAACTCAGGGCTGCAGGTAGTTCCCAACAGACAGAATCTTCAAATTGTAACTCTTTACTCCAAGGTGAGTGAAAGACTAAGGAGGCAGGGCTATGCCATGAAAAGAAGAGATTCCCAGTAAGTAGAGGTAAGAAAGGTCAACTGGGCCTTTTTGCCCTGGACTTCCCCAGAGTTGCAGAAATATATTGCAGCTAACCAGTCAGGCCTGAGCTAGAGAGCACAGCGGCTCAGCACATGATACTCTGATGGACTGGGCTAGAAAATGGCACAGAAGTGGGTAGGCAATCCGCGGTTATACTGCAGGTAAAATGAACATTTTCTAGGTTTTACTGTGGGCGCAAAAAGCAATTATTACCCAGCACCGCGGGAATGGTAGTAATCCCTGTACCTGTGTTAAAACAGATGCCTACCTTTTACCGCTGGGCTGGGACATTCCTCCTCCTCCTCTTGTTCTGCTGAGCTCTGCTCCTCCTCCCTGCCTGCCTGCATGCATGTGCAGGCACGCACACAGTCTTCCAAATGAATGCCAGCTGGCACAGAGTTTCCTCCCCACCCACCATGCTGACATCACAAGAAGAGAGGACCCTGATTGGCCTCTTTCTTTTTGTCTCATCTCACGCTGGCATCACCAGCACCACCACAGCAGCCATTTTGTGGGTTATTTTTCAGTGTGGTGGCTGGTGGCAATACAGTGCATCATTGTACAGGCTAAAGACAGCGGCCGCAGGCAGTGAGCAGCACAGCAGGAGAGAGGACTGACTGAGGACGGAGTCGGGAGTTGAGACTCGGCCAGAGGGACTCATCCAGGCAGGAGAACATGAGCCCAGAGGAACACGTGATACACGATTATGAAGACCACGGTAAGGTGCCCCCCCAGCCTTGCCCCCCAACATGCCTGCTTGTGCAGCAGCATACAGATGCGATGTACACAGTATTATTGGTTTAATCTGTTACAGTAGTAATTAGTTCATTTGGAGGCGCTAGTTATAGGGACTCCCCGCAGTGATCTTTTTCATCTAGTAAAGGGCTACGAAAAAAACACAAACATCAACTTATGAGATCAGGTCAGATGCTCAACAATCATTATTATTTATAATGCAGTGGTATATTATAGTTCAATATTTTTATTGATGATGCTAGACAAAAAAAAAACATATCCAGATTCTAACATAGACAGTAATCCCCCATCAAAGCATTCAAAATAGTCCATCATCAACCTTTTTTTGTTAACCTTTCCATCCTTCCCCCCCCAACCCGCCCTTCTACCCCCTTCCTATATTATAATTCAATATTATTATTGATGACAATTGACAAAAACCATATCCAGTCTCTAACATAGGCAAAGATACCACCAGCAACCCTTCAAAATATAAATACAATGTCAACATCCAACATCAACCTGTTGCCGACATTATAAACATGTCAAGTAGTAATAAAAGGACGTTAACGTTGTCAACCGTATTACATGTAAATCTTAAACAGTTAAATTTGTAAAACACCTTGCCAAAAGATCATCTTGAAAATTTCTGAATCTACACTTCCCCAACTGCAAAGGACTAAAATATAAGCTTATACATGCGACTTCTTTCTCCTACATGAGTATGCAGCTTTGGAACGCTCTACCTGCTGACCTGAAAACAATCGAAGAACTACCTAACTTTCGTAAATCCCTGAAGACGTATCTCTTCAACAAAGCCTACAAAGAGGACCCATAGCTTAACTTTACAACCACACTAATCCTCACCAGTCTGAAACTCTTCTCTAATAACTATTTTCTCAGAACTCTTTCCCACTCTCATTCTCTCTACATCACCAATTGTATCTGACTCACTGGAATGGCAATGCCATAACAGACCTCTGTAAGCCACATTGATCCTGCAAATAGGTGGGAAAATGTGGGATACAAGTGCAATAAATAAAACTAATTGTCCTTTTAAAGAATCCCCCCCCCCCCCCCCCACCTTCATAGGTATATTAATGTAGCAGGAACAATAAGGTACCCTAGAATTCTGAATGTGGATCAACAGTTTAGAATATAACTTCTCCCTTTATGTGCAGTAGTATATTATAAAATGCACTTGCCTTTTTTTATTACTATTTCACAGAGAAGTTCAGTCTAAATGTGGCCACATTGTCCAGTTCAGAAGTTAATTATGTTCAATAGAAAACAAATCTGTTGGCTCAGGCTGTTTGCTACGTTGTGAGTATTCCATCACTGTTTCATTATTGCTACCCACCAGTATTGGACTGTTTTGGGATGGGTCCTATCTGCTGTCTAGAATTTTGGAAGATGGAAATATGAAAGTTTTGGATGTTTTCCGAGCCTGTTGTTTACTTTTGAAATGTGTGTGTGGATCAGTGGATGCCTGTTCTGGTGTTTGGTATCATACATATGGCTATGATTTCAGAACATGCTACGGCATCATTAAAGGACAGACTTTTAAAAATGCCCAGTTGGTACTATATGTGGCATATGCTAATCTCAACTTTGTTAAATGTTTCAGACATATCCATCTACTCACTTGCAGTTGTAGATGAATGATTGGAAAAATTAGTGCTCATTATTGCTTGCTATGTAAATGAATATTCCATCACTGTTTCATTATTGCTTGCTACCACTCCAGTATTACATACTAAGAGCTTTTGCTTTAAACTTTGCTTTATTCAGTTCTTAGATGCAAATGGTTTTGCCTTTTAAACCCAAAGATAAATCTTAAGGTGGTTAAACAATTAGGTATAAACTGTGGTTTTTAGACTGCTTTTGGTCCCTCCCTCGAACTGATCTGTAGAACAGTGGAAGAAAGGAGAGCTCATCTGAAGCCCGATATTGCAAGGTGCTTTATATTTACATAAGTATTGCCATACTGGGATAGACTGAAGGTCCATCAAGCCAGCATCCTGTTTCCAACAGTGGCCAATCCAGGTTACAAGTACATGGCAAGATCCCAAAAGCAGTACAACACATTTTATGCTTATCCTAGAAATAAGTAGTGGATTTTCCCCATGTCCATTTTAATAATGGCTTATGGACTTTTCATTTAGGAAACCATCCAAACCTTTTTTAAACTCCGTTAAGCTGACTGCTTTTACTACATTCACTGGCAATGAATTCCAGAGTTTAATTACTTGTTGAGTGAAGAAATATTTTCTCCAATTTGTTTTAAATTTACTACTTTGTAGCTTCATCGCATGCCCCCTAGTCCTAGTATTTTTGGAACGAGTAAACAAGTGATTCACATCTACCTGTTCCACTCCACTCATTATTTTATAGCCCTCTATCATATCTCCCTTCAGCTGTCTTTTCTCCAAGCTGAAGAGCCCAAGCAGCTTTAGCCTTTCCTCATAGGGAAGTCATCCCATTCCCTTTATCATTTTCATTGCCCTTCTTTGTATCTTTTCTAATTCCATTATATCTTTTTTTGAGATGTGCTGACCAGAATTGCACACAATATTCGAGGTGCGGTCATACCATGGAGTGATATAAAGGCATTATAACGTCCTTGTTTTTGTTTTACAATCCTTTCCTAATTATACATAACATTCTATTTGCTTTCTTGACCGCCGCCGCACACTGAGCAAAGAGTTTCAACATATCCTCAACGATGACGCCTAGATCCCTTTCCTGGACGGTGATTCATAACGTGGAACCTTGCATTATGTATCTGTAGTTCGGGTTCCTCTTTCCCACACGCATCACTCTGCACTTGCTTTCATTAAACGTCATCTGCCATTTGGATGCCTGGTCTCCCAGTCTCGTAAAGGTCCTCTTGTAATTTTTCACAATCCTCTTGCGATTTAACAACTTTGAATAACTTTTCTGTCGTCAGCAAATTTAATTACCTCACTAGTTACTCCCATTGCTAGATCATTTATAAATATGTTAAAAAGCAGCGGTCCCAGCACAGACCCCTGGGGAACCCCACTATCTACCCTTATCCATTGAGAATACTGACAATTTAACCCTACTCTCTGTTTTCTATCTTTTAACCAGTTTTTAATTCACAATAGTGGAGGAGTGGCATGGCCCAGTGGTTAGTGCAGTGGACTTTGATCCTGGGGAACTTAGTTCAATTCCCACTGCAGCTCCTTGTGACTCTGGGCAAGTCACCTAACCCTCCATTGCCCCTGGTACAAAATAAGTACCTGAATATATGTAAACTGCTTTGAATGTAGTTGCAAAAACCTCAGAAAGGCAGTATATCAAGTCCCATTTCCCTTCCCCTTTTCCCTCCTATCCCATGACTCTTCAATTTCCTCTGGAGTCTTTCATGTGGTACTTTGTCAAATGCCTTTTGAAAATCCAGATACACAATATTGACTGGCTCACCTTTATCCATGTTTGTTCACCCCTTCAAAGAAATGTAATAGGTTGGTGAAGCAAGATTTCCCTTCACTAAATCCATGTTGGCTTTGTTTCATTAATCCATGCTTTTGAATGGATTAATGTCATTTTGTTTTTTATAATAGTCTTTACCATTTTACCCGGCACCGACATCAGGCTCAATGGTCTTAATTTCCCGGATCACATCCGGAACTTTTTTTTTTTAATTGGCGTTAGATTGGCCACCCTCCAATCTTTGTTGAATGCAAGGGTGTTTCTTGTAAGTATGGCAGGGAGGGAGTGTAGGGGAGGGGATGTTTGTGAAAGGGGAGGAGGGAGGAAAGATGGGGGGATGCATCTTCTATTTTTTGCTTTATAAATGACAGTTCAGAATATTGTTTGTTCATTTTTATACTGTAAGAAAAAGATTTAAATATAAAATCAACTGTTTGAGGCTTCTGTGGACGGGGACAGAGTTTGGGGGGATGAGGCGGGGATAGAGTTCACGGGGACGGGGACAAACTTTGTCTCCACGTCATTCTCTAGCCTTGACCCATACATGGAAGGGAGGGAGGGCAATAATGGTACAGCAGGGTCCCTGCAAGGCCTAGTATGGCATACCTTGCACAATGACAGAGTCCAACGGGTGACTATGCAGTTGAATGCTAGTGGCTTTTGAGCAGAGATGTGACAACCAGCAAGAAACCACAGACTGTGGTATACTGGAGCTGGGAAGATGATGAGCACTGCACAGGTTAGGTATAGGATTTGTAGCCCTTCTGCAGCTCTGTCTCTGGGATTAGGAGGGGTGTTCTTCTTATAATTGGGAAGCAGTGCGCCACTTAGAACTTCTTGGCAGCCTTTCTCACGGCCAACCAGAAGTAAGGAAATACAGTAGAATCTCTATGAAGCAAATGTTCTATGAGAGCTAGAGATGGTGAGAGTACAGGGGTGGGGGGGGGGGGGGGAGGGGGAATAGGGTCTACAGCTAACTATTGATATTAAAATGTTTGAATCTGACAATGTAGGAAAAAGAATACAACCAGAATTGGCCAAAAAGTCTCCAGCCTAGAACCGGGTAACTTAGCATCTACGTTCTCACCATTCAGTTTTCCCATTGCTTTCAAGTGAATGAGGCTCACTGGGTAACAATGATTTTGATTATTCTGAAGTAGAGAGGTGTGGTAGCCGTGTTAGTCCACTCTTAAAGGTTATCAATAGAAATCAAACAAAATAAAACATGGAAAAGAAAATAAGATGATACCTTTTTTAGTTATGTCCAATAAAAAAGGTATCATCTTATTTTCTTTTCCATGTTTTATTTTGCTTGATTATTCTGAACAGAGCATTGAGAGGCTACATCTTGTGTTTGTGGCTGGCTTTTACTGCTCTTTGCTTAGCTGTTCCCTTCCCACAACACTATGCTAGAAAGCAAAGTTACTTAGCTGTAACAGTAGAGGAGTGTGGTAGCCATGTTAGTCCACTCTTAAGGTTATCAATAGAAATCAAACAAAATAAAACATGGAAAAGAAAATAAGATGATACCTTTTTTATTGGACATAACTTAATACATTTCTTGATTAGCTTTCGAAGGTTGCCCTTCTTTGTCAGATCGGAAATAAGCAAATGTGCTAGCTGACAGTGTATATAAGTGAAAACATTCAAGCATTACTATGACAGTCTGACAGGGTGGGAGGATGGGAGTGGGTAGGAGGTATGCATGGGGACATCAAAGCATATCATTGATATTCTAACAGGATAGGTGTGGATAGGTGAGGGAGGGTGATCAACAGAGAAATACAGCTTTATGGTTTATAATGGGCTAGGAACCCCAGATCCTTGTTAAGTCCTTTCTGTTGGGTGTTAAAATATTCAATCATTCTGACTTCAAAAGTCTTACGTTCTTGTATGGTTTTAAAGTTACCTTTCAGGATTCTCACTGTGAAGTCACTGGTACAGTGTCCTGGTCCTGTAAAATGCTGACCAACAGGGGTGGGAGCCCTACTGGCACCAGTATTGTTCATGTGATGTCTATGTAAATTGAATCTTGTCTTAAGCATCTGGCCTGTTTCTCCAATATAGCATCCTTCGTTACATTTTTTACACTGAATGATATATACCACATTGGAAGATGAGCAAGTGAAAGATTCCTTTATGTTGAATATCTTTCCTTTGTGGATGACTGTGGGGTCCTGTGAAATGTTTTGGCATAGTTTGCAACTGGATAAATTACAGGGAAGTGTGCCCTTCTGTTCCTTTTCAGTCTGTGATGGAAATTTACTTCTGATTAGCTTGTGTTTTAAGTTGGGTGGCTGTCGGAAGGCCAGTACTAGTGGGGATGGGAATATCTCTTTCAGTAATTCATCCTCCTGGAGTATAGGTTGTAGATCTCTTATGATTTTCCTCAGTTTTTCCAGCTCAGGATTGTATGTCACTACAAGGGGGATTCTGTCTGTGGCTTTTTTCTCCTTGTACTGTAGCAGATTCTCCCTGGGTGTTTTGAGGGAGGAGGCAATATTCTTGGAGATTATTTTGGGGTTGTAGCCTTTCTGTTTGAAGGATGCAGTCAGGCTTTTAAGGTGTCTGTCTCTGTCCCCTGGGTCAGAGCAGATACGGTGGTATCTTGTGGCTTGGCTGTAAATGATGGATCTTTTTGTATGTGAAGGATGGAAGCTGGAGTTGTGGAGGTAGCTGCATCTGTCTGTGGGTTTCTTGTATATAGATGTTTGTATACAGCCATCACTGATTGAGACCATGGTGTCCAAAAAATTGACTTTTTCTGGGGAGTAGTCAATTTTGAATCTGATTGTAGGATGGTATGTATTGAAGGAAGAATAAAATTGTTTCAGAGTTTCTTCACCCTCCGTCCAAATCATAAAAATGTCATTGATGTACCGGTAGTATTTCACAGGACCCCACAGTCATCCACAAAGGAAAGATATTCAACATAAAGGAATCTTTCACTTGCTCATCTTCCAATGTGGTATATATCATTCAGTGTAAAAAATGTAACGAAGGATGCTATATTGGAGAAACAGGCCAGATGCTTAAGACAAGATTCAATTTACATAGACATCACATGAACAATACTGGTGCCAGTAGGGCTCCCACCCCTGTTGGTCAGCATTTTACAGGACCAGGACACTGTACCAGTGACTTCACAGTGAGAATCCTGAAAGGTAACTTTAAAACCATACAAGAACGTAAGACCTTTGAAGTCAGAATGATTGAATATTTTAACACCCAACAGAAAGGACTTAACAAGGATCTGGGGTTCCTAGCCCATTATAAACCATAAAGCTGTATTTCTCTGTTGATCACCCTCCCTCACCTATCCACACCTATCCTGTTAGAATATCAATGATATGCTTTGATGTCCCCATGCATACCTCCTACCCACCCCATCCTCCCACCCTGCAAGACTGTCATAGTAATGCTTGAATGTTTTCACTTATATACACTGTCAGCTAGCACATTTGCTTATTTCCGATCTGACGAAGAAGGGCAACCTTCGAAAGCTAATCAAGAAATGTATTAAGTTATGTCCAATAAAAAAGGTATCATCTTATTTTCTTTTCCATGTTTTATTTTGTTTGATTTCTATTGATTAGCTGTAACAGAAATTCTCCATGGATAGCAGGATAAGTCAGGTTCCCTCTTTCTTATGGTCCTTCTGAATAGATGCAAATGAAAGCACTCTTACTCCACCTAGTGGAGATTCTTTGTACTTCATTTATTTTATTTAGCAACTTTCACTATACCTACCCTCTGTACATCACACGATTTGCTTATGAAAAAACAAGCTTTTTTTCAAGTTAGAGCCTTTTTAACCTGTTTGTTTGTTTGTCTTGATTTAACTGAAAGCTCTATGGAGAAGGGGCTGTCTCTTGCATTTGTGTTGCATATATCTAGTAGCACTATGGAAATAAGTAGTAGTGACTATCTGCCTGCGAGAAAATGCTGCTCATCAGCATTCTGTTACGTACAGGACAGCCAAAAGAAACTTGTCTAGGTAGAAGGCATTGCAAAATATAAAGAGAGAGAGAAATAACAAAGAATTATTTCCATGGGTAAAACAGTGATTTTGCCCACAAAATTGGGGGTTTTGACTTTTGCCCATCACAATGTGAGCAAGATTACTCATGCTTTTTCACAGCATGAGCAAACTGTTTGTATGCTATGTGCCTTAGTACTATGAGTTAGTGCCTACATGGGAAATTGAATCTTGTGTTGCTGCAGCCAGGAACAATGTACGTTCTGTCGTCAACAATAAATGATAGCAAGACCCACGTTGGGTCCACTATCTTTTAAAGGGCTGATACAGGATAAAATAAAATCCCCCAGTTGAAGACCCCACCCCCAAAACCTCTGCCCTCTAATCATCCCAGTACTTACTAGGGGTGTCCCTGGCAGGTAGTGGAAGAGCAGATGTGATCTCTAGTCACCTATTTGAATCCTTTATTTGGTGAGTGGTATCCCAGTGGAAAGAGTCTTGTTTTATACTGAAGTCTGGGAGTTTGAAAACAAATACTCCTGCCCCGGTGGCACCCATGTTCAAAATGGTGGCCAAAGCCCCCTAGTGGTAGTCTTGTGGTACTACTGCTAGGGGATCAAGCTCCTTCATGGAATGCCAGAATGGAATTTAGCTGTTTAAAGTGCACCTTTAGATTCTGTTTGGTTAAAAAAGTAATCTTTGGTTTAATATATGTTCATCATTCAGTTCTTGTGTGTGTCTTATCAATAATACAAATATTAAGAATATAAAAGTTCTTCTGAGCCTGTCTTGTCTTATTGTACTCTAAGGGGTCCTTTTACTAAGCTGCGTAAGCATTTACATGTGCCCAACATGCACCAAAATGGAATTAACGCCCAACTACTGAATGGCTCTTGCGGTAATTTCATTTTTGGTGCGTGTCTAATACGTGCATTTGAAAAATATTTTTTAGTTTCAGGTACGCATAACAGACGCGTGCCAAGTAGTATTTGGCGTGCGTAGGTCATTACTGCCCGGTTACCGCTTGAGTCTTCACTGCTAGGTCAATGGCTGGCGGTAAGGTCTCAGACCCAAAATGGATGCATGGCAATTTTCATTTTGCTGCACGTCCATTTTGGCAAAAATGTTTAAAAGGCCTTTTTTTACAAGTACGCTAAAAAATGGATCAGCACACAGCCAAAACCTGCGCCTACACTACCTCAAGCCATTTTTCAGCGCGCCTTTATAAAACGACCCCTAAGTGAATACACAAACGTATTGTCTCACTCTTCCACTAATTTTTTACCTTTCTAGATGCATTTCACTCAAGCAATATTTCAGAAGTTGGGACGTGTTCATCCGCCTGCACACATATGTATGTTTACATTTACACAAATAAACTTCTGCTATCCCATAAAGTCAAGAAAGGAAAGAACCACAGCAATGGTGAAGAATGGCGTTGTTGGTCAGCTGAGCCCAACTCCCACCAGCAGAAGAAGACAGGAAGAGTCGCTGCAGCGGTAAAGAACTGCTTCTGCCTGCCTGCAAAAGAGAGGAAGAGTTGCAGTTTCTGCCAGTGGAGGCTAGGCCACCTGGAGAGAAGCCGTGGCAGTAGTGAATGTGGCTCAGGTAGCTCTGCTACCTTGAGCCAATTTTGCCTTGGTGCCCCCATAGGTGCCAATCTTGAGGTAAGAACAGTGCAGATATGATGCCAGTTTGTGTACTCAAAAGTATTACACACATTTAGATCATCCTCTCCAAAAATTAGCCCTTTTTAGCTTTAGTTGCTGCTGCCATATTCTGCCTTCCTTTTTACACACGCCCAGACCTGCACACTCCCTCCCAAGCTTCTGATACCACTTCAGTGAATCCAGCAGCGATGCCTGGTGGGCTCCAACCACAGCCAGTAGGAAGAAAGCAAGTAGCCACTGAGCTCACTCTTTTGATTGACCACGTCTGACTATATTCCAGCCCCCGCTAAAACTATCATTATATTTTAAATGCCATTCTAACACACATTTTTTATGTAAATTATAGAGGGGTTGATTTTCAAAGCGATTTAAGTGGGCAGGAGAGCCTCCTGCAAATTTAAATCACTTGCGCCTGCCTAGCTGCTGATATTGTGCGGCACTTAACTGGACAGCACTGCTGAATATCAGTGCTCAGTGGCCATGTTGGAAATGGTAAGTCAGGGGTGATACAAGGGGTGGAGCCAGGATAGGGTTACCATATGGCTCCAGAAAAAGGAGGACGGATTGAGCCAGCCGGGTTTTACTTCCATTGCTTTGAAAGCAATGGACGTAAAACCCGGCTGGCTCAATTACTTCCATTGAAAGCAATTGCTTTCCATTGAAAGCAATGGAAGTAAAACCCGGCTGGGTCAATCCGTCCTCCTTTTTCTGGAGCCATATGGTAACCCTAGGTCTGCAATGTCTTCCCTTCCTTCACACCCCACCCCAGCAAGTTCTAATCGCCCTTCCCACCCACCCTGACACAATCTCAGAACCCCCCAATTAGAACAGACCCCCCAGGCCTACCTTAGTCCCTGATGGTTCAGTAGGACGATGGTGGCAGGAGCGAACTCTACCCACTCCTGTTCCCATCATCCCCAATGGACCACCAGAGACTAAAATAGGCTTGGGGAAACCTGTTTTAGCTGGGGAGGGGAAGGTCCATAATTGTGTCAAGGGGGGGAGTCTGAGATTGTACTCACTTGTTCAGTACCCATGTTTTATCATTCCCAACTTAGTAATTCCCTTATCTCTTATTTGTCCCGTTTGTCTGTCCTAATTAGATTGTAAGCTCTGTCGAGAAGGGACTGTCTCTTCATGTTCAAGTGTACAGCGCTGCGTACGTCTTGTAGCACTATAGAAATGATAAGTAGTAGTAGCAGTAGTAGTAGGGGGGGCAGTGACAATGTTAAGAGGGACTGTGGCCTGACCAAGTCCAGTCACACACTGATATTCAATGCCAGTGCCTGGCGTGGTCTGGCTTTGACTATCAGAGCCTAAAGCTGCCCATAGCAGTCAGTGTTAAAAAAAAAAAAAAAGCTGACTGCCACAAGCTGAATATTGACTGGATAGAATATAATTATTCATTCACATGGGACATTCCCAAACCAACCAATAAAACTCCCCCAAGAATGGATGCCAAAAAGAAGTAGGATGATTCACTTTACAATTCAACATTAATAAAATGTTATTTGAACTCTAGTGTCACATCAGTGACAGCAACAGATACTCCCCTGGTCACAGACACTGTGTGAAGCAACATAAATATCTGTTAGCAGACTTGGAAACTTATTATACTACTAGTAAAAGAGGCCCGTTTCCAACTGAAATGAAACGGGCGCTAGCAAGGTTCTAGGGCCACCTCCCTCCCTCCCTCCCTCTCTCTGTCTTCTGAGTTCCAGCCCCCCTCCCCTCCAAGTTCCAGGCCCCCCTACCTGCCTCCCTCCCTCCGAGTTCCATGGCCCCCTACCTGCCTCCCTCCCTTAACTCTGAGTTCCAGGCACCCCTCCAGTTCCAGGACCCCCCTCCCCTTCAAGTTCCAGAACCGGCCCTCCCCTTCCAGTTCCAGGCCCCCCCTCACGGTCGAGTTCCAGGACCCCCTGCCCCCTCCCATTCCAGTTCCAGGACCCCTCCCCCCTCTCCTCCCCTGCCCTCCGAGTTCCACACCCCTGTGCCTCCCTCCCTCTCTGTGCCCTCCGAGTGGAAGCAGGACATTTGTGGCTGGCCCTCCCCTTCGTAAGTGCCGGCTATTATTTAAAATTTCTTACCTCGTGGTCCGCCGGCAACAGTGAAGTTGAGCTGGCACAGCACAGCGCTTCACACTGCCTTCGCTTCTGTTTCAGCTCTGCCTCTGGTCCCGCCCTCATTTCCTGTTTGCGGAAGGGAGGGACCAGGCCAGGCAGTGGCGTAGCTAGGTGGGGCGCAGGGGGAGCAGTCACTCCCCCAAACAAATGTTTAGAAAAAATAGCACCTATGCGCCTCATGCCAACAAATAGTTTTTTCTGCTCCCTCCCTCCCAAGTCTTTAATCTTTTCCTGTCTCTTCTGCCTGTCTCTCCTGTCCGTGTGGTCACTTTTTACTTCCCTGAAGCCTTCTCCCTCCTGCACTGGCGATTCACAGTCAGCCATCTGCCAGCATCGGGGCCTCTCCTCAGGTGCGTCCCACCTCTGCGGAAAACAGGAAGTTGCATTAGAGTAGGCGGGACGCGCCTGAGGAGAGGCCCCGACGCTGGCAGAAGGCTGACTGTGAATCGCTGGTGCAGGAGGGAGAAGGCTTCAGGGAAGTAAAAGGTGACCAAGCGGATGGGAGAGACGGGCAGAAGAGAGGGTGAAAGATGCAAAACTCGGGGGGGGGGGGGGGGAGGGCTGGAAAAGGGAGAAAGCTGCCCAGGGATGTTTAATTGACTGGAGTGGAAGTGAGCCTATCTAGTCCACTTTAACAAGTAAGCCAATTTGGGTAATCTGTTTCCACCCCCCCCCCCCCCCCCCCCCCCCCCCCCCCCCCCCCCCCCGCAGCTGTCATTGCTGTTCAGTTCAAAGCAAGCAAACTTATGATCTGCTGCATACACGTTGTCATTCTTTATTTTTGGTCCATCTGTAACAATGCTAATGCTGTTTCAGTTGGATAGGCAGTGCCTTAAAAGCTGGAGGAGTAAAGAAATAACAGTTGAATATCACTAAAACAGCGTCAAAAATTATTGTTGCTGGTAGAATAGCAAAGCAAAGTCGGATTTAGTGTGGCTTACATTTCAAAATACAGTGAGACAGAATAATAGAAATTAGTTATATTATGGGAATAAATAGATGGATATGCCTGAAACATTTAACAAAGTTGAGATTAGCATATATACCCAACTGGGCATTTAAAAGTTTGTCCTTTATTGATACCACATGTTCAGAAATCATAGCCATAAGTATAGACAGTTATTCAAAGATTATCACATGCACACACCAGAACAGGCATCCAAACATACACTGCAAAAGTAAACAACTTCTACAGAGTACATCCAAAATTTAAGTTTTATTTCCTTATTTCCATCTTCCAAAATTCCAGACAGCAGATGTACAGATCAGCAGGACCCAAAGCAGTCCAAATCAAGTAAAGTCAGAAACAACACAGTTTATACCTAGTTGTTCAACCACCCTTAGGATTCACCCTTGGTTTTAAAAAGCAAACCACTTGTATGTAAGGTGTAGATAAACAAATTTAAACAATCAAAGTTTAAAGCAAATGCCCCTATGTATGTAATACATGGTAGCAGTAATGAAACAATGATGGAATATTCACATAGCAGGCAGACTGAGCCAACAGATTTATTTTCCACTGAACATAATTAACTTTGTATGAACTTGGCGGCTAATAGTTTGCTGAACTGGACAATGTTGGCACATTTAGACTGACTCTGGACTTCTGAATGAAGGCAGCTCTGTCTTCATTATTCAATACCTGTCTTTTAAATAATAGTAATAAAAATATCAAGTGCATTATTATAATATACCTCTGCAATCCACAAAAGGAGCAAGTTCCCACATGCCATCTTTTTCTTTTAATGTAAACACAGGAAAAAAAAAGACTTAAAATGCTCCCAGGTTTCAACCTAATTCATGATTAATATGGGGTATAAATGTAATAAATAAATAAATAGAAAAACTGAATGTTAAGCACCTGATTCTCATAACATGACGTCTGTTTTAGTGGCCTTTACCAGGAGAAAAAAAAATCTTTGCACAAATATAACACATGCTAGAGTGTCCCTATAACCAGCCCCTCCAAATGACACACTGATTACGATTTATAACAAATTACTACTCTTCCTATGAAAAGTTATTCCGTTATTATACTTCTGTGTACATCCGTATACTGCACAAATCGACATGTTTGAAAATATAAGTGAGATTAAATACAAATGCTACCAATAATAAAGAGTGACAACGTGGATGCAGCAACTCATAGGTTTGCTTGTTTTGTTTTGAGAGTACAGCAATGACAGTTGTGTGGGGAAGGGGAAAGTGAGATTGGCCTAATTGGTTTCAACATTTTGATGTCACTTGATCTCCTGTCTATTAAACCTCCTTGGAGCTGCCAGAGGATGGACCATAGGAGAAAGCCAGGGAGATATGTGGCCCCAAGGAGGACGGGGAGCGCTGAAAGAGACGGGGAAGAAGGTTAACATGGGGAGAGAGAAAGATATAGTAAATGCTGGACAGGGAGAGGGTAGGCACATTGGAACGCAAAGAGGCAGTGCTAGAAAAAGAAGAAATGGGGACAAGGGGCACTATGGAAAAGGGGGAGATAGGGGCTCTACTGAAAAGGAGGGGGATAGGGACACAGAGGCACTACGCAAAAGGGGGGAAGGACATAAGGACACAAACAGGGCACTACTGGAAAGGGGAGGAGGAGATAGGGACACAGAGAAGGCACTACTGGAAAGGGGGAGGAGATAGGGACACAGAGGGGCAGTACTGGAAAAGGGAGAAGGAGATAGGAACACAGAGAAGGCACTACTGGAAAGTGGAGGAGATAGGGACACTACTGGAAAGGGGAGGAAGAGATAGGGACACAGAGGGGCACTACTGAAAAGGGGAGAAGGAGATAGGGACACAGAAGGGCACCACTGGAAGGGGGAATGGGGATATGGGGACAATGGTGAAAGGGGGTGAGAAGGGGACAAAGAGGTAATGCTGGAAAAGGGGGGAAGATGAGGGCACAGGACAATGTTATAAAAAGGGAGTGGTGGGGACACCAGGATGGCAGATGCTAGAAAGGGGGAGATGAGGAGACCAGGTAGGCTTGTGCTGAAAAGGGGGGGAGATGGGGACACAGAAAGGGCAGATGCTGAACTTGGGGTTAGTATAGGGACAAGGGACACAGAAGGGAGATGCTGGACAGGACAAATAGTGGTGCAGAAGAAAAAAGGATGGGTGCACTTGGAGACAGAAGAAATGTCAGATGGGCAAGAGACCCTGTAAAGGCAGAAGAAACAGAGAAAAACAGAAAAGAGACAGTGGGACTAAAGCAAATGAGAAAATAAATTGTTCAAACAACAGTAGAGGGGTCCGAGTGCATTTTCTTAAGTCATTTTGGATGTACTGCAGCACAGATTTTGATGGGTAGAATCAGGGACTGCAAATCCCACATGAATTTGGGATGTGAGTTCACACTAGGATTGGTTGAAAAATCTCCCTTCTGGAACTGGATCACTTGGCAGCTCTATACACAGCTATTTGATAGTGGGGACATAAAATGAAAGATCAGTGCCAAATAGATGTAGAGAAGGAAATGAAGAAGACAAGAGGCGAGAGAAGAAATGGAAAGGCCAGTCTGGAAAAGAATTTGTAAGACTGACTCATGGAACATGGAATAAAAGACTGGGACCAGCCAAATTACCAGACAACAAAAGTAGAAAAAATATTTTTATTTAATACTTTGTAAGAACTGAGATGTACCTGCTTTGTAAAATGTACATTTTTTCTATTTTTATTTTGCGAAGTATAGGATATAATGCATTTCTGTCTGTTTTTTACCAGTATTGTAGAGTCTGACTTTCTTGGGCGGGGGGGGGGGGGGGGGGGCTCTATTTCAATTTTTGTTGTTGTCTTTTTTTTTTTTTGGGGGGGGGGGGGGGGTTGTGTCTCCCTATTCTGCATTAGATTGGTAGCATGGAATGTTGCCACAATTTGGGTTTCTGCCAGGTGCTTGTGACCTGGGTTGGCCATGTTGGAAACAGGATACTGGGCTAGATGGACCATTGGTCTGACCCAGTATGGCTACTCTTATGTTATATAGATGAGGGTCTGTCCATGTTCTGCATGTGTGACTGAGGTGAAGGATTCTGCCAGCATGTAGTATCTATGTAGGAATGTGTAACAGTGCAGCTTGTTCCAGTTTCGCAATAGTAGGTATATTGGTGCTCCAGAGCCCAGTGTAATATATATAGAACTGTCTTCTGATAGGTGGGTTAGGGCTGTTATGGTGTGGTAAGTTTTGTGTTCTAGGGCAGTCCTGGAGTACCCCCTTGTCAGTCAGGTTTTCAGGATATCCACAATAAATATACATGACATTGATTTGCATATACTGCTTCCGTTACATGCAAATCGTTTTCATGCAGATTCATTGTGGATAGCCTGAAAACCTGAATGGCAAGGGAGTACTCCAGGACCACCCAGGGAAACACTTCTCTAGGTCCCACTGTAATATTGATAGCATTGTCTTTTCATAGGTGGGTTAGGGCTGTTTTGGTGTGGTAAGTTTTCAGTATAGGTTTTGAGTGACTTTTTGCAGGGGTTTGTGTTATTTCACAAAGTGTCTAGCCCTATTTGAATGTAGGCTGTGGGGCAAGGGCCATCTTTGATGGCCCTAGTCACCCAAAATAAAAATGCTCAAGACTAGTGTTCTTCACATCCTGTAGAGTCACCACACAAGCAAAAGCCCATCTGATTTAAACAAGGTGTCTAGCAGTGGGAGGACTGGGGTGTGCTATTCCTGAGGTGATGGTCACAATTTGAATATTTTTATTTGAAGTTAAGAAGACAGGTTGCCTGCTCTGGCCAGTCCAGGGACCTCTTCTGCGTCCTGCCTCCTGATGTAACTTACTGTTTCCTTGTAGGCAGGACGCAACAGAGACAGTCTGTATTAATCATTGCCCGCCACAGCCCCTGAGCAACAACACAGACACTGCTGTCTAGCTGACACCAACCTGCGCCTATTTTATAAAAGTCTGCTCCCCCTGAGATCAAAGCCTGGCTACTCCTCTGGTTGCAGGATGCAGCGCAACCCATAAGCGGGCACTTATTGAAGAAATACCGGCCAGCAAACACAAATCCCAGCATTTCGGGTGTATTGGTAGGAGTCAAAAGGCAAACTGTATGCCTGATTTTGCCATCAGAGTACCCTGCCCGGTGTCTCTGAGCAATTCAAGCACCATGTCAAAGGACATGTATTGGACTGAAGATGCAGTGTCAGGGATTCAGTTATTGACAGAACTCCCTTTGGGGAATGACAAGTTGTGAATCAGCCAAAATTTTCCAGGCTCTTTTCTTGAAACAGCTGAGATAGGGAACAGGTACATCTCAGGGAAAGGAGAAGAATGGAAAGGCAAGCTTGTCATCATTGACTTGGTGCAAGTGAGGGAGGTGCTGTGGTACCAAGTTGAGGGGTGCTGCAGGCAATCATCCTCGTAAAGGGATGACAAATTCTGATAAAAATCCTTCTACAATCAATCAGAATTGATGTCTTCTGGAATATTGCACCAACCAGGGTTGCATCACCTCTACTTGTATTGGTGTGGGAGCCCATGAGAATATATCAGAGCTTTGGGTTCCCTGAAGGTTTTGCGGGCAACTTCTTCAGATATAGGGCAGGATGGGATGATCTGCATGTGGCGCAGGTGTGCTTAATCTTGCAGTTAGTGATAGCACAGCTACCTTTGTTGTAGCACCAGCAGACATCTCGGGGCATACTGGCGAACTTCCTCGATTTGGCATCTGCTGCCACAGGCATAGGAAAGGAGTACCACAGGGGAGGTGGTATACCTGTAGTAGATGCATTGCAGAGCCAGAGCCTTTCAACATCTATGTCCCAGGCCATAAGTGGATTGGACTCCATCTTGTCACGCATAATCCTCCTGCGCTCTGTAAATGCCAATGATGGCGTCTATTTAGCACAGCATAGAGTCCAGCTAGTCTGGCCTCTTCTTGCACATGATGCTGATCATTCGTGTATATGACAGAACCCATCAGGCAGGGTCACTAGTTTTTGCTCTCTTCTTGGAGCTCATTTAGCATCTGCCCTCAAGCAACTTGAATATATTGAAGTGCTCCCGTTTCTTTACTTTTTTCCATAAGGACTCGGGGACTCTTTGGCCTCACACATGCTGGTGGACAGCATTAAGCCGGGACCTTGTATGCTGCACTTGCAGCAAAGGGAACCTCTACTGTGCCTAGGTCATGCACAAGGGAGGGGAATGAGAAAGAGGAGGAGGAGGAGGAGCTGGACGATGAGGAAGAGCTTGGGTGCTTTGAATGTTTGCACTTCTTACCTTTGTTCTTGCATGAGGCCGCTCTGCCACTGTCTTCCCCATTCGCTGGTGACTGTTCCATAGCTGCCATAGTGACTGCTGCCATCCCAGAGGCTCCGGTCGGGATTGCTACTAATGTGGTGGCACTACCTTCTGCTGGCTCACCTGGCACCAGGGTAGTAGTTTGCATTGGCCCCAAAGCTTGTGTTAGGCTGTGGTGTCTTGTGTGTCTGAATATGCCACATTGATTCGGCCCTTGGGGATTCGCAGTGACTGCTATGTGAGTGACTCCTCGTGCACCTTGTTCTCTGATGTAATCAATTGTGTGAATGTCAGTGGGTGTTTCTCCTCCAGTGACTACTTATCCTACCTCTGGATTGGGAACGTAACCCAGCCCTTCATTGGTGATAATGCTTTCCTGTGGAATGCCCGGAGGAAGAGCTGCTGGAATAACTCTGATGGGAGTTTCATGTTCTCCTGTACCTCAAAGACCACCGTCTCCATGATGAACTGGAAAAACTGCACTGACTCCTAGATGAGGAGTCCCATGATAGGTCCGATCATCTACCATGGGAACGCTGCTTGCTCTAGCAGCATTAGTGTGGGAAGGTGATTATGCCACGCCCACAAGGACGGAGCTTCATCACTGATCCACACACCAAGAATGCCTTTCCTGCTTATTTTCGAATGAGAAGGCCGGCCATCTTCTGACACAAATCGGGAGATGGCCGGCCTTCTCCTAAGGCCGGCCAAATCGGTATAATCGAAAGCCGATTTTGGCCAGCTTCAACTGCTTTCCATCGCAGGGCCGGCCAAAGTTCGAGGGGGCATGTCGGCAGTGTACCGAAGGCGGGACAGGGGCGTGGTTAACAGATGGCCAGCCTCGGCCAATAATGGAAAAAAGAAGGCCGGCTCTGACGAGCATTTGGTCCTTTTTTTGTTCATGACCAAGCCACAAAAATGTGCCCTAAATGACCAGATGACCACCGGAGGGAATCGGGGATGACCTTCCTTTACTCCCCCAGTGGTCACCAACCAACCCCCTCCCACCCAAAAACATTTTTTTGCCAGCCTCTATGCCAGCCTCAAATGTCATACCCAGCTTCATCACAGCACTATGCAGGTCCCTGGAGCAGTTTTTAGTGGGTACTGCAGTGCACTTCAGGCAGGCAGACCCAGGCCTATCCCCCCCCCCCTACCTGTTACACTTGTGGTGGTAAATGGGAGCCCTCCAAAACCCACCATACCCACATCTAGGTACCCCCTGTACCCTTTAAGGGCTATAGTAGTGTTGTACAGTTGTGGGGAGTGGATTTTGGGGGGCTCAGCACACAAGGTAAGGGAGCTATGTACCTGGGAGCAAGTTATGAAGTCCACTGCAGTGCCCCCTAGGGTGCCCGGTTGGTGTCCTGAAATGTGAGGGGGATCAGTGCACTACAAATGCTGGCTCCTCCCACGACCAAATGGCTTGGATTTGGCCGGGTTTGAGATGGCCGCCATTAGTTTCCATTATTGGCGAAAACCAATGGCGGCCATCTCTAATGCTGGCGATCTCTAAAGGCAGCCCAAATGTTGAGATTTAGCCGGCCCCAACCGTATTATCGAAACAAAAGATGGCTGGCCATCTTGTTTCGATTATACGGTCGGGAACGCTTCTTTCCGGGGCCGCCCCTAGAGATGGGCGCCCTTATAGATGGGCGACCCCGTTCGATTATGCCCCTCTTTATTACCTAGTACCCCTACCTTTCTGAGTAGGAGGCAATGACAATGGTTTTGAAGGTGAAATGCCTCATAATAACCTTAAAGCAGTCCTGCTGGTGAGAGGGGATGCAATTGTTGGCCGCTGCCATGTTAAATGTGGACACTCTCACATGCTCTCACAGACCTTTGCTAAAATGAAGGGGAAGAAAGTAAAAGGGGGAGTGGGGATGAAGGGGTGGATGGAGAAGAAGGGGCAAGAGAGCAAAGGGGAGGGCAGAGGGGAAGGAACTGATGAGGCCCCCACCCCAATTACACGTATACCCACACTTCTCATCCCACCATCCTCACTACACTCCCACACTCTCAGGATACAAGCTAATATACAGGATGCAATTCATATACACCTCTCATAAATGCTCCCAGTGCACACAATCACACAGTCAACAGCCCTGCCACCCTTACAAGACACATTTTAGCAGGTCCCTTCCAAGCAGTTCCCCCATCCAGGCTTGCATAAATTTGCAAATTGATGAAGAGAAGCACAGCATTGCATCATACTATAAGTGAACACTTTGCAATGTATTTAAAATTTAAATGGCTCTATCTATAATTGTTGATTTTCCCAGTAAGAATTAGTAAATGTGCTAACATAATTTGATTTCAACATAATGAGTGGGTGAGTAATTGTAGTACATTAGTGATCTGTCATTGAAACTGTTGCACTGAACAGAAATGACTATCATTAACCGGTAGAATTCAGCATTTAATGTTGTAGCTTAATTAGGTTGAATTCTATCAATTCATCATGTTAGCAGTGAGCTGGGTTCAGGCTTCCTTCTTAGGCAAATTGCAGATTTTTGTTCTTGTACTGGATTGTTGGCATTTTCAAAGTCATGAACATTCACAATAAAGTCAGTTCACTTTAGATAAATTAATTCCTAAAGGGCTACATCTGCTTTTCTGTGTTTTGGGGCTCCAGAAGGCAAATATTACAAATTATTTGTGTTCTCAAAGGGAATATGTGGTAATAGATAAGCTTTGACTAGGCTCTTTTAATTGACTATGTTTATTGCTTGATGGTGTTTCCCTTCCCTCTTCCCCTTTATTTTTTCTTTTTTCCTTTTTCTGGGGTAGGGAGTATAAAGGGATGAAAAACTGGGGGAAATTATCTGAGGTTATAGATGTTGTGTTACTTTCCCAAAACCCAGCATGCACTGCTATTATGCAGGCATATACTATCCCCCAAACTCTTTAATTAATCTCTTGAACAATTCTTCCACATCCTATTCCTCTGTTTCTTTGATCATTTTTATTGCTTCCACCGCTTAGCCTTTAATGTGGTCATGTACCACATCCCACTGATCTTCAGGAGGTACACGAAGGATTTTTCAAGTGGACACAGTTTTTTTCACCCACTCTTCCACTTTTTGATCTGCAACATCTTGAATCTTCTTTGGGAATATGCAATGCTGGATACTTTGGCTGCGTCTCTCCCAGCTTCTCAATCACAGTTCTGACCAAAGCAGACAATTCCATTCTCTCTTCCCTAAACATTTTCAAGAGTTCAAACTGCTCCTGATTAACTTTCTCTTGTTCTTCTAGCCAAGAACGGAGGCTTTTCATCTGAACTTTCCAATCTTCCATTTTCTTTGTGAAGAGAAATTGACTATGACATACACGCTACTGCCAGAGATAGAACCTGCTGAAGAAATATGCTTTACTCGGAATCCTCCTAGTTTCTTAACAACTCTTTATCAGAATATTTGTTACACTTTTCAAAATTCTAAATTCTACATTCGAATTCTAAATTTGAATCCTGTCCCATGATGCCACTTGTAGATTCCCTGGTGGTGAGGTTTTAAAAGTGGTAAGATGGAATAGATCACCTACACTACTTAAGGAACTTACAGAGAAAATTTGAGGAAACAGTAGATTATGAGTGTTATATATTGTGCAGTTTAAGGTTTGTCAAATTGTTTTCTCAGATGTTTAAGTTTTTAAAGTAATTTCAGACTAGAACTCTGAATTAAGATGGTTTATTGTACAAGAATTGTTGAGTTTTAAAATGTGTTAATAAAGACAGTTAAAAACAACAATAAATACTTGTTAATACATATTTTAAAACCCAGTTTAAAAAAACAGTTGTATTAAAACGTATTAAAGTGCAAAAGAGGGAAAAATTATGTTCTTACCTGATCATTTTCTTTCCTTTAGTCTTACCAGACCAGTACAGACCAGTGGGTTCTGTCCATCCACCAGCGGAAGGAGGCAGAGAAAATAGTACCAAGTACTTCACCCCTTAAGGGTATCATGCAGCCTGGAATACTCAGTATTTCGAATAGCCAAGCAAAGGTGCTCTCAACTGCTACAAACAAGAAAACAGGAAAACAGCTCACTGGAAAGCCAAGAGTGTCCAGGTGGGAGACCTTCCAGGGCTATTGTGTGACCAAGGGCCAGCCAAAGCACCCATCGAGGAGGAAGGATAGGCACCATTCAATCCTTCTGTCTGTCATGGCGACGCACCCCTGAAGCAGGAGAAGTGGTTCATCAGAAAAGCACAGTTGAGAGCTGGCATTACAAAGTGGAATGGA
The DNA here is from genome assembly GCF_901765095.1 of Microcaecilia unicolor. Classification (NCBI taxonomy): domain Eukaryota; kingdom Metazoa; phylum Chordata; class Amphibia; order Gymnophiona; family Siphonopidae; genus Microcaecilia; species Microcaecilia unicolor. The sequence goes on from NC_044032.1 coordinate 383,081,242, forward strand.
GAACAAGGGTGAAACCTGTCCTCCTGAAATGGTCTCCATTTCCAGAAGACCAAAATGCACTCAGTATGCGACACACAGGAGTGGAGCCCTAGAAGAAACAACAATGAAGCAAACCAAAGAAAACAAACAGGGTGGGCATCTAGACTGGTCTGGCATGACTAAAAGAAAGAAAATTATCAGATAAGAACATAATTTTTCCTTCCTTGTCATCAATACCAGACCAGTCCAGACCAATGGGATGTAGCAAAGCAGTCATAGCATAAGGGCAAAAAAGGAACGACATGAACAGAAGAACAGCAATGCCTCAAAAGAACAAAGGAAAAATGTAGAAAGATGCCAAGCTACATCTAAAAAGGACCTGCATCAGGAGTAGACACCAAGAGGTCCCCAACTGCTTGAAGAAAACAAAGTCCTTGACCAGAGAGCAAAGCAGAGGCACCTGGAAGGAAGCCAGTGCCCTGAGACTCAGAGGAGCTCAAGGAAGGAGCCTAAGGACTTTCCGATGTCCAGAACAAAGAAGTAGAACCCCAACCACTGACCGAAGGAAAGTCATGGGGTCCCAAGGCTGCCTGTGAAGAGCCCCGCAGAGAGAAAAGAACCCACACAGGCACCAACGACCTCAGCAGCTGTCGATGAAGTCACAGAATAGAGAGGAAGCAATGTACCACTCTCCAAGCCGATGCTTTGTCGAGCCACTGCCAGAGTCTCAAGGCATTATCAAAAGGGGCCTGAACTCCGGCATGCGGACCAAGAGAACTATGTCCCACCAAGAAAGACAGAGGGAGATGCCACCAACCGAAATAGAGGTAGGCACCACCAACTTGAATTCAGCCAGTTGAACCAAGAGTCCCCTAAGAGATGGGACCGGGCCGCAACCGAGTGGCAGACAGCCCGCGACCTCAAAGGAAAACAGAGATGCACTCCCTACTGAGGTAGAGACAGAGGCAAAGTTCCATCAGCAAAGACGGAACTAACCAGCAAGGCCAAGAGGGACTGTGGTACCATCCAAAGATGGGCTCACTTTGACCTCTGTAAGATGGGCCACTGCCCACAGTAAAGGAGGAGACCCACTCATCTGACAAGGACGAAATTGCAGGTACCTAACAGAAAAGTTACTTGTTCCAAATGCAGGAACAGAGCCCCACCCGAGAGCCAGAGACGGAGGTCTGCTACCTGTCCAGAAGCCAGGACAGACACCACAGCCTAAGGTAGAACCATGTCCCAAATACAGGGATTGTATCCTGCTCCATGAGCAGAGCGGAGACAATGCCCCGACCTCCAGAAATGAAGGCACGCTCCATCATCAGAAAGAAAGAAACTCCCCTCAAGGAAAAAGGAAATAAAGTGATGTGCCACATCTGGGAACAGAACACCGCTTGAGCTCCTAGGAGGTACCCATGAGCGGGCCCCAGACCACCTGCAATGAGAGAGACATGTCTGGCTCGCAATAAAGGAGCCCGACTCGCAATGCAGAGATATTGGAAGGCTCAACCTCTAGAGGCAGAGCCAGGATCCCTGTCCAGAGGTGGCCACCCTGGAGTGATAGCCCGAGGCCCGCCACCCAGAGACCCAGCTCAGCTTGATCAGCAGAGAAGGAGTAAGGCCTGACCTCTAGAAATGAAAAAAGGCTTGGCATCCAGAGATGCAGCAAGGTGCAACATCCACAGACGACATAAGGAGCGACCTCCAGAGATGGGTCAAGTCTCGACAGCAGGAGATGGACCAAGGCTCAACTTCCAGAGATGAAGCAAGGCTTGTTACCCCTAGATGGAGCAAGGCTTAACATCCGAAGATTGAGTAAGGCTCAACAGCCAGAGAAGGATCAAGGCTCGACCTCCAGAGAAGGATCAAGTCTCAACCTCCAGAGAGGGAGCAAGGCTCGACCTCTGGAGAGGGAACAAGGCTCGACCTCTGGAGACGGAGCAAGGCTCAACTTCCAGAGAAGGAGCAAGGCTTGATCTCCGGAGAGGGAGCAAGGCCTGACCTCTGGAAAGGGAGCAAGGCTAGACATCCAGAGGCTAGACATCCAGAAACTAATCAAGGCCAGACATCCAGAGACAAAGCAAGGCTATAAACCAGAGATGGACCAAGGTGGAAACACCAGAGCTGGGGCTACGCAGCCACGCTCCATATGCAGCACCAGGTTAGCACCACACGGTAGAAAATAGACAATATTTTCTGCCACGCATATCGGACGCATGTAAATAATGGAATTACCACCTGGGGCACGTGGTAGCCGGGCAGTAGTTCCAAATTGACGTGCGTACGATGCGTATAGGCGGTTACGCATCTTAGTAAAATGGCCCCTTTGTGACTTGCCAATGATCTTTGTTAAGTTTATGTTTGCTGGAGATCTGAAATATGTAGCAATTATCTAATGAAGATAACATTTAGTGGAGCTCAATATGTCATTTTAATTGAAGCACTGTGCAGATTCAGTCCAATAAAATGCCCTCAGGTCAGGCTAAAACTTTGTTTGCTAGGTATATAAAATATGGCTAAGCTTAGCACTGTAAATGTCAAAGGACTAAACTTGCCCTTTCAAAGGCAGATGATGTTCAGAGCATTGTCAGGCTGCAGATCAATACTGCATCCAGGAAACACATCTCTGAATGCAAGATAACATAGAGAAATACAATTCCAAAAATACATCTTGTGTTCTTTGCTTCAGTCCTTAAAAAACAAAATAAAGCAGGTGTCACTATCCTGATAACTAAAAATAGAAATGTGGACTCAATAAGAAGATTCCCAGGAGTGAGGAGAAGACATATCTTTTAATGCATTAATAAATACAACCAGAACAACTAAGGTCGATATATGTACACTAATAAGAATCAGTATTCCTTCTTTGAAGAGACTTTATTCTGCTTCCATTTGCAAAAGGATCATTTAATGAAGGGGGTGACAATAACATTACACTGAATATTGTTCTTAGGCATGATTTATTTATGTATTTATCGATTTGTTCAAACTTGATTTACCCGCCTTCTCAACAGAGGCTCAGGGCAAAGCACAACAATAACATAATTTATAAAATTAAATATAAACACTATAATATCATAACAAAATAAAATGTTAACGTCAGGTGCTCTACTGGAACCCACAAAAACCCTGGAAAAACAGACAAGAATTGACTAGCTGATAGAGGTGTAGCAAACCTGCCTCTGTCTGCATCTCACCAGGATGCATGTTCTGTAGACTAGCAAATAATTGGAAAGCTAGTGTAAGCCATTCTTGCAGTGGAGGCTACAAGGACAATCAGTAAACTCAAACTCCAGATGGCTCATAAATACGTAATAGGCCACCCATGCAATAACTTAAATACCAAAACCCAGGATCTTGATATTGATTTCTCTCATAGTCTCATGCACTAAAGTGCAAAATGACTACAAAAGTGCATTTGATGTGAAAAACAATTGTGCAAAACCCCAGCAAATACACATAAATGCAGAGTCTGGCATTTTGCACTATTTTGCCTTAAAATGCACTTTGCAAAAGTACATGTCACAGGAATAAAAACTGTTGTACAAAAGTTAAATCAAATTTGGCATTAATGAGCTGTTGTGATACAAAATCTTGCAAAGCAGCTCATTGATGCCAATAACTGCAAAAATTAATGTATGAAAAAGTCTTCTTGATGGAGACATCATTATTTTTCGGGTGATTAGGGGAAAAACATTTACTTTTTTTGCATAGTGACAGTATGATTTAAACCATTAGTTCTCAAACCTGTCCTCGGGGACCATCAGCCAGTCAGGTTTTTAGGATATCCCTAATGAATATGCATGAGAGAGATTGGCAAATAATGGAGGTGGCAGGCATGCAAATCTGTCTCATGCATATTCATTAGGAATATCCTGAAAACTTGTCTGGACAGGTTTGAGAACCACTGATTTAAATGGCACTTATGATCCAAATTGAAGGCCCCCTGATCCTCCTAAGGAGCCACCGATATATGGTAAACTAGTGGCCCAGTTCAGAATATCAATGACAAAAAAAAGGTTCCTTTAATTTTCCCCCTCTCTCACTGGAGGAGTCTCAGGCCCTTGGTAATCTGGTACCCTCCCATACTGAACTGGAGACATCAGTGGTAAAATTAACACTCACCCAACTCTTAAAATTACAAAAAGTGAGGGCCAGCCCTGCCCCTACCCATTCCCCCATCCTCCTAAGTCCATGATTCACCCAAGGGGCCTAGGGAACATAATATCAATAGTATCCTAAAATCAGTAGTATCCTTTTACTTGCTGTTTTTGATGTCTGCCTATCATCTCATATTTTTAATATATGTGATATAATGCTGTTGCGTTGTATTTTATATTTTAATATGTTGAATTTTGCCTCGAGCTCCAGTTAATAAGATGGGTGAAAAATAAATAAACTCTCAAAACACTTCTTATGAAATATATCTATGGATCCAGATGAGCCAATAGTTGAATATCACAAAAACAGGTGCTAACCTATGAACTTGTGTGGGTTTATTACATGAGACCTGAAGTAATTAAATAACATGACCATAGCTGTTCTTACTAAACAGTTGAGCCACCATAGTTAGAAATAACTTCAGTCTTCATAGAATTTTCTCTGATGTTCATAGTGCTTCAGAGGAAGAGATCACTCTTCCTGGAATCACATTTGGCTCTGGGCTGAGTTATTCCAGAAATATTTCAAAAGGTGGCCAAGAAGTCTCCCTTTTTTAGGGTAAAATTCAAAGACTTCACCCTTTCCTTGATCCAAAGGATGTTTAGTCTCTTCTTTTTACATTAGTAATGAGTCATGTTGATTACTGTAATGCTCTTTTATAGGCATTACTAGCTCTTCTCTTCATCGTTATCAACGCATTCAAAATATTGCTGTCAAGCAACTTTGTTCAGCAGATAGGTTTGATCAGGTATCCACAATTTTGAAAACATCGTTGGTTGCCAGTTCAACAGAGAATCAAATTTAAAATTGCACTTCTTTCTTTTCAATATATTCTTCCTTTCTACCTTCTTTTGAACTTCTACATCCCTAGAAGATTCTTAAGATCTTCATGAGCCTTTCTTTTGTCTTTGTCATCTCCTTCACTAATTCACCTGGAGGCTACTCATTGTGCTGCATTTTTTATATCAAGCTCCATTTCTCTGGAATCTTTACCTCTCTTATTAAGGTCAGAGAAAAATATCTCTTATTTGTTGTCAGTACTTGAATCTAGTCTTTCTTTAGCAAGTTATCCCATTCCCTTTGTCGATTTTCTTAAAGTTTTAAGTGTTATCTTAGGGGCCCTTTTACTAAGGCGTGTAGGTGCCTATGCATGTCCAACATGCACCATAATTGGAACTACTGCCTGGATACCATGTGCCCTGGGTGGTAATTCCATTTTTGACGCGCGTCCAAAACATGCGGTAGAAAACATTTGTTTATTTTCTACTGCGTGGTGCTTACCCGGCGGTTATCGGCAGTTTACATGCGCTGGCCACTTACCACCCAGTTAGCGCATGAGACCCTACCTCTACATCAATGGGTGGCGGTAAGGTATCATTCTGAAAATGGACGTGCGCTGGTTTTAATTTAGCTGCACATTCATTTTCGGCCACAAAAAAATGCCTTTTTTCCAGGTGCACTAAACAATTTACCTGTGCACATCCAAAACATGTGCCTACACCAGCACAGGCCACTTTTCAGCACGCTTGAATAAAAGGACACCTTAGATAAGTTGTCTTTTCAATTACATTTTTCAGAGTTGACCAGGAAAAGCTTTTACTTTCTCCCCCAAATTCTACAAATGGCACTATAAGTAGTGCAAGCTAATTCGGCTGCACAGCCAAATTTTACGCACAACTTAATTAACAAGTCAGTCAGCACTGATAATTGTGGCACTAATTGGCTTTAATTATAATTTACACATACAGCTTTCTAGATGTATTCTATAATGTGGTGCATGTAAATTCTAATGCATGCAGCTGAAAAGGAGGCATGGCCATGAATGTAGAATAGGCATGTCATGGGCGTTAAAAATACTATGTTCACTATTATAGAATACACCTGATCTGCGCCTAAGTTAGGCACGGGTATTTAGGTCTTGCTTTAGGTGGCCTAAATGGGTGCTCCTACATTTTAGTCTCAAGAACAACTGCTAAATGTATTCTATAAACTATGCCTAACTTTAGGCATAGTTTATAGAATCGCACTAAGCGTGTGTTTTTTCGGCACCAATTTTTAAAGCACCATCTATAGAATTTTGCCCTCTGTGGATAATCCGTTTGATCAGAGACCTCTTTGATAAGAAAATCTCTTACTGTGCTAATGCATGCTTTTTTTAATTAGTAGGTTGGATTACTGTAATGCCTTGTTTCAAGGTATACAACAAGAAGACATTTGCCATCTGCAAGAGATGCAAAACACTGCTATGAGAATTAAGCTCAAGAAAATATGTGCAGGTTGCTCCTCTCTTTAAGGAGGAGCATTGGCTGCCCATGGCATTCCAAATTCCTTTTAAGATTCTGACGTTTAACACCTATGGTTTATTATTCTGGGCAACCTGGGTGTGTAGACCTAGTCAGCAAAATGTATTATTGGTTTCTTCATTTCAACTCATTCACTAAGATACGATTCATCAAGCTACTTTCACAGTAATTGCCTTCACATTATGGAATGATTTGCCAGCAGATCTGTGATTGCCAATATCATTTGCACATTTTATAAATGGACTTATAACTTATTTTTTAAAAAAGTCATGTAAGTAATTAATTTTTTATGAAATCAATAGGTCACAATGTAGGGGGTGGAGGGAGTCTGGAGCCACAATGCAGAAAGCCATAAAACTGCCAGGTTTTCTTATTTTTTCCCCTCCTTTTTTTAATATATTCTTTCTACTCTGTTGTTAGTTTTATTTGTATTGTTACTGTAAACAACTCATATATCAAGTACAGTGCACTCCATTTAAGTGCACGTCGGATAAATGCATGCTCTGTTTAACTGCATGCCATACTTCGGTCCCATTTTTGGTGCCATCAATTTCTATGGGGACAAACTTCGGTTTAGCACACCACTGATAAGTGCAAGATTCACTTATATGCATGGTTTAAGACCGTTCCTTTGCAGGAAAGACTCCGCATAAGCACACGCATGGAATATGGAAGCCGATTGGCGCGTGACAAAGGGGTGGTAAATTTGTGTTACGTACCTCACCTGTAGTGCGGCCCGCAGGGCCGGTTTGCCTCCGAGCGCTTTCTCAGTAGCGGTGGCCAGCCATGCTGGTGGTCGTCATCGGCTATGCTCGGCCTGGGCTCGATGGCCGGCCATGCGAATGGCGGCATCGGTCGTGCTCGGTCCGGTCTCGATGTCCAGCCATGCAGATGCGGCCGGGGTGGCCGGTCAGGTTGGCTATCGGCATCTGTCAGGCTCACTTCAATATCTTAGCCGGCCATTTTGGTTCGGTCCTGGAGGCCGGCCATGCAGACTGTCGGCGTCCAGGAGGTGGGGCTTCCTTCTGGCGCGGATCTTTCGCCTCGCCTGATTGTGCGAGATTGGCTGTTTCTCGCTGGTGCTCCACCCCTCTCCAGCTGCTAGGATCGTTCTCTCCAGCTGACAGGAGTTACTGCTGATGAGGGGACTATTGAAGAGCCACAGTCTCCTTCATACTTTGCTTCGGCTTCTATTGTTATAGAGGTTTGGTGCTTGTGATTGAGCGTTCTGCTGTCTACTTTGCTGTCCACCCTGACTATTGGACCAGACCCGACTATTCTCTGTTCTGCTGCCTGCCCTGACTCTCGGATTGGACCTGATTATTCTCTGTTCTGCTGCCTGCCCTGACTCTTGGATTGGACCTGACTATTCTCAGCTTTGCTGCCTGCCACGGCCGGTGGCTGTGCGACCCCGCTCGAATCCAGAAGTCCTGGTGGCCACCTGCACCTGGGGGCTCAGCTGCCTGACCGAGTATGGCACTCCTCTTCAGTCCACCGTGCTCTGTCAAGGCACAAGGGCTCACAACCGCAGTATCGCAGGAATCTTAACAATTTGAAATCTCGTTGGTTAACTGCCACAGGCAGAATAAGCAAAAGAATGTTGTTAGAGTGTACACTGGAGTCGTTGTTGTCGCGCAACTGTAAGACTTTAACACTGACTGAACAAATAGAAGTTCTTAAAAAATTAGAAAACAAAGTCAAGCATCTATTGCTAAAGAATATGGTGTCAATCCCAGTCAAATTTCACGTATCTTGAAGCAGAAAGTCCAGCTTCTGGAAGACTGGCAAAACAATACAAATCCACAACGGAAACAGGCGGGAAAAGCTGAGGATGTAGAAGATGCTCTTCTTCGGTGGTTTTCTCAAGTCAGGAGCAGACAGTTTCCTGTCAGTGGTCCACTGCTTATGGAGAAAGCTAATCAGCTAGCTGAAAGTCTAGGACTAACTAAATTCAAAGCCACTGTTGGATGGTTGGAAAGATGGAAGGAGAGGAACAACATAAAATTAAAGAAACAGCATGGTGAAAAACAAGACGCTGATGACTTTGGTGCAGGGGCGTAGCTACGGGTGGGCCTGGATGGGCCCAGGCCCACCCAGTTTAGCCTCAGGCCCACCCAGAAGATCCTTACCCTCTCCCACCCCTGCCGCAGTGCTTCTTTTAATGCTTTTGGCGCTGCTGTGCACAGTCTCCCACCCCCGAGGCGGCGCTTAAACTTCGCTACGGCGCTGCCTGCCTGCAACTCTACGTCCGACTTCCTACTCCGGGGCCTTCCCTCTGCTGCGCTGATGTAACTTCCTGCTTACGGAGGCGGGACACGGAAGACGTCGGACGTCGGTGCCGCATCTGTAGAGTTGCTGGCAGGCAGGCAGCGCTGTAGCAAAGTGTAAGCGCCGCCGCGGGGGTGGGAGACTGTGCACAGCAGCCAACAGCATTAAAAGAAGCGCTGCAGGGGTGGGAGAGGGTGAGGAAGTCAGTGGGGTGCTGGCCCAGGAAGGGGAGGGGAGGGAACAGAAGGCTGAAGGGTGCTGGACTTGCCAGGGGCAGAGGGGAAGATGGAAGGAAGGGGAGAGGTTTGGGATTTGCAGAGGGGAAGATGGAAGGAAGGGGAGAGGTTTGGGATTTGCAGAGGGGAAGATGGAAGGAAGGGGAGAGGTTTGGGATTTGCAGAGGGGAGGTTGGAAGGAAGGGGAGAGGTTTGGGATTTGCAGAGGGGAGGTTGGAAGGAAGGGGAGAGGTTTGGGATTTGCAGAGGGGAAGATGGAAGGAAGGGGAGAGGTTTGGGATTTGCAGAGGGGAGGTTGGAGGGAAGGGGAGAGGTTTGGGATTTGCAGAGGGGAGGTTGGAGGGAAGGAGAGAGGTTTGGAATTTGCAGAGGGGAGGTTGGAGGGAAGGGGAGAGGTTTGGGATTTGCAGAGGGGAGGTTGGAAGGAAGGGGAGAGGTTTGGGATTTGCAGAGGGGAGGTTGGAGGGTAGGGGAGAGGTTTGGGATTTGCAGACGGGAGGTTGGAGGGAAGGGGAGAGGTGCTGGATATGCAGGGGGGGGGGTGGAGGGAAAGGGTTGATGTCCTGGATACGCAGAGGGTTGAAGTGAAGGGGAGAGGTGCTGGACATGTAGGGGGGGGCTGAAGGAGAGGTGCTGGATATGCAGATGATGGCTGAAAGGAAAGGAGACAGATGTGGACCTGCAAGGAGGGCTGGAGCAAAGGGAAAAAGGTGTTGGACCTATGGGAGGTGTTAGAGGGAAGGGAGAGAGGTGCAGGGAGAAAGAGCCAGATGCATAAGGGGAAGGAAAGAGAGGAAGAGAAGCTGGTTGGGGGGTGGGATCAGAGAGGAGAGGGACACATTGGTGTGTGTGGAGGAGGGAGAAAGGGGACATAGGGAAGTATACAGATACAGAAGGGAGATGATGGGCATTAGGTGGGAGCATGGGGACAGGGACACAAATGTGAGATGCTGTATGGGGATGGCACATGGGCACAGAGGGGCCTGACAAGGGGGAGAATAGGAATACAGAAGGGATATGCTGGGCATGGGGTGCATAGGTGCACAGAGGAATGATGATGGATGAGGGGATATGAACACAGGGGAGATACTGGACAAGGAAATATAGGAAAACAGAGATGGGAGATGGATGATGGACATGAAGAAAGAAGAAATGTCAAATAGGAGACACTGGCAAGTTATTTAAGAGAAGACAGAGGGAAGCAGAAACCAGAGACTGGGACCAATATGATTTGAGAAAAAATGACCAGACAACAAAAAGGTATTAAAAAATATTTTATTTTCAATGTTGTGAATATAACATGTTGGATTTGAAATGTACATCTTGCCAAAGTTGATGTTAAACATGGCTGGGGTCCAGAACAAAAATCTAGGAAAGGACCCCAAAGTCCATTACCAGGCTGCGCCTTCAGCTTCCAGCATGCAGGCTTTCTCTAGCCAAGGAACCAAGCACAATTGCCCTAGTTCCATCCCCTAACACTATCCCTGGCATGTGCCATCTTTATATTTTGCACAGGAGCAAATGCTTTTCTTTCTTGTTTCTCTGGTGTTGTACTACATGCAAGGTCTAATTTCTTGGGGTTTCCATTTAATTTATATTTCTAGAGTTTGTGGTCACTTATTCTGTATTTGGCATTTGTGTCTTGTTTGTGTGACTGAGGTATTCTGTTAGCATGAAGTTTCCATGTAGCATTCTGTAGTAATTTGGCTTGTTCAGCTTTCCTGATAAATGTATTTGTATTTTAGGGCCCTACTATAATATTTAAGGCACTTCTTTTTCATAGTTAGGATCTTTGTTTTTTGAAGTTAGTGTTGGCATGGTAGATTTGTTCTAGGTTCTGAGTGACTTTTGTTTTATAGATTTTTTTAAAGTTAATTTATAATATGTCTGTAATTGAGATTACACTAGAAAACAAAATTTCTTTGTATGATGAGTTTTATGGAGAATTGTCCTTGCTGTGCTCTGTATCCATTGTTGGTGGAGAGCCAGGAGGTTCTCTGGATGCAGAATGTGTGGCTCAATGGGGCTGAATAGTGCAGTCTATTGTACTTCCCTTAGCTCTCAATGAAGCCTGCACTGCAACCCTCATTGAAGTTATGGAGAGTGTGGTAGGGACAGAGCATGGGTGCATCAGGTTGCTGTTTTTTCTCTTTCAAAAAAGTTGGCAACTCTAGTGCCCACCCATCCAACCTGTTGGCCCACCCAAAAATTGCCTTCTGGCTACGCCACTGCTTTGGTGCTGAAAATTGGGTTGTTTCAGTTCTTCCTACCATCTTGAACGAGTTTGCACCTCATGACATTTTCAATGCTGATGAAAATGGTCTCTAATGGTGAGTGATTCCTGATGGAACACTTGCATTCAAACAAGCTGAAACTACAGGAAGTAAAACGTCGAAGGACCGACTGACGATCCTCCTTTGCTGCAATATGGATGGGAGTGAGAAATTGGAACCACTCATCATTAGAAAGAGCAAACAGCCTCGTTGCTTCAAGAATGTTAAGTGACTTCCTGTGTCATACAAGGCTAACGCAAATTCATGGATGACTGGGGAAATTTGGAAGCAGTGGCTAAAGAAGTTAGACACTAGAATGAGGGCACAAAGCGTCAGATTTTGTTGCTTTGTGATAATTGTGCTGCACACAGTGATGATGTCAGGCTGTCTAATGTCAAGGTGGTCTTCCTGCCACCAAACACTACCTCTCTGATCCAACCTATGGATCAGGGCATAATCGCCAATTTCAAACAACATTATCGGGCTCTTGTGCTACGTCGTCTGATGGACATTATGGATGACCAGACTGGCAAAGGATAAACCTGCTGTTCAACTGGCTCGTAATCTATCACTGTTGGATTCCCTACATATGCAGAAAGAAACCTGGAATCATGTTACACAGGCAACCATTGTGAACTGCTACAAGCGGGCAAGCTTTGTTAAGGATGTGGAGAGGGATGAAACAGATGCAGCTGTTGCAAACGCGTCAGATGAACAGGCTATTGACATCCCAGCTGGTGTTACTGAAGAGGAGTTTCATCACTACGTAGCTGTTGATTACGATCTACAAACAGCTGACAACAGCACTGATGTTGAGATATGCACCTACACGCAGGCAATGGCTGATGATGAACCAGATGATGAAATGAGCAGCGAGGCACATGCTGACAAAATTCAACAACCTCCTGTCACTTTTGCAAGAGCACTGGAGAGTCTCAACACGTTGCAGGCCTATCTGGAGGCCACTGGATGTTAGTACTATGACAGTTTTTACCGTCTGGCAGATGTAGTCTATGGAACTCACAGACACAAGAGTGTACAGAGGACTATGACTGATTACTTCAAGTAAGCCTAACATCAGTTAATGGAGACTGTATACTGAACGTATAATAAACAGTACTGTACATATGTTTATCAGATGTCAAGCTTCTTTGGGTCACAACGGTTAAGTGCACGCTCCGGTTAACTGCATGTATTTCTTTGGTCCCAGACCCTTGCACTTACGCGGATTGCACTGTATTAATAAACTCAATTAAACTAAACAAACTTTTTAGTTCTGCTGATGGGGTTTTTTTTTGTGCGTTTGAGTTCTGTCGATGTGTTTGTTTTGTGCTTTTCAGTTCTGCTGATTGGTTTATTTTGTGCTTTTCAGCTCTGTTGATGTGTTTGTTTTGTGCTTTTAAGTTCTGCAGATGTGTTTGTTTGTGTTTTCCTATTTGACTATGTTCTGGCTATTCTGGTATTCCCCACTCTGATGTTTTATCATTTTTGTCCAACAAGCAGATGTTGTACCTTTCCTTTTGTTATTGTGGTTAGGTTACCCTTATCTCTCTACCTCTACATTTAATTATTAACTGCTTTGATGAACTGGAAATGTGCTATAATAAATGTACTAATAAACTAATGCATTAGGCCTTGATAAAGGGAGTTACAGTGGCATATGATAATGCTGTTAGGGCAGTGGTTCCCAAACCTGGTCCTGGAGGCACCCTAGCAAGTCAGGTTGTCAGGATATTCACCATGAATATTCATGAGAGAGATTTGCATGCAAATAGTGGATATTCTGAAAACCTGACTGGCTGGGGTGCCTCCAGGACCAGGTTTGGAAACCACTGCCTTAGTTAGACCCTTCAGACACAGGTAGTACAGATCAAGCACCAAAATGAGTAAATGTAACATATCAGAGTGATGAACAACTAGAGCCAGACTTATTTACATTTATTTTTAAAGTTTGATATATAGCTTGTCATAAAAATACAGTACAAAGTGATTAACAATAAAATACTTTACACCCATGGCTTAATAACTACCTTCAAAGTTACAATAAAATGCATCAGCAGGCTACCTCAAACTTTTATCATCTCACATTTTACAAATCCCCTGCATCGCTCAGAATAAAGGTTTATTAAGGACTGAGAACTTTAATTTCAAAATCTACATGACTCAATACTTTGAGATAAAGAACAGTGGAAAAGTTATCTAAGCAATGGCCTAGGATGGATTCAAGGCAGAGAGAGCAAGTGAGTGAAACAGCATTGAGGAAGAAAAGAGGAAAGAAAAGGAATTGAAAGAAATCCAAAGAAGTGCAAATAAGGCACTTTTCTTCCATCCTGCGTCTATGAGCAGAAAAGACCTGTAAATCAGGTCCTGAAAGATTTAAAACAATACATTAAAAATACAGCACATACGACTTTCCATTTAAAGGGCACAAGATATTGATTTTAAAGCAAAACAACCTTGTTACATAAAGGGCAATAGGTCAACCACATTCATAGTGTTAAAGCTCCCTAAGAAAACCATCTCTTGATTCATCTGTATAACTAAAAGTCTGTCATTAGAAACTTTTGAAATTCAAAATGCCCTTACTTCCTTTTTAGTATTTTCAACAAAATGTCCAAACCTCTTTCTGACTAGAGGCTGACCGAAACTGCTTTTTCAGTTTTAGCCGAACCCAAAGCTGCTAGACATATCAAACTGTAGAATTAAAATTTCCCTACCTAAGCTCAGTTCTTTCCTAAAATTGGATAGCAAACTTGTTAAGACAGTCTCTGTACTAAATCCAGGTCTGAACCCGGATTGAGACCTTTGCAGTATAGAATGTGATTGAAGATATTCTATAAGTTGAGAAGTCACATAACCTTTACTAACAAAGGTATAGAGGCCACCGGCCTATAACTGGATATTTCATTCCAACTAGACAAGGGGATCTTCGGAATAGGAGTAAGAATTATTCTACCTTTGTCTTTAGGCACTAAACCTTGAGATAGAACAAAAGAGATTTAATGTAAGATAACAAATTAATAAATCTGGTGCTGACTTTGACAGATAACTGGGGCAAGGGTCAAATAAACAATATGAAAACAAATACTTAGAAAGACTGAATCTAATGATGGTAGTAAAAAGGAGGACCATATCCTATCTGCTGGTAGGCATGCTGTAGAATTATTAAGTAGGCTAAGATAATCATCCAAGGCAGAACTAAGGCAATTTAGTTCAGCTCAGATTTTATCAATTTTCTTTGCAAAATAGTTAGCAAGTTGATCCCCAAATGGGATAGGTTCATTAACAGCTGATACAGATTGAGTATCTAGCATTTAATTAACTAAGGAATAAAGCTTCCTAACATTCATAGAGAAATCATCTATGTACTTTGCATAGTAAGAAGTTTTAGCTTCCTTGATTTTATGTTTATATTCCTTGGATAATTTTTTCCAGGTAGACCAATTTTCAGCAGTTTTAGACTTTGCCCAGGTGCGTTCTTGACATCTACAACTCCTCTTCACTACTAGGAGTTCATCTGAAAACCATGGAGATAATTTCTTAGTGGGCCTAAATTTTGTTCTTTCAGGCACTATTAAGTCCAATATCCTCTTACTTGTGTTATCACAAAATTGAAAGAAATCCAAAGAAGAAGAAGCTGTCAGTAGCTGGTTAATGTCAGTAGCTGGTCAGAATTCCGTAGCATTAACTTTGTCCCTTGTTACAAGACAAGTTAAACATGTTAATGGAATTAGCATATGCTAATACGGTAGCACACTTTAACAAATCTGGCCCTTGAGACCTCTTTCAAATAGAAAGTGTATTTGTTTCTTTAATCTTAAAACATAAAGGGCAAATTCACTAAGCTACATTAGCTGTTAAAAGCAGATTTTAATATGTACTAACAGCATGGTACCATGCTAACAGAGCATTGCATTAATGTTAGCATGTGCTAATTGCTATGTTAAACAGTTAACAGTATGGGGGGAAAAAAGAGTCAATAACCAACCACAGCAGTCCGCAAAGTCAGAAAGGAGCAGTCAAAAAAGCCAGCGGCCGTATGATAATAAGCACTTTATTAGAAAAGCGACCTTTATCAATAAAGGGTGTGAGTGATTATTGTCCAGACTTCAGGTCAAACATGTTGCCAGCCCTCCAAATTTCTTTTTTTTTTTGGGGGGGGGCAACAAATTCCCTCCTCCCTACCTAATGAGTACCTTTGCTGGCGGGGTTGCTGAACCGCCCCTGCCAAAAAGTTCCTGCTGAGCTGCTCTCTTCCTCTTCACACTACTGCATTAACCTGAAAGTTGGCAGGGTGCCCCCCAGCTGCCAACATTGGGACTCCTCGTGCATGCTCAGTTTGCAACATGAGGAGGAGGGGAGTGCCTCAAGAGGACATTTCTTTGGCTGACAGGGCTTTGTCATTTCCATCAGCCATTTAATGGGTGCAGGTTGCAGGGGGCTCAGATGGTAGTACTGTGCCCAACATGTATCAGCATCATAAATGCCTGTATCAGGGGCAAAGTATATAATTTTTAGGACATAAAACCAAACCTGGTACAGAATGTTAAAAAGCCAAAAAGGTCACCTACTTTAAAAATTGCTGGAAATCATCCTTACAACTTAGATATAATTCAGTGAAATTACTGTCTGCAGAAACTTGTTGCATGACATATATATGAATTAAGAGCGGTTTCAAAAGTATGTGAGATATATGAGAATATAATTAACAGTCCCAATTCCTCCATTAAGATCCAGCATGTGACTATTTAAATTAAAATGCAATAGCTCAGATTTCACAACCATTCCATTTCTCATACCCTTGTAAAGCTAAAAATGTTTAGCATAGCCTGCTCCTTTTAGATCTGCTATCCACGGGTTAGTAAGAACTTCTATATTTAATGTGGAATCTCTGCTCTTTACCCTGAGTGTCACCCGCTGAGCTGAGTGACTGAAATAGTGAAGTGAAAGCATAAAATCCATGACTTCAGTCTAGCTATCTTGGGTGAGACCAGCTGCAGCTGCTGTTTCATTAGGTCTTTGGGAACCATGGCAGAAAAGTCAAACTAGCGATCCTAAGGAATGAGGCTGGTCTGATTTTTAAAGATGCCAATATGAGAGACAGGCCTACTGAGAGAGGGAAAAGGAGAGGTGAGACAGGGGAAAGTGATGATGAAATCACTAAGAAGCAGTGTATTAAAATACGGTGAGCTAAAACAGTTTAAAGTTTATAAATGCAACTTTAGTTTAGATCTTATAAGCCTATCAAACAATTATATTAAATATGTGACAGCATCATCTACCTCTTTCACTGCTCTCTTTTGATTTATTTCATTATGAATTTGTTGCATTGAAAATACATCACTATGTTGCCAGTGTAACTCATTAATGGGATGGGACTTGATATATGACTTTTCTGTGGTTGCAATCAAAGCAGTTTATATGTTATATACAGGTACTTATTTTGCACCTGGAGCAATGTAAGCCGCATTGAGCCTGCCATGAGTGGGAAAGCGCGGGATACAAATGTAACAAAAAAAAAAATGTTTACTAAGCTATGCAGCAATGTCAACACACAGGAGCAGCTAGTGCAGCTTAGTAAACAGGGTGGGGGGGGGGGGGGGGGGGGTTAAGTGACTTATCCAGAGTCACAAGGAACTGAGGTGAGGAATTGAACCCAGTTCTTCTGGTTCTCAGGCCACTGCACTAAGCACTAAGATACTCCTTCATTCCCTCGGATTGTAGGGGATTTTAAGGCCTGAGTCATCAAAGGCTTTTCTATAAAAACAAGCTAGTAAGCCCAGATATAGTTCATAGCTGAATTGTATAGAAGAGGTCAACCCAGTTGTGTAGACAGATATCCATTTCTGGGTGGGCCCACACATTTCCTCTGTGCCCTCCCCCTCATCTGCCACATTAAAATCAATACCTTTTCTGATGGGGATCCCAAGCTCTGCCAGCTGAATATGTCCCACAACCCCTGTGCCATCTGAGTGGGAAAGTTGGCAGCCTGCTTCCAGTCACTGAGGCTGGCACTCCCCACACGTGCTCAGTGTCTGCAGCTGGAAGGGTGCTGCTGACTTCCCCACAGCTCAGTCAGCAAGGAGGGCTCGGGCAGAAGACATCTTCCGCTGGTGGGGCTTGGGCATCCCTGCCAGCAACATCAACCATGTGCACCGCTTCTGAGTGGGCACCTGCCCACTTGACCCCACCTGTGACTATGCCACTGGCTAAGCTTTTTTTCTCACAACTGGTCCTCCAATTCTGTTTGGATTGAATGAAACAAATAGTTGAGTTGACTTTGTGAATTAAGCAGTTCTCATCAACTAATTTTTATCTGGTGCAAGAGTAACAGTAGCAAGCAAAGTTGAAGGTGTCATTGCTTCAGTGTCCGAAGACTTAAATAGCAGAGACATCCAAAGGTACATTATCTTGATCCAATTTCTTATTTTACCTTCCACAGATTTTACTGGGAGGTAATATACTTGAGAAAATGGAGGCATATTGTCCTCTAAAACACCAAAACTTCCTTAATGTACCTTTTAAGCCTTAAGATGCAGATTATTAGTTCTTAGAGTGTTTTCAAGGTCTTCTGCCTTCCTACGAAGATCAGTTACATCTTTTATTATAGTTCCCTGCAGAGCCGTAGCGAAGGGAGCTGACACCCGGGGCGGGTCGCCGCTGCGCACCCCCCTCCCCCGGGTGCAGCACAGCGCTCCCTCCTCCCGCTAGAGTGCACCCCCCCCCCCCCGGAGAGCATACCTCCCCCCGGAGCGCATACCTGCGGCGAGGGACGAGTGGGAGGGCCGATCTGCCCCAACTGCACGTTGCTGGGGTGTGTCGGCTCCGCGCTGATTCACTGCTCTCTCTGTCCCGGAACAGGAAGTAACCTGTTCCGGGGCAGAGAGGGCAGTGCACCAGCACAGAGCCGACACCCCCCGGCGGGGTGCACCTGGGGCGGACCGCCCCCCTGCCCCCCCCCTTCCTACGCCACTGGTTCCCTGTCACGTCTTCTGAACATTATTCAAATCCTTCTCCTATTTTTCAACCCGCTCCTTTAATTTCTTAACCTCAGAATCAACAGTCCCCAGCCTTTCCTCGTAAGAAGAAAATTGTTGCTTTTTAATGTATTTATAAATGACCTAGCGATGGGAATAACTAGTGAGGTAATTAAATTCGCCGATGACACAAAATTATTCAGGGTCGTCAAGTCGCAGGAGGAATGTGAACGATTACAGGAGGACCTTGCGAGACTGGGAGATTGGGCGTGCAAGTGGCAGATGAAGTTCAATGTTGACAAGTGCAAAGTGATGCATGTGGGTAAGAGGAACCCGAATTATAGCTACGTCTTGCAAGGTTCCGCGTTAGGAGTTACGGATCAAGAAAGGGATCTGGGTGTCGTCGTCGATGATACGCTGAAACCTTCTGCTCAGTGTGCTGCTGCGGCTAGGAAAGCGAATAGAATGTTGGGTGTTATTAGGAAGGGTATGGAGTCCAGGTGTGCGGATGTTATAATGCCGTTGTATCGCTCCATGGTGCGACCGCACCTGGAGTATTGTGTTCAGTACTGGTCTCCGTATCTCAAAAAAGATATAGTAGAATTGGAAAAGGTACAGCGAAGGGCGACGAAAATGATAGTGGGGATGGGACGACTTTCCTATGAAGAGAGGCTGAGAAGGCTAGGGCTTTTTAGCTTGGAGAAGAGACGGCTGAGGGGAGATATGATAGAAGTGTATAAAATAATGAGTGGAATGGATCGGGTGGATGTGAAGCGACTGTTCACGCTATCCAAAAATACTAGGACTAGAGGGCATGAGTTGAAGCTACAGTGTGGTAAATTTAAAACAAATCGGAGAAAATTTTTCTTCACCCAACGTGTAATTAGACTCTGGAATTCGTTGCCGGAGAACGTGGTACGGGCGGTTAGCTTGACGGAGTTTAAAAAGGGGTTAGATAGATTCCTAAAGGACAAGTCCATAGACCGCTATTAAATGGACTTGGAAAAATTCCGCATTTTTAGGTATAACTTGTCTGGAATGTTTTTACGTTTGGGGAGCGTGCCAGGTGCCCTTGACCTGGATTGGCCACTGTCGGTGACAGGATGCTGGGCTAGATGGACCTTTGGTCTTTCCCAGTATGGCACTACTTATGTACTTATGTACTTATGTTGCTCCAATTTTTGAACCTGGGGACACAACTCCTTACCCAAGTATGCAATCAGAGCCCATAAACTGTCCAAAGTCACTTCAGATGGCTTAACAAACAAAATTAGGACATTGTGGGGAAGGTACCAATTCTTGACTTTTAGAAATTACTTCCTGCTCACTTTCTGCAGTAATTGGCTCACCCACAGAGAATGATGGTCCCGTTGCAACAGCTTGGGGGTCCAGAACAACCTGTAATCCCTGGTCCAATATTGGCTGGTTCAGAGCCTCACGGCACTGAGACTCCATTATACTTCCTGGAAGTGGAATCTGAAACGCCAACAATGACAAACTGCTGGTCTGTAGCTGTGGGGGAGGAGCTCTAAAGTTGGCTGGTCTGTAGCTGTGGGGGAGGAGCTCTAAAGTCGGGGCTCAAGGTAACATCTAGCCCTAAGGACGCCACAGGGTCTCCACCAGCTGCAGGCATCTGTCTCAAGCAGGCCGCCTTCCGACTGAATAGGAATTCCAGGCCTCACCATAAAAGATTCGATAGAGCCAATAGCCTGTAAGGGAGGTCGCAGCGAGGCTCCAGCCGCCGACCTTCCCCTGCAATTTGGCATCACAGTCAATGCAACAGAAGAAAGGAGAGACTCAGCACACGTCAGGGCCACTGATCTCTTTTCAAATAGCATCAAGGAGTATAATTGATTCTGCCATCCCCAATATGACGGAGATTCCTGCCCCATCCATGTTCCCAAAATTACTTTCTTGCTCACTCAGATAGCCTTCCTAATAAATTGCCTCTTCCCTCTCCGGAAACATCCCAAACTCTCGAGGTGATCTAGCAAAAACCCTAGGGAAGATATATTAACCTAGTTCTGAAGGATCTTCATAAGGTATGAAGCTATATTACCCCAAAATGTTTGAATCTGAGGGCATGTCTAAAAAGCATGGTAAAATGTATGATCTGTCCTATTGCGTTTCTGATAGACCGGATCCTCTGCTCTGCCCATTTTAAAGAGTTGCTCCTGTGTGCAATAAGCCCTATAAATTATGTAAAACTGACATTCTCTATATTCTGCATTGGAAATAAAAGAGGGAATCTGTCGGATAGTTAAAAGGAGGTGTAATCTATCTGGCTGACATTTCAGGTCTATACTTCCAATGCCAGGTCAACTGGGTTAGATCCTGTTGTGGGAACAATTGGAGCAATAGTTTTTCTGATTGCGTGATTGACAGGCGATCTTCTCCCACATGAGCTACCATTTCATGCAGTAACTCACTATGAGATCTCTCGAAAGCTCTCAGGCCCAAAAATGTAATATAAAGTGATAATTGTCTATAAGCAAAAATATCACAAGGGTGATCCAGAGTGCCATCTCCTAACTGTTCAAGAGGTCTTAGCTTACCTTCATTGTCCCTTATTAAACAGCTGGACTCAGGATTAACATTCCCAGGGTCTCTCTCTGCTTAAAAATTTGTAGTCATGTTACCAGAGTCTTATTTATAGTCATCAGAAAATACAAATAAATCTGGGAAGTTCTGCTGCTCTTCCTTATGATTTCATAAAATCCAGCTTCTTTCCTGATTTATTTCCTTAATCTCAAATCTCTGGTAGGATTGTGAGAGGTGGAAGATTTTACAGATTTGTGTTAAACATGTTCAAGCCAATCACTGCTCTGCTACAGTAATATTATAGTTTGAGGATTTCTTACTTTACTGTACAGAGCCTATAAATGTCACCTTCAGCACCTAACCACCTATCTCTATTCAGGAAATCTAGACTGCCCCAACTTGACATTTCGTCCTTTAGATTGTAAACTCCTTTGAGCAGGGACTGTCCTTCTTTGTTAAACTGTACAGCGCTGCGTAACCCTAGTAGCGCTCTAGAAATGTTAAGTAGTAGTAGTAGTTATTATACCATTCTCAAATAATTCTATTCTCCATGCTCATGTGGGAGGAAATCTGACACCTCCAAGGAAAGAGACCAGCAACAAGTTATCTCTTGCCAAAGGCCCCGTAGAGGTTGTAACAGAATGCTTCCTCGCACCTCCAATAGAATCTGAGAGGTTGATGCCTGCAACAGAAAAAGGAGATACCAGGGAGCAAAATATTCTCTTTCTAGTGTTAAAGGCAAATAGTCCTGACTATCCAGTAACCAGTCTGCTAGATGTCGGAATAAACAGGCTTGATTATATGTTTTAAGGTCCAGCATGCCCATTCCTCCAAGCATCCAACAGCATTTTAAATGGTAATTTTGGTTTGGCCTCACCCCAGCAAAATTTGGTGAGTAATCTTTGAAGAGTTTTAAGATCCTTCTTGAGAAATGTTAATGGAAGTGTTTGCATTACATTTAGCCATCTAGAGAATTCAATCATTCTAAATAGTTGGATTCTACCATGTAAATTAAGGGGGAAAGATTTCCAGCCATTCAGTGTACAGGTAGTTGACGCCAATAGTTTATCCACATTGAGACAGTAAAGTTGAGGCACATCAGCTGTAAGTCGTATACCAAGGTAACGAACGAGCCCTCTGCCAATTGTTAGAGGAAACACACCTGGCCACTGATTACGCACCTGGTCCTGTAAAGTCAATGCTAACCATTTATCATAGTTACGCTTAAAGCCTGATAAATCTCCATATTTGGAGAATACCTCCATCAGGGCAGGTAACAACTGATAAGGGTGAAGTATGTGAACAAACAAGTCATCTGCAAAGGCTAATATTTTAAAAATGGATTTGTTAAGGGGTACTCCAATTATCTCCAGAGCTGTTTTATTTCCCTAATCAATGGGTCCAGCATGAGTATGAATAACAGTGGGGAAAGAGGGCACCCCTGTTGTGTGCCTCTTCTATTAGGAAATGAGGGTGAGAGCACTCCATTTACATTCAAAATAGCTTGAGAATTAGTATATAATAATTTTATAGCTTCCAAAAATAATCCCTGAAAAGCATTGGCCTCCAAGGCTGAAAATAAAAAATACCAAGAGGCCTTGTCAAAGGCCTTCTCCACGTCAACACTGACTATCAAAGAAGGCACCTGATGTTGGTAAACCCTCTCCAGGTACTCCAAGATGGCTCTAATATTTTAAACTGTTGATTGACACCGAACAACCCCCACTTGGGACTCATCACCCAGAGATGGCAAAGCATTTGCCATCCTATTAGCAAAATTTTGGCCAACAATTTTGACTCATAATTTAGCAGGGAAATAGGTCTATATGACAAAGGTCATGTTGGATCTCTACCTGGTTTGGGTAAAATGATCATATGAGCCATTTGCAGTGAATCTGGCATCTTTCTGGTCTCTAATATGGTGTTAAAGTGAGCAAGCAGATTAGAAGAGAGATCTGAGGCCAGAAGTTTATAAAATTCTGCTCAAATCCATCAGGGCCTGGAGTTTTCCCCAAGGCACTAGCACTAATAGCTAAGTTAAGTTCATCCAAGTAAAGTGGCTGTCATATGTGCTTGTGGGTAAAAACATTCATGAGTCTTTACTTGGTTACATTAGTATTCTGTAAAGAAAAGAAGGTGCCTACTTTTCTTTACAGAATATGTTCTAAATAAACACCTTCTTGGCACCTAACAATAGGCACTCCATTATTGAATTGCTCTTCATGAGGAGAATTTTATCAAGCTTTTTCTACTTGTAAAACCTGTTTAAACACAGAACGGGATTTTATAAAATGGCATGACTGAATACATGCATAAAAGTTACATTTTTTACAGTCTGTGTATTGGCATTTGCAGGGGAGTAGTTTGGCAAGAGCAGAAGCAGAATTGCAGTGTATTTTACAATAGGTATGTACATACATAGAGTGCATGCACACATTTACATCTTCAAAGCAGATGGAAATGTATATATCGGCATTTGTGTGCAACTGGGGCTGGATGTGGGTTACATTCTTAGAATGCTCAATAAGACTATTTATTTATTGCATTTGTATCCCACATTTTCCCACCTATTTGCGGGCTCAGTGTGGCTTACAATACATTGTGAGTGATGGAAATACAATTTGTTGTGGTACGATTATGGGTTATATTGTGAAGAGTAGGATGACAGCAAAATAACTATAAATAAAATAAAGTCAGTACCCCCTGAGACAGCATTTGGAACATTGCAAAATGGTGGTCAAATTTGGGGTAACCTCTGCACTGACTTCCACATCAACTGAAAGCCAAGTTTTTTTTAAATTAATAAGAAGAAATTGTTTGAAAAATAAAAAAAAAATAGAATAAATTTAAAAAATTAAAGGATGGAAGGTTTTTGCCTACAAGTGATGCTGACAGGTTATTAGAAGTGTTGAATCTGCATTTTCTGAGGTTCTTCCTTCCAATTTTTGTTATTGAAGTGATATTGAACATATGGTAAGTGAAGTGTCTTTGGTGTTTATGTTGTTATACGTCCTTCCACTTTGAATGATTTGCAAGTCACCTAACCCCAGTTCTTTTTTTCTAGCAAAAAAGGTGCCGGTACTCAAAGGCCAAGACACATTTCAGGGGTAAGGTGATCACTGAGGGGCCCATCCCACAATAGCCAGGTTCCCTGCAACCAGTCACAGAATCTATGACAAGGTAGAATTGTCGTGTAGAGCCTGAGCTCTTTCTAAAACTTGGGGTCCATGGGTCAATTTTAGCAGACAGTGGAAAAGGTGCCGGTACTCAGTACCCCCAAGTACCCCCTCAAAAAAAGCCCTGCCTAACCCTCCATTACCCCAGGTACAAAACAAGTACCTGTATAAAATATGTAAATTGCTTTGATTGTAACCACAGAAAGGCAGTATATCAAATCCCATCCCCTTTCCCTTTCAATAATCAGCACTTATATGTATTTACGTATTCACTTACTAAACCTATGACACCACTGCATACACAAATAATTTGAAATATCTAGATTAGACGTTTCAAATTATTCCCTTGAAATATCTAGATTAGACGTTTCAAATTATTCCCTTGACTTCCCACTAAAAATTGACATCCGTATGCATAAGATAAGTTTACACACACTGGATTTTTAGTGGATGCAAATGTGTCTCATGCATATTCATTGTGAATGTGCTGAAAACACAACTGGCACCTGGATCCGTATCACTAATTTGGGGAGCAGTGAGTTGGAAAGGCTACATCTGCTGCCAGAGGGTCACCCTGAGCAGAGCAGTCTGTGAGTAGTCAGCTGGTGAATGTGATTAGATCAAAGACTGGCTTTGTGTGAGAAAAAAAAATGCTGAGCTATAATAAAATCTGATTAGATGCAAAGTCAGATATTTGATTACAGGCACTATAGTTTCATAGCATAGCAAATGCTTAAAATAAGCCTGTATCCTTTGTGTATTTATTTATTAGGATTTACTTACCGCCTTTTTGAAGGAATTCACTCGAGGCGGTGTACAGTAAGAATATATCAAACATGAGCAATAGACAATTACAGCAGTAAAAATATTCAAAAACAATTCAAAGTATGGCATGGTGGTATACTACTTATAATGTCAACACAATATGTAATAGAACATTATAATTGATAGTGATGGGTAAAGCAAAGATGTAACAAATAGATAGGTAAGAAAGTAGGAAGAGTTAGAAAGTAAGGTGACTGATTTAAAGAAAATTGCACATGAGGTCAGAGAAATGGTTAAATATTATCTCAGCTAGGGTAGGAGTGGATAAATATGTCTTGCTGCAGTATATGCAGCCTGAGTCACTCCTTGTGTGTGTGTGTCAGTGAGACTAATGAGTTAGTTACTTCTTCCATTAAAGGCCTGGTTGAAGAGCCAAGCTTTCACCTGCATCCTAAAGTAGAGATAGTCTTGTGTTAAGAGCAGCCTTTCAGGGAGTGCATTCCAGAGTGTGGGGGCTATTCCGGAGAAGGCTCGCTTGTGAGTATCATGTAATGTCTTTTGGAGAGGGTGTGGTTAGTGTAAGTCCTTTGTTCAGGATTTCCCAAGTTACACACAAGAAGCAGAAGCAGTTTATGTACTCATTGGAGCTACAAGGGGGAAGTGCATGCGTCAAGCTTCAGACATCTCTCCTGATTCTGTACTCAAAGTGTCTTGGACTTCAGAGCTGCCAAGTCACATCCTAAAGCAGTATTATTTGTAGTCCCCGATTCTATGCATTGAAATCAGTGCTGCAGGCGCAATAGTGCACCAGAATGTGCTGTGAAGAATCCAGGACTGGAATAAAAGTTCCCTTCTGGAACTGAGGCCTAGATGCACAAAACTCTAATGTCCCTTTAACGACCCTTTAACGACAAAATTTGCCACCGTTGCATGCATTATAGGCCTTTTCTGAAGCCGCTAGCAGATAACGAAAACGGAATGCAAACCAGAAACTACCATTGAAATGTGGACAATTCTCAATGCACTAACCATACCGAAAATTCTAACGAATCATTTAACGTGAGAAATTTAGCGAGATCTCAGACCTGTCGCTCAGGCCTGAGCTGTCATCTCCCCGCTCCCTCCTGCACCTTAAAAATGCAAGCTGGCAAGTAAAAAAAAAAAAAAAAAGTTATATAAAACACAGTTCCCCACTGCCCCCTGCACTAACCGAAACAAAAAAAGAAATTCAAATAGATCGGGAGGGGGCAAAGGCGCTCGTCAGGAGCATCCTGTATGGGCGCCCTTGCCCCCCCCCCCCCCCGAGATCGCCATTGTTCCCCGCTTCAGCCGGTTTTAATAAAAACAAATCTCCACATTTTCTCATCCCCGGTCCCCCTCCCTTCCTGTGTTTCCTGTCCC
Source organism: Microcaecilia unicolor (assembly GCF_901765095.1). Taxonomy (NCBI): domain Eukaryota; kingdom Metazoa; phylum Chordata; class Amphibia; order Gymnophiona; family Siphonopidae; genus Microcaecilia; species Microcaecilia unicolor. The sequence continues at coordinate 383,107,325 of NC_044032.1, forward strand.
TTGCTCCAGGGCTCCACCTCCCGCCATCCTCCGCCTCTGCCCCTGTGCCCCGCCCCCCTGGGATCGTCGCTGCCGCTCCCACCCTCCACCGGACCCCCCCTTCGCATTACCGTCCCGCGTAGCGCCTGTCACCTGTATGTGGAGGCGCTGCACAGGATAAAACATCTGATTGACAATTGCTTCTCCCTTCTCCGACGTCAGTCTGTTGTTCCTGTGCCCGCCCATCATTGACGTAAGTTACCTACGTAGATAACTAACGTAGGTAACTTACGTCAATGGAGGGTGGGCCCAGGAACAACAGACTGACGTCGGAGGAGGGAGAAGCAATTGGCAATCAGATGTTTTATCCCGTGCAGCACCTTCGCATACAGGAGAGAGGCGCTGCACGGGACGGTAATGTGGAGGGGGGGTCCGGTGGAGGGTGGGAGCGGCGGTGACGATCCCAGGGGGCGGGGCACGGGGGTGGAGGCAGAGGATGGTGGGAGGTGGAGCCCTGGAGCAAAGGACAGGAGACACAGGGAGGGGGACCGGGGATGAGAAAATGTGGATATTTGTTTTTATTAAAACCGGCTGAAGCGGGGAACAGTGGCGATCTCGGGGGGGGGGGGGGAGGGCAAGGGCGCCCATACAGGACGCTCCTGACGAGTGCCTTTGCCCCCTCCCGATCTATTTGAACTTTTTTTTTTGTTTCGGTTAGTGCAGGGGGAAGTGGGGAACTACCGGTTTGTGTTTTATATAACTTTTTTTTTTTTTACTTGCCAGCTTGCATTTTTAAGGTGCAGGAGGGAGCGGGGAGATGACAGCTTTTGTTTTGGTTAGTGCAGGGGGAAGTGGGGAGCCACGTGTTTGTGTTGTGGTTTTTTTTGGACGTTTGTGGCATGCGCAGAGCAGCCAGCATAACGCTTGGCTGCTCTGCGCATGATTTAGGGGCCCATTACCAGGGCCGTGCCAAGGGTCTCTGGCGCCCCCCTGCAGACTACCAGTTGGCGCCCCCCCCACCTGGCTCCAAGGCAGCGATTCCCCTCTCTCCCCTGCCCTGCCCTCCCGCTCCCATGTAGGAACTGCCCGCCCTCTTCTCCCCCCCAAGATCCCGTTCGTTTTTTTTGTCTTTTAAATTTACTTTCCTCCGGCAGCGCAGCGTCAGTGAAGGAGGCGGCGCTCCCAGTCCCGACGTCTCTAGCCTTCCCTTGTTCGCTGCTCACTGCCCCGCCTTCTTCTGACCTCATCACGTCATCACGTCAGAAGAAGGCGGGGCAGTGAGCAGCGAACAAGGGAAGGCTAGAGACGTTGGGACTGGGAGCGCCGCCTCCTTCACTGACGCTGCGCTGCCGGAGGAAGGTAAATTTAAAAGACAAAAAAAACGAACGGGATCTTGGGGGGGAGAAGAGGGCGGGCAGTTCCTACATGGGAGCGGGAGGGCAGGGTAAGCACACAACGGCGGCGCCCCCAGAGGATAGCGCCCCCCTGCGGCGCTTACCCCGCTTACCGCATCGGCACGGCCCTGCCCATTACCAACGGGGATTACGATTCATTGATACATTGTACTTCTTCATACCGGAACATGTTTGACCTGTTGTTTTGGTGCATGCTTCGGTTTTTCAAAATTGTTAAGGACTTTAACGATTTAGATTTTTTTACGTTTGTTTGATGCATCTGGGCCTGAGTAATTTGGCAGCTCTGGGACTTGGAGATGGAGAGGGGGGGGGGGGGGGGGTGTCAGCAAAAACTCCTGCTCCTCTCTTTTGTTATCTTCCACTGCCTGGCATGTGGCATACACACGACCAATTCATTAAGGGCTCACAGCTGTGCATGGATACCTGCACCTGGATACGTGCTGATGGACAGATGGACAAACCCTCAACAGTAAATGCTCTCACTGGTGCAAAATGTGCTTAAAAAGGAGTGGCATACCACTGAATCACTAAAGTGTGTGCACACGAATCAACATTCAGCCAATGGCAGAATTAGGCCCCAATATTCAATGCTGAGCCACATCTGACTGGACTGAAGAGAGCCACTCGGACTTCTGCAGATCTCAGTCCATTTTATGGAGTGAGACCTAGGGCCCTATTTACTAAGGTGCGTTAGTGTTTTTAGTGCGCCTAAATGTAGCATGTACGCTAATCATGTGGGTGCCTATCGGGATATCGTAGGCATGTACATGGTTAATGCGCGTACATGGTTAACATGCATTAAAAACATTAACATGCCTATAACGCTTCTTAGTAAACAGGGCCCTTAGTTACTAATAACTAGGGTTAACAGTAAAACAACACTTCGTAACAGTAGCCCATGTTGATAAATTAACCAATTGGTTATATATTTTTTAAATTAAATTTGCACCCTATGCTGTGGAAAGATCCACATTGTGCTCCAACTAAAACACACTTTTATATTTTGTTTTAAAACTATTAGTTTCCGGGGAGAACCTTCACCTCACAAATAATGTTATAAACCCCTATAATAGCGTCTTTTCTGCAAAGGTTGTCACAAGGGATCTATTATAGAGAATGACCGATGCAGACAAGCACACAGTTCTTACAATATAGATTTTTTTTTACCATGTTTTTAAAATGTCCAGCTCTCTTACAAGTTTACAATAAAAGGACCACTTTTCCCAGGTTCCTATTCATCTATACTAGATAAAAGTTCCTCCACAAAATCTGAAACGTGCATAAGTAGTCCAAAAAAATATTTAATTGATCTTTCCAAAATTTAACAAGAGTACTGTTCAAAACTGCTCAAAATCTAATGGAGCTCATATAACAAATCCAAAAATTCAAAAATTTGATGAATGTTGAAAGCGCCTATTCAAGCCATAGTAATGCTAAACATTGCCCCATGTAAGCCGCATTGAGCCTGCCATGAGTGGGAAAGCGCGGGGTACAAATGTAACAAAAAAAAAAAAAGTCAGTATTTACTCCATGACTAAGTTTGAGCGTGGAGTAAAATACTGACATGTTCAGCATTACTATGGCTTGAATAGGCGCTTTCTAGATTCATCAAAATTTTGACTTTTTGGATTTGTTATATGAGCTCCATTAGATTTTGAGCAATTTTGAACAGTACTCTTGTTAAATTTTGGAAAGATCAATTAAATGTTTTTTGGACTACTTATGCACGTTTCAGATTTTGTGGAGGAACTTTTTTCTAGTGCAGTGTTATGTTCTGTTACTATCCATTTCCTCAATTTTTTTGGTAAACCTATTCATCTATAACCAACAAAAACAGGGTCCTGCTGAATTAGCCAGTGTTACTCATGTAAATTATGTAACCACTAGTAAAAAAGCCCCGTTTCTGATGCAAATGAAACGGGGGCTAGCAATGTTTTCTTCTGTGTGCATGTGGGAGTGTGTGTGTCCCTGCCCTCTGGCCTCTCTCCCCTCCCCCCTCTGAGTCCTTCACTGTTACAGAGCCAGCGATTTGATTTCGTGCTCTGCTGTTTTCCTTCACTGACTGTGTTACAGAGAGGGCGGGGCAGACACTCATAGGGAAACCGGATATCTCGCCCCCTTCACACTTCCGGCTGGAGGCTTCATAGAACGTTGGTGTTGCCTTTTATATAGAGAGATGGATAAGGGGCTAAAGTTGCCTCCTGTCCCCTATACAACAAAAATGTAATTTTTTTTGTATTGACATGCATTTTGGAAGACTATAAAATTCGACCAGCGAGGCTTCAGGAAAAGCAAAGCTCTTATCAATTATAATTTGCAGCTAAATAGTAGCACTGTAAGGATCATGGCTTGGACAGCTCCCTGTGTATTGCTCCCACCTGTGTACATCTCCTGTGAGCTAATAAGCTGTGAGAGAGGTCTGGTGTATGTCATTGCTGTATGAGTGGGCAGAGGATGGGGGGGAGGGGCTGAGAAGTGGATCATTGTTATTTTCTTACCAGCAAGATGAAATAATATCTCTTATACAATGTGATACAGCGCTGGGAGCAGCTAAAGTCTTATTAGAAATCAAGTACAAGCAATTTCACATTCCCTAGTGCTTTATAATATCTCTGTGTTTAATGTAGCAATGCTGGGTGTATCTTTCAAAGGACTGACTTGCTTCATTTTAGGTACATTGTGTCCTCTTTCAAATTTATTCCAAGGTCTTCTTGCTGCTTCAGTGTTTTAGATCAGGTTTTCATGTAAATTTATAAGGAATTTTTATCATGTATATCTTTGTTTTTGTAAACCACTCAGATCCTGTTTTGTGGGTATTGAGTGGTGTATAAATTGAAATTGAAATTACATGGAACAGGATGGTTTAATGGTAAGGACAATTACTATGGTGGTATTCTGTATTGTCCCTAGTTATAGCACACAGGGCTGGTGCCCCAGCTCTATCAGTCAGTCTTTCAAGAGAACAGCCCTTTGCTTCCTGCCAGGGCCACCGAAAGACAAAGCCGGCCCGGGCCCGGGGCAAACAAGGGACCCATTGCTGCCCCACTCCCTGGCCCCGCTGCCTCCACCCGTCCTCAACCTTCCCTCTGGCGTATTCCTGCCTATGCGGAAACAGGAAATTGCATTACAGGGAAGGCTATGCGGCTGGTGAGAGCAATGTGTATCAGTCACTGGCTGCTTGTCCTTGCTGCTTGTCCTTGCTACCAGCAAACTGCTGTTTTAAAAGGTACGGGGGGGGGGGGGGGGGGGCTCAATTTTTACAAAAACTAATCATCCAGCACTAACTTCGGGCCCTCCTTGGAAGCTGGGGGAATCTTGGCCCCCCCCATCTTGGCGGCCCTGATCCTCCCAGATCTCCCAGAGGCTGATGCAAAAAGCTTTCCATGTGGTTACCATGGGTTTTACACAATTTTTACTGTGGGATAGCAATGCAGAAAGGAAACACTTACTGCACACCGCATTAACATGAGTGCAAACATGGTGCATTTGCTATCCTGCGGCATGCAAAAAATTTTTAAAAGCTCTGGTCACATAACTACAGCAGGAAAATTTACACCAGGGTCTGGGGCAGCATAGAAGGGTTAATTGAGAGGCGTGGGTGTCTACCAGGACCCTCCTTCTCTCCCCAACTCAACCAGCCTGCCCCAGATACCTGCATCAGCCCCCCTGGTGGTCTAGCAGCCCCCTCCTTCCCCAACAACCCAACCCAAACCAACCTCCCTCCCACCCACAGTTCAAAGTTAGCCTTGGTAGTCTAGTAGCCCCCAACCCACCTCACCTTATCTCACATCCTTTTTTCAAACAAATAATTTCCTGGTGTCTAGTGGCCTCTCCCACTCCCAACCCCTCTCCTAGATCACCTGAGCCAACCCCGCTGTACCAAACAGGAGAGGCAGGAGCTATATGGCAGACTGGTCCTGCCTAGTGCACCTCCAGGATGCACCAAGCAGGGCAGTCGCTTGTCATTTTTCAAGACTGCAGCACCAGAGGCAGGAGCGAGTGTATATCACTCCTGCCTCTTCTGTTAGATATGGTGGGGTGGGCTGGGGGAGGGGTTGGGGGAAGCAGGGGCCACTAAACACCAGGAGTTTAATTTTTTGTTTGAGGAAAGGGTGTTGGATCGGGGGGGGGGGGGGGAGATGGAGAGTGGTCCACTGGACTGACAGGGAAATATAAGTGAGGGAGGGTGGGTGTGTGGTTGGGTAGGTACTAGACTACCAGGGAAATCTTTTAATTGTGGGTAGGGGGTTGGATCAGATTTGGTTGGGAAGAGAAGGGAAGGGGCCTCTACATAGGATTGTGGGTTTGGGAGGGAAAGAGGGAGATGCCAGTACGTTTTGATTAGTATAGTCCGTTCGTCTTCTAGGAATTGTTCTAGATAATAGTTTCTCTTTTTGTTCTCAGGTATCATTGGTTGTACAATGCTCTTTTTACAGGCTTAGATTCAAAATCAGATCAGTCTTTCATTTATCCTCCTGCATTGAATATTCTCATGCACTCTCTAGTAATAAGTCAATTGGATTACTGTAATTCTTTATATATGGGTCTTCGCGTAAAGGACCATCAGTGATTACAAATTGTCCAAAATACAGCTATTAAAATAATTAACGGTTTAAAAAATTTTGACCATGTTACACCGTACCTGATAAATGCACACTGGTTACTAATAACACCGTATTACATAAAAACCTCTGTTACTAGTATTTAAAATTTGTACTTCCAATGAACCACTCTATTTGGCATGTTATCTTGTTCCATATGTTCCTTCACGTGTCTTGAGGTCAGCTAAACATCAGCGCCTTCATGTACCCACTTATAGGGAAATTCACCATGAACATATTTGACATAATATATTCTCGGTACAAGCCCCAGTACTCTATAATTCATTACCCAACTTGACATTTCGTCCTTTAGATTGTAAGCTCCTTCGAGCAGGGACTGTCCTTCTTTGTTAAACTGTACAGCACTGCATAACCCTTGTAGTGCTCTAGAAATGTTAAGTAGTAGTAGTAGTAGTAGTAGTAGTAGTAGTAGTAGTAGTAGTAGTAGTAGTAAATTACCAGTTCAATTAAGACAGTGTTCAAATTTTGAAAACTTCAAATCAGACTTGAAAACCTCTCTTTTAAAGGATGCTTTTCCTACAGTGTAATAATCTTACTTATTCTTGTGCTTGTTTTGGTACTCGATTTCCACCGTGGCTCTGACTACAAATGCAACATCCCTATATGTATTTCCCCCACTCTTTTCTATCTGTATTGTAGTTCTCCCCTTTTTTCCTATTGTATCCCGTTTTACCTTAGTATGTATCCCTTTATAATTTAGATTGTAAGCCGCTATGATGGTTTTTCACTTAGGTGGGGAAGGAAGTTTAAATAAACTTGGAAACTTGGAACTTGGAAATTTTTGTTTTTTTTTAAGCTCACCCTTCCTGTCAGTGCCTGAGCCAATCACCACTCAGGCACTGACAGAAAAAAAAAATGACATTTATCAGTGAACTGCGTATTACTGCCACAGTTTTAGCGTGGCAGTAATTTGCATGCTCATTGATTATAGCATGTCATGGTATTTTTTGTGCAGTATTATACTGCAAGGCTTGCCTCATCTTCCCCCAAGGCAGCAACCTGCAGAGATCAGAAAGGGAGGATGAAACTAGTGCAAATAACAGAACAGAGCAGGGGCATAGCTACGGGAGGGCCTGGGTGGGCCCAGGCCCACCCAGTCTTGGCTGAGGCCCATCCCATTTGCTTGTCCTCCTCCAATCGGTGCACTTTAAGTGCACTGCACAACCTTTTAGTCCTGGCATGGTTCAGTCAGGAGCATTTAGGCAGTCGGCAGCAAAAATAGCTTTACAGCAAGCTGACTACCTCAATGCAGTAACCTGCCTATATTGTTACCTCATGTTTTAAAAGTGTATGTCCGGGTTGAGAACAGCCGCTCTAGCACCACGCTGCAACACTGCTGTTGACGTGCTGTGCTCTGCTGCTCTGATCTCCGTTCTCCGACAGTCATGGCGCCTGCGTGCTTTGCTTTGCCTTGCCCCCCAGGGCCCCCGCAGGCTGCAGCGTGCACGGACGCTGGAACCACACAGAAAAATCTGCCGCCAGTGCCACAGCTCAGCTGAACGGGTCCCTCACTGTGCCACAGTGTCTCAGGCTGCCAGCAGAAGCTGGAGAAGCTATTGGGGACATGCTTCATCTTGCCCCTTGTCCCTCAATCCTCTGCAGGTAGTGCACTCCACTGCGGTACCAGAGGCAGCACAGGGAATCTGCACCTGCCCAGGTAAAACAATTTTTTAAAAATATCTACAGTATAATGCTGGTGCTGGGCTTCTAGGTGGAGGTGGGCTTTTCACTGCCTAGGGGAAAAAGGTATATTTAATCATTACACATACCTTTTTTTCCCTAGGCAGTGAAAAGCCCACCCTCACCCAGAAACCCACTAACAATAAATTTTAATGTTGGGTTTCTGGATGGGGGTGGTCTCAGTCCCCAGTTTAAAATTAAAAAAAAAAAAGTCGTATATTTGTTCATGTTGGTGGGTTTTCGGGTGGGGATGGTCTCTGCAGTGCAACTTAGAGGGAACCTCAGTTAGCGGGGTGTATGTTAATTCCATAGTAACATAGTAAATGACGGCAGATAAAGACCTGTACGGTCCATCCAGTCTGACCATCAAGATAAACTCATTTTACATGGTATGTGATACTTTATATGTATACCCGAGTTTGATTTGTCCTTGCCATTCTCAGGGCACAGACCGTAGAAGTCTGCCCAGTACTGTTCTTGTACTAAGTTCTGAAGCTAACATCGAAGCCCCTTAAAATTTACACTCCAGCCCATCCCTATCTATTCAGTCACGATCAGGGCGTAGACGGTAGAAGTCTGCCCAGCTCCCATTTTGTTTCGAATTACCAGTGTCACCACCCAACCTCCACTAAGATTCCACGGAACCATTCCTTCTAAACAGGATTCCTTTGTGTTTATCCCACGCATGTTTGAATTCCATTACCATTTTCATCACCACCACCTCCCGCGGGAGGGCATTCCACATATCCACCACCCTCTCCGTGAAAAAATACTTCCTGACATCAGTCCTGAGTCTGCCCCCCTTCAACCTCAATTCATGTCCTCTAGTTCTACCGCCTTCCCGTCTCCGGAAAAAGGTTTGTTTGCAGATTAGTACCTTTCAAATATTTGAACGTCTGTATCATATCACCCCTGTTTCTCCTTTCCTCCAAGGTATACATGTTCAGGTCAGCAAGTCTCTCCTCGTACAGTTTGCAACGCAAATCCCATACCATTTTCGTAGCTTGTAATCTAATTGTGAATATTGAGCCAAACATAGTAAGGATTTAATCACAGGTGCAAAATGGGATTAGCACATTATTTATTTTGTTTATTTATTTATTTATTTATTTACTGGGATTTATAGTATCTACACTATGGCCCTGCTTATTACAGGCCCGTTTAACAAGTAAATGCAAGTTTGCAGCTATAACAATAAACTGAATTGCAGCTCGTTGTGAATCTTTTCTGTATATATATCACTGCACGTTGGACTAGATAGGGTGAAAAAGATTTCTGCTTGGTAATAAAGTAAATGCCTTAGGCATCACGACTTAAAATGTTGTGAAATAAAGAGGACATCTCAGCTACGAGCGCTGAGCAGGTTGGGAATTAATGAAAAGGATTTAAAAAAAAAAAAAAAGACATGAACCAGATATCGTATGGAGACAGGAGGGAGAGAGAGTGTAAGATGTTAACACAAACAGGCTTCACACTTAGCAAAGTCTTTATAGTGAATAAAGGAAAGAAGAGAGCAATTTCCTGTAATTGGAGCACAAAAAAACAACAACAAAAAAAGACATTAATGTTCATCAGCCCAGGTGAACAAGAATGAAAGGAAATTTGTAGCTATAGAAATCATTGGTAATTACAATTGTAATTGCCTGTAATTTTTGTTCATGTTTTTACTGTTTTATTGTATTATATGAAAGAGAATGAGGCATAATCATTAATAGAACTGTTTCATGTGAGGGGTGATTCGATATGTACTTGTATTTGATTACCTTAGTAAATGGCAGTTAGAAACCAAAGTAAATAATGAGACAGGAAAAAAAGGAAATACCTTAAGGGAACAAAAACAATCTTATTTCAGCTTTATTAGTGTAAGTGCATTAAATAAGACCAGCTATAATGAAGATATAGTTTACCATGCTGAAATGTGATTGTTGTATTTTGTAGTCATCAAATTGGGGCCTTGTATTTATGCCTTATTGTTTGTATTGGGAAGATAAGCCTGGCTTTCCTCTACAGGCAGGTTCCTTTATCCGTTCGGTGCTTGGTATTTGTTCTGGGTGATGGAACTGCCAAGTTACTTTGGGGCTAACATTCAAATGAAGTTATACATTTGCCAGCAGCCTTTTAGACATTTTTCCTTCTTATTTCATTTCTTTTTATATTTTGCTTTCATGTTCTTTTAAACTGCTTTACTGTGAACCATTTGGAAGGCAATATAGCAAATCTTTTAAACTAAACTAACTTTGTTCTACATTGATTTTCAACCGTTACACGGTACTTCATAATTCTTTTATTTAAAATTTTGGTTAGGATTAATTCATTATATTCACATTAGATTTTGATATGAAGATTAATATATGTTCATTATAAATTGATAATTTCTGCAAATACATATATCCACATACCATTTTATACAATTTTAATTATATTATCAGCATATAATTACAATGTTTATTTGTACAACTTGATGCATTTAAATTGTTTATCCATGTGTTTAATATCTATAATATACTATTTCATATCGATTTTTTTTTATTATTAATTTGATGCATTAAAATTATTATTCACGTGTTTAAATACTCATAATGCATTATTCCACATAATTTTAATCATAAATTTCAGCATTTGCATTTAAACACAATGATGTATTGTTCAAAGTATTATCCATGCGTTCTTAATAATTATTTAAAGCAATCTTTTATAATTCACATTAATAATCTCCAATTATATAAAAAAATTTTTTTTAAATTTTACATATATGTTTTAATATTATGTTTTATTATTATCATCTAATTGGAATATTATTCGAATGAGTCACTGATAATTCTCTGGTTGTTCGTTTATTCATGCTATATTTTCAGCCAATGTCTGTTGTTACATTTACCATATTTATGTTTATGATATATTTGTAACAATATTCTTTATTTGTTTCATTGTCCAACTTAGGTTACAAAGACCCCTGAGGCAGGCCATTGGGCCGAAACACGGCCGTGTCGGGTCATTTTTATGTACATTGTCATCTTTTAATTTTTTATCTTTTAATTTACAAGTAAATAAATACATTATTGTTGGTATCCTCATCCACTCTCCTCACTTTTTGTTTTATATCCAACAGCACCATGAACCATCATTTGCAGGTATCAGCTCAGCTATCACAGTAACAGTCTTTGATCAGGAGCCACAAATCATGCCTCCTTAAGTCTGGTCTCTAGGAAGAAGCATTACAAAATACTGAGCTCTCAGTTCCTATCCTAGACCAATTGGTGCCCTCTGGAGAGTGACAAGATCCCTTCACTTGGATCAGGAAGAAGCTTGTGCACTTCTATACAGAAGCATCCTGAACCAGAGTCACGCCCTGTGCAACATTTCCTCCCCCCAGTGCCCCCTCCCACTCACTATACCACAGCCACTGCAGGGAGACAATGGATAGGGGTAATTTTTGTGCCTCCATTTCCCTTGTGCCCTGTGGGCCGCACCACCCGCAGAGCCCTTGGGATGTTGATTGGTCTATTAATGGCTCCAGCATGTGAACAGGGAGGGGGACTGCTAGCAATCCATCACACTGCTAGCTCCTTAGCCAAGTATCTCCTCCTTCGCATTCACAAGCCCTGGAATTTCTCTTTAAAATGTGATTGAATAGATCTGGAAATGCTCCTTTACTAGATAGGTCATTGGTAATGCATTTGATATACCACCTTTCTGTTGTACAACCAAACCAGTTTACATATTAAATACACATACTTTCTCTGACCCTAGTGGATTCCCAATCTAAGTTTTTGCACCTGGGGCAAGGTTAAGTGACTTGCCCAGGATCACAAGGCGAAGCAAACAAAGGATTATGGAGATCACTGATTATAAACTTTACTGTACTGTTTAAAGAAATGCGATAGGGTTTCTCCTTTATTTTATAAATTACATTGGCTTGCAATATAAGAACATTGGGATTTTCAACTATGCACTATAGCTTTTAAACTTTTATATATGCATGCACTGCCATATATGTTTGAATTATTCCCACGATTGCTAGGAGGTCAGGGTAGGGCATTTCAAACACTATAAATTTCAATTTCCAGGACCAAAAGGATTTAGGTATAAAAAAAATGACTTGAATTATCTATTCCATTGCAAATTACTAAAATATGGAATTCCTTACCACTTAGTTTAAGAGGATGTCAGAATTACATGATTATTTTTTACAACAACTGAAAATACTGAAAAAACTGAAATTAAAAAACTGAAAAAAACTGAAGCTTAGCCGAGATTGGGTGACAGTATAGCGCTGCGTGAGTCTGGTAGCGCCTTGGAAATGATGAGTAGTAGTAGTAGAGCCGGTGGGGGAGGCGGGGCTGGTGGTTGGGAGGCGGGGCTAGTGCTGGGCAGACTTCTACGGTCTGTGCCCTGAAAATGGCAGATACAAATCAAGGTAAGGTATACACAAAACGTAGCACATATGAGTTTACCTTGTTGGGCAGACTGGATGGACCGTGCAGGTCTTTTTTTGCCGTCATCTACTATGTTACCACATTATGTTACTATGTTATTCTTATTTCAGAAGACTTTTAGAGGTTTTAGATTATTTTATTTCTAATATCTATTATTTTGTTGATATTGTAATTCCTAGTGATAACTAGTTATCTTTTTGTTAGTCCACAGTGAACTTCATCTAGCAGAATATGTTACAGTGGCATAGCCACGGGGAGGGGGCCTTGGGGGCCTGGAACCTCCTATTTGGGTTCAGGCCCCCCAAAATAGATATACTGTCTGCTGGTTTGGCTGGCGGGGGTCCCCAAGTCCTGCCAGCAGAAGCCCTCCTCCAGTCAATGCTTGATTTTCTGAGCCACCCCACTGGCTGCCCTGTCCCCCTCCACCCCATGGACATGGTTGTTCTTAGTGAAATTGAGCATGCATGAGGGAGGCTTGCCCATCCCCCTGCACATGCGTGAAAACCAAACATGCACAGAGGTCAGGCCTCTCTCACTCATGCTCAGTTTCACTAAAACCAGGGCAGGCAGAGTGATGGCTCAGGAAAACAGACATTGGCTGGAGGAGGGATTCCACTGGCAGGACTTGTGGGGTCGCAGCAGGGCACAGAGTGGCAGGGAGGCAGGCCAAAGTTTTGTGCCCCCCCCTGACGTTTGGCTCAGAACCCCTCCCAAAATCTGAAGTCTGGCTACATGCCTGGCGGAATATAAGTTTTACTATTGTATTGGAAACCCAATAGCCCAAGCTCAAGATCCAACGTGATAAATTGGAAGATTCTTTGCCTTTAGCTAGGGATAACACACTACTAAGGAAAAGGCCTGGGGAGCATGGTTCTGCCCATGAGATGGAATCAGATACCTTGGTGATCTGTCCTGAGGTACTAACAGCTGTAAATCCCGAATGCAGACCAGTTTTTCACAGGGGAGCAATATGTCCAAGTGGGTGCCAATTTTGCAGGGAACCCAATGACTTTGGCATGCAGAGTGATAGAGAACAGACCTGAACAGAATGCAAAGAGGCAGTCACATGATGTATGGTCTGCAGGCCTGGATAGTCTATGCTGGTGGAAGCTTAATGGGGAGATATGACATTGCTACAGATAATGAGTTTGGTTGCGGTATTTCAGCAGCACTAGGAGCCAGCCCAGTGCAGAGAATTAAGCATAACTGTAGTCAGAGGTATTTCCACTGGCAGCAGTGGGACCCAATACTATAAAATCTTCCTGCAGTAAAACTGAATTAAAAAAAAATAACTTTGGAGCTGGAGGCCTGAAAAGGGTGAGATAACCTGAATCAGGTTTTATTAAGTGTAACCCCATATTTGAAGTTTTGAGAGGAGTAAGATAGACCATAGTATGTTTACCAGTTGCAGAAACTCCTCTTCCAGACAACCTTTGCAGATCATAGTGACACCTTAATGACTTTTGGAAGTACGAGCCAGCATAAATAATGGAAGCATTGGCTAAACACTAGCAGGAGCTCCAGAGAATGTAATACAGATCTGAAAGAAAGTCCACAGGATCTTTGGGATTTGTGGTTCCTAGGACCCCTAAAATATCAGGAAGAGATCTTGCAAAGGCAAACAATCTGAGAACTGTAGCGGCCGGCAAAGCAGCAGGGGCTCAGAGCACATGTAAGGCAAGTAAGCACCTATGGCTATAAGCTGCCTGTGAACAGATAGATCCAGTTTTTTTGGAATTGCGACACTTCCTATTTCTTTCAGAATACAATTCAAGTGCTATTGTTGACTTTCAGGGCTCTACGGGAGGGACATCTGGACTATCTGGCCAGTCTTACTATACCTTATATTCCCATTCCACTGTTGCGGTCCTTTAACGACCATCACCTGGCCCTCCCCTTTCTAAGAGCCTACTGGGAGTCCACTCGATCATTGGCATTTTTCCTTTGGTTGGAACTTTCTTATAAAAATTTCAACGTAGGATTAAAAACCTACCTTTTTCAGTAGCATTTGAGGTTTCGTAGAAATGCTGGAAGATGGAGGATAGAGGTGACTTTGAGACAATCGTTTGATTCTCAATACTGAGAAGACCGTTATGTGCTGGGTTTCAAATCACATGTCCCCACCGTCTGTTGTTTCTACTCTCTTTGGTATACCCCAGCCGCCAGTGAGTTCCTTTAGACATCTAAGAATTATTATTGATTCCCGTTTGACCTGTACCAAACAAATTTCTGCAGTATGAGTATGTTTACTAAAACTTTTAATATACCACAATTGCCCACAAAAGGATTAAAGCTTCCAGACAGGATTGTAGGGGACCAAGATTAATAGCCATTGGGTCAGTGTGATATTCCAGAAGGATATCATCTGTATAGAGCTATATAGAGATTAAAGGACTGGATAAGGGTCCCCAGGGGGCTTTAAAAACATTCAATAATAGGGGTGGCAAAATAGACCCTTGGAGGACACCACAAGCTAGAGGGAAAGATGAGCATGTAGCACCTGAATGGGCAACTCTAAAGGACAATCAAGAACTGTACCTGAATATACCCATTGAAAACTGTAAAAGAAGGGAATGATTAATGAAATCAAAGTGCAGATGTTTTTATTGTAAGTGATAGACTTCAAACCCTATTCAAGAATTCATAATTTATTTATAGTGTTGTGAAAACTTTTTGCATCACCTAAGCAAAACTTCACATGTACATGGTTAGTTGGCTCACAGTCAAGGTATGTCATAGAAACATATAAGTAACATACATCATTTCATTCAGAAATTAATACTACATTCATTTTGAGTGTTTTGTTTTTAATTTTATGGCACTTTATACATGTTATACCAAATGTATTGCAGAGTTTGTAGAATGCATGGATTCTGCACCAAACTAGGATTGAAATGGACAAATCAAATAATAGGATTGTCTTCCAACAGAAATTCAGAATGTTTAACCAATCACACTGCAGCTAGAAGTACAGCTCAGACACAGAGGTGGGGCGCCAGGAAAGCGACTGCTCCCCCAAATGGACTTCCGACAGCACCTATTTTTCAGCAATCCATCACACCTACATAGTCCGCTCTCCACTCCCCCTTGGCATCACAATCTGGCTACGCTTCTGCTCAGACAGAATATATAACATTTAATGCTTGTTGGCCAGTCTAGAAAGTGAATAAAAGCTGAAAACAAATTAAAAGTGCAGGCTGTATTTGTCAGTGTTGTATAGTACTTAAGTAAATATTTTGTCACTTTTACTTGTAAAGAAGTGCAGGAAACATTTTGATACTGAAGTAATAATTTTACCCGTTTTTACTGCTTTTACTCAGTTACATCTAGTGCTTGCAGTTAGTTAAAAGTGAAGAGTAAAAGCAAAAGCAAGACATAAATGGTGATTTCTCAGTATATCAAATAAAGCAGCAAAACCTGGAACAGGATTTTGCTATTGCAAAAACCTTGTCACACATCCAGTGGATCATCTCATCTTAACTCGTGCTGTTCAGTGAATATAGTCTATAACAACAGTGGAGTTACCTGTGTTTGTTGATCTCCAGCCAAACAGAACAGTGATGAATTGGGTCACTTTGAAGGGGAGATGAAGCTGAAGCTGGTTGCAATTCTTCATGAGCAGACATGTCTCTACCCCAACAGACTGCCAATCACCTCATGGAAAATTTTACATTGGAATGACTGTCCACTGGATTGACAGAGTATTTAGAGAAGACTGGCCTTAAGACTGAAGGGTTCCCACCAGGGCCAGCTCAAGAGATAGTGGTGCCCTGAGACAACTTGCTTTGGTAGCACCCCCCTCCTCATTACATTGCTTGCGGTGCCCCCTCCCTCCTCCCTCCCTCTGCGGGTTCAGCATCTCTCCTCCCCCCTCCTGGTCCAGTCTCACTTTCCCCTTTCTCTGTCCCCCTTCCCATGAGTCTGGCACTGCTCCCTCATCTCTCTCACTCCCCTGCGGTCCAGTGAGAAGGGGGGAGGAAAGACAACCTGTAGACTAGGTGAGGTCAGAGGGTGGGTATTTTGGTGCCCTTAATTGATGGCACCCTAGGCCAGATCCTCACCTGGTCCAATGGTTAAGCTGGCCCTGGCTCCCACACATCTGACATTCTTGCATCAGTTCTTAAAGACATTCAAAAAGTGTTTGCTATCAAACAAAAAAATAGTCAGAACAACAGGCAATGATTTCAACTTTGTGAAAGCCTTCTCTGTAATTGGACAGCATGACAATGATAACAAAGATAAAGATCAGCACTACTTCTAATGCAGATAATGATGATGATAAAGCATTATTTGCTATAAGGAAGTCAAGCATTTCAAACAGACATTCCCTTGATCAATACCTGCAGAATGAGTCTGAATACATCAGTAATATTGCAGCCTGGCCTGATCTGAAGGAGAATAATCCACTTCCAGCTAATGCAGTTGTTGAGTACCTTTTTTTTAACTGTGTAGGATTAATTACCCAAAAGCACACTCACATGAGTGATAGTCATTTTCAAAATATAGTTTTACTAAAAGCAAAGTGGATTGACTTGTGGAGCAATAAAGTTATCGGGGCAAAAAATGTATACGGTACCCAAAATCCATAAAAATCTTAATAGACCTCCTGGAAGACCAATAGTATCAGCACGCAATTCACTATCAGAGCGGATTTGCCAGTATGTGGACACGTTTTTGCGTCCACTTATGGTAGAAATACCATCCTTTATTAAGGACTCCACACATTTTTTGAATCAGATAACTAAGGTCAAGATTACAAAATCAACAAAATTAGCTACACTTGATGTGAGAGCACTGTATACTTTGCTCCCCAAAATGAGGCACTAGAAGTGACAGAACAAGCTTTGGATTCACGGGTGAGACCATGGACAGTCCCAACAACATTTTTACAACAACTAATAGATCTGGCATTGAAAAATAATGTTTTCTTATTCAATAACCAGTTATATCTACAAACAGCGGGAATAGCTATGGGGGCTACATTTGCCCCCTCAATAGCAAACCTGTTCATGGCGCGTTTTGAACAGAAATACATCTCTGTCGCCTCAGAATGGCAGAAAATCATATACTGGGGACGGTTCATAGATGATATTTTTGTTTTGTGGGAAGGCACGGAACAGGAATTTACACAGTTTGTTGAGAGACTGAATCAGAGTCATCCAACAATCAAATTCGACCATAATTTGGATCTGAATCAAATCAACTTTTTAGATATACTGATTCAAAAGGAGGGAATGGAGCTCCACACAGATTTGTATACAAAGCCAACGGATAGTAATTCACTGTTGGCATATGATAGCATGCATCCTAAACATCTGGTGGGGAGTCTACCTTTTTCACAGTTCATACGATATAGAAGAATATGTGATTCTACTCAGAAGTATACGGAAAAATCAGAAGATTTGAAAATGAAATTTATGGAGAGGGGGTATACCTATAAGGTGATTAAACAAGCTCAGAAACGAGCGAGGTTCAATGATAGGGATTGGTTATTGCAAATAAAGGAGAGAACATCAGAGTCTCAGATTAATTGTATTTTGAAATACACAAAAGAATCAGATAAGATAACCAAAATAATAAAAAAAACATTGGGGGATCCTCCAAACACAGAATGAATTTAAAGATAAAAGATTGATGGTGTCATACAATAGAAATACAAATTTACAGGATACTCTATGTAGATCAGATGTATGGACTAAGGTACAGACAACCAGTGGAACGCACAAGAAATGTGGTAGATGCAGTATATGCCCTAACATTGAAGGGTCGGTCTTGGAATGGGAACATGGCCAGAAAAACATCAAAGTAAGAGAGCAATCAGATTGTGACACATAAAATGTAGTGTATGCATGCAGGTGTCCATGCAGTAAGATCTACATAGGACATACTTCAAGGAAGTTCAAAACGCGAATTATTGAACATAAACATGGGATTATGCATAAAAAAAACTAGAGGCACCCATGGCACAACACTGTGTAAAGGAGGGGCATACTTTTGAACAAATGCAATTTATGGTCTTGGAAGTAATAACTAAGGGTATGAGAGGGGGGGATATTAAACAACAATTATGGCAGCGGGAGCAACGATTGATTTTTCAATTCAAAACCACTATCCTGCTTATAATTGAAATAGAAAAACGCCTATATTGTGACCCAAATCGGGAGATAGACGTTTATCTCACAAAAACGAATAAAGTGGTATAATCGAAAGCCGAACTTGGACGTTTTCAACTGCACTCCATCGCGGAAGCATACAAAGTTGAAGGGGGCGTGTCGGAGGCGTGGTGAAGGCGGAACTGGGGCGTGGTTATCGGGCGATCAGAGATGGGCGCCTTTCGCCGATAATGGAAAAAAAGTATGCGTTTTTAGCGAGAATTTAGGGCACTTTTCCTGGACCCTGTTTTTTCACGAATAAGGCCCCAAAAAGTGCCCTAAATGACCAGATTACCACCGCAGGGAATCGGGGATGACCTCCCCTGACTCCCCCAGTGGTCACTAACCCCCTCCCACCACAAAAAAATGATGTTTCACAACTTTTTATTTTCACCCTCAAATGTCATACCCACCTCCCTGGCAGCAGTATGCAGGTCCCTGGAGCAGTTGTTAGGGGGTGCAGTGGACTCCATCCCCCCCTACCTGTTACAATTGTGCTGCTTAATGCTTATTAGTCGTCCAACCCCCCAAAACCACTGTACCCACATGTAGGTGCCCCCCTTCACCCCTTAGGGCTATAGTAATGGTGTAGACTTGTGGGCAGTGGGTTTTGAGGGGGATTTGGGGGGCTCAACACACAAGGGAACGGTGCTATGCACCTGGGAGCTCTTTTTTTTTTTTGTAAAAGTGCCCCCTAGGGTGCCCGGTTGGTGTCCTGGCATGTGAGGGGGACCAGTGCACTACGAATATTGGCCCTTCCCATGAACAAATGCCTTGGATTTATTCGTTTTTGAGCTGGGCGCTTTCATTTTCCATTATCGCTGAAAAACAAAAACGCCCAGCTCACAAATTGTCGAATAAAACATGGACGTCTATTTTTTGCGAAAATACGGTTCGGTCTGCCCCTTCACGGACCCGTTCTCGGAGATAAACGCCCATGGAGATAGACGTTTTCGTTCAATTATGCCCCTCTATGCCTATGGGATTGAATAAAAGTGTAGAATGGAAGGCATTCTACTGACTGGCCCTTTAAAACAGAGGCGTAAGCTGATTGGATGAGGTCCCTGTGGGCGTCATTGAAATACCGCAGCCATCTTGAGCGATGTAAATAAAAAAAAAAAAAAGAAATCCTCACAAGCGCATGCTACCATCAGCTCACTAGTTGTTTCCCAGAGATAACTTCTTCCAGGATGATAATGCTCCATGCCACTGAGCAAAAACAGGAAGAAAAAGAACCGGGTGAAGACAACTGAATGGTCAGCACAGTTTTTAGATCTCAATTCAATTGAGAATTTATGGCAAAAGTTTTCACTGGAA
This sequence comes from Microcaecilia unicolor, assembly GCF_901765095.1. Classification (NCBI taxonomy): domain Eukaryota; kingdom Metazoa; phylum Chordata; class Amphibia; order Gymnophiona; family Siphonopidae; genus Microcaecilia; species Microcaecilia unicolor. Next base: position 383,126,926 of record NC_044032.1, read on the forward strand.
ATAGCTAAGAGCCAGCCAGTGAACAAAAGGGAACTTATGGAGTCTCTTATTGCCACCTGGAACCATGTTGTCACTCAGGAACAACTCCTGAAGCCAGTGCACTCTATGCCAGAGAGATACTGACAGATAAAAAGAACAAAGGCTGACCAATTAAGTATCAAAAGCCAAAACTGTTCAAACAGAAGGGCCACTACAAAAATTAATTCCTAGAAGAGATTAACATCAATGTGCCTGATGGTAGATGTATTGTTTAACTGCAGTTCTTATATATGGATTTGTATTGCAGGGTACAGCAGTACAGACAAGTTCCCCTGAAGCAAATAACATCTCAGTTGACATTCTAATAGAAAATTTATAGTCAGAAAGAATGCACAATTTAATTTTGATACTAAGCATGTGCACTGTCTTGGAATTCTGGAAAAAAATTTGCCAGAATTCTAGCACACAATCCTAGAAAATGCATTTTATCACAAGGTGATGCAAAACTTTTTCTCAGCACTGTATTTATTTGGATTTTGTTTGCACCTTTTTTTTAGCAGTAGTTCAAGGTGAGTCAAAATTCAGGTACACTAGGTATAACGCAAGAACTAGCAGAGTCCTAGAAGGGGTTAAAGATGAAGGAATAATTAAATTGGTTCAAGACATATAGGGGGAAGTTCTATAAATGGTGCTCAAAATTCAGCACTGAAAAAAAAATCAGCGCTGAACGGTATTCTATAATGGGTGTTCCAGGATCAGCACCCTTTATAGAATAACCTGTAGCACTGGGATTTGCGCTCAACTTTGGGCACGAGGAGTTATACCAACTGAAGCCGGCATGCAAGTTGGACACGGATCCTGCTAATTTTATAACATTGCGCATTTTAAGGGAATGCCTCTGGCCTGCCCTTACCTCTCTCATAGCCACGTCCCCTTTGCAGATCTGCGTGTAAACATGCTCTATTCTATAAATGGGCATGTAAGTGTATTTCACATGGATCTGCCATCCCTGCCCTGTTTCAGTGCTTTACGTCCATTAAAATGCTTTCTGGTGTGGAAAATTTGGTTCTGAAGTAGCGCCAATATTTGGCGCCATATATAGAACTTCCTCCACAGGGGGCAATTCAATGACTGGGTGCCTCTGATGCTGCTGGTGAAAGCCTCTTCTTGAGCAACAGCTGGGTGCACAGGTTCCATTACAGAATACCAGCATAACCCAAATTACCCAAAAGAGGAGTTGGTTGGTGAATACTAGCATAACCCGCCATTGGTGCTAACATTTAGGCACCCGCAGTAACACCACCTATAGAGCTAGCAAGGGTGTGCATAACTTACCGTATTCTGTATGTTGTCTAGTAAGTGGCAGCCCCTCCCATGTGAACACCCCTTTGCATTTACTCTTCATGGGGTCCTTTACCAAGCTGTGGTAAAAATGGCCCTGCAGTAAAAATTACCACGCGCCAGGGCCCTTTTTATTGCAGCGGGTAAAAAGTCCCTAAAAAAAGACATGACTATGCGATAAGATTATTCTTACCATGTGACTATGCGGGGGGGGGGGGGAGTACTTACCGCCACCTATTGAGGTGGTGGTAAGGGCTCCTGCGGTAAGTCAGCAGTAACCACTGGGTTAGCGCCACGCTAGAAATTACAGAATGATTTTCCGTAGCGCCAGAAATGGCGCGTGCTGAAGGCTTCAGGCTGGTGGTAGTTCCGGGTTTCGCACGACTAGTAGAAGGGCCCCTATGCCACTTACATATGCTCTTACAGGTGTTTTGCTGCTACTTACCCGTGAAAGAGACAGTATTGTGTACACTTCCATGCCCAAGTGGTGCTTAAATATGGGCCCCCTGTTATAGAATTAGGGGGATTCTAGGATACTTAAAGGAAGGAAGACAGGGGGGGGTGGGGTCGATATTCAAAGTGATTTAACTGATTAGAAATGGCTCCTGGCTGGTTAAATCATCTGTGCAAGGGTAACAGCTCAATTTCAGTGGCACTTAACCGCTGAAATGTCTGGTTAGCACTGAACTTAAAACCGGCTTATTACGGGGCGGAGCCAGCACTTAACCAGCAAAGGTAACCACTTAAATAGGACCACGTGACCACGTAAAAGTCAGTCCTATCTTTATGTGGTAACTCATAGCCGGTTAAGAGCTGACTATCACACTTGACCAGTTATGATTTAGCTAGCTCTGTAAACCTAGGAATTCAATGTCGCAGACCAGACATGATCTGCCATTGAATTTCCAGGTATAATATCTGCAATGGTCAGCAAAATACTGAGCACCACTATCGATCCCAGATTACTTAGAGCTAGAGCATGCACTCATAGGACATTTATCCCTATTCCAATTGGAGAATAGAGACTTGGACAAATCATAGTAAAACTGTTGTTCTTATATTGTGATGTAGTGCCAAGGAACAGATCTTAAAAGCAGCTCAGAATACTGGATCTTTAAGATGGAGATGAAAATATATATTTCTTTTTCAGGATCTTACCAAGGGAATCATTCAAGAGCAGCAAAAATTGTTTCCAGCAAGAGGGCACTTAGGAAAATGGGGGTTTGCTCTGATCTCTATTAGGTGTGAATAGCAAAATAAGAAATAAAATTGTGAGAACACCTTTCAGATTCTGGAAGCTGTTAGCTGTAAAAACATAGAGAAGCCATGATACTGAGAAGGTGGAGAAGCTGCCAGACATAAAAATTTCCTGCTCATACAGTGCTGAGGAGACATTAGAAAGTGTGGCGGCTCAATAGGAATTTGTCCAAAATGAAACTTTAAGTAATATACTAAAAGGCTGGCAATCTTGCATTCACTATAAATACATAGTTATTAGAAATTGGTGAGAAACCGAAGGATGAAAACCTAGAGGTTTCTGAGCTGAGGCATGAATGATATGGTTCTGTTTGTCTCCAGCAGTGGTGTAGCCAGACCAGTTATTTTAGGTGGCCCACATTACTTTTTTCATCTTCACCACCTCCCGCGGGAGGGCATTCCAAGTATCCACCACTCTCTTCATGAAAAAATACTTCCTGACATTTTTCTTGAGTCTGCCCCCCTTCAATCTCATTTCATGTCCTCTAGTTCTTCCGCTTTCCCATCTACGGAAAAGGTTCATTTATGGATTAATACCTTTCAAATATCTGAACATCTGTATAGTATCACCCCTGTTTCTCCTTTCCTCCAGGGTATACATGTTCAGGTCAGCAAGTCTCTCCTCATATGTCTTGTAACGCAAATCCCATACCATTTTTGTAGCTTTTCTTTGCACCGCTTCAATTCTTTTTACATCCTTAGCAAGATATGGCCTCCAAAACTGAACACAATACTCCAGGTGGGGCCTCACCAATGACTTATACAATGGCATCAACACCTCCTTTCTTCTGCTAGTCACACCTCTCTCTATACAGCCTAGCAACCTTCTAGCTACGGCCACCGCCTTGTCACACTGTTTCATCGCCTTCAGATCCTCAGATACTATCACCCCAAGATCCCTCTCCCCGTCTGTACATATCAGTCTCTCACCGCCTAACACATATGTCTCCCATGGATTTCTACTCCCTAAGTGCATCACTTTGCATTTCTTCGCATTGAATTTTAATTGCCAAAACTTAGTTCATTCTTCTAGCTTCTGCAGATAATTTTTCATGTTTTCCACTCCCTCCCGGGTGTCCACTCTGTTACAAATCTTAGTATCATCTGCAAAAAGGCAAACTTTACCTTCTAACCCTTCGGCAATGTCACTTACAAATATATTGAACAGAATCGGCCCCAGCACAGATCCCTGAGGTACTCCACTACTCACCTTTCCCTCATCCGAGCAAATTCCATTAACCATCACCCTCTGGCGTCTGTCCGTCAACCAGTTTCCTAATCCAGTTCACCACATCGGGTCCTATCTTCAGCCTGTCAAGTTTATTTAAGAGCCTCCTGTGGGGAACCGTGTCAAAAGCTTTGCTGAAATCTAAGTAGATTACGTCTATAGCACGTCCATGATTCAATTCTCCGGTCACCCAGTCAAAGAATTCAATGAGATTCGTTAGGCACGATTTACCTTTGGTAAAACCATGTTGTCTCGGATCTTGCAACTGATTGGCTTCCAAGTAGAAGACAGAGATTAAATTTAATTGAAGACATTCACCCAATATAGCTGGTATCCCCATTATTACTCTATAGTAGAAGATCCATGCCCTTAGGTTGGCCATATTTGGTGAATACTCTGGGAGCTGATGTGAGGCTGAATGGTAGAACCTTGTATTGATAATGCTGGTTATTGACCTTGAATCGAAGGAAGCACCTGAATGATGGGTAGATAGGAATATGGAGGTATGCATCCTGAAGGTCTATCGATGTTAGCCAAGTGTGTTGTTGAATGAATGGAAGTATGACTCCCAGAATAGTCATGCAAAAACTTTCTTTCCGAATGTATTTGTTCAACACTTGAAGATCCAAAATTGCTCTGGTCCCTCCTCCTTTCTTTTGAATGAGAAAATATTTTGAATAAAAGCCCCTGTTTCTTTAGGAGAAGGGAACTAACTCCATGGCTTGGACCTCGAGCAATCTTTGAACTTCCTGTGTTAACATATAATTTTGATGGGATGTTAGTGGAAAAAAAGATGTGTTCTGATATGTGGCCAACAGTGAAATTTTAGTTGGTAATCATTTTGAATAATGCTGAGAATCCCTTGTTCTGTGGTAATTATCAACCAAGCATGGTAGAATCTCTGAAGTCTTCCTCCTACTGGGAAGTTGGGAAGGGAAAGATTGTCAAAAGGAAGGTGGTTGCTTTTATTGTGAAGAGGTGGCAACCTTTAGGTTCCTTCTATCCCTCGGTGCCCTTGGTTGAAAGGATGTACACTAACATCCAAATTTAGGATTGTAGGATGATCTGATAGAGGTGTAAGATCTGCGCTGCTTAAAATGAGATCTGGACAAATAGTAAGGTAGCTTTTTGTAATTAGACCTATGAAAGTGATGTTTATCCATTACTAGAGTATCCACGATAGTACAGTCATCCCTGAAACCTTCTATCAATTCTTCAACTTTGTCACCAAATAAAGAATCACCGACATATGGAGCATCGGCTATTTTTTCAAAAACATCTTCACCAAGTCTCAAGGCTCGTAGCCAGGCTGGACGATGGGACACAATGTCAGAAGCTGCACCTCTATAATTGCCTATTGCTCATGTTTGATCTATTCTTACTGTACACCGCCTTGAGTGAATTCCTTCAAAAAGGCGGTAAATAAATCCTAATAAATAAAATAAATAATTAGACATGATGTTGTGAAAAACTGGAACATTAGCCTGAGGGATCACAGCTTGCAGTTTTGCAAGCTCATCCATAATAGTGTATACATATTCTAGATGATGGAAACTATGAATTGAAATGTGAGCTGAGATCATTGCAGATTGAAAACATCTTTGCGACAATGACATCCATAACCTTTAAATCTTTAGAAGATGGATGATTTGTGAAATCCCTTTGGGTTTTGTTTTGTTTTTTTTTGCATGGCAGAACGAACTAAAGATGCATGTGGAATCTCTTGCTTACAAATCCCAGAATATCTTCCACCTTGAATTTGTTATCTAATGCTCCCTATGTGGATCATGTGGAATATCGTGTTAGCCACAAATTATTTATTTTTTTACTCGTTTCATAAGTGCCTTTACTCCTTAAACCCTTGCTCACCCCGATTAGACTCTTGTCAGTACTGGGTTTTTAAAAAAAAGCTTAATTGTTGATAAATTTCAGAATACAAGTAGCTGAAATAGCCATCGCATTTAAATACAAAGCTTTTACATTATAGACCTTGTGTTATCCCCCTCACCCTCTCTCCGGAATTAAGGTGGTGCTGGTGATCGTGATTTCCACTGTTCATATTTTTTGCCATAGCTTATTAAATGGCATCAAAGGACTGCATCTCATAGCTGTAAGTTTAGACATTTCATTGGAACAAAAAGTCCACTTTGTGAAGAATAAGTTGCATAGATGGTAATGTCTGCTGTTTCCAGGAACAAGACAAAGCCAGCTTTGCTGCTGTGAAGAAGTGTATTGGCAGCTTATGGTGGGGCACAGTTATTTCTGGAGGCTTGAAATGTAATAGGCAATATTCCAATTTACATGGGTATTGTTGTGTGTTTGCTACAATTTCTGATGATGCTTTGAGAACTGGAGCAACTGGAAGTGCTATTGTCTCTTTGGAAACATTTAGATATTCAGTTACTGTTATTTTACTAGAAGATTGATCTTCTTGAGAAGGGCTGGAAAAACCTACAGTAAGAGACAATTTGAGAAGAAATTTGGAGTAAGAAATTTCTTCCAGAGAATATGAAATGTCTTTTTTTTTGGAGAATGAGGGGTGGAAGAAGGTTTAAATGCAGCAATAGATCGGTGATGCTCTGGCAACGAAGGTGAAGATAGCACTGGACTTTCCCTATAGGAGCCATGTGTATGAGGAACAGATTAATCAATTGGCCAATTCTGCTTCTTACGAGAATAGTGATGCTGATCCTGTAAATTCATGGCTAACAGCGCAGCTTGAGCAGACATTAGAGATGGAGCCAACGGCAAAACTGTGCTTTGCTGCTGCTGATGCTGGAGAAAATGGGTCAATAATTGAATTAAGTCTGATGATACATTAGAATCAGACTGATGATAATTAAACAGTGAGCTGTTGATGTCGAGGTCGAGCCTGATTTTCTTGTAAAAATGGTGGCATGAGCCAAGATAGACTGCATCGCAGAGGACTGTATCGCAGAGGAGTGATGACGCCGACAGTGTGAACTTTGATGATGCCAAGAGTGTTGGGACGACCTGCATCTAGACATGGAAACATCTAGAATGACGGCGGCTGCCAGAAGAATTAAAAGATGAGCTTGCTCGACGCCAACGCTTTGGAGGTAGAGCAACTTGTAGTGGAGATAACTCTCCTCAGTTTGATAGAGAGCAATCTGCTGATGTTTGGAGTCACTTATTTGTGATGCCGATGTCAGCTTCTGGATGATTTCGGTGCGCCAGTTAAAAAGCAGAAGCCTGGTTCCCAGGCACTGTGGCAAGGGGGAGAGCAGGTGGAGAAGAAATCTGATCCCCGGGCTTAGAAGCAAGAGGGAGAGCAGGTATTGTTGAATGCTGTTGAGGATTTAAAGCAGGCAGTACTTCAGAGGTGGCTGCTTCTGTGTTTTCCCTCAACTGGTAGTTGACATTCTTGATAGAGAGGTGAAAATATATTTTTCAAACTTTAGAGCCCGAATTTCTAAAGTCTTCTGAGACATGCTTTTACAATCTCCACAGACTGAAACTTGGTGATGCGAACCTAAACAACACAAACATGTAGTGTGAGAGTCTGTGACAGAAAGTTTACAAGTACAATTTGAACATCGTTTAAAGCCAGGTTTAGAGAGAGACATTGAAATCCGTAGCTGCTATGTCGAACTCTGTCGTGAAAATAATAAAATAGCACTAAAGGGGCAATTTAGCAACACGGGTCATTCCGCAACCGCGGACTAAATAAAACTGAGTAGGCGGTTGTGGTTCTGTACTATATATAGGTAGGGACATGCGCAGTAGGCTTTTAAAGCTTGCACAGCTTGCAGAAGGACCAGGTCGATCATGTCACTGTGACGGCAAATTCATCTGTGTGGCTACAAGCAGGGTTGCCAGGTGGAAAAATTTTTTCCCACCCAAACGAGCCCAAATCCAGCCCAAAACCCGCCCAAAGTCAAACCCTGCGCCTGACACCCCACCCCGCCCCCGCCGTCATCACCCCGCCCCCGCCATCATCAACCCTGCCCCCACCGTCATCAACCCCGCCCCGCCATAATCGGCCCCGCCTCCCACATCATCGGCCCCGCCCAAAACGTCAATAACCCCGCCTAAAATGTCACTAACCCTGCCCCCAGCGGCCGAAAAAAATGCTTAAAAAACCGCCCAAAAGACCCCAAACAAGCCCAAAAAACCGCAACCCGCCGCGGGCAAAAATTTCCCGCAGCGGGTCGTGGAAAACCGCCCAATTGGGCGGTAAAACCGCCCACCTGGCAACACTGGCTACAAGTTCTCCATCACAGTTGAAGTGATGTCAGGGTGACGTTACCGACCCGGGCTTCCAATAGCACAGAAAACTCTAAGACCTCTCTGCGCATGCACTAACCTTCCCGCCCGTAGCAGTAGTATAAATAGCGGACACGCCCCCCTGTCAAACTAGTTGATCTTCCAGCTGGCAACAACTCAGGGTGGGAGGGCGGGTCTGTGTGGCTAGATGATCAACTGTCCAAGGAGAACTACCATTACAGGTAAGCAACTTCTATATCTTCTTATCCATGGAGAACAGGAAGTTGCAATGCGTCAGAAGTTCTGATGCAACGTCCTGTTTCAGCCTGGGAGGAATGCAGCAGAGAAACGGTGCTAGGGCAGACGCAGGCAATGTATAAGAATTGCTGCCGCACTGCCTACCAATCCCCCTTTCAAAACATGATGTAAGGAAGACAGGGAAGGGAGGGAGACCTTGGATAAGAGTGGCAAGAATGGGAAGAGGTGGCAGACTGCAGAGGCCCCCTGGAGCTGTTTGCCCCCTCCCAACTCCAGCCCTGAATATGACTTTGAGGATAGAGGGTTTTTGAGAAATAAAGTGCACAGAGGTCCATGGAAGGGGCCCTTAAATGTATGTTTGTGTAATCAACTTAAGAATGTTAGATAAAGAGGACTAGCCATGTTAAATTAATGTCTAGGACTGGCCCTTAAGTTAGTACACACCACTACCAGTTTGTAAAGTCCAGTGAATAGTAATGTGCAGAGGCGCCAACATTTCAAAATTCTTGGTGATGCCACACACAATATAAATCAACCCCTCTCTGACCACAAATCAAGGAGTTTGCTCAATTTGTGAATGCTCAACACCCCCAGAGTGGGACTTCTATGTGTGCACCACAGGTTAAAAACAAGGCGTAGTGCCCCTCAAGTGCAAGGAGCTGCCATTAACATGGTGCCGTGCCCCCGATGAGCCTGCGCATGGTAAGCAGGGGGTTGTTGGGCGGCAGGGAATTTTTTCCTGCCACGCACTGGCACCCCGCTGTGGGAGGAGGAGTTGGAACTGGGGTTTAAAACCCCCAAGGAGATCCCAAACGCCATCTTTTGCCAGCATTTGGGAGAAAGGCAACATCAAGCACCGTGCAGCTTACCACCGAGTCATCACGCTGAATTCGGGGTCTGAGGAGTGCTGCAGGTGATGGAGAGCAAGAACATGAAGGAGAGTTGGACACTCCCCCCATCAGGCATTTACGGATCAGCATGTGGGTAGCATCCGAGGCCCAAGGAACAGCTAGGATAGTGAGGGAAAATCAGCCTCGTGGCCGCTCTGCACTTCCTGCAACGCAGCACAGGAAGAGCAACGAGATAAGCTGACTGTGGGGTTCCCAGTTTTTCTCTGTACCGAATGTGTGATTGGGTCCCCTTAAAAAAAAAAACAACAAAGCAAGCGGGAAGTGGGCTTGTGGGCTGTATGCCGATGTGAAAGGGTGGAAGGCCCCAACCCCTCTCTTTTTCTGGTGGTGGCTGTCCCACGGGTCCCCTTATAAAAAAAAATTAATAAGAATAAAATAAATAAAAAGGATATAATGGGGAGCTGATTGGCTTAATGGATGTCAGCGTATGGGCTGTGTGTCAGCCTCCACACTCCCCCCTTCCATGTAGGAGGGGGACGTTTTGAGTTGTTAGGCAGACATCTTAGGAAGGTCATCCAGGTGATAGCGGTGGCTATCTTGGAAGCTATGGGGCAAGAAATTATGGGGACCTCATCAGACAGCCATATTGGGGAGGTCAGGGAGCAGAGCAATGGGGACCAGTGGCCATTTTATAGCATTGGTGGCCATATTTGATGAGGTTAAAAAAAAGTAATTAATTAAATATATTTAAATGAATGAATGAACAAGCACGTGGGAGCAAGTGATGGATTAGGGATAAAATCCACTGGTTAATGTATAAGTGGTCTGGGGTTCGGATCCCATAAAAAAACAAATCTTAATCACAGATGTTGGCACAGTAACTATAAATATAAAGGATAAAAAAATATGTTATCATATGATTCAACAAGAAGTTGACTAACTATCTTTATTTCAGTTTCTTCAGATTCCCTTTCTTCCTCGAAATCCCCCCCCCCCCATGCAGAATGGAAGTGGTGAACCCGACCCTGATCCAGAAATCGTGGGACATGCGCAAGTGATCGAAAGAGCAGATGGAGTGCAGCCTGTAACCCCCGAACACATGGAGATTCCAGCTGGTACCAGAGGGAGCGGAAGTTTCAGCATTGCTGGGCCTCCCGGGATGGCCCAAACCGTAAGCAAGGTCAAGAGCACCAAAAAGGGGAGCAAGAGCAATTTACCGGGACAGACTAGTGTGAAGGCAGTGGTCGAGATGCCGGCCAGGAAGCTGAATAAGAGAAAGAAGAGTGAGCAAGAAAGGGACACAAGGTGGAGGCATGGAGGACGCACTCGTGTCCTCTGTAAATACACCATAGCATACGACAATGAGAGCAAATATTGCAGACTTGCCGGGCACCCCGCATATGGCCTCTTGGAGCACATCAACGGCCCAAAGGCCAGACACCCCAGTTTATTGGCCCAATGCCTCTTTGTACCCGGGATGTGCAACGCTTCAGCCAATAATCCAAGGGGCCATTGCCTATTCGGGAGGTAATCCTGGGCATATTACAGGGCAATGACAACCTCTTCCCACAATCATAATGCCCTCATATAACCAGGGCTGGGCTTACCCTACACACTTTCCTTTCTATGGAGCATGACTGGGGTATGGCCTTCCACAATGCCGACCCCAGATGCCCCACATAGCGGGGCCCCCTGGTCAAGTAGCGAGTACTGCTGCAACTCCTTTGCAGACAACAGTCACAGGTATTCAGACTCCTGGTTACGTGCCCTCCAACTCTTCATACCAAGGGCCCAGTGCCAGTCATAGCCATCTACACGGAGGCAATAATGCAGTGATGCCAGCGGTCCAGATCCTTAGTCCGGGGAAAGAACCTGGACACAATGGTTGTCATGACATTAACGCTCCCCTGGCTGATACAACGCAAGCATGCACCGCTATGGCAGGAGGGTCGGCTGGCATCAGGGAGATGAGATACCCCTCATCAGCAGTAGCTACAGGTACAACCAGCAGTCTGGCCACAGCGTGCAATGCGAGCATTAACTTAAGTGTGGGTGGCATTACTAACCAGGTATCAGAGCAGGAGGGTACTAGCGCTGGCAGGAAGGAAAATGCGTTGTCCATAGCGCCGCGAAGTGGGGGACAGGGTTCACACATGGGGGATGGAGGAGACAGCGGGGGTTCAGGTCGACGACCACGGGGGATGGAAAGAGTGGAAAGAAGAGGAGGGGGAAGGGAAGGAAAAGAGGAGAAAGCTTAGCGGATCAAGCAGCGATAGCAGCTCAGATTCTTCTTCCACCTCATCCTCATCGAAAGACAAGGAGATAGTACCAGGTATGGGCGAGGCGGCTGTGAGAGGCAATGGCACCCCACTGCTGGCATCCCTGCCCCATCTCTGGAAAATGGTCCCCAAATCAACCAGGAAAAAGATCAGGAAAATAAATTTTTTTTGACATGTTCCAAATATTAGAAGGAAGGAGAAAGGGTAAGAAAAGGAATAAGAACAAAAAGGAGGAGGCAATGGGGCAAACAAAAGTTACCCCCAGGTCAGTGCTGAACTGGCCTACCGCCTTTATGCGGGTGATAGAAGTAGCAGGTCAATGTGACCCAACCCAGTATAGCACCATTTTGGCTTATGCGCACAGTATTATACAAACATATAGAGATTATGGGGGTTACTGATGGCTGAAGTATGATGAACAGTACAGGGACAGGATGAAGAAGGATTCCTCTCTGGACTGGGACTCAAAAGATGTTGACCTTTGGCTTTACACTGTGACCAACAGAGGAGCATCTGGTAGCACGCAGAGCAGGTTCTTTCGGCAGGCAGGGCACAGAGGACAGGGGAGAGCATCAGGTTCACAGGATGGGGTCTGTTGGCATTTCAACTGGGCATCCTGTAACCTGCCAAACTGCAAATTCAGACATGTATGTTCCTTTTGCAGAGCCACCCATACAGCCACCAAGTGCGTTAGGAACGTACCAGACAAGCACACACCACAACCATAATCACATCAGTTTGCAAAAGGCCTCATCCCCGGTAAATTTGGAAATGATGCAGCCATGGTTAGCCAAATGCCCACGCAGGAGGGACGCCCAACTTATTGAGGAGTGTTTTAGTCATGGTTTCAGAATACCCTACAATGGGTCCATACACAGGGGCTATGCAAGGAATTCACCATCAGTTAGACGATTGGCACAAATTGCTCAGGACAAAATTAACAGAGAGATCAAGTTGGGAGGGTGACTGGTACTTTCCAACACAAACCCTTTGACAGATGGATAGTGTCCCCAGTAGCTATTGTCCCAGAAAGGATCCCGGAAAATTCAGACTCATTCACAATCTTTCCTACCCTGAAGGAGGATCTGTGAATGATTTTCTCCCTCCCCCCCACCCCGAAGCATGCTCTGTGCAATATGCCGCTTTCAACCAGGCAGTACGGCTGCTGAGGAGAGCTGGACAGGGAGCACTCATAGCCAAGGCAGACATAGAGTCAGCTTTTAGACTGCTACCAGTGTACCCAGATAACTTTCTCATACAGGGCTTCAAGTTTGGGAAACAATTCTATTATGATAAATGTATGCCAATGGGCTGCTCGGTGTAATGCTCTTGCTTTGAGTGTTTCAGCACGTTTTTGCACTGGGTACTAGCCAGAGCTTCGGGGAGCAGAAATATTGTCCACTACCTTGACGACTTTTTATTTGTTGGCCCCATGGGCAATAATTTGTGCCAATCCCTTCTCAATCACTTCAAAGCTATAGCGGAGAGGTTTGGTATCTCCTTAGTACAGGACAAAATGTGGGGCCCAGCTACAGGACTATCCTTTTTGGGCATTGAACTTGATTCATCTGACATGGTCTCCAGACTCCTGCCAGATAAACATTCCTGCGCCAACTGTCCAGCTCCATGGCGGGGGTTTGTAGGCCATATCACCATATTCAGATTACTCAGCAGATGAAGGATGACCTAAAAGTGTGGAATATGTTTTGGAAAAATTAAGTGACAGGGTGGTATGGTTGAATGACCCCTTGACCAATGTTGACTTGCAGTTATATTCGGACGCGGCTAGTGGCATTGGTTTTGGGGTTTATTTCCAGAGTTCCAGGTGCACAGGGTTATGGCCTCAGGAGTGGAAGGACAGAGCGATTACCGGGAACATTATTTTCCTAGAGTTGTTCCTGGTGGTGGTAGCTGTTTCCATATGGAAAAAGAAATTGAGCAACAGAAGAGTAATTTTTTGGTCAGATAACAGGGCCGTAGTAGATATCTTTAACAGGCAAACTGTGCGATGTTCACGAGTAGTAGACCTGATGCAGGAGCTGGTACTGTTGTGTCTATTCAACAATATTCTGTTTTGTGCAAAGCATGTCCCTGGCACCTGTAATTCAATTGCTGATACTCTTTCTCGTTCCAAGTGGGAATTGTTCCAGGAATTGGCTCCACAAGCCGAAGTGGTAGGAGAGAGTGTCCCCGAATACCTCTGGAGTTTCGGAGCCCCGAGGCTTGGTGACTGTTGTGACACTCAGTGGTACCAGGAACTTGGAAAACCTATACAAAAGGATTCACCAGTCAGCTGCTTCCTGGTAGAACATGGTTGGCACAGTGGCCCCATCCTTGAGAATATGATAGTTGAATATATTGTGCATGCAAAGGAACAGGGACTGTAATATGCATCGGTGACTAGTTACTTATCTGCAGTGTGATTTTTCACAAAGATAGCTGGATGGGGTGATCCAAGGAGAAGTTTTCTTGTGAGGAAGATGCTAGAGGGATGGAAGCAGAAGCGGGGAGTCAAGCTTGACAAAAGATTCCCTATCATATACGAGACATTGCTAAATATCTGGCATGCACTATCGGAGGTTTGCAATTCGCAGTTTGAGACCAGATTATCCTGGGCCGCATTTTCTTTAGTCTTCTTTGGGGCACTCAGGATATGCGAGTTGGTGGTCCCCTCCAGGGGAACACGTAAATGATGCGGACTGCTGCACAGCCAGGTTACTCTGGAGAGAACTACCCTCCGACTGAGGATTCACAGATCTAAGACAGACCAGAGGGGTAGAGGGCAGGCAATTACGTTAGAACAGGTGTACTCTCTACCTACCTTCCTCATTGTGAACACTCGGGATTACATAGCATGGAGACCCAGTGGGGATGGGGAACCCTTTTTAGTGCACCAGGATGGCTCCCCACTTACCTTGTTCCAATTCTTGGCAGTATTGCATAAATGTCTACAGAGGCTGGAACATAATCCAACTAATTTTGGTACCCACTCATTCAGGATAGGTGCGGCCAACAGTATGGCAGCAGAAGGTCTCCCACCGACATCAAGAGGATATGCAGATGGAAGTCGGAGGCATATAAAGTATACGTTAGGCTAGGACTTCCAGACAACCAGGGGGCTCTTTGATTGCTGACATTCAAATGTCTATTGTATGTTTCAGGGGCCGATTTCGGAACGAAAAGCGTGTGGATTGTCAGACACTCTTTTGTCAAATGGGACGCTCGGCGAGCCAAGATCTTATGGCGCCCACCTGGGTTTGGCTTCCAAGGGCATTAGAGTGCATTGGAAGGGAGTTGGAGGAATGAGATGGGCACAGCTGGTCCCATTTCTCTGACATAGATCAGTTGATTTGCCCCCCCCCCCCCCGAGAGCCATGGTCAAGGAGGAAACTACTTGGGAACATGGTCTTGCATTGAATTGGCTAGGTCTGACTTGTCCATCATATTACAACTTTTTCCTCATACCCTGATGATTTGGTCCAATATAATCCCCAGATTGCGTCACAAGCATAGAGATTATGGGGCAGAGCGAGGAAGAAGGTGAACAGGCAAATTGCAACCTGAGTCATGCAAATGGGTGGCCTGCAAATGTCACATACATGGACTGAGGAACTATGCGAGGGGTTCTTTCAGAAGGACAGCGTGCACCTGTCCGACATTGGGAACGACCTATTTAATAATGATGTGCAGAACATACTTGAAGATGTATTCTTAGCACAACTGGCCACAGCTGATGGGTAGTGGGCCTGGGGCATGTAATACTACCCCGGGCTGGTGGCGGGTGTACCCAAGCCTGATGTGAGATAAGCTAGGCAGCTGGGACAGCTGCGCTCAGTGGCGTTCCTAGGGGCGCAGACACCCGGGGCGGATCGCCGATGTGCCCCGCCCCCCCAGGTGCAGTGCCCCCCCCCGGTGAAATAGCCCCCCCAGGTACACGCCGCTGGGGGGGGGGCTGCCGCGCGCCTGTCGGTTCTTCGTTTCCATGCTCCCTCTGCCCCGGAACAGGAAGTAATCTGTTCCGGGGCAGAGGGAGCATGAAAACGAAGAGCCGACAGGCGTGCGGCACCCCCCCCAGCGGCGTGCACCCGGGGCGGACCGCCCCCACCGCCCCCCCTTGGTACGCCACTGGCTGCGCTTAAGGTTGAGCCCCCTTACTGCGCGACAGGGGAGCTCTGGTTTGATACTTTGTGAATTATCAGTCTTGCTAAAGGCGGCGGACTGCGATTGGCATGTTAAGCTTGAAAGTTTCTGGTTGGTTTGGGTATACTCTGTTTAAGCTGAATTTAAATAAAGCTGCAGCCAAGTTATTGGCACTTTGTGAATACACAAGTCCTGTTCTTATTTGTATCATCAATGAAGTTTTAGGCAGGCGTGAGAGGTCTGGGCTGCCCATGTTGTTATAGAGTTAGTAAATGAGCTCGCCTCCTCAGTCCTCACCCTCCACCAGTCCTTGCAGGAGGGGATCAGGTTGCTTTCTCTCCTGCTGTCCACGTGACTCTGCAATCTGTGCCGGAGAGAAGCTCCCTGTGTCCATTTTCACCCTGGGAAAGAAAGGCGGGCTGCATTCTCTCCCCCCCCCCCCCCCCCCCCAACTATACCAGCTCCACTACTGACACTGGGCAATTAGGCTTTGGCTGATTCTTTTTTGTTTGTTCTCGGACCTGCTCCGCTTAAAAGTGTGTGCTTAGTACGGCTCCCCTCCTGCACATACCTTTTGGGAACTGTGCCTGGACCCTCCTCCTCATCGGCTGCACTGAACAGTGAAAGCAGGGCTTGGGCTGATTTGTTGCACTGAGGAAGGCGCTTCCCTTCTCTATTGTTTTTATCCTTGGATCGGGTATTTTATTTTATTTTTTTAATTTAGAGGGGAGTGTTGGAGTGCAGCCAACCCCCCCTGCAGCTGCTGGTAAAGTTACTTGTGTAGGAAGGAGGGAAGTGGCAAACCCCGTACGAGGAACAAGCGAGGAGCTCGGGGGGGGGGGGGGGGGGGGTTACTTACGGCTTCTGAGCTACCTTTTTGTTGTTGTTGCTTTTTGTTTTGATCGAACCCCAGCTGACCCCTCAGTGACCCTGGCAAGAGAAGTTTGAGAGCCTCCCTGAAAGGATCTAAAGCCGCAGCTCTTGCGCTGGTTCTACCAAAAAGCAAGGAGAGTCAACCAGGGACCCGATAACCTGCTGCTACCGGGACCACCGACCAGTACATTTTTTCAAATGAGTGCATTCGCTTTTTTTTTCTTACACTAATACAAAGAAGCTCTGTATTTATTCAGTTACTAGTATAATTCGCTGCTGAAGTTTTGTGAATTCGCATCCGACTTGTTCACTGTATTCTAAGCGAACTGAAGAGAAAAAAATACAGACTGCGTCTAATCTCAGCTACTCTAGATAGGACATTCATTTGGTTTTTTTTTTTTTCGCGGACTTTTTGTTATTCACAGAGTAAAAGCTGGGGTGTTAATTTTGCAGGGAATCGCTATTTTCTGATACTCTGACAGAAGGTCCTTATAATCATTGCACTTGTTAACATATTATTTTAGCTTCCCTACGGCTATGGATTATTATCTAAAACTGGCACTTACTGTGTCTGTCATGTGTACAGGATTTGCAGCCCTGCCTCAGCAGTCGGAAGGTTAGTAAATGATCATTGCATTATTGATGCTCTCATAAAATTATATTTCTTTTAGTTGAAAAATATATTTTCCCTTCCTATGTATCCCCCCCCCCTTTCCTTTTGCGATCGCCCCGGCCTGCTGATAATTTCTCAGAACTATGAACTTACAAAACATTTCTTGCAATATATTTTTAATATAATAAATGCTTTGAAATAACGATAATTATTTATGCTCAAGCTCCCCCCCCCCCCCTCACCTTTGGAGGAGGTGTAGTTGTCAATCCCTGTCTCCAGGGCAGTTGCAGGTAAAACTTGGTTCCCGTGGCCCTAAAATCCACGTTTTACCCGAACCCGTGCAAGGGTAACGGAACCTTTGTAATGTCCCACCCGCACTAGTCTGGCCGCTCCCCCACCCCAATTTCAAACGTCATTTACTCAGGTAAACGGGCTAATGAATTGCCCACCCTTCCTTTAGGGAAAAGGATGCATTGATGGTTATTTGAATTTCTGTAGCTATCAAGGTCTGTTTTTGCTGCAGCCTGCTCTTTGCTGCCGCCCCAGGTAGTCGCCTAATCTTGCCTATAGTTGGGCCGACTCTGCCCCTCTCTGTCTATAAAAGTCGAAAGAAGAATGTCATTATTTGCACCGCTTTCCTCCTGTAACATCCTTGCAATCATCCTTTGAAGGCGGGGCAGCTTGAGCAAACCTTGGTGTACTGTGACAGTCAGCAGGGTTGGTTGAAAATGTTGGAGCGATTGATTTCATTCATTCTCATGCGCCGTCCCCGGTCTTTGATTTATCTTTATGTTGTTTTTAATTTGCTTTGCATCAATGCAGGTAGAAGAAAGTTCACTTGTTATATAACTACGAGATTTTTCCTTGTCAAGGATTCCCTGCAAGTTTTGGGAAGCTGCTTTATGTCCTCAGAAAGTGACTAGCTTTATAAATGTATGTAAGAGTATACACATTTCTTTCCTTCCCCTTCTCCCATTCCTGTTTTCATTCCTGGGAACTGAACTTCAGCAAAGTTCACTTTATTGTAAAGAAGAACCAGTAACAGCTGCTTGGAATGGTGGTGACAGTCTACAACCCCTGTCTCTAGGGTAGGATGGCAAATGGTCGCTATGGCTATTTCAGTTTTGCCACCTGTTGTGCCCTGCAGGAGGCAGTCAGTCAGAAAACTCCACTTCCCTCCTTTTCAGATACCACGAGACCTTGCCAGTTTAATTAAAGCAATGATTTATTTATTTTATTTATTTATTGCATTTGTATCCCCACATTTTCCCACCTCTTTGCAGGCTCAATGTGGCTTACAATATTCATCATTAATGGTGGAATTATATTATAACATAGACATTTGGTATTACAAAAAGATCTTGGGTTATAACAAATAGATATTGTAAGACAGTTCTGAATATATGTGGAGGAGTTGTCAGTGGTGTAGCAAGGGGTGGGCGGGAGGGGCGGTCCGCCCCGGGTGTCAGCTCGGGGGGGGGGGTGCTCCCTGCCAGCTCCTCCCCTCGGCGCATCGACACCCACCCCCAGCTCCCCCTACCTTCAAAAAAATATTGGAATCCGAAGCGAGGCACAGCGCCTCGCGCCTGCACGTAAAAGAAATGTGCAGCATCTCATCGGGCCTTCTCTCGCTCTGTCTGTCCCGCCCTTGCGGAAATAGGAAGTTGCGTTGGGAGGGCGGGACAGACAGCGAGGGAAGGCCCGATGAGACGCTGCACATTTCTTTTACATGCAGGCGCGAGGATTCCGATATTTTTTTAAAGGTAGGGAGCTGGTTGGACGGAAGAGGGTGGGCACTGGGTGGGGGGGGGTGTGTCATCGTGCTGCACCTGGGGGGGGGTGCAACGGCGAACCGCCCCGCCCCGGGTGGCAGCCCCCCGCGCTATGCCACTGGGAGTTGTGTATGTTCACATTTTTTGATCTTTGTGGTATGCTTTATTGAAGAGGTGTGTCTTCAGTAGTTTGCGGAAGTTAGTTGGTTCGTAGATTGTTTTTAAGTTAGATAGAGTTGATATAGAGAATGATAGCATTCACGGTCACTTTACTACTACTACTACAAATCATTTCTATAGCGCTACCAGTCGTACGCAGCGCTTCACATAGTACTTTGGAACTTTTTTTCGCTAAAAAAAAAAAAGTACAGGTATTCTCTGTGACTTTCTGTGTACACAATTCCTCTCAAATTCAACTTATAGCAACCAGACTTTCAGAGAAGGTATCTAAAAAAGGTAGAACTCCAAATTAGTTTTCCCCCAGAAAATGTGTGGGCCTAGCCTCAAATTTAAAATAACGAACAGAGTGTAGGGAGAAAACGACATCCATACAAATAGCCTAGCAGGTTTCTTGTTCCATGGTCAGATCTGAAACCCTGGGCTGTTGCCTGCATAACTGTGGCTAAGCCTGGCTCACTCTCCCTTCATACTTCATCAACTTGCATCCCCAGTATTACAATAGCAAAGACAGGAGCACAGATTGTAAACAAACGGTTCCCCAGAAATATTCTTAAACTCAGTCAGCTCAATTTTAAAAAGGATTATAACCAATAGAAGGTAATTCCATAACTGGGCACTTAATTGGCACATATGCTATAAAGAAAAGTAGACACCTAAATTTCTTTAAAGAATAGTAGCATAACAGGTGAGATATATGCATAGTAACATAGTAACATAGTAGATGACGGCAGAAAAAGACCTGCATGGTCCATCTAGTCTGCCCAAGATAAACTCATATCTTGAATTTGTACCTGTCTTTTTCAGGGCACAGAACGTATAAGTCTGCCCAGCAGTATTTCCCGCCTCCCAACCACCAGTCCCTTCTCCCATCACCGGCTCTGGTACAGACCGTATAAGTCTGCCCTCCCCTATCCTAGCCTCCCAACCACCAACCCCTCTTCCCCCCACCTGCTCCGCCACCCAATTTCAGCTAGCATAAGTGGGTGGTTACATTCTGGAGATACACATGTAACCCAGTTGCCTAGCTAGACCTTCATTTTTTGGGAGAGGGCTGAGCCCAAAGTAGGGAGGAGCCACAAAATTTTGCCCTTCCCACGCTCCATCCTCACCTTGCTCTCTGTACCCCCCTATTACCCCCAAATACCTGATCTGGCGGAGATCCTCAAGCCTTACCAGCTAACAAGGTCATCCACTGGCATCGCTTTCCATGGCTGCTGCCATTTCACCCCCCCCCACATGCTCAGTTTTTGCACATGTGAAAACTGAGCATGCATGAGGTGGGTGCCCCCCATGACCCCCTCCATGCATTCTCAGTTTGGTGAAAACTGAGCATGCTTGGGAGAGGGGCGGCATGGCAGTGGCCATGAAAAGTCCTGCCTACTGCCAGGGACAGGCTGCTGGTGGAGGACCTCTTTGGCTGGGGGCTTGCAGATCTCCACCAGCTGTAGCAGCAAGTGGCACCGCAATTCTTTTTTTTTGGGGGGGGGGGGGCTGAACCCGTGAGGCCCCCTTGTGGCTATGCCACTGATGCAACTTCTGTAAGTTGTGTGTGTGTGCCCCGCCCGCATTCTGCCCATACTCCATGTGTTACCAGAGATTTGTGTATACATACTGAATAGTGTGTAGATGTATGTTCGCAACTTATGTTTGACTTATTCTTGCTGTATATCGCCACGACTGAATTGTTTCAAAAAGGAGGTAAATAAATCCTAATAAATAAATTAATATACATGTGTATGTGTATACAGGTATGTATATTTGATAGTATCCTATATGTTTACACACATAACTGGCACGTATAAATGTCGGTGTCTGCGTTACAGAATTAGCCTATACTGGCTGCCTGGTATCTGAGTATGTAATTGACTGGCCCCATATGCGTACAAAATTGGGCTGGGACAGAGACAGGGTAAGATTAAAAATGATCTGGATAGAGGTAATTTCCATCTGCTATCCAGATAACTTCAAATAACCAAAAAACAAAGTCACACTCTACTTCAATATAAGAACATAAGACTAGCCATACTGGGTCAAACCAATGGTCCATCTAGCCCAGTATTCTGTTTCCAACAGTGGCCGAGCCAGGTCACAAGTATCTGGCAGAAACCCAAATAGTAACAACATTCCATGCTACCAATCCCAGGGCAAGCAGTGGCTTATCCCAATAACAGACTGTGGACTTTTCCTCCAGGAACTTGTCCAAACCTTATTTAAACCCAGATACACTAACCCCTGTTACCACATCCTCTGGCAGTGAGTTCCAGAGCTTAACTATTTGTTAAGTGAACAAATATTTCCTCCTATTTGTTTTAAAAGTATTTCCGTGTAACTTCACTGAGTGGCCCCTAGTCTTTGTATGTCTCGCCAAACTAATATGAAATGTGCTCTATAAACATAGAAGGGAAGACCATCAGTATAAAGGGATGCAAATAAATCATATGCATGTATCACACAAGAGCCATGTATTGAAAATGTCATTCAATGATGACTACTCAATTTTTGCTCAAACATGCGTCATTGGTCATTGCCTCTATGAATCTTTAGCATATATCTAATCATGTGAAATTATAGGGGTAGATTCAATAAGAACTGCACTTAGCTAGTATTCCATAAATGGGGATCAGCACAGAGCTCCCTTTACAGGATACTAGTGTGGTGCACTTCTGGTGCCTAACTTTGGGCGTGAGCACTTACGTCTATCAAAAGCTGGTGCAAATGCTTGCGTCCAACTGGTGGCAGTTAGGCATGCAAATATCAGTATGCTATAACATCATGCCCAACGTGGGAATGCCCCTGACCCGCCCATGCCCCTACCATGACCACATCCCCTTTTGAGTTGTGCACTGTGAAATGTCTATTATGCCCCAGCAGGTGACGATAGGTAGGGGGACATAACCCATTCACCTCTGCATTGATCTGTTGGGCCTAAAGGAAAGAAAATTATCAGGTAAGAGCTAATTTTTCCTTAGGCACACACGTTATAGAATAGAGGGTAGGGCAGATCTGTGTGTAACTCCTAATTACTGCCAATGAAGTGCTTGTTAATTGCAGTAATTGGTCATTAGTTCTTAATTGATTAATTAGTTTACATGTTGATCCAGGATCTGTGCCCAAATTTATTTATTTATTTGTAGCATTTGTATCCCACATTTTTCCACCAATTTGCAGGCTCAATGTGGCTTACATTTGCCGTAATGGCGGTTGCCATTTCCGGGTAACATAAATTTGGACAACCTATACAGAATTTGGGGGATATTGTCCAGAAATAAGTGTTTTATCGTTTCATACCTTCTCTATGTACTAACTACAATGTTACCGTAACGTAGGCATTTCGTTTACTTTAGATCAACATAGGATATCTGGATCATGGATAAATATCGCTGCTATCTGAATAGTAGTTCCCAGTCAGTGATGAATGTGAATCTTCAGTGATATTGACTATAAGGTGCTGGAAATGTGTATTTAACACATGCTGTGGCTGGTGTTTAAAAAAAAAATAGGCTGTCTGCCAGCCCTGAAAATTCCCACATTAAATTTTAGAAATACCTGACCAAATGGAGTAGTGGAGCCCCCTCTGTATGTGCCACAAAATTGACCAGTTTGAGAAAATCTTGTTTCACTGAATAAAATTTATTTTTGGTTCCCTTGCCCCCCCCTGAAATTTCCACCTGTCCACTTTACTTCTGTCCCATCAGTTCTGTTCCAAACTTGGCAGAGACGTGCAATTATTTGCTTGGAAACAAGCCAGAGAGAAAATCGAAACTTTCTGGAAAGACTTTGTAAATGCAGTTTTGCTGCAGAAGAACAGGAAAGTGATGGTGGTTGGGGGAGGGGGGGGGGAGTTACATTGTGGAGTTTTTGTGCAAGCATTTCTTCTCAGTTTGACCACAGAATATGACATTTTCTCTTACTCCTTAACCTTTTCTGCTTGTTGACTGAGGGGGAGATGGGGAGAAGAGCAGGCACCAGACTGACAGGTGCCCCGAAGTCAGGATTAATTACCTTTTCCTCTCTCAAGGGAGCCCCAGACCCACCTCCAATCAAGCGGAAGTAGTTAAATATCACCCAGAGACAGCCTGAGTTGTATTTCCTAAAAGTCATAAGGACACAGCTTGTCAATGTGGAGCTGTGTCCTACCCTGGGGCTCTGGGGAGGGTGCTGCAGTGTGTGCTTTGAAAGAATGTGTGTGCCGCATGCAGCCCTTTGAGAGGTGTGTTTGATACAGAAACAAAACCAAAAGCCCCTGAGTCTTCAGGTATACATAAACAAAGGTCTTACTTTTCACACAACAGAGGTGGTTCATATGTTTTACAAAGGGCAGACTGGCAGAAATAGGCTTGCCTTGTTAATAACTTGGCTGGCAGTCTCTTTCCACCCCCATTCTCCTGTAAAAGTTCACTATGCTCTCCTGGAAGAGATGTGACCTACTTGCAGAATTGCATATTCAGAAAGCAAAGTGCAGGAACATTCAGCTTTTCCCCTAATTTCTGTGGTTTCACCTTATAGAAGAGGAAAATACCAAGGGGAAGAGCACTTGGGAATGGATATGAGCTTGTGTACCTAGAACAGGAATTACTGAAGTCCTGAATGGCACCTGCGCATATGTTATGATGGGTTGCACAAGGAGAATTTATGCCTCTGTAACAGGTACTTTTTTAAATCTGGGGGCAGAGGTGTTGCTAGAAAGTTAGAACGTCTGGGGCAGGGGTCTGGGTAGAGTAGATCCTCCTGCCTTCCCTCCAGATTTGGAAAAAGAATAGAAAAATCATGATTGCTTCTTTCAAGTACAATCCTGATAAAACTGCACTAGCCGTCATCCTGCTATTTTATTCCCTTCTGAAGAATGTCTGCAAGATATCTTAAGTAAGTCACTTAACCTCTGGAGTGGCCTCGTGGTTAGGGTGGTGGACTTTGGTCCTGAGTTCAATTCCCACTTCAGGCACAGGCAGCTCCTTGTGACTCTGGGCAAGTCACTTTGCCCCAGGTACAAATAAGTACCTGTATACAATATGTAAGCCACATTGAGCCTGCCATGAGTGAGAAAGCGCAGGGTACAAATATAACAAAAAAAAATTGCTTCAGATTCAAACATGAGACTGTAAGCTCTCTGGATATAGGAAAATACCTACTGTACCTTAGTGTAGCTCACCTTGAGTTACTAAGAAAGATGTGACCTAAATCCAAATACAGAAATTTTGGAAAAAGACAAAGATGATAATTTGCCAGAAAAAATTTCTCCAACACAAATTCAAATTTTTTTTCTAAATTAACAAGAAAAGCATAACCAGTTTATGTATGAAAATTAAATTAGCTACGAAGACCCTACAAGAAGACATTTAAAAACCTTATTGGGACAATTCTAGAAGTGGGTACCTTTATTAAAGTGCCCTAAGGCCGCGCAGTAGGAGTGTATTCTATAATGGACTCTGGTTGTACAATGTAACCTGGTATCGATGTATCTAACATTTAGGCATTCACAGTTACATTATGCATAGAGTTAGCAAAAATGCAGGTACCTAAATGCAGGAGGGATAAGCATAAATTACAGCAGTGGCATATTTATACAAGGTGCAAGTGTTGCGTATGCACCTCCTATCACCCCCCCCCCCCCGCCCATGCCTTGAAATCATCTCTACTCCAGTCTTTGCCTGGGCAGTGGCAGCGGCATTCATAGACTGCCTGTAGCCTTCACCAGGACTTCCTCTCTGAAATGTCCCGCCCCTTCTGACACAACTTCCTATTTTGTGAAGGGCGGGATGGTTCAGAGAGAAGGTCCCAGTGCATGCTGCAGGCAGCCTATGAGTGCCGCTGCCACTGCCCAGGTGAAGACTGAAGTGAAGATGATTTTAAGGTACTGGGGGGAGGGGGGCATGGGAGACGTACACCCTGTTAAAAATTCCTGGCTACACAACTATCTTACAGTATTCTTTAAGTTACACACATGTCCATGTCCTGCCCATGCTGCACTCGTATGTACACCCCTTGCATTTATGTGCTGTATAAACTAGGCAACCTGCTGACACCTTCGTGGGTGTGTACACTTGTATGCATAAGTGCTAATATTCTGGACATTTACATGTGCAACGGGTGTGTAAATGTGGACGTCTAGATTATAGAATTGCACTTTATGGGGTACATTTTCAAAAGGTCATGTAAATTTAGGTGCCAAAAATTTGGGTACTAAGTGCCAACTCAGTTATTGCCTGCATAAGTTGGCATTAACATGCCCAGCTAATCATGAGCACTTGATGCCGTGTTAATGCTTCGTGTAAATGCTTGTGCCAAAATGTTGGCAATTGTGCATGTAAGTGATAGTATTGTATAATTTAAACGCACAACTGCAAAACCTGTCCCTGACCCGTCCATGTGCACGCCCCCCTTTCGGTAGCGCACTATACGGCATTTAGGTGCTATTGGGCCTAATTCAAGAAATGGTACCCAAAAATAGACGCTGGGACAAATCAGCACTATACTATAAAGGACGAGGAATTAAGCCAATGGAAACCTGGTGTAAATTCTGGCATGCAAGTTGGGCATGCAACCTTGGAATTCTGTAACACTGTACGCATCTATTGAGAACACCCCTGACCTGCCCATGCCCCTCCCATGGCCACACCCCATTTTAGGTTGCATGGTATGAGATTTGGGTGTCCAGGATTATAGAATAATGCACAGCCAGATGCGCTCATAACCCCTAATGCCAATTAACATCAATAAGTTGTTAGCGCTCAATTACTGATGTTAATTGGAACATTATGCAATTAGGTTGTGTGCACATCCCAGGATTGTGTGCAAATTTGAGTGTCCAAGCTTGAGCAACCTTTATAAAATCTGGGGGGTATGTTTGTAGAGTAGCACCTAAGCGCAGTTACATGCATAATTGTAAATTAGTGCCAATTAATGCTATTTTACACAAATGAAGGCTTATTAATGATAATTAAAGCCAATTAGAACCTAATTTAGCAATTAAGTTAGGCATGCAGTTGGCAATATTCTATAACTTGCACGTGCAATTTTGCATGCTATTTGCAAAATTGTATATACAAGTTTATAGAATTAAGAGGTATATGCACTTTATATTACATCAGCTCCAATGGGCTAACATAAAACCCTGCAAAAATATATATTCAGGAGGTAATTCTATAAAGAAGACACCAACATTTTGGCACCACGAATGCACATAGTCCAGAATACTGGTATATACTGAGTGGAGTGGAATGGGTAGACGTGGATCGCTTGTATATTCTTTCCAAAAATACTAGGAATGAAACTACTAAGTAGTAAATTTAAAACAAACTGGAGAAAATATTTCTTCACTCAACATATAATTAAACTCTTGAATTTGTTGCAAGAGAATGTGGTAAAAGCAGTTAGCTTAGCAGGGTTTAAAAAAGGTTTGGATAATTTCCTAAAAGAAAAATCCATAAGCCATTATTAAAATGGGAACACCAACTGCTTATTTCTAGGATAAGCAGCATAAATATATTGTACTGTTTTGGGATCTTGCCAGGTACTTGTGACCTGGATTGGCCACTGTTGGAAACAGGATACTGGGCTTGATGGACCTTTGGTCTGTCCCAGTATGGTAACACTTATGTTCTTATGTGTACGTATCCATGTATGTGCATAAATGCCAATGTTCCAGGTACACACACTTCTACAAATTACGTCTAAATTTGATGATGCTTAGTTTGAAGGTGGGCGTACATATGAGCAAAGTTGGAGCAGAGCTTGGGCGGGTCACACAGTCCATAAATCATAGAATACTATACTTTTTGTATGTTTTTTAAAGCAATCTAGGTGTGAGCATTTAAACCCAAGTGGGGTGCGTTTGTGCACGTTCTGTTAAGGGAAATGCATCTACACTGCAGTGCCTAAATCAGCTTCTACTTACCCTCTTAAACTAGACATTCAGTTATAAAATTACCCATTGTGCTTAGCTTAGTGCATCTTATTGTACTGGTTTCTAATTTAGCTCAGAATGGAAATGCTTCTTTTCCTGAACTTGTTTCCTCTAGCATGCTTTCCCCCCCCCTTGCTTAAGAAAGGTGTATTAACCATGCATTTTGTGTTATTTCTGAATTTCATATGATAACAGTGATCATAATATGATCGGTTTTGATATTGGCATTGAAGGAAGTGAAACTAGGAAATCAAGTACGCTAGCGTTTAACTATAGAAAAGGTGATTACGACAAAATGAGAAAAATGGTGAAAAAAAGACTGAAAGGAGCAGCTCGCAGAGTAAAAAACTTGCATCAGGCGTGGATGCTGTTTAAAAACACCATCCTGGAGGTTCAGGACAAATATATTCCACGTATTAGAAAAAAGGGAAAAAAGACTAAACGTCAGCCGGCGTGGCTAAACAGTAAGATAAAGGAAATCATTAGAGCCAA
This sequence comes from Microcaecilia unicolor, assembly GCF_901765095.1. NCBI lineage: Eukaryota > Metazoa > Chordata > Amphibia > Gymnophiona > Siphonopidae > Microcaecilia > Microcaecilia unicolor. The sequence goes on from NC_044032.1 coordinate 383,154,319, forward strand.
AAAACAATCCTTCAGAAAGTGGAGAAGAGAACCAACTGAAAGTAACAGGATAGATCATAAGGAATGCCAAGCCAAATGCAAAGCGGAGATAAGGAGGGCAAAAAAGGACTTTGAGAAGAAATTAGCGTTGGAAGCAAAAATACATAGTAAAAACATTTTTAGATACATTAAAAGCAGGAAACCGGCCAAAGAGTCGGTTGGGCCGCTGGACGAAAATGGTGTTAAAGGGGCGATCAAGGAGGACAAAGCCGTAGCGGAGAAATTAAATGAATTCTTTGCTTCGGTCTTCACCGAGGAGGATTTGGGGGGGACACCGGTGCCGGAAAGAATATTTGAAGCGGGGGAGTCGGAGAAACTAAACAAATTCTCTGTAACCTTGGAGGATGTAATGGGTCAGTTCAGCAAGCTGAAGAGTAGTAAATCACCGGGACCTGATGGTATTCATCCCAGAGTATTAATAGAACTAAAAAATGAACTTGCGGAGCTACTGTTAGAAATATGCAATCTGTCCCTAAAATCGAGTGTAATACCGGAAGACTGGAGGGTAGCCAATGTTACTCCGATTTTTAAGAAAGGTTCCAGAGGAGATCCGGGAAATTATAGACCGGTGAGTCTGACGTCGGTGCCGGGCAAGATGGTGGAGGCTATTATTAAGAATAAAATTGCAGAGCATATACAAAAACATGGACTGATGAGACAAAGTCAGCACGGATTTAGTGAAGGGAAGTCTTGCCTCACCAATCTAATGCATTTTTTTGAGGGGGTAAGCAAACATGTGGACAATGGGGAGCCGGTTGATATTGTATATCTGGATTTTCAGAAGGCGTTTGACAAAGTGCCGCACGAAAGACTCCTGAAGAAATTGCAGAGTCATGGAATCGGAGGTAGGGTATTATTATGGATTAAGAACTGGTTGAAAGATAGGAAGCAGAGAGTAGGATTGCGTGGCCAGTATTCTCAGTGGAGGAGGGTAGTTAGTGGGGTCCCGCAGGGGTCTGTGCTGGGTCCGTTGCTTTTTAATGTATTTATAAATGACCTAGAGATGGGAATAACTAGTGAGGTAATTAAATTCGCCGATGACACAAAATTATTCAGGGTCGTCAAGTCGCAGGAGGAATGTGAACGATTACAGGAGGACCTTGCGAGACTGGGAGAATGGGCGTGCAAGTGGCAGATGAAGTTCAATGTTGACAAGTGCAAAGTGATGCATGTGGGTAAGAGGAACCCGAATTATAGCTACGTCTTGCAAGGTTCCGCGTTAGGAGTTACGGATCAAGAAAGGGATCTGGGTGTCGTCGTCGATGATACGCTGAAACCTTCTGCTCAGTGTGCTGCTGCGGCTAGGAAAGCGAATAGAATGTTGGGTGTTATTAGGAAGGGTATGGAGTCCAGGTGTGCGGATGTTATAATGCCGTTGTATCGCTCCATGGTGCGACCGCACCTGGAGTATTGTGTTCAGTACTGGTCTCCGTATCTCAAAAAAGATATAGTAGAATTGGAAAAGGTACAGCGAAGGGCGACGAAAATGATAGTGGGGATGGGACGACTTTCCTATGAAGAGAGGCTGAGAAGGCTAGGGCTTTTCAGCTTGGAGAAGAGACGGCTGAGGGGAGATATGATAGAAGTGTATAAAATAATGAGTGGAATGGATCGGGTGGATGTGAAGCGACTGTTCACGCTATCCAAAAATACTAGGACTAGAGGGCATGAGTTGAAGCTACAGTGTGGTAAATTTAAAACGAATCGGAGAAAATTTTTCTTCACCCAACGTGTAATTAGACTCTGGAATTCATTGCCGGAGAACGTGGTACGGGCGGTTAGCTTGACGGAGTTTAAAAAGGGGTTAGATAGATTCCTAAAGGACAAGTCCATAGACCGCTATTAAATGGACTGGAAAAATTCCTCATTTTTAGGTATAACTTGTCTGGAATGTTTTTACGTTTGGGGAGCGTGCCAGGTGCCCTTGACCTGGATTGGCCACTGTCGGTGACAGGATGCTGGGCTAGATGGACCTTTGGTCTTTCCCAGTATGGCACTACTTATGTACTTACAGTGGGGGAAATAAGTATTTGATCCCTTGCTGATTTTGTAAGTTTGCCCACTGACAAAGACATGAGCAGCCCATAATTGAAGGGTAGGTTATTGGTAACAGTGAGAGATAGCACATCACAAATTAAATCCGGAAAATCACATTGTGGAAAGTATATGAATTTATTTGCATTCTGCAGAGGGAAATAAGTATTTGATCCCCCACCAACCAGTAAGAGATCTGGCCCCTACAGACCAGGTAGATGCTCCAAATCAACTCGTTACCTGCATGACAGACAGCTGTCGGCAATGGTCACCTGTATGAAAGACACCTGTCCACAGACTCAGTGAATCAGTCAGACTCTAACCTCTACAAAATGGCCAAGAGCAAGGAGCTGTCTAAGGATGTCAGGGACAAGATCATACACCTGCACAAGGCTGGAATGGGCTACAAAACCATCAGTAAGACGCTGGGCGAGAAGGAGACAACTGTTGGTGCCATAGTAAGAAAATGGAAGAAGTACAAAATGACTGTCAATCGACAAAGATCTGGGGCTCCACGCAAAATCTCACCTCGTGGGGTATCCTTGATCATGAGGAAGGTTAGAAATCAGCCTACAACTACAAGGGGGGAACTTGTCAATGATCTCAAGGCAGCTGGGACCACTGTCACCACGAAAACCATTGGTAACACATTACGACATAACGGATTGCAATCCTGCAGTGCCCGCAAGGTCCCCCTGCTCCGGAAGGCACATGTGACGGCCCGTCTGAAGTTTGCCAGTGAACACCTGGATGATGCCGAGAGTGATTGGGAGAAGGTGCTGTGGTCAGATGAGACAAAAATTGAGCTCTTTGGCATGAACTCAACTCGCCGTGTTTGGAGGAAGAGAAATGCTGCCTATGACCCAAAGAACACCGTCCCCACTGTCAAGCATGGAGGTGGAAATGTTATGTTTTGGGGGTGTTTCTCTGCTAAGGGCACAGGACTACTTCACCGCATCAATGGGAGAATGGATGGGGCCATGTACCGTACAATTCTGAGTGACAACCTCCTTCCCTCCGCCAGGGCCTTAAAAATGGGTCGTGGCTGGGTCTTCCAGCACGACAATGACCCAAAACATACAGCCAAGGCAACAAAGGAGTGGCTCAGGAAGAAGCACATTAGGGTCATGGAGTGGCCTAGCCAGTCACCAGACCTTAATCCCATTGAAAACTTATGGAGGGAGCTGAAGCTGCGAGTTGCCAAGCGACAGCCCAGAACTCTTAATGATTTAGAGATGATCTGCAAAGAGGAGTGGACCAAAATTCCTCCTGACATGTGTGCAAACCTCATCATCAACTACAGAAGACGTCTGACCGCTGTGCTTGCCAACAAGGGTTTTGCCACCAAGTATTAGGTCTTGTTTGCCAGAGGGATTAAATACTTATTTCCCTCTGCAGAATGCAAATAAATTCATATACTTTCCACAATGTGATTTTCCGGATTTAATTTGTGATGTGCTATCTCTCACTGTTACCAATAACCTACCCTTCAATTATGGGCTGCTCATGTCTTTGTCAGTGGGCAAACTTACAAAATCAGCAAGGGATCAAATACTTATTTCCCCCACTGTATGTACTTGTGCCTTGTTTATTTTTAGTTGTAATTAGATCACGTAAATAGTTCTCTTCAAATCTCCACAACCCCTCTCAACTCGGGCATTCGGCACACACTCAGACGTATCAACCCCCGCCCCCTTCAATACCACACTACAAGCCGTATCTTCGATAGAATTGGATTTATTTTGGCCGCAGCCAGGAACATCAAAATTGTTACAACTTAAACAAATTACATTACATCTTCTACTAATCATTATGCCAGCATGCATTTCTACCCGGGTACACAGCTTCTACACGTAGTTGCATATTCTGGGCCACAGGCCAAGCCGTACCAAGCCCCTGTGGCCCCCTGTGCTGTTTTCCAAGCACCCGACGTCACTTGGTGTCTCCCGTTGAAGGAGGCACCTACCACATTTACAAAATGACGTTCTAGGCCTCCCGGCCGCCCAAGCCAGGAGACAAGCTGTATACACGTTGTTTCCCGTTGAAGGAGGCACCTACCACATTTACAAAATGACGTTCTAGGCCTCCCGGCCGCCCAAGCCAGGAGACAAGCTGTATACACGTTGTTTCCTTATAACAAGGCTGCTCACATGCAAGCCTACCATTTGCATCAACTTGATAATTTTCCACACAACTCTTTCTGCAGCAGTAGTTACCCCAAACTTGTAACTGTTATGTGTCAAGCTGCTGTGTACCCATTGCTGGCTGTGCGTAAACATTGTAGTCTAACGCCTCGCTGCGACAAATCTTGCCTCTCAAGTGGGTGGGCGGGTGGGCGTTGCTCTTCTCCTGCTTCCAAATTCAAAAGGACTTCCTGTGCAGTTCAAATTCCTCTCTCCTCCTCCCTTGCTCCTCCCCTTCTTTCCTGCCCCCTCCCCTTGCTACCCCTTGTTTCCCTCCCACTACTACCTCTGCTCTCTAGCTAGGCCCTCCCTGTACCCTCCCCCACACTTCTGTCTTTGCTGGCCTTCAGCCCGGTTATGGTCGGCCCCCCTTTAATGGGTGTGCCTGGTTCTCAACTCGGGCATTCGGCACACACTCAGACGTATCAACCCCCGCCCCCTTCAATACCACACTACAAGCCGTATCTTCGATAGAATTGGATTTATTTTGGCCGCAGCCAGGAACATCAAAATTGTTACAACTTAAACAAATTACATTACATCTTCTACTAATCATTATGCCAGCATGCATTTCTACCCGGGTACACAGCTTCTACACGTAGTTGCATATTCTGGGCCACAGGCCAAGCCGTACCAAGCCCCTGTGGCCCCCTGTGCTGTTTTCCAAGCACCCGACGTCACTTGGTGTCTCCCGTTGAAGGAGGCACCTACCACATTTACAAAATGACGTTCTAGGCCTCCCGGCCGCCCAAGCCAGGAGACAAGCTGTATACACGTTGTTTCCCGTTGAAGGAGGCACCTACCACATTTACAAAATGACGTTCTAGGCCTCCCGGCCGCCCAAGCCAGGAGACAAGCTGTATACATGTTGTTTCCTTATAACAAGGCTGCTCACATGCAAGCCTACCATTTGCATCAACTTGATAATTTTCCACACAACTCTTTCTGCAGCAGTAGTTACCCCAAACTTGTAACTGTTATGTGTCAAGCTGCTGTGTACCCATTGCTGGCTGTGCGTAAACATTGTAGTCTAACGCCACAGGCCACGGCAACGACACCTCGTTTGCCGTGGTCCCCACCCCTCCTAGCTGCGGTCATGCCCTAACGCTATGGCTTGTATCTATTCGCAAGTCATGTGGGATCGTATGACTTTTAATGCACACATGAATGCCTGAAGCATCCCTCCCTTACCTATACCCTGTTATGGCTCCTCTATCGCCCTGACAACCCAGGCTCTCACTGTTCGGTCTCACTGCTGCCCTTCTTTGCGCCCACCGCCTTTCCCTGTGCCTAATGTACATACAAGTGATGAGTGACCGCATATCCAAATCCGCTGCAGCTCATTCTGGATATGGATACCTGTAATAGAATATAATGGGAAGCGACATGTTAGCACAGTGCAAGCAACCATTATCACTTTGCTGTGGATGCCTTAATGGGTCCAATGTACCGCTTGTATACACTAGATGGGTCTGATGTAGCGCTTGTATACATTAGGTCGCCATCGGCCCAGTCTTTTGATGGCCTCTATGGACACTCCTAGCGCTGCCACTGCCGTAGCTGCCCTAATCCTAAATGAGTGGGTACTGTACATATGTACATAGTGTATGAATCAGCAGGCTGGTCTTTGGTCTTTGTTTTAAGTCTGCTTGAAGGTTCAGGAAAGGGCATGTCCGTTCCAATCCATTTTGATTTGCGAATAAGTAGGTCAGTTGCCGCGGCTGTAATGGCCGCGTCACGTATTAAGAGGGACATGCCATGGTGGGCATGCTTGTACGTAGCCACCAACTCACTGACTCGCAGAGCACCATGCAAAGCTAATGAGAATGCACATTTGACTTGACGGCCCTCAAACTCAGTGTCACTTATCTCCTCTAATGATGCAAAGAGACGGCCCATTTCCCTGCCGGTACTGGGTTTTCTTTTACCTGGGTAGGGTACTCCCGGCCTGCCCCATCCTTTCATCAGTCTCGTGACAACAAATGACCTAGATAGATTTTGGACAGCCACCGCTTTGGCGAGAAAACTGATGGCTGCGAACATGATTGAGACCTGGTTTCTGCTAATTCCCTTCATACATGCCGGGGACCGGGAATATATCAGTACCACCCTTCTCTTCTAAGTGTTGACTATATGTGCGGTTGTGTATCTTGTCTGCGAGGTATCTGTTAACTATCACAGCATCGGGTCCCATTTCCGGGTCTGCGCTCTAAAAACGAGAAGGAGCATCCACTATAACCATTCTCCCTGCCTGGTATATGTTTAGCTGTAATCACTGCAGAACTATCTGTCTGCGCACATAACTTGTGGGAAGTGCATGGCGGACAACTACTGCCATATTGTCTGAGGGAATTACAATTGACTTGTGAGATATGCCAGGTCCCCCCAGGAAACATGATATCCTACGTGGTCCCTGCTGAAACCCGAGCTTGCTGTGCACCACGCTCCCTGGAAGTAAATCTGCCGCATCTAAAGAAAATGCAGGGCTTCCGTGAGAGTGGGTGAATCGTGCCAAAATGAAATCCCATGGGCCAAGAACCTGCTAAATCTCGCTTGATGTCCTGTGTACGTCTGAGATGAAAATGTGCTTTGTTTGTTCCCGATGTTGCTAAAGCTATTGGGACTCACCCTTATTGCGAAGCCTTCTGGACCCAGGAGTTCCTGTACCTGCTTCAGCCTTGCTTTTTTACAGTGCCACCTCATATTCGCTACTCTGGCAAGCTTATCAATTTTGTCAGCCGGCAGTCTGGAACATCTAGTTCCAATTCAATACCTATAACGTAAGGATTCGCCGTGGGCCTACTGTTTTTTCAACGGCTAATGGGATGTCCAATTTCTGTGCCAAGTGGATAAAGACCTGTAACACATCCGTCCACTCTTGTGATTCCCGGTCTTTGAACAGGAAGTCCTTCAGATGAGGACCAGAGACCTAGGGGGGCTAGTTGCTCCACTACCCCATGCACAAACATGCTAAGCTCTTTGAAGTATGCGCACTAGATGTGGCCACACATGGGGACACATTTATGGCAATAAAACCTCTCCTGGAACCTGACACCTAACAAGGGAAAGGGCTGTGGGTGTAAAGGCAAGGTGCGAAAAGCCGAATCTCCGTCCACCTTAGCCCAATGTGCCTAGTTGCCTTGCCGCCGAATTATTTGAATGGCATTGTCTACAGATGCATATTGTACTGTACAGCTGCTATGGTCAATGTAGTCATTTACTGATGTTCCTATGTGGCGGGACAAATTACGACTGGGCCTACCTTTCCCCAGCTCCTTCCTTGGTATTATGCCTAGCGGAGACACTGTTGTTGCCTTGAAGGGCGGGTCCTCAAACAGCCCCGCTATGCAGCCTAGCAATAGTTCTTTGGTAATCTTGCCTGCAGCTATCTGTCGATGCATGTGAATCGAGGATGCATTGTTGGGGTAGTGTTGTCACTGTGGTGTCCTCTAATATGGAATCATGCAACCTGATTGGAAACCTGTGGTGATGCACCCGTTCTGTCAGGGTAACAGGCTAACCTTGAAGCTTGATGGCTTCCGGACCCTGTACTGAGTTAATAGGTTGCTTTCTCCTGTCTCATAAGCTTGCTTGGGGGAGCGCTAGCTCCCTCAGTACCCTGTCCTGTGTTACTAGATTGCTGTTCCCTGTCTCTGGGGAGCCTGCCTTGCCCTGCAGCATGCATGCCCGCGCGGGCGTGTCGGGTGCTAGGTGCAATGTCCGCTGCCTCCGTCCTGCCTTTGTCCTGACGGCATTGCCTGACAGGACTACCACTGGTGCTGACCCGATATGAATGGATTGTCTGCACTGCTTTCTTGTAAATTTAATATCTTAGTTAAGGCATGCCTGTCCCCTAAATATCTCATGCGCTTTTAAAATTGTATTCCATATCCCACACCAAGTCCGGGCCCCTTTCCGTTTCCTTCACTATAGTGAGTGTCCTGAGTATGTGAACAGCTGAGTGTCCTAAGTATGTGAACAGCCTACGACCAGTCCATGAAGGACCCGAATATCTTGGGGTCTTATCTGTTACACTATCCCTGCCTACGGTACCCTCCTCATGCAACTCCCACACAAGGAGGGAGAAGATATCAATCCACCTGTATTGTGAGAACGGTACCTAATGCATCGCTCCTGTGATTAAGTACTCCCACATCCTGACTGGTCCCCTGTGCACCGACCGGTGCCACAACCGCATTCTGTCCTGCCATATTGGGCTCCGTTACCCGTTCTTATCGTCCCGTACTGCATATCTAGTTATGTCATGCGTCTGCGCTGGAAGGAGTGTGGTGCTGTCATTAGACTTACCCCTTGCCAGTACTGGCGGTAGCCCCGCAACTATGGAGGTGGAGTCTGCGGTGCTACTACCTCCCTTGCAGGCCCCCGCACCGTCTGTGCTTGTGGTGTAGGTCCACTGTGACTTCTAAGGTCTGGGGCCGCAGCACTCCACGTCTTAGCTGGTGGAGTTTTGGTGGGCCGCTTGGCTGGCCTTGCTGGTGCATATGTCTCCTTCGCACACTACAATGACATTACTACAATGGAGAGACTAAAAGAATAGACAATTTAAAGCAAAATGACCTCATAATAACTGATTGTGGTGACGCCGGCTTCCCCAATCGCTGCGTGCATCCTATGGTGCCTGTGTAAACTGTACCCTCCTTGCTCACAGCTACATATCCGACTGCGTGCTTTCTGCGCAGTGCGCCCTTCCTTAAATGGCCAGCCTAAAGCCCCAAGGGCGATGGCTGTTACATTCAAATTTGGCCTGGTAGTCAAAACGGCTGCCGTATGCAAAATGGGCCGCTAAAATTAAAATGGCCGGGCCCCTGTAAATCCGGCAGATAAATCAGTAAGACCGGTGGTCCTTCTATCAAAATGGCCACCGTTTTCAAATTAGCTGCTTTAGTCCACGTGGCCGCTCTAGTCAAACTGGCCGCTAAGTGCACATGGCCCTCTAGGACTAACACTGTTGTACCAACCCTTCCCCCCGTGGACCTGGTCCTAACGGCAGCTGAGAGTAGCATACTGTAACCGATATGTTTGTCTGATGCCCCTAAGTACTGTGTCCCGCTATGCTGGCACCAAACGGTATGACATCAATTGTTCCAGCCTATGCCGTGTGTCAAAGACACATGTGTGCGGTATCCAAGGTGGCTGCTGCGGTTAAATTTGTATTTGGAATGTCCATTCTAGTGAATTTTAGCGCCATAAAACTGGCTGCCTTTTCCAAATTTTACTGCTAGTCGGAATGGGTGGTGTATTGAAAGTGGCCACTGTTTTTACAATCGGCACTCATGCAAATGGCCACCCTATCGAAATTCACCGCTGCCGTACGTGCCTCTGTAGGTTAATGGCCGACTGTATGGGCGGGCAATTACAACGCGTAGCGAAGCGCATGTCCCGCCAATTTGGGACTCCCCCTAAGTGGCCCGCAAGAGAAGACCCTGACTAGCGAGGATCGCAATGTGGACGTTTCTGCAAAAACCCGCATCTCAAATATCGCATGGCAGGCCAATCATACAGACATGGCGCCGGTAAGTAACGTTTAAGGTCCGTCGCCGTAATGGCATGGACGGCTTATACCGCATTAATTTATCGAATTTGATAACACGGCGTGGCCAGCCACAACGGGGCTCAAAGGTCCGTTGCCATATAGCGCGTAACTGTCGGCTAAGTATTATTGGCCGGCCATCACCGCATCTTAACATGCGATGTGCCGCTGAGGCAGGAGAAGAGCAAAAATTACGTACCATTAAAGATGTTTTCGTCTCCCTGGGATCGTTTGCGTTTCGGTTCAGTGCTGTGCACAAGGTCTTCCAAGTCGTGCCTCAGTGCCGTGCTATGCACTAGGTCTGCCGGATCAACCGAAATGGGCCTAGACACGTGTGCCTGTAGAACAATCAACGGCCATAACGGGTTTTAAGGTCCGTCGCCGTATTGGCATGGACAGCTTATAACGCATTAATTTTTCGAATTAGATAACACGGCGTGGCCGGCCACAATGGGGCTCGAAGGTCCGTTGCCGTATAGTGCGTAACTGTCGGCCAAGTATTAGTGGCCGGCCATCACCGCATCTTAACGTGCGGTGTGCCGCTGAGGCAGGAGAAGAGCAAAAATGACGTACCATTAAAGGTGTTTGCGCCTCGGTTCAGTACTGTACACAAGGTCTTCCGAGTCGTGCCTCAGTGCCGTGCTATGCACTGCGGATTGCGAGCACTGCATGGCCGGCCAAAAACAGCAACCGCGCTGTGGCAAACCCATCTGCCATGCGCCATGGGCAGCGTATGTGGGACTCTAGCCTAGTGCGCATAATGCCGTGAGATAGGCAGCTAACCCGAGATGGCTGGCCATCCTGGAAAAGCTAAATGGGGGTCGGCAGGAGAAAGCTAAAATGCCTTGCAGCTGCACAAAGTTTTAAATGTCTACATACCGTAAAATTTGTTCTCAATTTGCTGGAATATCGTGCTCTGCTGTAAGAGCTTCTTTGGCTGTACTCTGCACAAGCTCTGCCCAGGGCAGACACAAAACATGTGCCTGTAAAAATTTCAGGAGCTGCTGCCCAGCGTTGCTCTTCTCCTGCTTCCAAATTCAAAAGGACTTCCTGTGCAGTTCAAATTCCTCTCTCCTCCTCCCTTGCTCCTCCCCTTCTTTCCTGCCCCCTCCCCTTGCTACCCCTTGTTTCCCTCCCACTACTACCTCTGCTCTCTAGCTAGGCCCTCCCTGTACCCTCCCCCACACTTCTGTCTTTGCTGGCCTTCAGCCCGGTTATGGTCGGCCCCCCTTTAATGGGTGTGCCTGGTTCTTTCCACCTGAAGGAATTATGGGGTCGATCTTGAAAGCGATTTAACGGGCCAGGAATGGAGCCTGACTGGTTAAATCGCTTGCGTGGTGCTATCTGCTGATATTTAGCGGCACTTAACCAGTTTGTGCCATTAAATTTCAGCACTAGCCACCAAACACAAAATCGACTATTTTGTGGCTGGTCCAGCAGTGGAATCAGCACTTGAGCAGTTAAGTGTCAACATTCAGTGTAAGTTAACCACATAAATAGGAGTGCATAAAACACAGTCCTGTGTTGCTGCGCAGCAACCCAGAACTACTGCTGGCCCAACGTGGGTGCCGGTGGTAGTTCCACCCACAGCACGCACCATTTGTGGCTTTAGGGGAAATACTGAAAAATATATTTCGCAGGGGGTTACCCTAATGCAGTGCTGCCCGGTTACCGCCAGGTTGGTGCAGGAGCCCTTATGTTACTTCAATGGGTGTCAGTAAGTGCTCCCCACTTAATGCACATCTATTTCATTTTTGGTTATTTTCACCCGCTGTGGTAAAAGGGGCCCTGGCACGTCAAAAACGGCTGCCGCCACATATGTTCCTTAGATTCGCTCCCCAGTTTGGCCCGGGTCCACTAGACAAGGCTTACTTAGACTGGGAAAGACGGGGCCTATGTGAGCTGGGACAAATGCTGGATCAGGGGGCAGTGGCCTCGTATGAAGAACTCTGCCATATTCATGGGCTCTCCCCCCTACAGGTCTTCCAGTTTTGTCAAGTTCGTGATTTCATTAAAAAGCGGGCAGAGGAGGAACTCAGTTTAACCGAGACACTATTGGAACAGGGAATGATGGGGGGGGGGGGGGGGAAAGGAGGGATAACCAGAATTTATAAGGCCCTAATATCTGGGGATAATCCCATAGAGCATTATACAAAGAAATGGGAGATGGCTATGGGTTCCACTTATGAATCAACCCAATGGGCGCAGGCCTTCCGGTCTTTATTAAAAGTATCCATATCCAGTGCGCTAATAGAAAGTGGACACAAGATTCTGTACTGGTGGTACTATACGCCTGACCGGTTGGCAACAATGTATAAAACAGGCTGCAGCCTCTGAGGGGAGGAGGTGCACTGCTGAAGGTTCCGTTGGGCCAGCCCTGGGTCCTGGCCATCGGTCAACTTTCCTGTTTTTCAAGCCCATGCCATGCTAAAGAATTCTGGCACATTCTGAGCCACCTCCCTTAGGACCAGTCATAGTCCAACACACTGGTTTCCTGAACTGTGAAAAATTAAAATACTGTAGTACTGTGAAAAATTAAAATATTATGATGCCTAGAGCAGGAGCAGAGGCTGCCTGTTTGGCTCCTCCATCCCCCCCTCAAAGAATTTGCCACATATCCTGACTTTTTTTTTTTTTTTTTGCAAGAGTTGACTATTAAAGTTTAAGGATTCTCTGCTGGGATGGTTTTGAGGTGTTCTGATTTCTTATTGCATTGAGATTGACCTGCAGGGCTCCAGAGAAATTATGGGGAATGGAAGCTAAGATGGTGGCTTTTTAGGCCCTGCTGAGTCCATCGGTAAGCTCAGCATGGACTAACGAGATCATGTCGGAAGTGTGGGCAGTGGTGGAACTTAAACTGGATATTAAACTACAGCAGTTGCACAATAGAATTGAGGCTGCTCATGACAGTTTGGATAGCATGGACCTAACGTTTGATGCGCAGCAACATCAAGTGGGAGCGTTGGAAGTTGGGGCCCAAAGCACATCGTGGGATATGGATCAGCTTTGCCTTAGTCTTCACAGATGGAGCACAAGGTGAATGATTTAGTGGGCAGAGCCCGGCGCCATAATCTGTGTTTGGTGGGCCTTTCCGAGTCCCTGAAGGATGACATTTTTGTGAAGACTTTAGAGACGGATTCTGAATTCTTCACAGTTGATCTCTCTTGATGCTCCTTTTAAAAAAGAATAGGCTCATTGGTTAGGCACTGGAACTGGAGTACCTGCAAGGCCTAGAGTGGTTGTATTTCGTGTAGTTCACTTAGCACATAAGCAAGCTATCCTGCAAGCCTTGCGCGTGGACATAATTTGGAATTTGAAACTAGGAGTTTTACGTTTTCAAGACTTTACTGCTCAAGTGCACTACTTGGAAAGCTTTTGAATCCCCATGTTCTCAGCTTTATCTCCAAAAGATTCCATGTGCTTTGCTTTATCCAGCGCGACTTCGGATTAAGTATGAATGCAAGATTCATATTTTTACTGCTGTGGAGGCAGCGCAAGCTTTTTGGCAAACTGTCCCAGCCGGAGTGGGCACTTAAAATGCTGCTTCTGTGAGCCTTGGACTTGCTTGTAGTTGGCGTTGGACTGGTCCTTTCTGTCTATATTTTATCTTTATTTTGTATATTTCGCTAGTGCATAATAGAACGCCTTAGTATGAGTTTATTTGTCTCATGTTAAAGCCTAGTTCATTCAGGATGGGGGCCTAATTTTGCTGTTAAGTGGGCTGGTTATGATAGGTGGGGGTGGGTGGGGGATATTCATGTGTCCGATCCCATATTTTGGGATAGTACTTTAATTTGGGGTTGGGGTAGAGGTGGGATGTTGGGATGGGAGAGGGATATAGGAATAGGAGGAGATGGGAGGTTGGGATGGGGGAAGAAAATGTAAAACTTCTTAACTATGTTAGGTTTGTTTGACGATATTTTGTATCTGTGTTTTCTCTTTGATAACTGTATATGCTTGTGCTGTTTTGTATACTGTCAATAAAAAAAGATTTAATATAAAATATTACTGCTCCTTCAGGAGACTGGGGGAACATGCAGTCCAAATCTTAATTTGAAGCTAGTGAACAAGGTTAACCCCTTCATTCCTGGCTGACACCAAAGGAAGCCTCCAGATGCCTAGTACAGTAAAATACTGCAGAATCTTACCTAAATCAGAATAGATGTTATGAAGCAGGCTAGGAACTTGTAGAGAAAGGCTTTTCACATTGGTGAAGATTAGTTTCACAGAGCAGAAGAGAGAATCACAATGACAGATAAAACCCCATTTTCCAACAGTAGCATTATTCAGAATCAGGTCAGTTTTCAAAGAAGTTGTGATTGCTGATAGCCTGTAAATGTGTAACTTCTCTCTCTGTAGATATTATAAAGCAATTTCGATAGTGCCGGGCTTAACACATAGTTAAGAAAAGGAGAAAAGTGGGAACTAAAACCACGGGTTCTAGAGACTGGAGCACACAATGTCTTGAATTTAAAACCAGGTTTATTTAAAAATCACAAATGACTCAACACAAAGTTGTGTTTCGGCCGGAAGGCTTGCATCAGGAGTCTGAAACAATATATATAAAAGATATAACATATATAATACAACAGAGCTTGTATAGTTTATGTAACTTATGGATATAATTTAAGAAGATAATACAATGTGCGTTAAAATCTGTATCTAAATTTAAAATGAATAACACATGAATGCGAAACTCATAAATGAAATAAGTACTATGTAATGTACACTTGAGTGTGACCCGGATCTCTGTATAAATAATAAAAAAATAATATGTATATAGAACAAAAATACGGAAATATATTACTGACCTGTATACAAGTGCAAAACAAAATCATCAGAAAGGTAAAAATCATGAAGAAAAACAGGATGGTCTGTGGAAAGAAAGGGAGAATACCACATTTAGACCTATAAGAGCTGAGGGGAAAGATGAGAAATGACTGACAGAGAGTGGGAATAAGAACGCATAAAGCAAATAGGACAAAAAATGCCAAATTTGAAAACAGATAAAAACTGCAGGGCATAGAAGAAAACCAGATAGTCAGAAAAAAAATGGACACATGTCCATACTAATAGGATGTGAGAAAACAGCCAAAGTGCCATGAGCCAAATTGGCACCTTACTCATATCTCCAATTTGGCTCATATACATATTATTTTTGTATTATTTATACAGAGATTCCGTGGTTTTAGTTCCCACTTTTCTCCTCATCTTGAGCTTCTCCATGGGATCTTTGAGTTCTCCACATACGTGGATTCTTTTGGATTTAAGACATACTTAACCACTCTGCACTATCCATACACTGGAGGGGTGGAAGGACAGCAGAGTAGCAATTGTATCCAGATGGTGTCTGAAAATCATCACTATCTTGAAAAGCCTAGAGTTGCAGACCTGAAGTAAACAGATATTGGTGGTGGTGGTCAATGGCAAACACGTATATGCAACACCACTGATTAAATGTGTAGTGGGGCTGATTATATTAATTTAAACATGGGTACTGGCATTTAAATTAAGTTGTTCACCATGATCACTGAAAATTACCTCACTACACACAAAAAAATAAGCATTCATTAAACGCTAGAGACACACATATATTCCACGCTAAAAACACTACAGCGCCTTTGTAAAAGACCCCCCTATGATTTCATTTAATAGTTCAGACCATTCAGTGTGCAGTATGATATACTTCAACAAACATTGGAGAAATTATGGGGTACATATTCAAAGTGATTTAAATGGCTAGGGAGGCTCTTTTAAATTGCTTGTGTGGGGCTATCTGGGGCTATTCAGTGGCACTTAACTGGATAGTGCCACTGAATATCCCCTCTAACCACCTATGCCGAAACTGTCTAGTTTGTAGGTGGTATGAGGGTGGAGTTAGGGCGATTTTCAATCTGCTAATTGGCTAAGTAACCACATTAACTGAGCTCCGGTCTGAATATTGGCTGGTGCCAGGTTAACTTCCGGGTCAGAGGTCATACCCGGATATTCACTGCCAGGTGTCACCCATGCCCTGGCATTGAATATCCAGGGTTAGTTCAGCCTTTGGCTAGAAGTGCCAGCTGCTTACCACACTGCAGGCTGAATATTGGGCCGAATATTTTTGACTTTTATTTCATCATTATTATTACCATTACTATTGCAAGTTGATTGAGGTTTTTTTTTGTGTGTTCACAGCAATCTGAAAATAGTGGGTTTCTGTATTGCTAAATGATATAGGATTGGATTCATTGCTTAATGCCTGCATGCATCTCTCACTGACTCATTGCTGGGCAACTTACTACTTGACTATTCGTGTCTCTGCCCAGTGATTAGCCAGGCCTACCACAAATTGAGAATCATGAGCCTGCTTCTTAAATGAAATGTACTTCCTAGTGTCAGTTAGGGCTGGTATAAAAAGGCATTATAGGCCAATATATAAATTAGCTGAAGAAACTGTCTTGGAACACATTTGCACAAGTTATATACCAAGATGAATGCTCTGTTACTATGGTAATAAAGCCTCTCAGATTATCAAAAGATAAAGTCAACAGCAGGCATTCTGATGTTTTAGACATTAATTGTAGGGCTAGTGCTCATCTGACATCGTGACTGGCTTAGGTTAAGTGCTAGTACCAATGTTTAACATACCCCACAGTGGAGGAATAGCCTGATAGACTGAGAACTGGGGAAGCCAGGGTTCAAATCTCACTGCAGCACCTTGTGACCTTGGACAAGTCACTTAACCTTTCATAGCTCCAGGTACAAACTTAGATTGTGAGCCTGACAGGGAAAGACTCATTATAACTGTCTTATCTAGATTGTAAGCTCTTTGAGCAGGGACTGTCTTTTTGTGTGTGGTGTACAGCGCTGCATATGCCTTGTAGCGCTATAGAAATGATAAGTAGTAGTAGTATACCAAAATGTAACTCACCTTCCGCTATACCTGAAAAGGTGTGCGCTAAATCCAGAATTCCTTTCCTTTCCTTTCACATTCAACACCTCTATCTATGTAGTGCATAACTGTCTGTTTAGTTTAGGCCTGCCTGCTGTTCATCAGGTGAAAATTAACCCCCTAATTCTATAAACGTTGCCAAAAATTGCGCACATGCCCAATTTGTGCGTGTAGTTTAATTGAATAATGAGCCATTAGTGCCAATAATTGGCTTTTTAACAAGCAATTATTGGCGCTAATTGAAATTAATTAATATGTATGCGTGTAAGTTTAGGTGCATCCCGGAAAAGGGGATGCAGAAATGGGAGGGTCATGGGCATTTCAAGGCCGAGCATGGACGTGATTTGAGTTACGCATGCAATTATAGAATAAGGGTGTTCAGTGTGTAAATTTAGGCGAGGGCATTTGAACCATGTTTTTGTTGGTGCAAATGGACTTGCCTACATTTTTTATCTTTCAACAATTTTTATTAATAAACCAGCATGTTAAACACAGACAATAAGCTTTGTGGATAATGGAATAAATGTGACAACATACCGATTAACACAAAATAGTCAAGTCCAACCTCAGAGTTTTAACAATTTTTCGCCCTCCCCCCTAAAACTTTATCTGCCCCTCCCTCCCCGGTGATACACACATATGTCTGTTTATTAGTAAACATTCTTATTGTTGCCAAGGTGAAGAAACAGGATAAACCCTCAAACTTGTCAGTGATATAAAAAAAAAAAAAACACAAACAAAAACAAACCCCAGCTCCCCACCTTGACCATCAGTCAATATTTAGACCCAGTATATGGACTCTGATACTAATACTCCCCCCCATGCCTCTTAAACTGGTATTTCCCCCCAAAACCCCTCAACTTTAGCATTATAACCATAAACTGTAAGGGAAGTCGCTACTCTTGGGTCTTTCCCTACTCTTTATACAAACTATTAGCCCTCCCCCCCAAAGCTACCCTCCCCTCCTTCACCGGTGCAGTGCCTCACCCCCCCACCCTCTCAAATAGACCTAACTTCCCCAGGGGAGTTTGTTCAAAATTTCACTGCGTGCCCATGGCGATATCTGGTTCAAGTAAGCCTCCCAAATTGCAAGGACCCTACACTGCCTTCCAGGAGACAAACATGTTCCCCGAGACTCCCAAACTATTAATTAATTCAATTTGTTCCTCCAATACCAGAAGGAGGGAGGGCGATCCAGGATCCAGTGATTGAGAATGCATTTCCTCCTTAGTATACATGATTTACCCAAGAACAATTTCTCTTCTCTTGTACCCTCCTGCCACAAACACGGAGCACTAAACACTACTCTCTCAAAGGATAAAGTAATTACATGTCCTACCACCCCTTGAAGAAATTGAGCTATTGCCGACCAGAACAGAGTAATGTGCTTACACTGCCACAACCCATGATATAAAGTTGCCCCTGCCTTCTTACACTTGATGCAACTAGGCGCTTCTGACACCCCCGCATGAAATGCCTGTCTCTGGGAGAAATATGCCCTATGCACTGTCCGAAAGTGGCATTCCTGCAGTTCCGTACTATGTACCAAACGCATGCCACTCTGAAGAGAAGACCGGATCAACCGCGCCGAGATTGTTTACTACTATTACTACTACTACTTACTACTTAACATTTCTAAAGCGCTACTAGGGTTACGCAGCGCTGTACAATTTAACATGGAAGGAAAGTCTTGCTCCACCGACCCGCAACTTCTTGCAGGTCCCTTTCTTGAGCCTTCCTACATAACTCACCATGAAACCACAAAACCGATATTTGGCCTACGGCGTTCCCCTCCAAAAATTCTCTCAGTTGACGTCCAAACTGCCCCCTGGCAAAGAATGCACATAGTGAGATAATTGGCTATAAGCAAAGATCGTTGCTGAACCTTGTGCACATTGATCTAAAAAATCTTGCAAGGGCATTAGGGATCCATCCTCCTTAACTAAACTTTCTAACTAAGTTACCCCCTTCGCATTTTCTCCGCCTGGCATAAAATCTGCGTTTCCCCGCAGAGGCAACCATACACTACTTGTCGGGCATTGCCTCCACAGGGGAAGCACCGCCCTCCACAACAACCAGAGGGGTCTAAGCAATATACTCCTACGCATTCTCACCGGCAATCTCCCCCTTGGAGTATGAAGCAAATAGCTCAGATGCCATGGTCTAAAATAAGCCTGTTCTATCCTTATATCCGTGCATGATGTGGTACCCAGCAACCAATTCCGTAGATGACGTAGCAAGCATGCTGGATTATATTTTCGAAGATCAGGAAACCCCAACCCAATTTTTGGGCTCCTGTCAAGTAATGCCACCTCATTTTTGGTTTCCTCCCCCCTCCCCCAACAAAACCTTGCCACCATCCTCTGAAATAATACCAGGTCTCGTCTCAATAAACAAATAGGCAGGGTTTGTAACACATACAACCACCTCGGAAAAACGATCATTCTAAAAAGATGCAACCTACCCAGAAACGACAACAGGAGAGTGGACCAAAGCGACAACTGCTTTTTCATCTCTTTAAGCAACTTTGAAACATTAGTGTCACACAGAAGCAGTGGATCCATGGACAACTGTAAACCTAAGTAACGGAACGACTCCCGCGCCCACCTCAAAGGGAACCCCTCTCCCCACGACTGTCACAAATTATCCAAGCTCGCCAATGCCTCTGACTTTGTAAAATTCAACTGAAATCCTGAGAAATCTCCATACTCCACCAGGCTTTCCATGAGATTCAGTAGTGAAGATCATTTGCAAATGCTGCTGACTTAAACGTAAAATGCCCTATCTGCACTCATATATCCGAGTTATTCTGAATCTCCCTCAAAAGAGGGTCCAAAGTTAACACAAAAAGTAGTGGCGACAGGGGGCAGCCCTGTTGAGTCCCCCGTCTAATTGGGAACCAATCCGACAATATTCCTTTGGCGCACACCTGCGCCTTCGGGTCTGAGTATAGGGTCCGCACCGCCTGAGCAAACCAACCCTCAATACCCCCAACACCCCCAAAATGAACCCCCACTCCACCCTATCGAACGCTTTTTCTGCATCAAAGCTTATTAATAGAGCTGGAACCTTTTCCAAGTCAATGGTCTCCAAAGCCGCCAATATTCTCATGTTTTTCGTGATCACCTTCCCACAGGTGAGCCCCACCTGAGGCTCGGTCACCAATGAAGGAAGAATTCTCGACAGCCTATTAACTATGATCATAGCCAATAGCTTTACCTCCGTATTGAGCAGCGAAATTGGACGATAAGAGTCCAGACAATCCGCCGGCTTACCCGGCTTCTGAAGAACTATGGACATGCCTAAATTTATACGCATGACTACTGCGCTTAAGCGCTTATTCTATAAATTGCACCTAACTTTATGCGCAGCATATAGAATAGCACTTAAGCATTTGTTTCCGCACTGAATTTTTTAGGCATGATTTATAGAATTCACTCCTTACTCTGTAAGTTCTTGGATATATAATCCAGTCTTCTTATTTGTAATTTTCTTAGAACAATTGACAGGAATTAGTGGAATATAAAAGGCTTAATTGTTTAACCTATCTGAATAGTTCATGAATATACTCTGGATAATTCTTTCAACTGCCCTTGTCTCACCCCAACCCATTTTTTTTTTTATACAGATAATATTGGACCCATATAATGACTTCAGTGGCCCAGTACTATCCATATAACTTATATTGATAGGGCAATTGCTTTCGATGCCTACCGGTGAACTTATAGTTGTCTTTGAATATCAAGCCCTGTCTATTTATTGAGGATTTGCATCAGTAAATGAGTGTTAACATGTATAGGATAGCAAGCTGCTTCTTACTTGTCACAGACAGGTCTGGTTTTGAGGTTATGAATGGAAATATTCAGGAAATTGCTTTACAGACAGTGGTGCTGGTTTCATTTGGTTGTCTTGGAAACCAGCCCATTTTTAAACTGCAAATTGGGAGCCAGGCCAGAGGCAGACCTGCATCCTTTTAACTGATCAATGAAACACTTGCACCCTTTTCCTAAACCACCTGTCCACTAGTGACTACTGACAGCTACATATGTGGCTGTCGGCTCCTAACAGAGCAGTTATTAGCATGTTGCTAAAATAATATTAGTTTAGTTTAGGGTCCTGTTTACTAAGCAGTGCTATAGGCACGCTAACGTTTTTAACGCACGTTAACCATGTACGTGCCTACAATATCCCTATAAGCACCTACATTGTAAGCGTGCGTTCTAAAAACACTAACACACCTTAGTAAACAGGTCCCTTAGTTAAAGACTTGATATACTGCCCTTCAGTGACATCAGAATGGTGTACGCAGTTATATTATCAATAACTGTCTTAATAATTGCCTTCACTCTTCTAGAAAGTTACAGTTTGCCTCGGCTTTTAAGACCCTTCTCTGCACCCTGTTAGACATCTTCCAAGGGGTACACTGGTTAAGAACCCCTGACTTAGTACTGGCCCCCACCCAATGTCCGAAAAACATCTCAGATGACTGATTCTGAGTCTAGTCAGACTTATTACAGACCAAGAAAGATGAGTACTAATGATGAAAGCAGCTTCTGCCTCTTCCTACCACTTATCCTTACTTTACATATTAAAAGGACTGTTAAACCTTAATTTCCAAAGAGTGGTTTGCCTCCTTTTTGTTTTCTGAAGGCATACATTGATATGTGCGGTGATTTAAATGGTGTGCTGGCCTTTTACTAATCCCTGTTCCCATTTGTTTTCTCTCACAGGTGCCTGTGTCTATCAAGGCTCACTGTTTGCGGTAGGTCATGCTTCATCTGTTCTGGTTTGCTTTTCCCGCTTTGCTGCAGTGCATTTTTCTAGCAAAAAAGCTGCCGGTACTCAAATGCCAGGGCTGGGGTGATCACTGAGGGACCCACCCCACAATAGCCAGGCCCCCTGCAACCAGTCACAGAATCTATGACAAGGCAGAATTGGTGTGTAGAGCCTGAGCTCTTTCATGAAAACTTGGGGACCATGGGCCAAATTTAGCAGACAATGGGAAAGGTGCTGGTACTCAGTACCCCCTGAAAAAAGGCCCTGCATAACACGCATAATTTTTATTAAGTTAAAATGAGTATGTTGAAAGTAGGAGGAATAAACAACTATACTGCTAGATTTTTCCACTTTTCTCTCCACCCCCACCCCCTTGAAAATTAGCTGCAAAGTCCATGTGGACAGATGTTCAGGTGTATCATGCAACATATTGGGCTACTAAACATTGGTCCTATACAGTGAATTGTTTCTAGGAAAAAAGGTGCAGGTACTCAAATGCTAGGCCACCCTTCAGGGCCCACCGCACAATAGCCAGGCCCCCTGCAACCAGTCACAGAATCTATGAAAAGGCAGAATTGGTGTGTAGAGCCTGAGCTTTTTCATTAAAACTTGGGGTCCATTAGTCAATTTTAGCAGACAATAGAAAAGGTGCCGGTATTCAGTACCCCCAAGTACCCTCTCAAAAAAAGTCCTGCTTTGCTGTAATGGGTAGACATGCTACTGCTGTAGAGTCTGGGGTGTACCCTGTGGAGTACAGCTGTATAAACTTGTTAAAAAAACAAAAAACAACAACTGTTTTACGCCTCTTCAGCTCTCATCAGGCAAGATATGAAGCAGATTAGAATTACTGGTAGTCCTGGCATTTTTATGCCAGCTGGCAAAGTTTGTACAATAGATCTGGGCAGCACTCCTTCTCACTGGTGTAAGTCCTTATTGAAATGGATTTGTTAATGTAGCAGGTTTCTCATACAGCACTGCTCTCCAACAATGTTCTTCCCTAATCACCAACAGGATGTCCAAAATGAATGTATAGATTTGCACACAATTGTTCTATGAATCAGTTGAATTTGTCTTGTTGTGGTTATCTTGAACGTTGACCTGTTGGTGGTTCGCAAGTGCCACTGTCATTATCAGTGTTTTTTGGAAGAACACCTTGTAGGCGGAGCCGCGGATAGACCCAGCTTAATTTCTCGAGGTTGGTGCACTGTAGATCTTCAGATTGGCCAATGTGATTGGTTGATTCACTTTTTTTTCTCTCTGTACCTTTAGCTTCTTGGCATGGATGGGACAGATGTTCCCTCTGGCCATGGCAGGCGAAATTTGCTCCTAGAACATGTAGATAGGAAGAAGTACATTTGTTGGAAAGCTGCTCTTATACCAGGGGTTTGTGTAGGCTGTCAGGAGTGTGAAGTGAACCCTTCAGTGTTCTCTGTTTCCACAGCATTTCTCAAGGACTGTGGGTGTGCACTATAACCTGAATAAAAATTATTACCTATGGATGCTAAGTATTGTTATTTACAAACGAAGACTTCTGTCTGTTCAGTGATGATTGCATTTAAAATCTACAACATTCCATCAGTAATATCCATGCGGACATATGTTATCAGCACCCACAAAATAAAGCACGTGTATTACTCTTGTTTTAGAACAGGCTTGTCCAAGTTTAGTCCCTGAGAGCTGCAAGCAGGCCAGGTTTCCAGAATATCCCTAATGAATATGCACTAATACAAAACTGGGCTATCTAATTCAACAATGATAAAATAATACAATACTATAAATCAAAAATCAATTCTCCGAGGACAAGCAGGCTGCTTGTTCTCACTGATGGGTGACGTCCACGGCAGCCCCTCCAATCGGAATCTTCACTAGCAAAGTCCTTTGCTAGTCCTCGCGCGCCCGCGTGCACCGCGCATGCGCGGGCCGTCTTCCCGCCCGAAACCGGCTCGAGCCGGCCAGTCTTCTTTTGTCCGCACTCGGTACGGTCGTGTTTTCGCCGTGTCGAGCCCCGGAAAGTCGACCTCGCGCGTCCTTTTTCGACGTGTTTTTTCTTTGGAAAATCCTCAAAAACTGTTCGGGAAGTGCTCCGGAAGCCCTCTCGGGTTTCGTTTGCCCCTTCCCGTATTTTCAGATTTTGCCCCGGTAAGTTTTCTTTCGTCGTCGGGGTAGGCCTCTTTTCGGCCTCGGTCGAGATTTTTCTCCCTCAAAGTTTTGGTGCTCACTTTCGCCATTTCGGCTTTTGATTTCGCCGGCGTGATTTTTCCGCCCATGACATCGAAGCCTTCCAGCGGCTTCAAGAAATGCACCCAGTGCGCCCGGGTAATCTCGCTCACTGACAGGCACGCGTCGTGTCTTCAGTGTCTGGGGGCCGAGCACCGCCCTCAGGCCTGTAGTCTGTGTTCCCTTTTGCAAAGGCGGACTCAGGTAGCGAGATTGGCCCAGTGGAACGTTTTGTTCTCGGGCTCTTCGTCGGCATCGGCACCGGGGGTATCGAGTGCATCGACGTCTTCAGCGTCCAGAGCTTCATCCTCGGCCGCCAGTGCATCGAGTGCATCGAGGCATCGGCCCTCTGCATCAGCGCCGAGACATCGGATAGCTGCATCGACGTCGGTGGTACCGGGACCTCGTCTGCTGATGTCGTCGGACGGTGGTGCATCGTCTGGAGTGCAGGTGAGGGCTGTCCATTCCCCTGCTGGTGGCGGTGAGCCTTCGGGTGGGTCTCCCCCTACCCTGAGGGCTCCTGCGGTACAGCCCCCCCGAGACCGACCTCCTTCGGCCTCGGCCCCGAGGAAGCGACGGCTGGATTCTACGTCCTCCTCGTCGGTACCGGGAAGCTCCAGTGACATGCTTCGTTCCAAGAAGTCGAAGAAGCATCGTCACTGGTCCCCTTCCCGTGTCGGTACCGAGAGCTCTGGGTCGCCGAGGGAGTCGGCACCCAGCAGGCATCAGCACCGAGAGGACCGCTCACCCTCTGTTCAGGAGGTGTCGATGCGCTCCACTCTGGACAGCCCGGAACAGCCTCCACGCCCGGAACAGGTTCTGACGTCGACGCCTGCATCGACTTCCATGCCTTTCTCTGCAGCCGCTCTGAACGAGAGCCTCCGGGCCGTTCTCCCAGAGATCCTGGGAGAGCTGTTGCGCCCTACCCCTCCGGTACCGGCGGTGCTTGCGCCTCCGGTGCCGTCGAGCGTGGCGCCGGCTGGCCCATCGCCCGAGGTGAGGTCTCCGGTGTCGGTACCGCGTGCGGTGCCGGCTGCCGTCGCCTCCCAGGAAGGCTCCCCGACTACGTCGGCGGAGGGAGCTTCGCCGATGCGGGCGAGGGAGTCTACCTCTCGATGCCCCCATCGTGGACGTGGCTCCACGGAGTCGAGTCGGGCACGGTTGCAGACACAGGTCCGTGAACTTGTGTCTGACACCGAGGGTGAGGCCTCATGGGAAGAGGAAGAAGACCCCAGATACTTCTCTGACGAGGAGTCTGAGGGTCTTCCTTCCGATCCCACTCCCTCTCCTGAAAGACAGCTTTCCCCTCCTGAGAGTCTGTCTTTCGCTTCCTTTGTCCGGGAGATGTCTACGGCCATCCCCTTCCCGGTGGTTGTGGAGGACGAGCCCAGGGCTGAAATGTTTGAGCTCCTGGACTATCCTTCTCCACCTAAGGAAGCGTCCACTGTTCCCCTGCACCATGTCCTCAAAAAGACATTGCTGGTGAACTGGACCAAGCCTCTAAGTAATCCCCACATCCCCAAGAAGATCGAGTCCCAGTACCGGATCCATGGGGACCCAGATCTGATGCGCACTCAGTTGCCTCATGATTCTGGAGTTGTGGATCTGGCCCTAAAGAAGGCTAAGAGTTCTAGGGAGCATGCTTCGGCGCCCCCGGGCAAGGACTCTAGAACCTTAGACTCCTTTGGGAGGAAGGCCTACCATTCTTCTATGCTCGTGGCCAAAATTCAGTCTTACCAGCTCTACACGAGCATACACATGCGGAACAATGTGCGGCAGTTGGCGGGCTTGGTTGATGCTCTCCCCCCTGAGCAAGCCAAGCCTTTTCAGGAGGTGGTCAGGCAGCTGAAGGCGTGCAGAAAATTCCTGGCCAGAGGGGTGTATGACACCTTTGATGTTGCGTCCAGGGCCGCTGCTCAAGGTGTGGTGATGCGCAGGCTCTCATGGCTGCGTGCCTCCGACCTGGAGAATAGAATCCAGCAGCGGATTGCGGACTCGCCTTGCCGTGCGGATAACATTTTTGGAGAGAAAGTCGAGCAGGTGGTAGAGCAGCTCCACCAGCGGGACACCGCATTCGACAAATTCTCCCGCCGGCAGCCTTCAGCTTCTACCTCTACAGGTAGACAATTTTTCGGGGGAAGGAAGACTGTTCCCTACTCTTCTGGCAAGCGTAGGTACAATCCTCCTTCTCGACAGCCTGCGGCCCAGGCTAAGCCCCAGCGCGCTCGCTCTCGTCAGCAGCGTGCGACTCAGCAAGGCCCCTCGGCTCCCCAGCAAAAGCAAGGGACGAGCTTTTGACTGGCTCCAGCAGAGCATAGCCGACATCCAAGTGTCAGTGCCGGGCGACCTACCAGTCGGAGGGAGGTTGAAAGCTTTTCACCAAAGGTGGCCTCTCATAACCTCCGATCAGTGGGTTCTCCAAATAGTCCGGCAAGGATACACCCTCAATTTGGCCTCAAAACCTCCAAATTGTCCACCGGGAGCTCAGTCTTACAGCTTCCAGCACAAGCAGGTACTTGCAGAGGAACTCTCCGCCCTTCTCAGCGCCAATGCGGTCGAGCCCGTGCCATCCGGGCAAGAAGGGCTGGGATTCTATTCCAGGTACTTCCTTGTGGAAAAGAAAACAGGGGGGATGCGTCCCATCCTAGACCTAAGGGCCCTGAACAAATATCTGGTCAAAGAAAAGTTCAGGATGCTTTCCCTGGGCACCCTACTTCCCATGATTCAGGAAAACGATTGGCTATGCTCTCTGGACTTGAAGGATGCCTACACACACATCCCGATACTGCCAGCTCACAGACAGTATCTGCGATTTCAGCTGGGCACACGTCACTTCCAGTACTGTGTGCTACCCTTTGGGCTCGCCTCTGCGCCCAGGGTGTTCACAAAGTGCTTGGCTGTAGTAGCAGCAGCACTTCGCAGGCTGGGGGTGCACGTGTTCCCATATCTCGACGATTGGCTGGTGAAGAACACGTCCGAGGCAGGAGCCCCTGGAGCTACTGGGGTTTGTGATAAATTACCCAAAGTCCCATCTTCTCCCGGCGCAGAGACTCGAATTCATAGGAGCTCTGCTGGATTCTCGGACTGCTCGCGCCTATCTCCCAGAGGCGAGAGCCAACAACTTGTTGTCCCTCGTCTCGCGGGTGCGAGCGTCCCAGCAGATCACAGCTCGGCAGATGTTGAGATTGCTGGGCCACATGGCCTCCACAGTTCATGTGACTCCCATGGCCCGCCTTCACATGAGATCTGCTCAATGGACCCTAGCTTCCCAGTGGTTTCAGACTGCTGGGGATCTAGAAGACGTGATCCACCTGTCCACGAGTTTTCTCGAATCCCTGTACTGGTGGACGATTTGGTCCAATTTGACTCTGGGACGTCCTTTCCAAATTCCTCAGCTACAAAAAGTGCTGACCACGGATGCGTCTCTCCTGGGATGGGGAGCTCATGTAGATGGGCTTCACACCCAAGGAAGCTGGTCCCTCCAGGAACGCGATCTACAGATCAATCTTCTGGAGTTGCGAGCGATCTGGAACGCTCTGAAGGCTTTCAGAGATCGGCTGTCCCACCAAATTATCCAAATTCAGACAGACAACCAGGTTGCCATGTACTACGTCAACAAGCAGGGGGGCACCGGATCTCGCCCCCTGTGTCAGGAAGCCGTCAGCATGTGGCTCTGGGCTCGCCGTCACGGCATGGTGCTCCAAGCCACATACCTGGCAGGCGTAAACAACAGTCTGGCCGACAGACTGAGCAGGATTATGCAACCTCACGAGTGGTCGCTCAACTCCCGAGTGGTGCGCCAGATCTTCCAAGCGTGGGGCACCCCCTTGGTGGATCTCTTCGCATCTCGAGCCAACCACAAATTCCCTCAGTTCTGTTCCAGGCTTCAGGCCCAAGGCAGACTGGCATCGGATGCCTTCCTCCTGGATTGGGGGGAGGGTCTGCTGTATGCTTATCCTCCCATTCCTCTGGTGGGGAAGACTTTGTTGAAACTCAAGCAAGACCGAGGCACCATGATTCTGATTGCTCCTTTTTGGCCGCGTCAGATCTGGTTCCCTCTTCTTCTGGAGTTATCCTCCGAAGAACCGTGGAGATTAGAGTGTTTTCCGACCCTCATCACGCAGGACGAAGGGGCTCTTCTGCATCCCAGCCTCCGGTCCCTGGCTCTCACGGCCTGGATGTTGAGAGCGTAGACTTTGCCTCTTTGGGTCTGTCAGAGGGTGTCTCCCGCATCTTGCTTGCTTCCAGGAAAGATTCCACTAAGAGGAGTTACTTCTATGGAGGAGGTTTACCGTCTGGTGTGACAGCAAGGCCCTATATCCTCGCTCTTGTCCTACACAGACCCTGCTTGAATACCTTCTGCACTTGTCTGAGTCTGGTCTCAAGACCAACTCTGTAAGGGTTCACCTTAGTGCAATCAGTGCATACCATTACCATGTGGAAGGTAAGCCGATCTCGGGACAGCCTTTAGTTGTTCGCTTCATGAGAGGTTTGCTTTTGTCAAAGCCCCCTGTCAAGCCTCCTACAGTGTCATGGGATCTCAATGTCGTTCTCACCCAGCTGATGAAACCTCCTTTTGAGCCACTGAACTCCTGCCATCTGAAGTACTTGACCTGGAAGGTCATTTTCTTGGTGGCAGTTACTTCAGCTCGTAGAGTCAGTGAGCTTCAGGCCCTGGTAGCCCAGGCCCCTTACACCAAGTTTCATCATAACAGAGTAGTCCTCCGCACTCACCCTAAGTTCTTGCCAAAGGTCGTGTCGGAGTTCCATCTGAACCAGTCAATTGTCTTGCCAACATTCTTTCCCCGTCCTCATTCCTGCCCTGCTGAACGTCAGCTGCACACATTGGACTGCAAGAGAGCATTGGCCTTCTACCTGGAGCGGACACAGCCCAACAGACAGTCCGCCCAATTGTTTGTTTCTTTTGATCCCAATAGGAGGGGAGTGGCTGTGGGGAAACGCACCATATCCAATTGGCTAGCAGATTGCATTTCCTTCACTTACGCCCAGGCGGGGCTGGCTCTTGAGGGTCATGTCACGGCTCATAATGTTAGAGCCATGGCTGCGTCGGTAGCCCACTTGAAGTCAGCCTCTATTGAAGAAATTTGCAAAGCTGCGACGTGGTCATCTGTCCACACATTCACATCTCATTACTGCCTGCAGCAGGATACCCGACGCGACAGTCGGTTCGGGCAGTCAGTTCTTCTGGATCCAACTCCACCCCCCGAGGGCCCTGTTTGTTCTGTTCCAGGCTGCACTCTCAGTTAGTTGGTAAATTTTTTAGGTCAATCTCAGTTATGTCCTCGCCGTTGCGAGGCCCAATTGACCATGGTTGTTGTTTTGAGTGAGCCTGGGGGCTAGGGATACCCCATCAGTGAGAACAAGCAGCCTGCTTGTCCTCGGAGAAAGCGAATGCTACATACCTGTAGAAGGTATTCTCCGAGGACAGCAGGCTGATTGTTCTCACAAACCCACCCACCTCCCCTTTGGAGTTGTGTCTTCCCTTGTCTTTGTCTTGCTACATATAAGACTGGCCGGCTCGAGCCGGTTTCGGGCGGGAAGACGGCCGCGCATGCGCGGTGCGCGCGGGCGCGCGAGGACTAGCAAAGGACTTTGCTAGTGAAGATTCCGATTGGAGGGGCTGCCGTGGACGTCACCCATCAGTGAGAACAATCAGCCTGCTGTCCTCGGAGAATACCTTCTACAGGTATGTAGCATTCGCTTTCTCCGAGGACAAGCAGGCTGCTTGTTCTCACTGATGGGGTTTATTTATTTTATTTGTAGCATTTGTATCCCACATTTTCCCACCTATTTGCAGGCTCAATGTGGCTTACATTATGCTGTGATGGCGATCACCATTTCCGGGTAGGTTCTGGTTGCTACCAAATATTGAATAGAACCTGACACAAAATTTTTGAAACATCCCACAGTAAATTATCCAGTTCACATTTTACATACATTTGCACTTTAACTGGCTGGCCCCCTGCTGGTTCATCAAATAAATGAGCAGTAAAGATCCTAACCACTGCTCATGTTGTAATGTTCTTCATAAAAGGAAACTTTTCAAAATGTTAGCAAATTTGTTGACTGCTTTAGTAAAAAATAAACCACTGTCATTTAAACTCCAACCAGTCCTTGCCAGAATTCATACTGGTAATTTCAACATCAGATGTGTACTGTGTCCAAAACTGTGCCTCAAAACTTGCCTTGTGTCCGGTATCCAACACAGGGGTACCATAGGACCGCACAGATCGTTCAATGGTTCTGCTCAGTCTTTGCTATTTAGTCTTGGCATGCCCACATGTTTCATCACAGAGGCACACTCAGCAGACTAAAACTACATGCTAAGACCCTACAGTACCATACATACCATTCTCATACAAATATTACATCTAAATAACAGTATTACGTATCTTAAAACTGTACAGCAAATTTTCAGTCACTGTCAAAGCAGGAATTCCCTCTGCAGAACACCCAAAAAACAAAGGTGTAACCACAAGTGTCTGATCTCAGCAGAAGCGATGCCAGATATACCTAACATTCAGGAATTGTCTTACTACTAAGCCCATTCAGTTTCCCTGTTAAGACCTTTGGGTTCAACCATATTCCAACTATAAATCATTCTCTGTTCCCGCTGAATCAGCATAGCTGATATGTCACTTCCTCGTTCAGCACACTCCAGAGGGAGTGGAAAACATGAAAAAGGATCTGCAGAAGTTAGAAGAATGGTCTAATGTTTTGCAGTTAAAATTCAATGCTAAGAAGTGCAAAGTGATGTACTTAGGGAGTAAAAATCCAAGTGAGACTTGTGTGCTAGGCGGTGAGAGGCTGATATGCACAGACAGGATCTTGAGGTGGTAGTATCTGAGGATTTGATGGCGACGAACCAGTGTGAAAAGGCGGTAGCCGTAGACAGAAGGTTGCTAGGCTGTATAGAGAGAGGTGTAACCAGCAGAAGAAAGGAGGTGTTGATGCCCCTGTACAAGTCGTTGGTGAGGCCCCACCTGGAGTATTGTGTTCTGTTTTGGAGGCCGTATCTTGCTAAAGTTGTAAGAAGACTTGAAGCGGACCGGAGGAAGGCGACAAGAATGATATGGGGCTTGCGCCAAAGGACATATGAGAAGAGACTAGAAGACCTGAATATGTATATCCTAGAGGAGAGGAGGAACAGGGGAAATATGATAAAACATTTAAAGTATAACGGTTTTATTCAAGATCTAAAGAACCATACAGCAAAAAACTAAACACCAAGTCTAGGCGATAACAGCAATCTGTTACATAATAATATGTAGACAAAAAGAGAATAGTAACACGCCTTACAACATAGAACTAAAAACAGAACTAAAAAAAAAGGAACTTATGATCCTGATTTTATGAGACACCATCCTTCCCCCTTTACCACCCTACCCTGAACCCATTTCCTGTAAACCACAATTGAGATGGCCCACTGTCTGGACTCTTATGACCCCAGTCCATCTTTGAAATAATTATGTCCATTATTCCTAATGCCCCCTCCCCTACCCTGACAGAGAACACCAGAACAGCCCTTTATGTAGCAATAACCAACTGGGCAGGCTGGACTGAAGACAATCGAGGCAAAGCTGCAACTCAAGACCAAGTGACCTGTTGGAAAAGCAAAGACAGAGTGCTGGGAGCTTCCTGAAGTACTCCCTGACCTGGAAGTGGAGGCCTTGTTGTCCGTCCTGCGTGTCCATTCTGCATTTGGGCGCATGCACCTGCCAGAATGCCAGCGTCAGTCAACACAGGAAGTGCTACAAGAGAGTGGGCTGCAGCATGGAGGAGCACTGTGGAGCTGAAGGTGCGTCAGGTATCGGGGCAGGGCACACGGCAGAGTCCGTGACACATGTACACCCCCCCCTTGCATTTACACACTGTGAAAGTTAGGTGCCACATCAGTGGCTGAGCTAGATATCTGGGGGAAAGAAGGATAAAATATAGTCGGAAAAATCCTGGGTGGCTGCAGATGGAAGTTTGTGAAGCCATGGCTCTAGTAGATACAGGTTCTAATTGCACTGGAGGCCCAAAGGAACTGGATAAAGTTGGCTGGCAATCCCACCCCCTCCTCAACAACAACAAAAAAAAGAGGTTAACTGAGTGGGACCAAGTAATTACAGACGTTTATTTGCTTCCTTGAAGCTTCGTGCAGCTGTTTCTCCCTGCTGCCAGTTGTTTTAATTGAATTGTTAGCTCAAGACCAGAGAGAGCCATTGAAAGCTTGGTTTCATTAGTGGCAGAGAATGTGGCTCATTGGCACTTCTTTTAAATGCTTGGTGGGGTTGTGCTGATATTACATTGCTGGTGCCGACAGCATCAGGTCAGCTGTTGACAAGAAATTGAGCGTGTCCAGATGGCAAATTAAAATAAAAGAGGTAAGAAAAAGAGTGTTAATGTAAAGGTGACAGCTCAAGTCACGCTCTGGAGACCATTCCAGTCTTCTGCTTCATTCAGTGGAGGTCCATAGCACTGTGCAACCGTTGAGTCTGTATACATGGCTGATTTTATATTCCACATGGAAATTTGCTATCTTGTCTTATGTAAGAAATGCACAGGGGAAAAACATGGTGCTCGCACCAGGGGAGGGCTGTTACCATCTCTTTTGCAGCCTGCAAGAGCATGTTTCCCAAAAGAGCAGACAGTAAGAAGATACATTCCAGCAGTTGTATTCTGCATTAACTGAGTGCATTCCTTATTAAATAGTGGTTCTGCACAGGCAATCTGCTGATTTTCACATTGTGACATGAGATACAGAGATGGATAAGGACATTTTAAGGAGAGGGGGAAAAAGACATTTACTGTAACCCCCCCCCCCCCCCCAGTGCAGTACACTGGACTCTTTGCATCTTAAAATCAGGGGTATGCATTCATTTTTTTTAAAAAATTTATTTTCAAGCGCCAGTACAGAGGAAATGCAATAAAAACAACTCACAGCAAACCACAATAAACAAGCTTTAAAACAGTGTGAAAAACATACCCAGAAAATGCTGGTTTCCTCCATTGATTTTTTATTTTTACTAATTTTTAACCAATATATCCCAAAAAACATGAGATAAACAGAAACTGAAAATACATACAATGCAATTACATATAGTAATTTAAAAAAAGAAAAAGAGATACATTTTCGTCTACAATATACTTTGTTGGATCCAAGAATTTAAGAAAAAGAAATAAATAAATAAAAATTATATCACCCAGTTATCGCATACCCATACAGAACTCCCCAGCCTGTCACTACAGTGTGCGCATGAGACTATACAATGACATTTATTCCTTCTTTAGCTACAAGAAAATCCTCCAATTGCTTGGATTACGAAAAAAATTGAAACTGTTTACCCTGAAATAACATAAGCAAGGAAATTTCAACCCAAAATTGGTGCCCAAGGCCAAAATCCTTGGTCAAAAGGCCAAAAAGGCCTTACACCTTTTCTGTGTTTCTTTTGAAAGATCAGGAAATATTCTAACTTTAGAGCCAAGGAACTGTGTATCTAAATGTCTAAATGAAAATTTCAAAACACCATTGCGATCCATCTCCAGTGCAAAAGTTACCACCATAGTAGTTCTCTGTGTAATTACTTGCAACGATGATTCCAAAAAGGATGTGAGGTTCATACCATCTCCCTCTTGATCTTCAGGGGTCTCACCAGGAAATTTCCCCGAGACCAGTAAATACTGGGCTCGCGTTATAGGTGGTAATGAATCACCTGACATCCCCAGGACTTCAATTAGGTATTTCTTAACTATATCAATAGGTGAAATTGAAGGCGACCTGGGAAAGTTGAGTAGTCTCAAATTATGTCTCCTAACTTGATTTTCCAAATACTCCAACCGACGATGTGTAAAATTCTTATCTTTAGTTAAAACTGTACCCAACGATTCCGTTGTCTGAATTTTAGTCTCTAAAGAAATTATTTTAGAAGACTGCTGGGCGGTTTCCTGTGCTTGGAGAAGAGTAGCTACAGACAAAGATTTTATATCCTTAGTATTTTTCAAAGTCAAATTTTTTAAAGAAGTATGCATATCAGATGTAAGGCCCCCAAGTGACTCCAGTGTCACAATGGTAGGTTTCACAAAAACCCGAGTAGATACATCAGGAGTAACCAAACTAGATATCTGGTAAAGAGTACTCGCAATTTGTTGAGGTAAAGTTTGTGCTGCATTATGTATTATCTCTTGTCCAAAAGTCAACTTCTCCACTGCTATGGAAGCGTGCCCTCCCTGTTCACCTGGTTCTTCACAGCCGGGGTCAGGACCTATCATAGCTGCATTTCTTCCTGGCTGTGGTGGTGTCGCTTGCAAAACAGGACTTAGAGAAGCCCCGTCTACACTGCTGACTGACGCCAAAGCGTCAGTTCCGACAGAGGGGGAGGATGCCTGTATGGGTCCGGCAGAAATTCCTAATCTTTTGAGGTTCATCTGCGTTGGAGCCTAGGTCGCAACGGGGGTCAAGGGAAACTCCCGCACCTTCCCTCTCCTCTTCCCCATGACTGAGGCACAAGGAGCCGCTTCAATGAGTGATTCATGATAAGTTCTGGGAGCTGCCGGTGCGATCAACCGTCACAGCGCCATCTTGGATCTCCATTTATTTTTTAAAATTTTATACCAGAACAACAAACTCCCACTCATATAAAAAAAAAACACATTAAAGAAACACACCAGTCATCTACGCCACCAACCAGCAACACACACCTCTAGACTCACCTGTCTCCCCTCCCCCCCCCCGAAGTCACCCTGAAAGGCTAAGGATCCAAGAGTTCCTGGAAGCGCTGCCACAAAAGAGCAAACCTCCGATTGTCTATTTTAATGGAACAAGAATATATCTGACACTTATGCCAAGCCACATCATGCATTTTCATAACCCAGCAGTAATAAGACACCTCCTCCGCAGAAGTCCAAAAATGCAAGATAGCTTTTCGAACTGGGAGTAAGGACATATAAATAAAACGTCATATGGGACTGGGAGAGACTTTGGGAAAGCAGTAGTGTATCATAATCCCAGTCCACTGTGTGTTGGACCACCTGATTAATCAAATGAAAAACTGTATTCCAGATGTGTGCCAGACTTAGACTGGCATCTGGGACACCCAACAGCATCCCATGAGCCCAGAGAAGCCCCCTTTGCCCTAGAAATATAGGCTTTATAGAGAATTTTATATTGGGTTTCTTGCAGATCTGCCAATTTAACCATCTCATACAAGGTAGAAAGGGGTATGCATTCATAAGCAAGCATTTTATTTGTTTGAGTATGTAACAATTACTTTTATACATACATATGAATTAAACTGCATGTAATCAACTTATCAGCTTAAAAATAATTCTTGTGTGCATACAATGTTTGTGCAAAGAACAAGTAGGTGAAGCAAACACTAAAAAGTGCTTTCATTTAAATCTACCATGAACTGAGCATTTTTTTTGGCTGTATATATTTCTATCTTAAATAACGGTATGTGAATGTCATGCTTGGTTTGACCCACATTAATTCTGCATCTTCTAGCACAGAGGAAGGCCATAAAGCTTGGTTGGCTTAAAGAATTGGATTTTGGCCCACGAAGATAGATATAATCACACTTCCTGTACCTTTTACTTAAAGCAGCATTGTGCAAACTAATTGTATTTTTTTTCAAGCAGGATGTATAGAATATAATTCTCTAATTTTAATACTTCCAAATATTATGGAGCTGTTTGGGTAGTTGAGCTGGTGGCATCGGGTAGTAGCAGGCTGAAAAGTCACATAACTTCAGTACATTCAGATTTGTTGCCTAGAGAAGGTTCAAGTAGGCGTTTACTGCATGACATCAGAATCCCTGTTGCCATGTGTGGAAAATCCAGGGCGACATTACAGTTTTTGGGCAAAGAGGACAGAAAGGCCACA
The DNA here is from genome assembly GCF_901765095.1 of Microcaecilia unicolor. Classification (NCBI taxonomy): domain Eukaryota; kingdom Metazoa; phylum Chordata; class Amphibia; order Gymnophiona; family Siphonopidae; genus Microcaecilia; species Microcaecilia unicolor. The sequence goes on from NC_044032.1 coordinate 383,189,940, forward strand.
CGCCATTGTACATATGAGCATGAATTTGAATTGTCATGTCTTTTTACTGGAGGATTTAATTCCCTGCATCTTCTAAAAGGGAATAAGATTGCCAGAGGAAAAACCATGTAAGCAAAAATCTTCTGCTAGACTCACAGCAGGACTTTTGCCCACAAGTGGTAGATGTTACAATTGGGCATTGTGTGAAATGGGGTGGGTAACAAGCAGAGAGAAAACTTTTATAGTGTGGCCTGTGATATCCTTTCTAATCTGTTACAGTTTAATTGAGTCACAGTTTGTGTGTGGGTGTGGTAGGGGTGGGTTGTTTTTTTATGTGGGGTCTGTTTTTATTTTATTTAGTGGGTCTTTTTTTTTTTTTTACTTTTGTCTGTTTACTTGTTTCATTGGGTTTCCTCAAAAATCATTTTAGAGGATAGTGTTCACAGTGTATAATTCCTACAGATTTGTGTTTTGTAAGTTTCAGAATATTCAATAAACATTGAATAATAAAAACAGAAATTCTCCTGGGCTTTCAGTGAGGAAGAGAGACTGCGGTGGGTTCGGGGCCAGGCAAGCCTAGACATCGAGTCGGGGGAGTTAATTTGCAAATCCCGGGGCCTGCTTCTCTTTTACTTTTTTAATCTGCAAACTTTGCACTTGGAAAATGTGTTGATGTATTTTTAAAGGAAAACTTGCTGGCTGGTGCCGGGTATTGTGTGATCTGTATAAAGATATATGTTGCTTTTGATGAACGATACCAGTGAGAAGGTTAGAGCAGTGGACTGAGAACCAGCAAACTCAGAGTTCAAATTCTACTGACATTCCTTGTGACTGGGCAAGTCACGTAACTCTCAGTTGCCTCAGATACAAACTTAGAGGGGCACTTCTATAACTGGATGATCCTGTTAGGTGCTCCAGTGCTGTGCAAGGAGCACTAATTTGACAACTGCAGCTGCATGTTGAGATACTGTTATAGAGGGGTGAACGAGAGGAGTTATATCCGGACTTTTGTATTGAGTGTCACATGTATGATTATCTCCCAGTTTGTGAGCGGTTATATGTGTGTGCCCGATGCAAAGGGCTGCTAGTTTTCAGAGAACGGGTCCGTTCTTTGAGGCTAGAGTAGCAGACTTGATGGAGCTGAGGAAGACAGAGAGGTACATAGAGGAGACCTACAGGGATGTTGTAGAGAAGTCCCAGTTTGGTAGCTCCTGTGCTACTTTGGAGAAGAGCGGTCTCCTAGAAGGAGAGCATCACCCTGGTTAAGTAGGAAGTACTCCTGTAGCCAGGACCTGCCCACCAGGGGATGTACTATCTTCTCGCACCAAGGATATGTCTCCAAGTGCTGCCCAGTAGGGAAGGGTTAGGACAGCTGTTGTACTTGGTGATTCGATCATTAGACATTTAGATAGCTGGGTGGCTGGTGGACATGAGGCTTGCCTGGTGACTTGCCTACCTGGTGCGAAGGTGGCGGACCTCACACGCCACCTAGATAGGATTTTAGATAGTGCTGGGGAGGAGCCAGTTGTCTTGGTACATGTGGGTACCAATGACATAGGAAAATGTGGGAGAGAGGTTCCGGAAGCCAAATTTAGGCTCTTAGGTAGAAAGCTCAAACCCAGAACCTCTAGGGTAGCATTTTCTGAAATGCTACCTGTTCCACACGCAGGGCCGAAGAGACAGGCAGAGATCTGGAGTCTCAATGCGTGGATGAGACGATGGTGCAGGGAGGAGGGTTTTAGATTTGTTAGCAACTGGGCAACATTTTGGGGAAAGGGGAGCCTATTCCGAATGGATGAGCTCCACCTTAACCAGGGTGGGACCAGGCTGCTGGCATTGGCATTTAAAAAGGACATAGAGCAGCTTTTAAACTAGAAACGGGGGGGGGGGGGGGGGGGGGGGGGGGGGGGGGGGGGGAAGGCCGACAGTCGCTCAAAAGCGCATGGTTCGGGAGAAGGTATCTTTCAAAGATATCACCAAAACAGGGAAGATAGGGTATCCTGATAGTGAGGTTGCAAAAGAGACCGTAGTAGATCAGGTGCCATATAGAAATCAAAATCAGACAAAAGATTGCAAATTAATACTGTCAACTACCGAGCATGATGTAAATAGGAACAACAAACATCGTTTGAAATGTCTATATGCGAATGCCAGGAGCCTAAGAAATAAGATGGGAGAGTTAGAATATATTGCACTAAATGAAAAGTCTCTATATATAAAATGCACCTCCAACGTTCTAATGAAGCCTCAATCCGGAAACTTGAAGTGGCATAGATATCCGGTTTGCCCATGAGTGTCTGCCCCGCCCTCGCGTCAAACGTGATGACGTCGAGGGCGGAGCACTGACACTCAACGAATCAAGGAAGCCCATTGTTTAATCTGTTTCCACTCCACAACGCTGCCGTCATTCCCAAACACTCAAAACCAAACAAAATCGCCGCTGCACCCCGTCCCCCCCGCCCACAGTCCCCCTCACCCACCCTCCCGCAGCCGCTCACTCACCGTTCCGCCGCACCCCCTCTCCTCTCCGACTCTGGCCATGCAGCAGGACGATTACTACACACGAGTGAAAGTGACCCAATCAACTACACTGTAAGCAAGGAAGCCCATTGGTTAATCTCTGTTTCCACTCCCCAACACAGCCGTCATTCCCATACACTCAAAACCAAGCACACCTAGGAGCTGCTGATCCACATTGTCGTTTTTTTCCCTTCTTCCATCTGAAACACGTCTAAAGCTGTTTCTACTGGATAAACTGTGCCTTAAAAGGTAAAGGACAAAAGGTTTTTGTTTTTGTTTTCTTACTGCACACCTTTTTAATTTATTTGAAAGCTATCCATCTGTACATATGAATATCATGAAATCTAAATTAAATATCACTAAAACAGCTTTAAAAATATTCTACGTGGTAGAAACAGCAATTTTAAACTCTGTATTGTCAGATCATTTGTCAACAATACAAACTTTATCCAGGTAAGTGCCCGTGGCTGCGTCAGCCCCATCGTTGCCTGTCAATGTGTGCATTTAAAGTCCAGTGTTTGTTCCTGGTCTCTTCTTGGATTGACTCCAAATCCACCCAGCAATGGGCGTGGTCAGAGAATATAATGGTACCAATATCCAATCCCACTAAATTTCCCATAAGAACATAAGAATAGCCATACTGGGTCAGACGAATGGTCCATCTAGCCCAGTATCCTGCTTCCAACAGTGGCCAATCCAGGTCAGAAGTACCTGGCAGAAACCCAATTAGAAGCAACATTCCATGCTACCAATCCTGTAGCAAGCAATAACAGACTATGGAATTTTCCTCCAGGATCTTGTCCAAATCTTTTTAAAACCAGATACGCTAACTGCTGTTGCCACATCCTCCGGCAGCGAGTTCCAGTGCTTAACTATTCTTTGAGTGAAAAAAATATTTCCTCCTATTTGTTTTAAAAGTATTTCCATGTAATTTCATTGAGTTACCTTTTGTCTTTGTATATTTTGAAAGAGTGAAAAATTGATTCACTTCTACGTGTTCTACACCACTCAGGATTTTATAGACCTCAATCATATCCCTCCTCAGCCATCTGTTTTCCAAGCTGAAAAGCCCTAACTTTAGCCTTTCCTTATATGAGAGAAGTTCCATTCCCTTTATCATTTTGGTCGCTCTTCTTTTAACCTTTTGCAATTCCACTATATCTTTTTTGAGATACAGCGACCAGAATTGAATGCAGTACTCAGGTGAGCTCGCAGCCTGGAGCGATACAGAGGCATTATAATATTCTTGGTCTTATTTTGCATCACTTTCCTAATAATTCCTAGCACCTTGTTTTCTTTTTTGGCTGCTGCCGCCACATGCTGGGCAGAAGATTTCAGAGTATTGTCTACAATGACACCTAGATCTTTTTCTTGAGTGATGACTCCCAAGGTGGACCCTAGCATCAGGTAACTGTGATTCGGATTATTCTTCCCAATGTGCATCATTTTGCATTTGTCCACATTAAATTTCATCTGCCATTTGGATGCCCTGTCTTCCAGTTTCCTTTAAATCTTTAGCATGATCCTCCGCAGGAAATGCTCTCATTACTTCTGGACTGTTGGAGATGATTTTGTGAAGTCTCAGATTGGCCTCTGCCAGCATTGCTTGTGTTCTCTTTTACAAATCAATGGCTTGTCCTACAGTAGGTGAGGACTTCAAACCATCGTCAATGTAAAAGTCTTTCGATAAGCATCTGTGCCTTACTCTTTCTCCTTCTTGGGCTGTTCTTGTAAACCCATAAGTTGCTACCTGTCATGGTACCACAGGAGTCTCAAGTAGTTTCTGTAGTCTGGGTGGACGACAAAGCAATAGAACATTTGCTGGATGTCCGCTGTGATGATGATGGGTTCCTTTTTGAAGCAATCAAGATTTCTAATAAGCTGCTGATCAGGTCAGGCTTAGAACGCAGCACATTGTTGAAAATTCTGTTTTGTCTCTGGGTCCTTCTTAGAGTCTTCTGAAACAAAGCAAGTTGAGAGAGAGCTTGTTCTCTGTTATTAGGGAGCCATGATCTGGGTGTCTGAAATAATAGAGGAGCTACCCAACTGTTTGACTCATCTTTATAGAATTCCTTATCCATGATTCTCAAGAACTGTGTTTTCTACCGAAATAGTTGGTTTATCATCATCCTTGGTGATCTGGAACACTGAATTCCCCAGATATTCTCCTAAATTTTGTGGAGAGGCATTCTGATAGATGGTTGAGTTGGGGTCTGGTTCTTCCCAGCTGGAAACCTCCTTTACATGTAGATGGTTATGACAAGGCTTGAATAAGGTGGTGCGCCCATTCTTCAAGATGCACATTTTGTACACATCTACACTTGGTCTCCTCAGTCTGTTAAGGCAGGTGTCACCTACTATCACCTCTCCCAAGGCGAGTCAGTAGGCATATGGAGCATCGGGTGGACCTGGACATAACTCATAAACTCCGATCAGTGTTGGTACGTCTCTTTCCAACAAGAATAAAACCTTGGCATTTGGGACCAAAGGCTGTAGATACTCTGCTATAGGTTGCAAATGAGGGGGGGTGGTGCACAATCTCTGATGTGGAAATTTCCTCTCTGTTATCAGGTATCTGATTACTCTCAATACGAGTCAGTGGGTGGGTCTTGTTGCTGCCATCCTATCTCGTATCCACTTGCTCTTCTCCATGTCTTCTTTGTCATCCCTTTGTCTTGAGGTTGTACGGATAGCGATATCCCTGGATGTCAATTAAGTCAAAGAATTCTGTCCTTGCCAGGGACTGGTTACTCTACTCATCTATGATGACATTCACCTTTACTACCTTTTCTGGTTGTTCATGTGGTATACTTTAGCTACACATATCTTGGTGCATGACCTTCCACTGAGGCCTCCTCCATACACTTGTGTACAGTTTGGAGTAATGTTAGGTGGTGATGCTTGCTCCTCTTCCTCTCCCCGCCATGGCTTGACTTTGAGCTGGGGTTCCTGGAGAAGTAGGCTTACTCTTGTCAGAGTGTAAGGCGCTGACATGCTGATCATTATTGCACTCTGTACACATGATGGCAGCTTTACAGTCTCTACCATACGATTGGATGAAGAGCGGCATTTGCAACAGATTCTGTACTTTTTCAACAGATCTTTACCATTGTCTCAAGGGGTTCTCCCTAAATCCTCAACATATCTTGAGAGGATAAGGTTTCTTGTGTTGGTCTGGATTCTCTACTTTCTCTGTAGTAGGAGGACAATCAGATGGTAGGATTGCTGTAGGCGACACATCTGTCATGTGTACTTCTTGAACGGCCTTTTATTCAGGAAGTAGCCTATCTTGCTTGCTTTCAGGTACATCAGATATTAAGCTGGGATAGTTACTCCTCTTTTCCAAATGTCAAATAACTTCACAAAGATTGTGAAGAGAGGAAATGTCTCTTGTCCTCTTTATGCTTTGTACCTAATGATGACCATTTCTCTCTTACGTCATATGGCAGCTTTGTTATAATCTTGTTTATGCCCTAAACTGTATCCAAGTATCACAGGCCTGGAAGGTTCGGATCAGCTTTAATTGCTTCCAGTTCCTGGAGAAGATCTGATTCTTGTAACTTGTCATTATCTCTGCTTGTAACCATTGTAAAACTACTAGTTCTCCTCATCAGTGCCTTTTGGATAGCTTCTGGGCTGCCATAGTGCTGCTCAAGTATTTCCCACATTTCTGTCAAACCTCTGGAGGGGTCATGCAAATATCCATCCTTTAGTCCCTTTACACAATCGGCTGACTCTGTTTCCAGCCATTTTATTATCAGGTTAATTTCTTGCTTTGGGGTGGGTTTCATAATTGCTATGGCATCCTTAAAGTCAGATTTCCATCCTCTATACTTTTCAGGACAGTGATTGAACTGGGTAAGCCCCATCTTCAATCAAAAGAAACAAGAGCAATCCACTGCAAGAAAGCACAAAGCAGGAAAAACAGCAGAGGTTACCAAAAAGACGGACAGACAATCAAAATATATCAATGTTTTTATTGAGTGTCTTCAATTGACTTGAAATGAACCACGTTTCGGCCTACCCATTTGCATATAATCAACTATTGCATTACATTTCTTCAGTGGGTCCCAATGCTCTTTGCCGTCTCATAGCCTCAGATTTTACGAGTTTGTGAAATGGCTAAGGAAGACATGCCTTTCGATATCCGTCCTAGATAAAGCTCCTCCTTCAACTCTCCCCACAGTGGGATTTTGTCGCTTATCACTTCACGATGGTGTGAGGAAGTGGTGTAGCCAGACCTGATATTTTGGGGTGCCCAGACTTAACATGGGGGGGGGGGGGGGCACTAGGCAGAAGTCTTGCGAGATCACTGCTTGAAGTCTCAACAACCATTTTGAAGTGGTGCCAGTAGTGAGCGGGCAGTGACATTGCTGGGCAGGAAAGAGTGGGGTCGTGCCCCGAAGAGGCCACTAGACCACCAAGGCATGAGAAAGTAGGGGAGTAGAGGTAGATCATGGATGGAATGCGGGTAGGGGGTGAGAGAGGTTTTCTTTGGGGGGGGGGGATCAAGGTGACTGTGTGGCATGGAGGTGGGGTGGGGGCATGGCAGAGGGTGTGGTGGGGTAAGTAGGAGTATGAGAGGGGTGTGGCAGGGTGGGGGTGGGGCAAGGCAATTGGTGTCTTCTTTTTTTGTCAAGGCAAATATGGTAACCCTAACTATAGGTAGGTACAACATGGGACAGGGTGGATACAAAAGGAACTGGGGACAAACTACAATATCTGATAGGAAAGAGAGAGGAAGAGAGGGCAGCACATTATGAAGGGTAGGGTATAAGTGATCCAGTAATTCAACTGGCTAATGCCCAAATGCTTCTGAAAAGAAATAGGTCTTTAACCAGTCTTGAACTGGGCTAGCGAAAGTGATGTTTTCAAGGGTTCCATAGTAAAAGAAAATACTTTCTTTGCTTAAGAGTAGGATTTGCCTCTTTGGCTTTCCACATAATAAGAGTGTGCAGTTGATTCCAACGTTCCCCAAAATGACAGTATATCTATTTGCACCCACTTCTTGCTCCTGGTCCTCCATTTGCTGGTCGTCCTCCTCCACCAATGTCAGCAAAATCCTGCCTCAGCCCTGCCCAGCCCATCCATCAGATCTCTCACCACACTTGCCATGTGGCCCTGCTCAGCTTTAAGCTCTTCTTTCATATCCCTTAACATTGCTCTCTGTGCTGGTAAGAGGTCCCTGTACATTCCCAGCTCGATGTCACTTGTTGTGTCTGAAGCGGAATCAGCTAAACACTCTCAGACCTGCTCCAGAACTGTGCTATCGGAGTCGGAAGCAATTTTTGGTGGAGGCGGAGTTGGTAAAAATGTACCAACTTTGAGTTCAGCTTCAAAATAAGTATATATATATATAAGTACTTTAGATCCAGAACAAAAAATTTAAAGCCTAATATCGTTGGAGTTGGACAGTAGAAAAATAGAGGAACACCGGAGCAAATTTAGTGGCCATCGCTGGAGCTAGTCTTCACTGGGTGGAGTTGAATAATTGTGCAGCACTGCAAGCTAGCAGATTGCTTACATGGTAGTTTTTTTAGACTGTTTTCCTTTCGCACTTAATAAAAAATGTACAGGGGTGTAACCTGCACGTAGCAGCAGATACAACTCTAGTCACCTTACTAGGTATATTAGTTAATCGTTATTTGCTGTCATTTACTATGTTATCCTTACAATGAGAGTAAGTAGGGAGGATTGATTGAATCAAATTTTCGTATCAGAAGTATCTGTTATTTTGTTCTGGAGGAGTGGGTGCACCAGAGGTTTCTGTTCTTTTGTCCTGGAGAAATGTGATCTTGGAAAACATATGTAAGCCAGGTTTAGGGTGCAGGTTTGAAATGGAGCATTGGGATTTGAGGCTTCAGGCTCAGGACTGTCACTGTGTTGCTTTAGCTAGATTTGGACAGGATGGTTATAAAATGGAGGAAAACCCCAGGAAGCTGTGTATGAATTGTTATGGTTCTGTAGCCTAGTAGAGGCTGGTTCTGATTGAACCAGGAGGCCCCCCCCCCAAAAAAAAAAAAATTGTGAATGTGTATTTGATGTTGCTGAAATGCCCAGGACTCATTTTTCTTCTCTTTAATCAGGGAGAAGATGAAAGGGTTGAAAGTCATGCAGGTGGAACTGAGACATGTTCTAACACAAACCAGGCAGACAATATTGCTTTCTTTCAAGTTTTATAAGAGACAGAAAAGACTCTTTGCTGAAAAAGTGACCTTCATTGCTTAGGGAAGTGGAAGTTCATAGCAATACACAGCTATGTTGTGTATGAACAACAGAGGTCCGTTTTCATGCTTAAAGTGGGCTGCACTTAGTAATCACAGGTTAATAATAATCAGAAGGGTAAATATGCATTTCGTTTCCTGTTTTACTAAACCAGCTGAAATCTAGGAATGTGCTATCGTTTGTTTTATTACATTTATTTGAAATCTTTTTTTTTTATTTGTCAAGCAAAAAAACATGCAAAATATCAGTTCAGTACAACAGCACAACCAGCTCTTTCTACAAAACATGTTCACCTTCAAAGAGCACAACTCATGTTCTTTTTAAAAGTTCCCTCAGTCCCAACAGAAGCGTTCTTGATCCTTATCCATCCCTAACCCTCCCTTCCCATTTCCTTTATGCCTCTTAATCCATCATATTTCAGAAGGATTGAATGCTTGAAACAAAACAGAATACAACAGAGTGAACAACTAATATTGTGTTTTACATTTGTCAGCCAAACCAGGGGCCCAGATGAAATTTGCAGCGGCCCAGGCCCCTGTGGCCCCCCATAGCTAAGCCTCTGGCTGGTACAAGAGTGTACTTGCACTGGGCTCCATGACTTTCAGTCAGAACCCATTGTTATAAGGCTGGTGCAAATGCTTGTGCTTAGATTGCTAAAGAATGTACCAAGGATCGATCCATGTGGTACATCATTGGTAACATCCTTTTCCTCAGCGAACCACCACCCTCTGTCTTCTACTTAACCAGTTGCAAACCCTGTTAGTCACCTTTTGGTCCAGACTGAGGGCACTCAGTTTCTTTATCAGTCACCTATTTGGAACAGTGTCAAAGGCTTTATTCTAAAATCTAAGTATACCACATCTAGCACTCCCCCTAAATCTAACTGTTTGGTCACCCAGTCAAAGAAGTTAATCAGAGAAGTGTGACAAGACCTTTCTTTAGTAAAACTTGCAGTTTCAGGTCCTGCATTCTGTTTGATTTCAGAAACCTCTCTATGCTCTCTTTCAGAAGTGTTTCCATTACTCTAGCCATCACAGAGGTAAGACAAACTGGCTTGTAGTTCCCAATCTCCTCCTTACTTCTGCTATTGTGGAGAGGGACCACATTTCCCCCCCCCCCCCCCCCTTCTCCAGTCCTCCAGGACCACTCCTGACTCTAAAGAAGCATTGAAAAAGCCAGACAGTGGAGTTGCCAGAAATTCCTTAAACTTCTTCAGTACCCCTTGGATGTATCTCATCCATCTCCATCACTTTGTCTACGTATAGTTTAGCTAGATCCTCATGAACAGTCTTCTGAAATTTGGTCAAGATCAACTACACATCCATTCTTATAAGCATTTGTCTTCTGCAGTCCTACTCCCAGGCCCTTCATCTGTGAACATAGAACAGAAATATTTGTTGAGTAATTCTGCTTTATCCTTATCAGCTTCTTTGTATTGCTCCCCTTCACCCTTTCAGCTTCACAATGCCACGTTTGCACTTCCTTCTTTCTTACATATCTAAAGAATATTTTGTCCCTGAATTTTACCTTATTGACTGTTTCTTCTTCCATTTGCATCTTTGCTTGCCTGACTCCTTTACCAGCTGCTCTTAGCTTTTCCAGGTATTGTAGCCTGTCGTCTTCTTTCTGCGATGCCTTGTGATTTATGAAGGCTGACCTCTTTTCCCCTTACCTTTTCAGCTACTGCTTTTCAGAACTAAATTACACCCAATTGGGCACCACCTAATCAGTACAGTATAATGAAAAGCTAGGTCTTGTGACAGTATTGTACTTTTGAATTTTATTGGAAACTTGTTCCCCAGTCTGGGAACTGCTCCAGGAAATGACCTTTTTCATGTTTTTATGTATTCCAAAACTTTGGCTGATAGAACACTCATCTCAGGGCTCAGGACGGCTTCTGTTTCAATCAGCTTATCCCTTAGTATGGCTGTTTAAACCTATGCCACATTTTTTTGCCATACACAAAGCAGAGTTCAGGACTGTATATGGAGCTGTACAGTATATTTTCTGTATGTTTGGAATGTATTAATTAGATTGTAAGCTCTGTCGAGCAGGGACTGTCTCTTCATGTTCAAGTGTACAGCGCTGCGTACATCTAGTAGCGCTATAAAAATGATAAGTAGTAGTAGTAGTGGAATGTATGGTGACAGATAGTCCCTGTGGTGTTGGGCTGACTGTATCACCTTCCCTCCCTCCTTTGTCTTAGTGTGTATTTACTTTACATTTTTGTACCGCCTATACTTTTCTTGCTTTCTTGCCTTGACTTGGGCAGTGACTTGGTTGCCTTTGATGCATCCCAGTATTAAGTATATATGTGTGTGTGCTTTGCAAGTCACTGAAGAGGTTATGTTTGCTAAGGACCCTTAGTCACCAGATAAATAATTAGTGGTAAACACTGTTGGAGTCTGGGATCCAGATCTACAGTTTGCTGTGCCCTACCTGTCTCTATCTCTCTTTTTTCAAAAGAGTTTATTAATATTTCCTGGCTATGTGTGTCACATTCTCTCTCTCTCCCTCTCCCCCCCCCCAAACCCTCTGGCACACACTCTCCCCATCTCTTTCCTTTTCCCCCTCCTGGCACTCTTCCCCAGGGGCATTAGAACACATTTTTACTTCGGAGGGCCAAACAAACCAAACTCTGTCCCTGCCTCCCCCTCACTACTGCTGTGTCACGGTTGTGTCCAGGTTCCTGGCTCGGTCCCCAGGGGTTAGACCCAGGGAATGCTGCGAATTGATGGTTTACCGTTTCCCATGTTTCAGAAGATATGCTGGTCCGGTCCGGATCTTCCAGCTTTCCAGATTGTTTTGGGAGTTTTTTGGAACTAAGCAGTACCCGTACCTGGTGAACTCCCTTGTGGGCTGCCTTTATTAACCACCTGGGAAGGTCCCTAGTTGCCTTGCAACAGAGGTCCTCAGAGGAGTTTCCTTTGGTGGAAGTCGTTTGCAGTGTTGCTGAGTTTTTCCTGTTTTAGGTTTTGACCCTGCTTGTTTACTGACTTACTGTACTGTCTGCTGCCTGCCCAGACCCGGCTTGGTTCCTGGCCTACGCTGCCGTCTGCTGCCTGTCCAGACCCGGCTTGGCTCCCGGCTTTCTGCTGCTGGTTGTCTGCCCTGCTCCAGCTGGGTTCCCGGTTCGATTATCCTGCTGGTCCCTGCTATTCTCCTTTCCTGCCCGGTCCGGTAAGTCCTGCCGACCGCCCGCACTCTGGGGCTCAACCCCTGAGGAACAGTGGTCAGGTGCAGGTGAAGTTGGGGCTATTTCTGGTCCAGCTGGTGCCAACCTGAGCTGCCTCAACGGCAGCCTCTGTCTGCAAGTTCCGGCCCTGGGTACCGGGAAGTCTGTTTTGCCTGTCCTGCGTTTGGGTGGTTCTCCTGCCGCTGCCACTCCTCGGCAGTGGCCCAAGGGCTCACTAACCTAGAAGTGCCAGTAGAAGCGTGACATGCTGATGTTGTGTCAAGCAAAAAATTGGTAGGGCCATGGTCCCTGAAACCTACTCCATTCCACTGCCTATGTGCTCAATCTCTTCCCCTTCCCCAACACGCTTCTGTCTTTTCTCCACTGCCAGATACTGTATGAAGTAACACAAAACCCTGCAAATGGACATAAATAGTTAGTGACGACAGATAAAGACCTGAATGGTCTATCCAGTCTGCCCAACAGTCTTCACATTCATTATCAATTCAAGATTAAATCAGCAATGAACGTGATATTATATACTTGATCATGGTCTTTCTTTGGTGTTTCTGTACCATACCATCACCAAGTCCAAGAACTCAAAATATACTAGCCCTACCTATGATAATTCAGCAGTACGCCTCCATTCGGGAAAAGAGGACAAGCCAGACTGCTATAGGTTCCCACACACAACCTACATGTTACAGAATCCCTCAGCTCAGTTACACATGGAAAACAGACTATCACGTAGTAAAAATAACAGGTTGCAAATTAGAAATGAATATGCAGAGAAAAAGTTAAATAAAAACTCAAGAGACCCCAGACTCTTTAACAATGGAATACGGAAGAAAGAGAAACAGAAATGCATTTCTTCCAGAGCAAAATATAAGTAATGCACATTTTCAAAGTGATCTAATAAATATTTTGTACCTTTTGTCTGATCATTTTATGTTTCCAGTTGTTTTTGCTCAAGTCTTTCTCTAGGATCTCACACCCACTTTCTCTTTCATCATTCTTCCATTTTCTTTCCTTCATTTCTCTCTAACATCAATCCTTCTGGTTCTGCTTTTTTCTCCATTTCTCTTATCTGCATTTTAAATGTACTTCCACCTAGATTTTATTCCTCCTTTATCCGCCGCATCCCTGCATCCCTCCACTTCATATCCTTATGTCTCTGGTCGTCCCATTTCCACCTGTCTCTCATTCTCATTTCTCAGCAACCTTCTCCCAATCCCCAGGCCCAGCATCAACCTCCTGCTCCCTTCTCCCAATCCCCAGGCCCAGCATCAAACACCAGCTCTCTTCTCTCAGTCCCCAGCTCCAGCATCAACCGGCAGCTCCTTTCTCCCAGTGCCCGGCCCCAAGATTGGTCTCCATCTCCTCTTTCTCCTTCTCACCACCCCCCTACCTTTATAGCCTAACATCCTTCCCTCTTTCTCCACCCTCTACTCTTGTAGCCAAACATTTTCCCTTTCTCTTCCCCTACATTTGTAGTCTAGCATCTCTGTCTCTCTCTCCTTCCCCCTATAATCAGCATCCCTTTCCCTATCCCTTTCTTCTCCTTCCCCCAGCCAGCATCCCCCTTCTCTCTCCTCTCCCCAGTGGTCCAGCATTTCTCCTTCCATTTCCAATGGTCCAGCATTTCTCCACTCCTTAACGGTTCTGTATGTCTCCTTCTCCCTTTCCTTACCTCCCCAATGGTCCAGCGTTTCTCTCTCTTCCCCCGTTGAGCATTTCTCTTCTCTCCTTCTCCCAGTGGGCTAGCATTTGTCTTTCTCTCTCCCCCCCCCCCATGGTGCTGCATCTCTGCTTCAGGTTCCCTCTTCAACCAGTGAACTGGCATCTCCCTTGGCCTCTCACACTCACCCCCCCCCCCCCCCCCCGGGTGTACCTTTCAAAAGTTTTTTTTTTTAATGCTTGGATCAGCAGCTGGCAGCGATGTATATTCACAGTTGTGTCAGACTGTCGGCCATTGCTCTAAGCACATGCTGGGGGGGGGGGGGGGCTTGAGAGGCCAAGGGAGATGCCGGATTGCCGGGGGGGGGGGGGGGTCCAAGAAGGAATGATGATTGATGGGGAGGAGGGGAGAGAGAAATTTGGGAGGAGAGAGGGGTGGAAGGAGGCACTGCATCTAGCACCCTCGCCCCCCTAAACTACCCCAGTGCTGGGCAGTTAGCTAATGTGACATACTGGCTGCTCCTTCAGTGCCTTCTGCAGAACTTGAACTGATCTGTTAAAGAGAAACCTTTAGTTGACTTGTACACTATATGAGTATGTATCTAGTTTCTTACCCTGGATAGCAAGGGCATTAAAGATACACGCTTATATTTTGGACCACCCAGGGCAGGATTAACCCTTTGGAGAGCTCTAGGCAAACAATCTTGATGAGCCACCTCATCATGATGTAAATGCATTTTAAAACACAAATGGGGCCCTGTGTGGTTCTGGTTGCAGAGGAAAACCAGCAAAGGAGGAAGCAGTAGGTAGGAAGCATTACACATCAGGTTCTCTGGTTGAGAGTCCCTTGTACTTGGAAGGGGGCGAAAAGAGAACAGATAGACCTGTACAGGTAGTGATGGCTCTGGTTCCCTCCCCGTACCCTCAGTCTTCTTTCTTCCAGCAGCTGATTTACCAGGTTAAAAATGTGCCTTGGGAGACATTGACTTATATACAGTGTGTTTTTTCTAGCAAAAAAGGTGCCGGTACTCAAATGCTAGGCCACCCTTCAGGAGTGGGGTGATCTTGAGGGATCCACCCCATAATAGCCAGGCCCTCTGCAACCAGTCACAGAATCTATGACAAGACAGAATTGGCGTGTAGAGCCTGAGCTCTGTCAATTAAACTTGGGGTCCATGGGTCAATTTTAAAAGCCCTGCTTATACATCTAATAGGACTCCTCCTAAATATTTGGGCACTAGGCATGTGTCTACTTTCCCAGTGCCTTAATGCTGCCCTGGGAACACCTGGCTATATATTGACAGTGCTATCTATAATAAGAAAAAAGCTAATTTTGGTAGTGAATTTAGTTTTTGTGCCTGATTGAGAGAACTAAAAACCAAAATCTTCTATTTGTCTGCAGAACAAGTACATCAACACTGCCTTGCTAACATGTATCCACTGCTGGGTAGGAGAGTCATTCATTCTCTGTGCCCCTACGAGGTTTGGCCTCTTTGCTCCAAACCTACAGCCAATTAATGCCAGATTATGATGGTGCTTTTTTTGACCAGAGGTATTAAAAAGACTTTCTCATCTTGTGTCTCTGAAAAAACAAAAATGCTTAATACACTTACCTGGTAGTGTTGCAATTAGTGGTCCTAACATTAACATCAGAAATTGTCCAAAATTAAACAGCTTCTTGCGGACTATTACCAGGAAAATGGCCCCTCAGGCGATCTGAGGAGAGGTCCACTGATGATATTGCTGGCCAGATGAGGAGCCTTGCTGTTCAATGATGTGGCTGGCCAGGATGGGGACCCTCTCTGATGATATGACTTGGACAATGAGCACAGCTATATGAGAACTTCCCTCTGTGGCTGGATTGGTGGTGGTGGCATGGTGTGGTGTCACTCCTTTCCAGCAGCCTAGCACGCCAAATAGGTACCTGACTTGTTTATCTGTTCCAACACCTATGGCTTCTGGTCAGATAGTGTTATTTCTCTCCATGGTGACGCATTCATATTTTTAAAAATTGTTTTTAATATTATCTCTATTCTTCATCTTATAATTTAATTAACAATGAGAGAATTAATGTGGAGTGGCAGGACCCTGATAGATACAGTGGGGGGGATGGGGAGAGATAAGTTTCAAAAACAGCTTTATTTATAAATTTAGGGGGGGGGGGGTGAGAGAACAGTGTGTTTTAAGCCTGTAAAATGTATTGAGTATTTCCTGAAGTGTATTTCTCTAGTTTGGCCAGCAGGTGGTTCATGTTTATGTTTTGAAGCTGCTGCAGAACCAAGGCTGTTCTCTTTATGTAAACCTTTTGGAAAGGCAGTCTGCAGTATACTCTCAAACTTGTTGTCTGAGCTCTGATTGGCCCAGAATTTCATTTTCATTTGGAGAATACTGGCTTTTGTTCCAGTCTTAGCCAATAAGAAAAGAGAGCAGGATCTCTTTGTTGAGGCTCAGTAAACAAACAGTTGTATGCCCTGATCTTCCCAGGTACTTTTTAGAAAGTAAGCAAATGTTTAGTTATTGTCATAATTGATCCATGTTTCAGTTACCTGTTATTGTTTTCTGATTTCACATTTTTTGTTCATTGTTCAATTTTGAAGACAATAAACAATATTTAGTTTGTGTCTGGACTGAGAAGGAATCCTGGTGGTTTGTGTGTTGGGTCTGTGAGTGCTTTCTGGGAACTGTGGGACCATTGGGAGTGTGGCTTCAATAACCTAGAAATCACTGGGAATAATTTGAGAGCGGGAGACTCACCCAGAGGCGGTTGTGACCCAGTCGGTGGGAGGAGGGTACTAGTGTAGAGCATGAGTGGCAGGTGCAGGTGGACCTGAGCTGTGCTGGGGATAGACCCTGTAAGTGGCCATGGGATAACCCCAGGCAGGTGGCTAGGTGTTTCGTGCCAGAGAGATTTTCAGATAAATTTAGGAACCTATGTTTTCAGCCAAAGATTTACTTAAAGTTATTTTGCTAAAACTTAAGAACCTAAATTTTGGCCTGTACTACTTACCTAAGGGCCTCATTTATTAACCTACATTAATGTGTTAACTTGAATTAATGTGAGATATGCTTAGGTATGGAATAGGACTAATTGGGAAGAATGGGGCTTGCTTTAAATGTTGTGTTAAATCACATTAATGGTCATTAACATAAATTAGGAGCCTAGAGCTGAAAATGAGTACTAAACTCCCATCTTTTTCCACAACCTGACTTCTCCTCCACATCTGTCCTCTTTTTAGAAACTAAATGTAGGTGCTTGGTGAAGATAGGCTCTGAAAAATAAGAATTTGGCCCTAGTCAATTTTCAGAAGGGCCGATTTAGTTGCCTGACTCTCAAAATTAGGTGCCTGCTGCTTTTGGAAATTGAGCCAGATTCACCTAAGTAATGAAAATGAAATCGTGAAGGTGGCTTTTGTTCTAATCTAATCTAATCCATATTTTATATACCGCTCTATCCCAGCAAGAGGTTCCAGGTGGTTTACATAAAGAAGGTCGGCCAAAATGAGGAACTACATAATTCATAGGCTATAAAATTAAACATCAGATTTATCAAATAAAAAAGATTTCAACCTCTTACACAAGTGCATATAAATTTGATCCACTCAAAGTACACATGGAGGGGCATAATCGAACGCGAACGCCTATCTCCATGGGCGTCTATGTCCAAAAACGGGTACGTGAAGAGGCGGGACAGACCGTATTTTCGAAAAAATGGACGTTTTTCAGCTGGGCGTTTGTTTTTTTTAGCGATAATGGGAACTAAAAACACCCAGCTCAAAAACGTCCTAATCCGAGCCATTTGGTCATGGGAGGGGCCACGATTCGTAGTACACTTGCCCCCCTGACATGCCAGGACACCAACTGGGCACCCTAGAGGTCAGTGCGGTGGACTTCAGACAACGCTCCCACATGCATAGCTCCCTTACCACGGGTGCTGAGCACCCAACCCCCCTCCCCCCAAACCCACTACCCACAAATGTACAACACTACCATAGCTCTTAGGGGTGAAGGGGGCACCTACATGTGGGTACAGTGGGTTTTGGAGACCTCCCATTTACGAGCACAAGTGTTACAGGTAGGGGGGGATGAGCCTTGGTCCACCTGGCTGAAGTGCACTGCGGTAACCACTAAAAGTGCTCCAGGGACCTGCATACACGCAGGCCTCTAGGACTTGTTGCTGCTATATAACATTGGCACACCAGTTGACACCTGAAGACTAATCTCTCCGAAAACGTCCTTTATTGGAATAAGCACACTTACTCACAGTTAACTGCAGATCAGAGGTTGTGCCCCACTGGCAACGAGTCTCCCTGGTACTGAGATTAGCAGTAGGTCAGAGCTGGCAGAGTGGTGTACAATGCCCTCTTTCAGCCACATTCAAGGTAAGAACTAAGTTCTGTAACATGGCTAACACGTGAAAGGGATCTAAAACTGGCTTACAAAAATGGCCACTACCTCATGGACTACAGGAAACAAAACAGGGCACACTCTGACCCAGTAAGCAGGAGGAAAAGCACCATGGGAGTAGAGCCTACCAACTACCAACATCGTGAGCATTTGCCACAAGCTAGTGGAATCATGGAGCCCAATATCCTACACCCACCACAATGCTTTGCTGATGTGACTCTGCAATGTGCATAACAGAAAAGTTGTCACACTCACCCGAGAGCTACATCAGAACCAGGGAAAGGCTGTCACAGGATAGAACACATTCTGCTGTCATAGAGGTGGGTAAGGCATTTGAGGCTGGCATAGAGGCTGGAGAAAAAGTTATTAAAGTGGGGTTTTTTTTGGTGGGAGGGAGTTAGTGACCATTGGGGGAGTCCGGGGAGGTCATCCCCAATTCCCTCCGGTGGTCATCTGGTCAGTTGGGGCACTTTTTTGGGACTTGTTCGTGAAAAAAAAAGGGTCCAAAAAAAGTGACCCAAAATCGCGGTAAAAACGCCTTTTTTTTTTTTCCGATTATCAGCTAAAGACGCCCATCTCTCCTTGGCCGATAACCATGCCCCAGTTCCGCCTTCACCATGCCTCCGACACCCCCCCGTCAACTTTACCCGTTTCTGCGACGGATTGCAGTTGGAAACGCCCAAAATCGGCTTTCGATTATACCGATTTGGGCGCCCACGGGAGAAAGACGCCCATCTCCCGATTTGGGTGGCAATATAGGCGTTTTTCTCTTTCGATTATAAGCAGGTTGGTAACTTATTCCAAATAACATATGCTTAAAAGGTAAACATAGAATCCAGCTGATTCTTAAACCGAATACTTTTAAATATAGGACATTTCAATTGCAAACTATTATGGACTCTAGTTGACATATAAAAGCAGTGAGGAGAAAACAGAATTAATAATACAGGCGTACTACCATATAATATCTGAAAAACTATAGATGTGACTTTAAAAGTAATTTGTGTGCGAACACGAAGCCAATGACGTTTTATAAAGATAAACAGGTAAGAACAAAGTTAACATATTCAACTGATGCCTCTCATCCTTCCAAACCTTTACACAGAGAAAATAGAACGTCCTATTAAGGGCCTGTTTCATGAAAGTCTCTCTTATTCTGTGTCTATGGGTAAAAAGCTGAGAGAAGCAGGCCCTACACATTATTTTGCATTAAGCATTTAAAATTATTATTACATTATCTAATTTGAATTTGATTGTAAATCACAAACACACAATTAAACTTTGATGTTTCTTTAAGTAGCAGTATAATAAATCTAATTGAATCTTAAAAGTGCACAACTGCATTTCCTGTATCAAATATTTATACACACCACACGCAGGTTTACATAGCAAATTATTAATGTTCAGCTATTATCACTATCATATTGTACCTGTCTTGCATGGAAAAATGGAAGCTCTTGTGGTTTGCTAAAAAAAAAAAGGGAAATATTTTGCAGTTTGTAGTACTGAATTTTGATGACCTCTCATTTTTAAGATGTTTCTGGCAGGATTTTGTTTGCCTCCCCCCACCCTCATAAAAGGTTATGCTAGAAAAGGAGAAAGATTCTTGTGAAATTGGGGTTCCACCTTCTGCCACCTTTTGGGGCCGATGCTTAAAGCCTGGGTGCTAAAGCCCACAATGCGAACCCTATAGCGCAACAACAGAACAGAATAGCTAACCAATGCTCAAAGCAAATGATGTTCAAATTTTATGCGTGGATAATTACTGCTGTTAAACCGAAAGCAAGGGGAGGAATATACCTGGTGCATGTGCACAAAAGTTTTGCGGTAAGCGTGGCTTTTGTGCGCATGTCCAGACAGATCCGGGTGCAAGCACACATTGGTGCTCTTCTGTGCTTCAAGGTGAGTGTTTCAGAAATTGTTTGCACTTAAATGTTTGAAAGGCTCATATTTAAGTACAGAAAAACAGGTGCCAATGTGTGCTTTCATTTTTGGTTTTGCTTGGACTTGCACACGTTTGTTTCTCACTATCAATGCTTAGAACCTGGTCCTGGAGGTACACCAGTCAGTCAGGTTTTCAGGAGATCTGCATGCAGTGGAGGCAGTGCATGCAATATCTCTCATTAATATTCATTGTGGATATCATGAAAACCTGACTGGCTGGGGTGCCTCCAGGATCAGGTTTCGGAACCACTGGCTTAGAAACTTCACGGGCTCCCTTCTGCTTCCAAAAGTAGACAAAATCGGCAGTTTAATTTGAGAAATTCACAAGAAATCCTCTCCCCATACCCCTCTGTGCTGCCCCTGAGCTGGCAGTACGTTTTCTGTGTTATAGACAATCATTTGCTTCTGGGCATTGCAACTCTACCATCTAAGCATTAGGAAGAAATAGTTACTGACTTCATTAGCATCCATTTAAATACATTAAAATGCTATTTGCGGCCATCTTTGGCACACATATTAGCACTGGCGCTCGAGCCCTCTGAGCATTCAGCACTGTATAATGTGTGTGCAAATCCAGCACTAACCTCTTTTACCACTGGCATTAGTTTTGAGCATCAGCCTCTTTAAGAGCAACAGGAAAAACAAAGGAGAGCCTACCTCCCCCAATTAACATGGCATGGAGGGATTTATTTACCAGCTGATGAAAAGTGTTATTTACTGCACTGTCAGCTGTGTCAGTGTGCTGTGTGTGTGTGGGGGGGGGGGGGGGGGGGGGGGGGGGAGAAGAATACCTATTGGAACAAGTAAAGAGCTAATTTTCTAACCACATCAAAAGTACATAGGAAGCTCAGGGCAGGATTAAGGCATAGTCAACTAGGCACATGCCAGAAGGCCCAGATGTTTAGGAGTGGCTCTCTGATGTGTTAATTCAATGGCTCCAAAGGCAGAATTGTGCTCTGGTTAGTCAGGGTTCTGGCAGAAAGAGGAGTGGGTGAAAGGGGTTCAGACCCACCGCTACCCACAGAAGTTCAGTCTATTCTCCAGATGGCAGGAATCAGAGAGCAGCACTTCTTACCTACTATTTCCACCTCTGGCACTTTTCATCTGCAGTCAGAACCACATGGGGACTTGTTTGTGGGAGTTTTAAGATGTATTTATATTAAGATGGAGGACACAATGCACACGCTTGCCTAGGGCCCACCTAAGGATTAATCCTGCCCTGGTGAAGCTATCTTTTGCATAGGACGTCTAGGTAGGAACTGGGACATCCAAATTGGGACACTCTCAGTTTACCGAGCATTTTACAAAAGGCTTTGTTGAAATGTGAGACATTTGTAAAATACATCTAAGAACATTTGCAAATTCATGTGTACTTGCCAGCAGGTAAAGCAGGAACAGCGATTTCAAAAGATACTTGTTACCTGTTCCGGGGCAGAGGGGCAGAGGGAGCAGGGAACCAGCGGAGCCAACAGGCTCGCAGCTGTTCTCTGTACCCTCCAGCAGTGTGCACCCGGGGCAGACCGCCCCCATTGCCCCCGCCCTTGCTACGCCACTGGTTGTTGGCCAGACTTCATGGACTGTACATATCTTTACCTGCTGTAAAGATTACTATATTACTTTTTTTTTTTTTTAGTTTTTGTGCTGGTGTTAGAGACCACAGAGGTAAATACATTTACCCCCCCCCCCCCCCCCCAATCATTGCTGGAGATCCCAGGTCCAAAGAGCAAATAGCTGACACTTAGGTGTGCCCCTGAACAGGACTAAGGGGGAAAGTTATCAATGTGGGCTACCATTAAGATGGGTTATTTTTACCACATGTCATGCTGTTCTAGCACAGGGTCCCATTTCATGCAGTGAGTCTCTGGTAAAATAACCTGTCTTAACGGTAGCCTACTTTTGATAACTTCCCCTCTACATGCAGATGGGGGAATTTTTTTAAAATATAGATGCATTTCCTTTGTAAAATGGGAAGTACATGTACATTTTTATGGGCCACCCAAACCATGCCTAGAATATGCCCCCTTTGAATTTGCAATCCTGTGGGCATTTACATATGTCTACAATCTACACATGCAGATGTCACCTTTCACACCTAGAAATGCTGCATAAGGCTTCTAAAATTATCCCCTTTGTCTGCAAAAACAATGGCATTCATGTCATAAGTCAGAAGCCTGCAGGCAAAAAGATTTTTTCCCATTAATTTTTGCCTTTTCTTCCCTTATTTCATTTTTTATTTACCATATTTTCTCGATTCTAAGTCGCACCCCCCCTTTGCATATATGGGGGAAAATACTCGATTCTAAGACACCCTCGATTCTAAGACGCACCCTCATTTTGCGGAGAGTGTACCACGCAGAAATGTCAGTATGGGTTATACATTAAGGTAGTGTGAGTTTGATATATCCTTATTGCAGTGGAGACTAATCAGAGTGCATTCACCTTTGTATTGTAAGATTTTATATTCTGTATTTCATATTAAGATAAATGACTTAGAGGTAGATGCACTAAATGTTTTTCATCGTTAAATGAGCCCTCAGGGAAGAATTTCCTATCCTTTCCATGCACTTAAGCCTATTTTCCGACGACAGTAGCAGCTAACGAAAACGGAATGGAGATGAGCAATTAGTGTGAAAACCCCATTGAAACGGGCAAGAAGAAAGCTGAATCAGCTGATGCCTGCCTTCGCGATGGCGCGTCTTTCTTCTGCTGCGCCCGCCCCTGTCTGACGTCAGTAACCTACGTAGGTTACTGACGTCAGACAGGGGCGGGCCCAGGAGGAGAAAGACGCTCTATCGAAGCTAGGCGAAGGCAGGCATCAGCTGATTCAGCTTTCTTCTTGCCCGTGCAGCGCCTTCGGACAGAGGAGAGAGGCGCTGCACGGGCCCGGTAAGAGGAAGGGGGGCCCGATGGAGGAGGGGAATGGCGGCGACGACCCCAAAAGGGGGCGGGGCACGGACGGAGGATGTCGGGAGGCGGAGCTGAGGTGAGAGAGTAGTGAGGAAGGGAGGGGGGCAGGGGCTTCTAGAAGTTTGCTTTTTCGGGGTGGGGGGAGCGGCGGAAAGTGGGGAGGGGGCAGGGGCTGCTAGAATTTTGCTTTTTCGGGGTGGGGGGAGCGGCGGAAAGTGGGGAGCAGCGGGGGGGGGGGGCAAGGCCGTCTGTACAGGACGCTCCTGATGAGCGCCCTTGCCCCCTCCCGACCCTTTTTTTTAATTTTTGTTTTTATTTGGGAGCCATGTGCTTGCGATTTGACTGTGTTTTGACTGTTTGTGGCATGCGCAGAGCAGCTAACATAACGCTTGGCTGCTCTGCGCATGATTTGGGGGCCGATTAACGATGTGTATTGTGATTCTTTGATACATTGTACGTTTCACTACCGATCTCAGCATGTGTGACTTTTTTTTTTGGTGCATTTTTCGTTATTTTAAAATCGTTAGGGACTTTAACGATTTAGATTTTTTTACGTTTGGTTGCTGCATCTGCCTCTTAGAGGCATATTTTCAAAGCACTTAGCCTTCCAAAGTTCCATATGGAACTTTGGAAGGCTAAGTGCTTTGAAAATATGCCTCTTAACCTCAAAACTACACCAGAACTATCCAATACTGAACTCTTATTATTAGGTTACTTTAATCACATTATTATCACTGTATGTTATACCTTGTCCTTGATATCATATACCTGACTTGTATTATTTATTCATTTATTCCCAATTCATCTGATATTTTTATGTACCTTAATCGTATAAATAATCTGAACTTTTCATCCCGTTAATGGCGATTGCCATTGCGGCATAATGTAAGCCACACTGAGCCTTCAAATAGGTGGGAAAATGTGGGATACAAATGCAGCAAATAAATAAATATTATTTGTAAGCTGCTTCAAATTTTGTGATATTACCATCCGTTAAATATAATACATAATTTAAATTAATTATTGAGTTATTTCAGGTTTATTTTCAGGTTTTTTTTTTTTGGGAGGGGGTTCTCATTGCTCTGTATTCTTTGCTTTAGTGTTTTGGTTATGAACTTTGCCCACTGGGCTCCTGTGCTTGTGGCTGGGATCACATGTGCATATTATGCTGATGTGTTTCACTGTTAAGCAGTGCTTGGCATAGAATATGTTTTCTGTTTTCCAAGGGAGCTATATTTTCCTGTGGAATGGTGTCCTTTTGAACATCTGCCTCAATTCACTGCATGTCCTCAGGCCCCATCTTCAAAGTTGGTCTAAGATTTGAGGGCAATACGGGCTGCCTGTACTTTTCAGACAGTGACTTTGTCCGCTAGAGAAACTGCAATCTGCCTTTCCTGCAAAACTTGTAAATAATTTACCTGGGATCAGCTGTTAAGACTGTGTCAGAAATTGAGAGGGGCAGGTCTAGAAGAGTGGGATGAAGGAGAAGCTGGGCTGAATGAAACTTCACAAACATAGACAGACTACCAGGCACCAATTACCATTCAGACTGCAGGGAATTAGGGCAAACAGGATGCTTAAAGGGTATTATTCGGTACCTCTACTGGTCCCAATAGCAAAGTGAAAGCTGAAAAGCAGGAACAGCAGCAAAACCACAGATTGTTTTATCTAAATTCAAAGGTTCCCTCAAACCCTGGCAGTCATGGCTGGAAATCAAAGCAAAGTTGCATAACTGGAGGAGTTGACCATTATATCTCGTAATGCTATACTTAGAAAATTAACAATTTACCTAGGGAATACATCAAAACAAACATGATTAATGTCCTCAGAATAAAAAGAAAACTAGCAAAAGGGACCAATCTAATATTTAGGAAAAAAATAACTAAGGTTGTAAAAATAGCCAACTACAGAACAAGCAAAAAATCTCTACCACTACAATCGTCTCCCTCAGCCAGTTGAAGTAGAAATGTTAGAATATGAAAGCATCACCCCATCCATTTGGTGACATTTACCCTGAAGAAATACTTTCAGATGATTAGGGTCAAATATGATAAAGAGTTTTCCCTCTTCTTTAATCATACTGTACATTTAGAGGGAAATTGAAAAAGAAAGACACATCCAAGGAAATTGCCTGCAGAGGTAATTAAAAAAAAATCTTCATGGAACATCCAAATTTTATGACCATAGAGAAGGTAAATCTCTATTCCTCAAGAATAAGTTTTAACTCTAGGCCGTTGTCAAAAGATGTTGTAAAAGAGTTAACTAAAATAACTTGGTATCTTGAGCATCTCTTTACAATCCAAAGACACAGATGTATCCATCTTGCCTTTTACCAATTTTGAACCCTGCATGGTACTAGTAATCTCATATGCCCTGGAGATCATAAAATCAATAGAAGGCATTTTAAAATATATTGTAGCTTCTCTTGTGGTTCTGTCAACCTATTACCGGGGAAATTTAAGGGTCGATATTTAGCCTGTGATGGTCAGTGTTTTTTTTAAACCCTGACTGCTGCGGGCAGAATTAGCCTCAGATATTCAATGTCAGGCCATGTCCAGCCACTGGCATTGAACATCCAGAGCTAACTCTGCATGTGATGGGCACTGGAGCTTATGTGGACCCCGGCTGATATTCATCTGGGACCTGTATAATGCAGGTCCTCGCTGAATATTGGCCAGAATCCTCATAAGTATATGGGCCCCCTTCCGATGCACCCTCCCCCTCCAATCCCTCAAGAAGCAATAAAAGACCCCCCCCCCCCGGATCCCCTTACCTCACCCCCACTCATTCCTCCCTGTTGCAGCAGCTTCCCAAATAAGTTGGTAGGAGGCATGGTAGTCATATTTGGGAGGCTGCTGCACAGGCAGGATGGAATGGACATTGCTTCTGCCCATTTTCCCCACTGGACCACCAAGGAAATGGGCAAGTAAGCCCACTCTCATTGAGGTGGTGGGGGGGGGGGGTAGAGGGATCCAGAGAAGGATCTTTTGTTGCTTCCAGGGGATTGAGAGAGGAAGCGGGCATTCGAAGGGGGAGGACCTTGAAAGGCATTCAGGGATGGGAGGAAGGGGGATCTTGCTGTACTTACAGGTGGGGAGGGAATGGGGATTACAGAAGGGTCCTGGATGTCCCAGAGGTTTTGCCAGGGAGGGAGAGGGATGGCACAACAGTGGGCAAGGACTTAACTGGGCAGTGGCTGATATTCAGACTGGTGCTTGGTTGACTTTACAGTATAAAGTTAGGCCAGCCATTTTTCTGGCCTAACTTTATGCGGTTTCTTAGCTGGATAGCAGACTGAATATCTCTGCTAACTATCTAGGTTACTGCACCACTCTGATTCTGTTCCCAGACCCCACACAAACTAGCCAGTTTCAGCATGGGCAGTTAAAGGGGATGTTCAGTGACACTGCCCAGTTAAGTGCTGCTAAATAACCCTGGTTAGTCCCACACAGGAGTGAAAAGTGAAAAAAAAAAAAAGAACATAAGAATAGCCATAATGGGTCAGGCCACTGGTCCACCTACTACTACTACTACTTAACATTTCTAAAGCGCTTCTAGGGTTACGCAGCGCTGTACAATTTAACATGGAAGGACAGTCCCTGCTCAAGGAGCTTACAATCTAAAAGACAGATACTGGGCTAGATGGGCCACTGGCAGAATCCAGGCCAATCCAGGTCACAAGTACCTGGCAGAATCCCAAATAGTAGCAAGATTCCATGCTACCAATCCTAGGGCAAGCAGTGGCTTCCCCCATGCCTTTCTCAATAACAGTCTAAGGACTTTTCCTCCAGAAACTTGTCCAAACTTTTTTAAACACAGATGTGAGAACTGCTGTAACCATATCCTCTGTCAACGAGTTCCAGAGCTTAACCATTTGTTAAGTGAAAAAATATTTCCTCCAGTCCATTTTAAAAGTATTGCCATGTAACGTCATTGTGTGTCCACTAGTCTTTGAACGTTTTGCAAGAGTAAATAAATCGATTTACATTTCCCATTCTACACCATTGAGAATTTTGTAGACCTCTATCTTATACCCCTCAGCCATCTCTTTTCCAAGCTGAAGAACCCTAACCCTAACCTCTTTAGCCTTTCCTCATATGAGAGGAGTTCCATCTCCTTTATCATTTTGGTTGCCCTTCTTTGAACCTGTTCTAATTCCACTATATCTTTTTGAGATATGGTGACCAGAATTGCACACAATACTCAAGATGAGGTCGCACCATGGAGCGATACAGAAGCAGTATAGTATTCTTGCATCCTTTTCGTAATAATTTCTAGCATCCTGTTTGGCCACTGCTGCACACTGGGTAGAAGATTTCAGCGTATTGTCAACAATGACACCTAGATCTTTTGCTTGAGTGCTGACTTCTAAGGTGGAACTTAGCATCAAGCAGCTATGATTTGGATTATTATTCCCAATGTGCATCACTTTGCACTTGTCCATATTACATTTCATCTGCCATTGGATGCCCAGTCTTCCAATTTCCTGAGGCCTTCCTGCAATTTATCACAGTCCACATGTGTTAAGAACATCAAATAGATTTTTGTCATCTCCAGATTTAATCACTTCACTTTTTGCTCCCATTGCCAGATCATTTATAAATATGTTAAATAGCACCGATCCTAGTACAGATCTCTATGGCACTCCACTGTTCACCCTCCTCCATTGAGAAAAATGGCCACTTAACCGTACCCTCTGTTTTCTATCCATTAACCAGTTCGTAATCCAACATTGCCTCTTATTCCATGACTTTTTCATTTTCTCAGGTTAAGGCTAGAATGGGTAGATGGGGGAGGAAGAAGCATGATGAAGACAAGAAATAACCTCCCAGCAGAGGCAGTAGGGCAAAATAATAATAAAAATAAAAAAGGACTTGTTGAGAAACAGAGCTTCTTTAGCAGTTAAAATATGAGGGGAGAGCAAGGAACCAGATTCATCAACTTTTTCTTGTGATAGAGATAGAAATTTGGAAAAATAATTCGCTAAATCTACTCCAAGTAATGTGCTTTTGCCCTAGATGGGGAGAATAAATAGATGGTCCTGGAGTTTTTATCAGCTGACGGTCTATAATTGTAGCACGCCCTTAAACGACCCACCATTCCTGACATATCCTCTAATAGAAGCAAGTTGCTTATTTCAATTTAATTTTGAAGTAAGCTGCAGTAGGCTTGACTAAACTCATCCTAGTGGGACTAGGCTCGTTTGGGAAGGGCTTTAGGTTTTCCTCAGATCAAAAAGATACCACTGTAGAATTATACTTGTTTTAAAGCCGTCCCTTTTCAGCTATCATTATGGCAGGAACAAATAAACCCCAAAACAAAACTAGAATTCATCTGTCTGGGCAAAGGATCTGAGATTGTCAGCTTCTTGCGTGCTCAGAGATGACTGTGCTTGTGCTGTTGTGTATTTTCAGATTTGGTGTCACTCCTCACAAGCAGCACGCTGAGTTAATGCACATTTCACAGAGGCTCAGATGAAACACACATATGCCGTGAAAACAGTCATAAGAGATAATTATATGAATTCTATAGTTAAAGAATCCCTTGAAGTGAAAGAGTATATTTTTTTTGTTTTGATTGTAATTATTTTTTGATCTGGAAGACATACTCCTCCTTTCGGCTTCAGTTAGCCTTTGTTGGACTATGGCACTGTGAACCTACAATTCCTCCCCAGCTACTGGCCGGGGGGGCAGATAGGAGCTCACTCCATACCCTGGTTCATGTGCACACCCAAATTCTACAAGGTTCAAGGGAAATCAGAGCTGGTAGGTTCAAGGTTTCACAAATGACAAGAGAAGCAAGGGTTTCTAAGCTGAGACTTTGGGAGTCTTTTACTAAGCCACGGTAGAAATCAGCTGGTGGTAAACACCGAGACACCCATTATATTCCTATAGGCATCTCAGCATTTACTACCAGCTGATTTCTATCGCGAGCTAAAAATGCTACCACAGCTTAGTAAAAGATCTCCTTTATATGCTCCTCTGTATTCTCATACCGTTGAATTGCTGGGAACAAGTTCTCTTTGGGGCTCTTTTAGTAAAGCTTAGCTCGTGTTGATGGAATTAGCGTGTGCTAAATGCTAACAATAAGAAGCCTGTAGGTATAAAATGGGCTTCCAAGCATTTAACTTGTGCTAATTCCGTAATGTGCAGTGCTGTACACATTATGTGCAAGTACTTTCTCTGTCCCTGGAGGGCTCACAACCTAAGGGGGTCTTTTGGTAAAGCTTAGCTCTAGTTATCTGCAGCAGGGCCCATTTTATTCCTATGGGCCCTGCTGCAGATAACTCGAACTAAGCTTTAGTAAAAGACCCCCTACGTTTTTGTACCTGAGGCAATGGAGGGTTAAGTGGCTTGTCCAAGGTCACAGGGAGCTGCAGTAGGCATTGAATCCAGGTTGCCAGGATCAAAGCCCACTTCACTAACCATTAGGCCCCTTTGCGAGTTATGAGTAGCTAAATGGTTAGGGCTTTTCAGCTTGGAAATGAGACGGCTGAGGGGGGATATGATAAAGATCTACAAAATCCTGAGTGATATCGAGCGAGTAAACGTGAATTGATTGTTTATTCTTTCAAAAAGTACTAAGACTAGGGGATACGCAATAAAATTACATGCAACGGCATACTTGAAAGAGAAGGACGCCCATCTTCCGACACAAATCGGGAGATGGGCGTCCTTCTCTCAGGGTTGCCCAAATCGGCATAATCGAAAGCCGATTTTGGGCGTCCTCAACTGCTTTCTGTCACGAGGATGACCAAAGTTCACGGGGGCGTGTCGGCAGTGTACTGAAGGCGGGACGGAGACATGGTTAACAGATGGGCGTCCTCAATCGATAATGGAAAAAAGAAGGGCGTCCCTGGCGAGCATTTGGTCGACTTTACTTGGTCCAATTTTTTTCACGACCAAGCCTCAAAAAGGTGCCCGAACTGACCAGATGACCACCGGAGGGAATTGGAGATCACCTCCCCTTACTCCCCCAGTGGTCACCAACCCCCTCCCACACAAAAAAAATTAAAAAACATTTTTTTCCAGCCTCTATGCCAGCCTCAAATGTCATACCCAGCTCCATCACAGCAGTATGCAGGTCCCTGGAGCAGTTTTTAGTGGGTACTGCAGTGCACTTCAGGCAGGTGGACCCAGGCCCATCCCCCCCCACCTCTTACACTTGTGGTGGTAAATGGGAGCCCTCCAAAACCCACCCGAAACCCACTGTACCCACATGTACAGTGGTGGAAATAAGTATTTGATCCCTTGCTGATTTTGTAAGTTTGCCCACTGACAAAGACATGAGCAGCCCATAATTGAAGGGTAGGTTATTGGTAACAGTGAGAGATAGCACATCACAAATTAAATCCGGAAAATCACATTGTGGAAAGTATATGAATTTATTTGCATTCTGCAGAGGGAAATAAGTATTTGATCCCCCACCAACCAGTAAGAGATCTGGCCCCTACAGACCAGGTAGATGCTCCAAATCAACTCGTTACCTGCATGACAGACAGCTGTCGGCAATGGTCACCTGTATGAAAGACACCTGTCCACAGACTCAGTGAATCAGTCAGACTCTAACCTCTACAAAATGGCCAAGAGCAAGGAGCTGTCTAAGGATGTCAGGGACAAGATCATACACCTGCACAAGGCTGGAATGGGCTACAAAACCATCAGTAAGACGCTGGGCGAGAAGGAGACAACTGTTGGTGCCATAGTAAGAAAATGGAAGAAGTACAAAATGACTGTCAATCGACAAAGATCTGGGGCTCCACGCAAAATCTCACCTCGTGGGGTATCCTTGATCATGAGGAAGGTTAGAAATCAGCCTACAACTACAAGGGGGGAACTTGTCAATGATCTCAAGGCAGCAGGGACCACTGTCACCACGAAAACCATTGGTAACACATTACGACATAACGGATTGCAATCCTGCAGTGCCCGCAAGGTCCCCCTGCTCCGGAAGGCACATGTGACGGCCCGTCTGAAGTTTGCCAGTGAACACCTGGATGATGCCGAGAGTGATTGGGAGAAGGTGCTGTGGTCAGATGAGACAAAAATTGAGCTCTTTGGCATGAACTCAACTCGCCGTGTTTGGAGGAAGAGAAATGCTGCCTATGACCCAAAGAACACCGTCCCCACTGTCAAGCATGGAGGTGGAAATGTTATGTTTTGGGGGTGTTTCTCTGCTAAGGGCACAGGACTACTTCACCGCATCAATGGGAGAATGGATGGGGCCATGTACCGTACAATTCTGAGTGACAACCTCCTTCCCTCCGCCAGGGCCTTAAAAATGGGTCGTGGCTGGGTCTTCCAGCACGACAATGACCCAAAACATACAGCCAAGGCAACAAAGGAGTGGCTCAGGAAGAAGCACATTAGGGTCATGGAGTGGCCTAGCCAGTCACCAGACCTTAATCCCATTGAAAACTAATGGAGGGAGCTGAAGCTGCGAGTTGCCAAGCGACAGCCCAGAACTCTTAATGATTTAGAGATGATCTGCAAAGAGGAGTGGACCAAAATTCCTCCTGACATGTGTGCAAACCTCATCATCAACTACAGAAGACGTCTGACCGCTGTGCTTGCCAACAAGGGTTTTGCCACCAAGTATTAGGTCTTGTTTGCCAGAGGGATTAAATACTTATTTCCCTCTGCAGAATGCAAATAAATTCATATACTTTCCACAATGTGATTTTCCGGATTTAATTTGTGATGTGCTATCTCTCACTGTTACCAATAACCTACCCTTCAATTATGGGCTGCTCATGTCTTTGTCAGTGGGCAAACTTACAAAATCAGCAAGGGATACTTATTTCCACCACTGTAGGTGCCCCCCTTTACCCTTTAAGGGCTATGGTAGTGTTGTACAGTTGTGGGTAGTGGGTTTTGGGGGGGGGGGTTGGGGGGCTCAGTACACAAGGTAAGGGAGCTATGCACCTGGGAGCAATTTGTGAAGTCCACTGCAGTGCCCCCTAGGGTGCCCGATTGGTGTCCTGGCATGACAGGGGGGACCAGTGCACTACGAATGCTGGCTCCTCCCATGACCAAATGGCTTGCATTTGGTCATTTTTGAGATGGGCGTCCTCGGTTTTGATTATCGGCGAAAACCGAGGTTGCCCATCTCTAAGGACGACCATCTCAACATTTAGGTTGACCATCTCTTAGGATGACCTAAATGTTGAGATTTGGCCATCCCTGACCATATTATTGAAACGAAAGATGGATGCCCATCTTGTTTCGATAATATGGGATGCCCCGCCCCTTCGTGGGGGACGTCCTCAGAGATGGACGCCCTTAGAGATGGGCGTCCCCGTTCAAAAATGCCCCTCATGGAAATACTTTTAAAACAAATAGGAGGAAATATTTTTTTTGCTCAACAGAGGGTAAGGATGTGGTAACAGTGGTTGGCGAATCTGGGTTTAAAAAAGGTTTGGACAGATTCCTGGAAGAAAAGTACATAGTCTGCTATTGAGATAGAATTGGGGAAAGCCACTGCTATCCCTGGGATTGGTAGCATGAATCTTGCTACTATTTGTGATTCTGCTAGGTGCTTGTGACCTGGATTGGCCACTGCTTGTGCTAGATGGACCATCAGTCTGCCCTAGTATGGATATTTTTTATGGTTCGAGCAGTGGGCTGAGAACCTGGGAAACCAGAGTTCAAATCCAAATGTGGCTTCTTGTTCCCTTTTTGAAGCTGCTTTTAATTCCTAATTTTTCTCAGAGGGGTTTAGCGCTTTCGAATCGCGTTTTTCCAAATATAAACCTGACTGCTGTGTTTTGAGCGATCTGAAGTTTCTTTATGAGTTGTTCCTTGCATCCCGCATAGATTCCATTGCAATAATCTACGTGGCTTAGTACCATTGATTGTACCAGATTGCGAAATGTTTCCCTCGAGAAGAATGGTTTCACGCGTTTAAGTTTCCACATTGAGTGGAACATTTTCTTGGTTGTAGAGTTAACTTGGCTGTATTTAAGTGGAACTGGAGCAGAGTTGCGAGGTACATACATAATTTATAAAATACACACACCTGGGCAAAGCTGCACCTATGTCGGAGTTGATGTAACTGCATAAGAGCAATTGTGTGCTGCTAGGATGTTTTTTTTAGAAGTCCAATTTATTAAGGGGCCTTTTTACCAAACTGTGGTAAAAGGTGGCCTTAGTGACTGTGGTTAAATGGCTGATTTTTCTGTTTTCTTTTTTAATGGCTCGGCACTGATTTTCCCATTAGTGCATAAGCCCCCTACTGCCACCTGTTTTGTAGGCAGTAAAGGCTCATGCACTAACCATGCGCAAATTGGTTAGAGCGTGGCAATTTAGCCTCACTAACCGGTTAGGACAGAGCACAACCACTCTCCACTCCCAGCCCCCCAGCCCCCCAGCCCCAGTGCTAAAACATTAAATTTATCTTTTAGCGCGTGGGTAGCATGTGTCCATCGTGAAATTACCATGGGACGCCTGAGTGTGCTCCCAAGGTAAGTTCTTTTTAGCTGCACTTCTGTTGCTTTCATAAAATAGGCACATTTTAAGTATTTGTTATAGGTGCCTTTTTATAAAATACCTTCTGAAATTGCAGCCTGTTTTGTTTTGTAAGAAGATGCTTTCTTGGGCGGTTTGGTTCTGTGTTTTTAGTTTTTTTTAGATGTTTTTACCACAGGCCTCCAGTTGTTTAATAGAACCAGGCTACCCAGGAGCTGCTGTTAAAAGGACATCTGGTCAGATTAGTCAAATACAAATTTAATGATTGATATTTTGCTTCTGTAAAGAATAATTTCAAGCTATGCTATCTTACCCTCCCCACCTTTCACAAAGCCATGCTAGCGGCTGCTGGTGCAGTAATGCCGACGCAGTCAAAATGAATGGGCTGTGCTGGCATCACCGAGCGACTTTGTAAAAGGTGTAGGGTGGGTTAATCTTTTGCTATTTTATATCTGAAGTAATAGATGGCTTAGGGCATTTAAAATTAATTGAAAGCCAGCAGTAAAATGTAGTGAAGGAATATATAAACCCAAAGTAAAAAGAGCGATGAATCTCATTTTATTCTTGCCATCTTTTCTTTTAGCTCTTGGCAGGTTTTTTTTTCCTTGGCCTGACCATTTCCTTCTGCTTAAGGTTAACTGTCCTCTGTTGGATTACAGCACTGTGAAACATCATTTTCAACTATCCAGGAATTTCCCTCATTTTCAACCCTCTGCACCCTCCTACATTGCCCAGAGGTAGTCCTTGACAAAGGCCAAACTACAGCTCTTTCTGTAACTAAAGGGCACACACGTTTTGTGTCTAGCCAGTAGGTATCACTGTTGCGTGATGGCTTAGATGTCGTATTCTCAGGGGACGTGAATGCTGTCTGTGCTGCAGCCGCAGCCCCTGTGAGCCTGGGGAGGAGAAAACCTGAGTCTGAAATGGAATCCAGGTGCCTCCACATGGCAGCACGCAGCACTGGAACCAACTATCGGACATCCCTTGCGATTTCGTTTTAAGGGAAGGGAAATGGGATTTGATATACTGCCTTTCTGAGGTTTTTGCAACTACATTCAAAGCGGTTTACATATATTCAGGTACTTATTTTGTACCAGGGGCAATGGAGGGTTAAGTGACTTGCCCAGAGTCACAAGGAGCTGCAGTGGAAATCAAACTCAGTTTCCCAGGATCAAAGTCCACTGCACTAACTACTAGGCATCTGTCTTTTTGCAGGATTACTGCTATTTGATATTTAGACAAAAAGACAAATAAATAAAAGCCTGCTTTTCAGCTTACTAAGTGTTTTTGCTAGTATACATAGCAGGGTTAACTGGGATATTCTGAATGCCCTGATACCAGGAGAGGGTGTGTGTGGTCTAGGTTGAATCTCTGCTAGGGGGGAAGGGGGGCACTCACAGGTTCAGGTTTCACACAAAGCTGCTTTCAAGGATCTTGAGAAATCAAGGAACAGGGGTAGGGAAAGGGGTGAGAAGTAGAAAAAATAATAAAGTTGAGTGAACAAATGGTTGGCCTTTTATTTTTGTATGCTGCATTGTATTGTTCAGACTAAGAAGACCTCACAGTATAAGTGTATATTGTATTGTTCAGCAGCTGTTAACTTCCATAAGCTAAAAGTGAGACTATGCAGCTTATTTTCAAAGCACATAGACTTACAAAGTTACGGTTACTTTCTGGACTGGCCACATAGACATCCCAGCAAAGCAGTGGGGCAGCCTTGGGGGCACTGTAGTAGGCTTCACATAAAAGGACCGAGATACATATCTCACCATAACCTCCCTTATATTGTATGGTAAGCCTTCCAGGAATAATAAAAGCTATGCTGTATCCACTACAAGAGCTGTTAAGCCTGTAGGTGTCACCTGTATGTAGATATAGTAGGTATATTATGTTTTCCACTGGATATATCGGCGGCCTTTGACTCAGTTGAACATTCCTTGCTTCTCTCAGTCATCTAATGGATTTGCGCATCATTGGTTGAGCTCTGTAGAGGTTTCACTCTAACGTAGTTGACCATTCTTATGTTATTCGCCATTCGAATTCCATTTCCTTCCCTTGTCCTTTATTCTCTGGTGTTCCCCAGGGTTCTATGCTAGGGCCCACCCTATTCAGTATTTTCCTGGCTCTGTTGACTTCTCTGATCCAATCCTTGTGATTCACTTTCTTCATATATGCAGACGATATACAGCTTCTTTTCCCTTTTCACTCCCTGATTTCTGGTAAATTAGACTCTGGCGCTGACTGGCTAATCACAAATCATCTGAAACTTAACTCATCTAAATTGGTAGCTACGATCTTTTCTTCTCATTCTCCTGTCTCGGGTCCTCCCTGCCTCACTATTCAGGGTACTCTTCTTCCTTATGTCTCCTCTACTAGAATCTTGAGCATCACATTGGACAACACCCTCTCTTTTTACTCTCATAGCTCAAGACTGATTTCTTCTTCTTTCTTCACGCTTAGGTGTCTGCATCTGCCCCCTCATGGGTCCTGGATCTCTCGGTATCTTTCTTCATTCACTTATACTGTCCAAACTTGACTATTGTAATTCTATCCTCATAGAATTTCAACTTATCAGTTGAACTGTTTGCAACTGGTACAAAACACTTCTGTGAAACTTCTCTATAACCATAAGAAGTATGATCATGTTACGCTGCTTCTCATCGCTGAGCACATGCTTGCTTCCTGTTGTGTATAAGATTCCTTTTAATCTGAATACCGTAACCCATCAGATTCATTCTTCCGGTCTACCCTCCTTTTTAGCCACTCTTCTGATTCCCTATGCCCCTGCAAGAACACTTCGGTCGCCTAATCAGGGACTGTTAGTTGTCCCCTCTTTCTGTCAACTCTCCTTAACTGTTAGTTGAAGTACATGTTTTAGTGTGGCTTTTCCCATAGCGTGGAATGCCCTCCCCTCATATCTACATCTTGAGTGGTTCTTTCAGAATTTTAAGTCCCAGTTGAAAGCTTATTATTTCTCCTTGGCTTTTCCATCTTCATATGCCTGACTTTGGGCCCTTTTTCTTTGTTTCTGACCCTGTCCGGCAAACAGACAGCACCAAAATTCCTGTTCTTTCCCTCCCTTGTTTTTCCCTCTTTTTCATGATCTAACCTTTCCTTCCCCTGCTTCCCTCTTGTGTTCCAATTTGTGTTATGTTACTTTGTGTTGCCCCCTTTCTTCTCCCCTTTTTAATTAATATATTGTAAACTGCTTAGATTTCTATTTTGAAAATTAGCGGTATATCAAATAAATTGAACTTGACAGATGGCCTCCTGACCATACTGTAATTTTGCTGAAGTTCACTAACAGCTTGAGCTCTTGAAGAAAGCAGTAGAAATAAAAATTTGGATCTGTGGGCATGCATTCTCTCCAAGAAGTATCCCAGCGTGTTCTCTGATACACATTCAGTGGTTCAGTCAGTATCTGTTGCTGATAGTGGCAACACCAAGAGTCTTCTTTTCTTGACTTTCAAGAGAACCGGTAGAATGTTTCTGCATGTTGTCTTGTCTGTTGTCTGCTTATCCGTGTCTGTCAGATGATCATTCTTTACTATGGGAACACTACAAATCCCCACATAGATGGAATAGGGAGGGAAGTTCTCTGCTTACATTGTATTTGAATAAATAGACTTGGGTCTTTTGAGATTAGTATCTTTCTTTTTTAGAGCTTTCAGACCTCTAATCCATGCTGAAATCCTCATGTAGATGGCATAGGGAGGGGCTTTCTCTGCTTACATTATATTTGAATAAATAGAGTTGGGTGTAAGTCTTTTGGGATTAGCATTTATAATTTTTAGAGTGTTTAGGCCTCTAATCCATGTTATAGATATGTAAGAACTACATGTGGAACTTTTCAGTAAAGCTTATAGAATGCTCTTCGTGGGGGAGTACTACCTCAGTGATCTGGACTTACCTCAAATTCCTTTACCTGAATGTAACTCACCTTGAGCTACTACTGAAAAAGGTGTGAGCAAAATCTAAATAAATAAATAAATACCAGGAAACCAACATTTGTTTATGAAGGGGAAGAGATCTGAGTAGGCATAATTGCAGCTCACTGAGAAGCACAGGTAGAATTTGGAGATACAGCTTTTCACTGGTTTGCTTTACAACTATGTTTGACTTATTCTTACTGTACACCGCCTTGAGTGAATTCCTTCAAAAAGGTGGTAAATAAATCCTAATAATAAAATGAATAAAATAAACTGCAAAAGAACTGGTATTTGGTATAGAAATAAGCACAACCTTTATAATTTAAATAATCTTCAGAAAGGGAAAGGGGACGGGATTTGATATACTGCCTTTTATGTGGTTACAATTAAAATGGTTTACATATTTATATACAGGTACTTATTTTGTACTTGGGGCAATGGAGGGTTAAGAAAGGAGCACACCTTTGGATGCTGCTGAGCCCTTACAAAATTCAGCACTGCCCCAGCTGGGTTCTCTGAATGGGATGGGAGGAAGTGAACTAGTACTGCAGGATCCAGAGGCCACAGGTAGAGTCCAACAAACGGACACACATTATTTATTTATTTATTTATTTATAACATTTGTATCCCACATTTCCCCACCTATTTGCAGGCTCAATGTGGCTTACATAATTCTGTAAGTGGTGATTACCAGTTCCGGATAGGAGAAATACATAGTTGGAGTAAAGGAACAAATTAGGTTAGGTTACAAGAGGAAGTTCGTCCTATGATAAGAGCTAAAGGTAATAGGTTAGACTCTGGATTTCAAGATCTGTCCCAAAGGTTTTACTGAAGCATATGGTAGCATTGCAAAAATTAAGAAAAATCTTTTCTTCCGTTTCCAGCAAAATTGAAATACAGCCCAACAGAATAGACAACCGTGCCAGTAGTTCCTGGGATGTGTGTGTTGGTGGCGGATCCCTTTCGCTTCTCCTTACTTTTAAGACACCCAGGATATAAATGTGGGATCCTTTGACTTTCGAGACTCTCACAGATTACTGTGGTTTTACAGCTCTTCATTAAATGTGAATATTATTTTGTGCTATTGTCCAGCAATGTTTAAGGAAGTCTCTAGAGTGATAGAGATGATTGTTGATAGTAATTGTGATCCAGCTAAAACGATAATATTAGTAGATTTTAACCTACATGTTGACTTAGGAGAAGAGGATATGTTTCTCCCAGGACTGGGTTGAGAACCCCTTTTTACATTGCCCAGTTCAAAGGAGGTTTGGGGCCAGTTCTGGATTTCTGCCAATATTATCCTGCATTATGGGTCCTGCAGCACTGTTTTCAATGGGTAGGATCGGGGACTACAAATACCACACAGCTTTAGGATGTAAGTTTGAAACCAGAAAGGGCCAAAAAGTCTTCCTCTTGAAAACAGGGGACTTAGAAACCCTACTTATAACTCCTGCTAGAAAGAGTCTATCCCCTCGATATTTAAAACCATTTAACTGGCCAGGAATGACTCCTGGCTATTTGGCAATATTCAGCAGGAGATAGCCGTGTTATCTCCCTGTTATATCGCACAATGTAACTGGCTATCCCCCGACTACGTTTGGTGACCAAATTAGGCTGCTGAAATAGCTGGAATATTTTGGGCTGGTTTAAACTTAACTGGCCGGTGTTAAATTCAGCTTGACCAGTTAAATCTAAACTGGCCAAAAAACACCCAGATAGTCAAAGCTGGTTACCGGAAATGACCCGACTTTGAATATCCGGGCTGACCGCGGACCATGGGAGTTAGCTGGGCTCCCTCCCATGGTCTAAATATCGGGCCTTATATGCGCGTCTTGAAGGGATCTTATATCTAATTTGTTTTACCTGGGTATGGAACTTTGTTAGTTTAAAATGGTTTAGACTACTGAAAAAAGTTTGTGAAATGAATTGAGGAGGATTAATTGGGAATGTCAAGATGTAAGACCAGGGAATACGGATCATAAAGGAACTGCTAACTTATTTTCAGATGGTTTTAGTGCTAAACTGTTTCAGAACTGAAATTTTCAGGGGTGTGTAGTCTTTAGCTTTGAGAGAACAAATGCATCCTCAAAATAAACTTTGAGCTTGGTTAACATTCATTTACCTTGCCCTGGGGCATTCCTGAGACACACTCCCACATCAGACATGCATGGTATATTTTTGTTTTTTTCCTAGTGTCAAATTAAGTGAGTGGATCAGAAATAGACCCGTGACACAAAGGGAGGGAAACACACTTCAATGCAAGTTAACACAAGCCAGCAAGGAAGATTTCTGTAAAACTCTAAAGCCAAAAATATGGAAAACAGTTATTAAAGTGGAATTTGCTCTGTGTTTTTCAGCTGTATTCTTGAGGGGGCTTGGCTTTGTCTAACCTCAGAATATGTTATATAGCAGGCTGTTTTGCCTGCCAAAATGGCCTTTGGTTTTCTCCTGTCTCAGATCCTTGTCCTGAGGGAAACCCTACTTGCTATGCCTGCAGCAGTTAACCGGTGACTAGTGACAGCCAGACTATATTCTTGCAAGTTAGTCCCATCTAGGCAGCTGCTTGTAGGAGCAGTGTCACATAGAGGCAAGAGGACAAGCATCAGATCATACAGAAGGTTATAGGCTTGTTTTAGTCTCCAGGTTTGGGGACCTGGATACCCACCAGTTGACCTCCGAGAAGAAGGAAATTTTCACAGGAATTCATCTGCCTGACTCACCCAGGCACCCTGCTCTGTTTACCCAGAAGAAGATGTCATCTTTAAGCAAGAGGGATTACCTTCTCAGTGTCCTCCAGCAGAGCCACAGTGTCTGCCTGCCAACTCCTGCTAGTCTGTAAGTGTGTACCATCTACAGTTATAAGCTTTTAAGATCTGCCACAAGGAACAGCATTTTGAAGAGTGATTGTGCATATCCCACACCTACCCGGTGACCAGGGTTTGAGCATAGGAAGAGGAGTGGTGAAGGTAACGACTGTAACATTTCTGTACTGCAGAGAAGGAGGAGGACTGATGTAAATAAGTTGGCCACCTGTATTTGACTGTTCTGATGTTTTGCTTCATCAACTGAAAGCAGAGTAAATTGTTGTTGGTTCAAGTTAATAACCAGTGTGGACTATTTTTATTTGGTAAAATTACAACTCTGAAGCTGACCTTCCTGATCCTGGCCCTGGTCCCAAACAAATACATTTTTTGTGTGCCTTCCATCCCACCAGCTCGGGCAGTGACTAGGCAATTGCCTAGCCCACGTCTACAACCAGGGGGTTGCACAAAGAAAATAAAATAAGGTGATACCTTTTTTTATTGGACTAACTAACTTAGTCCAATAAAAAAAGTCTAATTTTCTTTTCTTTGTTTTATTTTATCTGAACTTATTGCTGTTATGGAGAAATGAAAGCAAACAAGTTGTGGGTGACACCTTTCTATTGGACTAATATGTTGCATTTATAAGACTTTAAAATGCACCATATTTTAAGATAC
The DNA here is from genome assembly GCF_901765095.1 of Microcaecilia unicolor. Lineage (NCBI taxonomy): Eukaryota > Metazoa > Chordata > Amphibia > Gymnophiona > Siphonopidae > Microcaecilia > Microcaecilia unicolor. Next base: position 383,230,645 of record NC_044032.1, read on the forward strand.
ATCAAGGTTTATACTTGGAAAAAAAATAGTGTGACACCTTTTTTTGCCAGGGCTGCTGACTTCTGCAAACTCGTTGCAGTGTCTGGAACATGGATTTTCACAAATATACTCCATCCATTGAGTGTTTGTTCCAAACTAGAAAAAGAACCTTTACTGAAGCCCAAGATCAATAAAGAAAAAACACAGTATGAAACAGAAAGTTGAAGGAAACATTGTGGCTTGTTTTCAAAGCACTTAGACTTACAAAGTTCTATAGGTTACTATGGAACTTTGTAAGTCCAAGTGCTTTGAAAATTTGCCTCATTCTGTAGCATTTTCAGTCCAGTCATTACAGAAGTACAATGTTCAAGAGCAAAGTACTATCCAGTCCACACCAAATTACTTCTCAAGCTTTCTTGAGCAAACTGCAGGAAGGTTAATACTGTCAGGACCTTCTCTTGGGTCGCCTTATCCCTAGAGCTCTTGAAAACTGCTGCATCTTCTCCCATAGACAAAACATCAGAGAATACCTGATGTTTTGGGGTACCTGACTTTCATACCACAAGGTCTGGCTCAAGGAATTATGGCACCCTAAGCCAACTCGCTTTAGCCTCCCCTCCCCCATGCATTGCTTCCGTCCCCAACACTTTCCATGGGTCCGGCATCTCTTCCTCACTCTGTTCACTGTCTCCTCACCCCTTTGGTCTGGTCTCTTCTGCCCTCTTCCTCCATGGTCCTGTACACTTTACTTTGTTTTCTGTCAGCAGAACAACAGGTGACTTTCAGACCACCCTTGCATCTTCCCTCTGCCGCATCCCGCCTCCTCTGATGCATGGGTGGGACAATCAGTATCATCTATAAAGTTGTTTTCCTCTAGTAAGAGTTTATTTTGGGTCTTCCAAGGCTTAATTCCAAAGCCTTGGAAGAACCAAAATAAACACTGGAAATTTGTGTGGAGGAGTGGCCTAGTGGTTAGAGCACTGGTCTTGCAATCCAGAGGTGGCCAGTTCAAAACCCACTGCTGCCCCTTGTGATCTTGGGCAAGTCACTTAATCTTCCACTGCCTCTGGTACAAACTTAGATTGTGAGCCCTCCTGGGACAGAAAAATATCCAGTGTACCTGAATGTAACTCATCTTGAGCTACTACTGAAAAAGGTGTGAGCAAAATCTAAATAAATATACAAAATTTCATAAACTTGTGAAAACATGGTTGTTTAGGGAATATTTGTGATACGTATTATGCAATTCAGATCTTGTATAAATAGCATCTCAATTGAAAATGTTCAACATGTAATTTCTTAAGATTTTAATAGTATCCTAAACTATGTTGTGACTCATCTAGAATAATCAAAAACAGCGAAGATGACGCACAATAACAATAAAGTGAAAAAATGGAAAGGAAGATGAAAACAGGAAAAAAACAAAAAAAATTAATTGAGACAAAGAAACAAAAAAAATTGAAAATTGCAAAAATATGCACATAAAAAGAAAAGAAAAGAAGAAAAAAGAAGAAAACCCAAAATATGTGTATGGGCAAAATCAAAAAATCAGAAAAAGACGACACAAGAATGATGCAAAAAATGAATAATTAAAATAATTTATTAAGGTGATATGACTCGACACAGCTGTGTTTCGGCCAAACCGGCCTGCATCAGGAGTCTGTTACACCATGTGTGTATTCTCTGGCAATGTAAATTCTTGTAAGGAATTCAATGAAATTTTATTCAATAACACTCTACCTTTAAAAAGGCTGTGTGCGTAGTTTGACAACAATCGTAATGAAGAATTCTGGTGTGAAAAGTGTAGTTCACCGGTGAACGCCAGTAACTTCGAAACTCTGCTCCACAAGATATAGCTACACTTTTCACACCAGAATTCTTCATTACGATTGTTGTCAAACTACGCACACAGCCTTTTTAAAGGTAGAGTGTTATTGAATAAAATTTCATTGAATTCCTTACAAGAATTTACATTGCCAGAGAATACACACATGGTGTAACAGACTCCTGATGCAGGCCGGTTTGGCCGAAACACAGCTGTGTCGAGTCATATCACCTTAATAAATTATTTTAATTATTCATTTTTTGCATCATTCTTGTGTCGTCTTTTTCTGATTTTTTGATTTTGCCCATACACATATTTTGGGTTTTCTTCTTTTTTCTTCTTTTCTTTTCTTTTTATGTGCATATTTTTGCAATTTTCAATTTTTTTTGTTTCTTTGTCTCAATTAATTTTTTTTGTTTTTTTCCTGTTTTCATCTTCCTTTCCATTTTTTCACTTTATTGTTATTGTGCGTCATCTTCGCTGTTTTGATTATTGTTGTTTTTGCGAAGACAGGTTTCTTCTGTATTTGTTACAGTGACTCATCTAGACACATACACACACACACACAAAAAATATATATAAGGGATGGGTATTTATGACTAAATTCTATTTATGATGCCTAAAAGATTTGTGCCAAAAAACTTACACCTAAATTATGTTTAAAGTTATGCGCGGTTTATAGAATGCGCTCAGCACCCGTTTCCTAGAACTATAGTTGTGGCCATTTATGCCAAGAAAAACCTGGTGAAAATGCCCACACCTAAGTTACACGTGGAATGGGCATATTCTATAACACTGCATGTAAATTCAAGGAACGCCCACAACCAGCCCATGACCCACCCATGGCCACACCCCTTTTCAGATCTACATCTTGGAATTGACATGCATCACTTTATAGATTACACTTAGAAAGTTCTGCACGTAAATTCCAATTAAAGCCAATTAATGGCAATAATTCATTGTTAAGGGGCAATTATTGGCGCTGATTGAGTTGCGTGCACAAAACAGAATATGACCAGATTTGCATGTACAACTTAGGTTGCACTATATAGAATTTGGGGGTTAAAAACTGTAACTGGTGTTAAATTTTTAAATTCTGACCAAAATTTTTAACTCCCCTCCATTGTCCAGTTTTGCTTTCTCTCCTTCCTATCCTATTTCACCTTGTGCTGGGGGAGGGGGGTGGTCAGCAGCAGGAAGGAGAGAAATGGGTCAGGGGTGACAGGTTTAGTAACAGACAGAGAGACACTTGGATGTAAGTACAGGGAAAGGGTGTAGCAGGAGAGGAGAAAAGTAGGTACCTGCATGGGGATAGGGAGAGCAATGTAGTGTGGGAAGGAAGGAAGTGTGTGTATGCATTATATTCAGCAGGTTTAAAAAGAATTTCCATAAAGTATGCGCAGAGGAAATTTATTAGTACAAAGCCATCCTGCCCAGAGGTGTGATTACAGTTTTTTTAACACACAATTAATTTTGATTCAAATGTTTTGATCATTGCCCACCCATTACACGCACGCTACAAATAATTCCCTACCTGTGGTGTACTGCATTTTAAGTTATTCAGATATATATTTTAGGGTTGATTTTCCAACTGGCCAGAAACGCCTCCTGGCTGGTTAAATTGCTTGTTCAGGGCTAACCGCACATTTTCAGCGAAACTGGTTAATGCTGTTGAAAATGACCAGCTACTACTACTACTTGACATTTCTAAAGCGCTACTAGGGTTACGCAGCGCTGTACAATTTAACATAGAAGGACAGTCCCTGCTCAAAGGAGCTTACAATCTAAAGGACAAATGTACAGTCAGTCAAATAGGGGCAGTCTAGATTTCCTGAAAGCACCTAACTAACCAGTTAGCACCTAACGTAAACCCGGCTGTTTTGGAGGTGTTCCATGGGTAGAGTTAGCACTTGGCTGGTTAATTGCCGATATTCAGCACTTAACTGGCCATGGTCATCATCAAATAAAAGTCAGCCCTGTCTTTATGCGGTGCCCTATAGCTGGTTAAGAACTGAATATCACATTTAATTGGCTGTGGTTTAGCTGATTTTAGAAACCTGGAAATTTGGTGCTGAAGCCTGGACATGGCCTGGCATTGAATTTCCGGGCATAAGAGAGAGAAAGAGAGGAGTCTGGCCTGGTGAAACACTACAGGAGGCACCTGGGAGACCTGAGAGGATAGGCTGTGACTGGGTGTGGTGTCAACTCGTCGGCCTGCTGATGTCACCAGCACAGGCTGCCGCCGCCAATATAGTCCAGCCAAACCCTGTGGTGCAGCCTCAAGGCATGGCCTAAGGGGCACTCCAGGCCCCTTGTGAGCCCCTTTGGGGCCCTGATGGAACCCGGGTGAGCCAGGATTTTCAGCTTGACCTGTTCTGTTCTCTCCCAGGTATATTTTGTGTTTGTCAGTGGGGAAGTGTGAAGTGAAGACTAAGTATATAGTTGCTAGTACACCGGATACTGTAGACCTGATTGAGAAGCACCTGCTTTTGCTCAGTAAGAATATTCCTCCCTCTGTTTCCATGGGGTTGGACTATGGTGCCTCATTAAACTCAGGGGAGAGGCTTACCCCAGAACCACCTTATTCTTCCTGTCTATTCCTGGAGGGGTTCTTCCCAAGTAGGTGTTTCCCTGGGGAGGGAGGAGAGGAGCAAAAGACTTTTTCAGCAGACCACTTCATCACCATCATCTTCTACTGGGTGTTTGTATCCTGTGACATTTCCTAAAGAAGCTTCATCGACTGAGGAGGAAGCTTCTCAAGTTTCCCTATTAGATGTTTGGAAGGTGGTGAAAAGGTCTGAGGCGATGTTGAAAAGGTTCAGTACAGCAGCTCTGTGATTTTCCCCAGCTTGTAGTCTCTAAGATGGACGGAATGGACCAGAAATTTCAGCAATTGGGTAACTCTGTCAAGAAAGATGAATTCCAGGTAACTGCATTGCAGCAAGCTGGAGCTGCAGGGATTAAAAATAGTTTATTTTTACATAGGTAGATGGAGATGTTAGATAATCAGTTAAGGTCTTCCAATTTGAGATTTTTAAAATTTTCAGTGTGTCCCTTGCTGTCCGCAGAGATCCTGTTGAGAAAATATTTCACAGAAGTATTAGCTTTGATTAATGCTGACACAATTATTATTACTAAGTGTTATTATTTGCCAAAAAAAAGTTCTGAGTGCGGGGGGCCAGGATGGGAGGCTCCTGTGGAATTATCTGGTAAAGAAAATGTAATGATGGATTTGATAGCTGTTTTGGAAACTACTCAGGATAATTTCTAGGAGCCATCTACTTTCTTGGGGCCCTGTTTACTAAGTCACGCTGTAGGCACACTAACACTAAAGACACCCATAGGAATATATGGGTATTTCTAGCATTAGCACGCTTAAAAGTTAGAGCTTCTACAGCGTGGCTTAGTAAACACAGGGCCCTTGGTTTCTTTTGCCTCAGAACTTAATAAAGTTTCAGTTTTGAAAAATGACTAAAAGAAGAAGGACTTTTTGTTTTGTGGTAAGAAATAACAGATGTTTCCTGATGTTTCTAGGGCCACACGGGTTAGGAGAAGACAGTTTTTTTTTTTTAAATTTAAGGATAGAGTGGTGGCACAAGAATGACTTTTTTTTAAAAATTTCCGTCAAAAGGTATTGTGACATTTCCTGATAATCAGGGAGGTAGGTATCACAACAATACCAGGGCAGTATACCATCTGAAAGAAGGGGCAGAAAGGACCCTAATTATACATTCTTTGAACCAGACCAGCTTGAAAGACTGTTAATAGACAAGGAAGTAAAACAGAGTGATCATAGGTGGATAAATTTTACATCGCTTTAAGTATGATTCAGATGTATTTTTCCTTATTGTTTTTTTTTAAATAAGAGATTATTTCCTTTCCCTTTTCTCTCCCATGGTTTGAGCTAATTGTTCCTTGAAGTGCTTAGTGTATTCTGTATTTTGAATTTCAAATTTAAAAAAACATTTCCGGGCAAAATGCTGGCGGCAGTCAGTAAAATGCTGAGCACCGCCAGCTGAGTATCAATCCTTTCAGATTCCTTCATTTGTTTTGTGAAACTTTCTGATTGAATTGTGCAGCTTTCTGATTGGTTGTTATATGTACTGAACTAATATTTGTTGCTATGGTCAGGTACAGATTAAGGCATTAGTAAACTAATAATATACTTGGGAACCAGAGTTTAGGGAGGACCTGTCAGAAGTATTTAGGGTTAGGATTGATAACTATCTGGCATTTTCTGTATTCTACTAATTTTTATGTTCATGTCCATATCTGCACTCCAATCCACCCCCTTTGTGAGTAAGCCTGCCCCTCCTTGTTTCTAGGGTAACTAATAGTGGAGACTGGGGGTAGGATCTAGCCAGTGGGAAACTGGGGGGGGTGGAGCACTCTTTAGCTCCATAAGGGGAGGTGCTGTGGAAATGGAGCTTCTGCATGCTGTGGGAGATGGAAGAGAAATGTAGCGATCCCCCAGATGGGAAAAATAGTTTCAACAGCGGTAGCATACAAATAGTGATTTATGGTAACATAGGAATTAAAGAACTGCACCTTTGAAAGAGTCCTCCCCTCTCCTGGTCACAGACACACAGAGAACCCACAAATATATAAATACACACACATGGAAATATTCTTGCACTGATACACAAATGTAGGTACATATGACATCACTCTCTCTCTCTCTCACCCCATGGTTCATTAGAAGTGCAAAAATTACTTAGCTGAAGTATCTATGCTTGGTTTACATTTTTCCCGCCTGTTAGGGATCCACTGTGTATATCCCACACCTTATAATATTCCTGCACCATTTTTTCTTTTCACTACCTCTTTGAGGAGGGTATTCCAAGTATCCACTAGCCTTTCTGTGAAAAAAATACTTCCTGATGTTTTTTTGATTCTGCCTCTCTGTAGCTTCTTATCATGACCTCCTGGTTCTAGAGTTTCTCCTAATTTGTAAAAGGCTGGTTTGTTCAGTATTCCTTTCATCTATTTAAAAGTCTATATTATATCCTAGCGGTCACTGCTCTCCTTAGGGTATACATATTTAAGACCTCTTCTCATATGTCTTCTAATGGAGATCTTTTAGCATTTTGGTCACTTTCTCTATACCAACTCCAGCCTCTTGCTGTCCTTAGTAATATATGGCTACCAAAACAGATAAACATACTGAAACAGAGATAGTAATTTGGTGTGTGATAGTGGTGTAGCCATGGGGACCCGAGTTCTTCCAAATTGGATGCGGGCCTCCACAAGGTCTGCTGGTTTGGCTGGTGGGAGGTCCCCAAGCTCCACCAGCAGAAGCCTTTCTCCAGCACTGTTTGCTGCCACACCTACCAAATTGAGGATTAGGTTTGTGCCTGGTATGTGGCAAGGTGGACCTAATCTTTCTCTGGCAGTGACATGCTGGAAAGTTCCACACTGCACCAGTTTTTGTGCTGATAATGGTGTTGGGGTCTGTGTCTCTGCCTCTGTCTGGTGGGGGTGGGGAGGACCTTGGCCTGCTTGTCTGGAATGGTCTAGCAGGGTTGATGAATAAATTTCACCATTTCTAATACTGTATCATGTTTGTCCTATTGTTAAGATTCAGTTTGACAACTCCCAAGTTTGTCATTTATTGTATTTACTAGTAAAAGAGGCCCGTTTCCAACAGAAAGGAAACGGGTGCTAGCAAGGTTCCAGGGCCCCCTCCCCACTCCTCCTCCCCCCAGGACCCCCCACCTCTCTCTTCTGAGGACCCCCACCCCCTCCCCCTCTCTCTTCTGAGGACCCCCACCCCTCCCCCCTCTTGTCTCAGGACCTCCCCCCCTCTCTCATCTCAGGACCCCCCTCTCTGATTTCTGCCACCCAGCGCCTCCCTCCCTCTGTCTCTGTGGCCTCCGAGTGCAAGGAGGACCTGTGCGAGTGCCCCAGCCCTTCGAACGTGGCAGCTGCTGTTTAAAAAGTTTTACCTCCTGCTCGGCCGGCAACACTCAAGTCCACCAAGTACAGACGCCACTTCAGACAGGCTGTGGTTCACTGTTCCTCTGGTCCTGCCCTCATTTCCTGTTTGCAGAAGGGCGGGACCAGAGGAACAGCGAGCCACAGCCTGTCTGAAGCGGCGTCTGTACTTGGTGGACTTGAGTGTTGCCGGCCGAGCAGAAGTTAAACCTTTTTAAACAGCAGCTGCCACGTACGAAGGGCTGGGGCACTCGCGCACGTCCTCCTTGCACTCGGAGGCCACAGAGACGGGGGGGGGGGTGATGTACAGGGGGAGGGGCGGACTGCTGAACTGGGAGGGGATGGAGATGGTGGAGCGAACTCGTAGCACCCGTGCTTAAGTCGCGTTGCGGTTTCCCAGGCAACACGGTGATGTCACCAGAAGGCTTCAGACATTACGAACAGGGCTTCAACTTCCTGGCAGTCAGCATCAGAACGTTGGAGGTGCAAATTATTATAGTAGATATTTATATTTGGTCATTTTACTATTATTATTTTATTAACCAAATTGTGGATGTACATCCTATGTGCTTTCGCACACACAGCCTATTTGCACACTCTGCTTACTGCTCTAGGTGCAAATTTGTTTTATGCATTTGTTAGGAAACTGTGCTGTGAACTTTAGCACTATTCTAACCTCCCTGAGCAAGAAATTGCTGGATCAAAAAAAGTAAAAAAAAAGAAATAGAGAAAAAAGCTTTTAATCATTTTTCTCCATTTCTCTGCAACTGTTACTGACTTTTAATATCTGCTTCTGAAATCTCTGAGGAACAATTGCCAAGTATAGTTTGCATACAAAAGTAATTTAGTGTGTGCATGGAAATAAGCTTGTGATTTTTAATGGTCAGTTTAATCTCGCTAAGGGTCACTAATGGGATTTCCCTAATGACTGCATATTGCATTCTGTGCTAAAGGAAAAGTGAAAGACATATAGTAGATAAAACCACACAGGTAAAAGGAATCATTGAGAGCAGAATGAATAGCCATTAACTGGAATTTAGATTTTCACCTCAATATCATTTTTATCATAGGAAACCAGAGAATTCAAGAGTTTACTAAATGATTAGTTTTGAATTTACAAACTGATTAATATAGTTTTCAGTTGATTTAAAATGGCATATTACAGGTGGTGGAGTATCATTTGTTTGGACCCATCAATTTGCTCCTACTCCTTTCTCTTTCTAACTCATGGGCAGATGATCCAGGGGCGTAGCTACGGGAGGGCCTGGATGGGCCCAGGCCCACCCAGTTTCGTCTCAGGCCCATCCTCACCTCCCACCCCCGCCGTAGCGCTGCCTCCTCTCCTGCACTTCACGGTCTCTGTCTCCCACCCTCACGGCAGCGCTTTCAATTTGCTATCAGCGCTGCCTGCCTGACAGCTGACAGACGCGGCGTGACGTCCTCCTGCTCCGGGGGCCTTCCCTCTGCCGCGTTGATTCAACTTCCTGTTTACGCAGGGTGGATTGCACGCGGCAGAGGGAAGGTCCCGGAGCAGGACGTCGTCGCGCCGCGTCTGTCAGCTGTCAGGCAGGCAGCGCCGATAGAGCACTGCCGCAGGGGTGGGAGACGGAGACCATGAAGTGCAGGAGAGGAGGCAGCGCCACGGTGGGAGAAGGTGAGTGGAGGCAGCGCCGATAACTTTAAATGTGCTGCGCGCTGCGTGTGTGTGTGTGTGGGGGGAGGGGGGTTGTAGTTGTAGTGCCCACCCATCCAACCTGCTGGCCCACCCAAAAATTGTCTTCTGGCTACGCCACTGAGATGATCGAAAGCCCAGCCAGCTCTAAAAATAGCATGCACATTTGTCCAAACCTTTTTTAAACACAGATACACTAACCGCTGTTACCACCTTCTCTGTTCCACAGCTTAACTATTCGTTGAGTGAAAAAATATGTCTTCCTATTTGTTTTAAAAGTATTTCCATGTAACTTCCTCAAGTGTCCCCTAGTCTTTGTACTTTTGGAATGAGTAAAAAATCGATTTACTTCTACTCATTCTACACCACTCAGGATTTTGTGGACCTCAGTCATATCTCCTCTCATCTGTCTCTTCCAAGCTGAAGAGCTCTAACCTCTTTAGCCTTTCCTCCTACGAGAGGCGTTCTATCCTCTTTATCATTTTGGTTGCTCTTCTTTCAACCTTTTCTAATTCCGCTGAATCTGTTTTGAGATACAGGGACCAGAAGTGAAAATACTTAAAGTGCGGATGCACCATAGAGCGATACAAAGGCATGCTTCCAATGTTTTTTGTACTTCAGCAGCACGAGGAGGAGGGGAGCAGCTCAGCAACAAATTTTTTTGGCTGGCAGGACTTCGGCATCCCTGCCAGCCATTTAACGGGAGCTGCATGTTTGGAGGGGGCTCCAGAAAAAGGAGGACAGATTGAACCAGTCCGGGTTTTACTTCCATGGAAGTAAAATCCAGACTGGCTCAATCTGTTCTCTGTTTTTCTGGAGCCATATGGTAACCCGGGGGTGCACCACAGATGTCAGAGGTCACCCCCATATATTAGAGAGAATATAGGTGGGAACTCACTGATAGAGGAACTCAGACAGTTGCACATGAAAGCTCTCAGAAGCAGACACAAGTGGTGCTGAACTCTACAGCAGGGGTGTACAACATTTTCTTTTTTTTTTTTTTTTTTTAATTTTATATTTTAAATTTTGTATTTATAATTTGAAACAAGTAATACAAGTGTATACTTGTTTAGGGTAACACAGAGCAGAAGCAATACAAGAAAGGAAAAGAAACCCATTTACCAGGATATTATGTAAAGGAAAACATGTTTTATGTTAATTTTGTTATATTGATGAATAGTTATCTTTCTGTTTCAGGTTTTATTTTCTCATTTTGGGCCCTGTTTACTAAGCCGCGTTATAGATGTGTTACCATTTTTAATGTGCGTTAACCATGTATGTGCCTACAATATCCCTATAGGTGCCTACACAGTTAGCGCTCACGCAAATTGTAGGTGCGTTAAAAACGCTAACACGCCTTAGTGAACAGGGCCCTTTATGTTTAAAACAAAAGCAACAGCAACCACCCCTGATGATTCCTTCCCCTGCCAAAAACCTATGCTCTAAAAAGTAAAACCAGTCTCTGGTAGATCTTTCCTCCATCTTTGATACCTACTTGTACCTCCCCCCTTCCTCTTACCCACTATCCTAAGTATATTCATGGGCCGGAATTGACCCCCTTGTTACTCCTGCCCTGCTGGTGTTCTATTCAGAATGGTGCTAGCTGACCCATGGCCATTGCCATTTTGTTGAATAGTTTGCTGACACCACTTTGATTGTAAGTTGGGTGTATAAGAGGGATTGGTAATAGGCCTTTATAGAGGTGTGATTTTTCTTTGGGGGGGGGGGGGAGAAGAGGGCTGAGAGTGGTCCCAGTGGGGGGTTGTTAAACATTAAACAAAAGCAAATATAATTTGTTTTGTTTCATGATAAAGCATACTTCTAGACTATAGACAGCCGAACAAAGCTGTAGATCATAGACAAAGACTTGACCCAGGAAATCCTAAAGAAACTCAGAGTGGCTTGCTCGCAGTTTAGCACAGTCAAAAGCAGATCACATAAATGGTTTTTTTTTGTGTGTGGCACTATTGTCCTTTGGGTTTCTGTACCTGAAACTGAACCACAAATCTGTTCCTTTGAATCTGTTATAATTAATAGGGCAACTCCTGAGCCCATTTCTCTTAGTAAATGGACTCTTTGAAAATGCCCGCCCTATGTGCAGCTAAAATTACAAATGTAATTCAAGTACACATGTAATTTTTATATATAATAGAGTGGTTTAGCAAATGAGGAAAAAATGATAAAAAAATGATAAACAAAAATGACAGGAGTATATTTCACTAGCTGGCCAACACTTCCACGCCCACGTCCTGCCCATGCTATGCTCTCTCAGAGAAAATGGAGCAATGTGGTAACAGGGCAACTACTGCACAGCCTCTTGAGGTGTTTGTGTAGTGGCTAACCACACGTTAATTGTTTGACATCCTTTAGTAAAGGGCCCCCTAAGCACCTAAGGGGGTCTTTTAGCTCTTAGTAGAAATTAGGTGGTGGTAAATGCCGAGACACCCATAGGAATATAATGGGCATCTTGGTGTTTACCGCCTGCTGATTTCTACCACAAGCTAAAAACGCTGCCTTGACTTAGTATTGTAAATGATATTATGTATGTTAGGCTATACATTTATTAAATTGAATGAAAATGAAAGGATGATACCTCTCTTTATCCTCTTGAACATGCCTGTAGCTCTTTCTGCTCTTTTATCACGTTGATTGACAGCATTTAGGTCATCAGAGAGAATTACTCCCGTGTTCCTTCCCTGTTCAGTGGGTTCAAGTACATATTTTCCTAGAGGCCAATATCAAATTGGAAGTGTTTTGGAATGAAACATTTATTTAGTTACATTTATATTCCATAATAGTGCTCAAGAGTGCTGTGCAATAAAATTGCCACTTTTTCAAGCTAGTTATGCCTTGTGAGGGTAGCTAAACACAAGAATATCTATGTACAATTTGTATTGATATGTGCTGAATGCTGGTGGGAAATGCATTAATTTCTAATTTCTGGTGGGACCCTTTTACTGAAATCTGGGCTTAATGCGTTTTAATGTGGGACTTTGCAGTGCGCTAAGCCCAGATTTAATGCAGCGGTTTATTAAGGTTAAAAAACATTTTTTTTTTTGCAGGTCCTACTTTAATTTTTCTATTAGCTTGCGGGACCTTCAAAAAATTAACGTGGAGGCACAGAGTGCTCCCGGGTTGTTTGTATTATCCAGTTAATGCACGCTAATTAGAACATGCTAGCTGAATACTGTTTTCATGCCCATTCCCTGCCCATGCCACACTTTAATGCATTTTGTGGTAGCCTACTAATCATGTGTTAGGGCTTAATGCCCTTTATTAAAAGGACCCCAGTATGACATGATTGTTTTCATATACGTTTTTCAGTTTCCAAATCATTTGTTCTTGCAGATGGTCTTGGTCTCAGTGTTAAATGAAATCAGGGTGGACTGACAGTGATCTGGGCCCCTGGGCAATAAGGATCATTGGGCCCCCTCCCAGGGCCGGTGCTAGGGTTTCTTTTGACCTCCTGCAGCCTATTAGTTGGCGCCCCTATCCATCCAGGGGCGGGATCACTATGGTTCTGCCCCTATAGTAGTCACACACCTTTTACCAGCCATGGCACATATAAACAGGCATCATTGAAAATATTACACCAGTATAGGAGAAAAAAAATAATGTGTGTTTTTTTTGTTTTCATTATAAATAATTTCTGTAAGCTGTTATAGCTCCAGTATGTTTTTAGCATACTGTCACGCCCCTGCCGACGATCCGGAGTAGTGAGCCCTTGGACTGCTGCCAGAGACTAGCAACAGCAGGAAGACCTCCCCATAAGGAAGCATGGACTACACCAACAGACTGGACAGGAACCACAAGCTGGAGCGGACTTGGCTTGACTGGACTGGAACCACCAGCTGCAGCGGACTGGGCTTGGCTGGACTGGAACCACAAGCTGCAGCGGACTTGGCTTGGCTGGACTGGAACCAGATTGAAGTACTTGGCAAGGCAGACACGAACGGGGAAGGGCTAAGGCTAAGGACAACCAGGGTGGAACAAGCAGGCAGGGAACTATAGCAGAAGACAGACAGATCAGGGACACAACAAGGAACTGGAGCTAGGCAGAGCTAGAGCAGCAACAAACACTCTCAGACAAAAGCACATCTGAAGACCTCTATTGCAAAGGCAAAGCCTGAAAGCTCCCAGGTGCTTAATAAAGGCAATTACAGATGATGTCACTGGTGAGGCTGGGCAGCAGAACTACCAAGGCAAGTCGGGAGAGCTGGAACATCAGGACCAGAATGGGACCTGGAAGCCATCTGGGAAACTGAAAAAACAGTCCACCGCAACCATAAGACCTGGTCCCCCGGAGGCAAGGCGAGCGCAGGCATGGAATACAGCCACAGTTGTGACACATACAGACCAGGAATTAGGAGAACAGTCTTGCCAACTCTGAAAAACAATGTGTTATCAAAATCTCAGAACTTAACAAACAGATCCCTATTCAGACACTTGGCCTTGCAGTCACACATGCAGAACAGAGATAGCCCCTCTTCAAATTCTTCAAAAATTAACCTGAAATCCTAAGAAGTTAGACACTACATGCAACATAATACCAGAAAAACAGAAATAAACACATTGCTATGCATTGCAAAATAAGACAGCAGATGTAAATTCTCAAAGAGGACATATTCCAAACACTAAAATAAAAATAAAATGAATTTTTTCTACCTTTGTTTTCTGGTGACTTTGTTTTTCTGATCATGCTGGTCCCAGTTCTGATTCTGCTGCTCTCTATCTGTTCTCTTAACTCCGTTTCCAGGGCTTCTTTTCCATTTATTTCTTTACTTTCTTCCATTCTTCTTCATTTCTTGCCCTACACCCATAAGTAAAAGCTGGGTCCTCCGTAGACTTGACTGGTGGAGGTATAGAGTGGATCCAGCTTCTGCCTATTTTCTCCATTCATGTGCAGTTTTTCTCCTCTCTTCCTTTTCCCTCATCTCCATCAGTATACATCTTCTTCCTCTCTCTTCCTTTCCCTCTATCCATATGCATCTCCTTCCTCTCTTTTCCCTCCCTTCCATCCATATGCATCTCCTTCCTCTCTCTTCCTGCTCCTCCATCCATGTGCAACATTTTTCCTCTCCCCCTCCCCTCCATCCATGTGCATCTCCTTTCTCTGTCTTTCCTTCCCTCCACCCATGCCCAGCATTTCTCCTTTCTCCCCTCCATCCATGTTCATCTTCTCCTCTCTCCTGCCCTCCCCTCCATCCATCTATCCATCAATATCCAGAAACTCTCCTCTCTCCCCTGCCCTCCCCTCCATCCATCCATCCATCCATGCCCAGCAATTCTCCTTTCGCCCCTGCCTTCCCCTACCATCTATGTTCAGCGATTCTTCTCTGCCCTCCACTCCCCTCCATGTCCAGCAATTTTCTCCTCTCTCCCTTGCCCTCCCTTCCCATCCATGTCCAGTGATTCTCCTCCCATCCATGTCCAGCAATTTCTCCTCTGACCTCCCATCCATGTCCAGTGACTTGCCCCAGCCCCCACCTGCCCCCCTTTTCAGCCC